>NC_047054.1:28381759-29051443 GCF_011762595.2 Tursiops truncatus | reverse complement strand
CTTATTCAAGGTCGCACAGAAATTAAGTTTCAGAAACAGAGCAAAATCCAGGTTTTCTGACTCCTGTTTCAATGCTCTTTCTACTATACGTATGATGACTACACTTTCTGGACTTTTCAGGACAGTCCTCAAGCTACCAAAGTACACTCACACTCTTGGTCTCCATTTTGAACAATACCGTCACTTCATTTCCTCTCAGTCAGCAGGTTCAATTTCTCTTCTCTTAAGAGAATGCTTTCCTAGCTCTTCTGTGATCCGAATCCACTGACAGCCTTTCCTGTCTTGGGAAGTGTTAATAAAGCTGGTGATATGCCACCACCCCTGGGAAAACTTGTAAAGGTACTTCATCTAGGAAGAAGCACAAACCATTTCCAGGTCTGGAATTCTCCATGGAAAGTGCAAGCTGGTTAGGCAGGCCTATTCCTTGATCTGCTTGAGAGTGGAAATCGCTGGGCTCTGGCTCAGCCCTCTCACCACTATGGAATGAAGGCCTCACCCATCTTCCAGCCTTCAGAAGAGGATGGGCCTACGAGGAATTGGGGAGCCTCCCAACAGAATGGAGCTCCCATGGGAAGGTCCCCAGTGTCAGCCCCAGTGAGCTCTCCCTCCAGCTTCTGTAGCCTGACTGTCAATCTGCACAGCTAGCCCCTTATTATATTCTGTCCTGTTCTCCACTGTCTGCACCGTGCAATTCAGCACTTATTAGACTGGCATGAAGGCAGTGATATAGAATACTGTCTTGTTCCCGATCTCATGGGTATATCTTGTCTCGTCCAACCAAATTGGGCAGGAACGTGGTCTGAGTTTTCTCCTGTGTCTCCCGACACCCCGCATTGCGCTGGGCACGGACCAGGAATCCTGTAAACTCTGTTTGCTTTGGTGATCGACCTCCTGGAAGTCTTAATTCCCCAATACTGGGTCTCTATTTTCAAGCTGCCATTTCTCTATCTTGGTCATTAGGTACATCATTTGTCAAAACAGAAACTGTACAAGTGGAACGAAGTCGATATCGCTCTTGTATCGCCCCCCCCCCCGCCCCTTTTTAAATGTTGAAATCAACCACGCGGCTCCATCAATTTCCCACAAACTCCTGACCTTGTTCCCGCCCCCGGACCGCGGGGTTGCTTCGGTTCTGTTTTTAGCTTGGCTGAGCCCATTGGCCCCCTCCCTGGCCTCCCTCTCTGCTGGGTGCCTTTCCTGTCCTTGGACCTGGTGGCTGACAGCTGGTTTGGGGGGACCGGAGGAGAGGATGCGGGCATGCTGAGTGTGACAATAGGGCGGGCTTTGTCCAGGGGCCAGGGTGCACCTCCGCTGACCTTGGAACTGGGGACGACCAAGGGGAGGCAGTTTCCTTCTCTCTCTCTGGGCTGCAGGTTTTTAATGTCTTCTTTGTTGGTCTGGGGCCCTGGAGACTGAACTGAGGGGAGAGACTTTAGGCTGTTCCCTCCCTCCTGGACAAAACGGTGCGTGCTTTTCCTGTTTAAACAGGGCACAGTTGTGAAGTGCCCTGACTCCGCACACACCGAGGCCCGGCAACGGCTGCAATAAATCAATAGGAAAGTAGAGGCTGCCAGTTAGACTAAACAAGTGCATTTGCAAAGACGGCTAGCCCTCATTAATCACTCTGACAGTCCTAAAAACACATTTCCCCTTTAATGACTGTATTTGGATAATCAGTGCTTTTTCCTCCTCAGAGTTTGAGTAACAGACAGCTGGTGTTATTACAGCAATCGGGGAGGGAGTGCTGGGATTAGGGTCGAGGGGGAGCCATCCACTGGAGGTCTCCGCAAAGGGGGGGGGGTTGCCATGCAGGAATGAGGGGGAGCTTTGTGCTGCCATTGATGGCTCCCGGGCAGCCATGGGCACGTTCCCCCCAAACCTTGACACCCACCTGCATTGTGTGAACACAAAGGCCTCACGGGGAGTTTTAGGGGGGCTTGCAGGTTTCACCTGGGCTGGGGAGGAGGCAAGAGTTTCCTGGGCAGCTAGGGAAGGAGATGGGTCCGTGTGATTTGGCTTTGTTTCCGTGAGGTGACTTTGGCTTTCAGGAGAAAGTTTGAAACCCAGCACATTCCTCTTTATAAATGATGTAACACATTAATGCACAGCACATTATGAAAATGGTAATTCAAACCCATAGTGCTCCAAATTAAACCATACATTATCGGATGCAGTCAACCATCTATTTTGCAAAAAGACAGGATGAATGAAATCAAGTCAAACAGAAAACTGGAGTGCAGCTTCCCCTACAGAATGATGAATAAAGTACAGAGCCACAGTGTTATTGGAAGACGGAGTCCACGGAAATCCAGACATACATCAGGAGGGGGTTAGTTCGTGTATTGAAAGACACATCCCAGGATGCTGCGTAGACCAAGGCAATTACGGCTGCAGAAGAATGCTGGAGGGCCCCACCCCTCCCACTTGGGCTGCGGATTCTCAGGGGACGGGTTTGGGGGGACGACTGGGAAGTTCAAAACTTAACACCCTGCAATTCTGTTTGTGTCAAACCTGTATCTGAGGGTGAGGCCTTTTCCTCTCTCTCCTCCCTTCCTCCCACTGCTGCCCATGAGGCCACAAAAATAACCAGGCAGGAGGTGTGAAAATATGCCCCAGAGCCAGGAACATCCAGTGTCTCAAGGTCCAGCTCTGTGGCTGCCACCTTTCCTGGTGCCTGGGGAACGCAGGCCCCATTGCTGGTGCCTGGGAGAGATTAGGAGGAAGAGGGGGCGGGGGGCTAGGAAGAGAAGGTGGAGAGATGGAAGGTAGAGGTGATTCTCAAAGAAGACTTGCTGGGTGAATTAATTATGCAAATGAGCAGCTGGTTGGGAGCATTCTCTCTATTAAAACAGCAACTTTGTTTCCTGAGAATGTAGCTCCTGAAAGTAACAAACTCCCCCCACAGTTAGTGAAAACTGCCCCATGTCTTAGGACTGTCAGCCATTTATGGTGAGGAGAGCTGACATCCGAGGGTGAAAACTGGGCCCCTCCAGGCTACAATGCCTGCCCTTCGTGTCACAGTGGTAGTTGGTGACAGCCTTTTCCAATCAGGCCAACGGGCATCCTTCCTGGTCTGCAAAGGCCGATAATACATTTTCTGGGGGAAACTCAGTCCTCTGAGGAGTTTGTAACCTGCATCCTCACACCTCCCATGTAAGCCAAGCACCTAGAGGTGTTTCTTTTGCTATGTGGAGAGTTTGCTCTTGGAGTTATGCAGTCTCTCCCTTTCTGCTGTCCCAACAAGGGGAGCCCTGTGGTCCTTAGGTAGGGAGGTCTGAAGACCCAGTTTAAGAAAGAGAAAAGCTTAAGTCTCCCTGCAGAGGGAGCAATTTCCAGCAATTTTAGCAGGCATTAAACCCCCCACACACAAACCAACCAAAAAAGGTATCTGAAGGAAAGAGGGGGATTGGAGAGGAAGGAAGATGGGAAATAAAATAACCAAGAGCAAACAAAACAACAGAGAAAAAGAAAAAGTAAAACAAGTTGCTATATTTCAGGTCTTTTAAAGCTTCCGTTGGGCCAGTTTGAACTCTGAGAAGTTGCATAAGGATGATTCCCCAGGAAGACCCTGAGCTGGCTCTCAGGGCGACTTCTCCAGCCCATCCAGCCTCTCCCTGACTCTGCCCTGCCCTGTGCACAAGGATGCCAGCAGCCCAGGTCCCTTCCCCTGCGGGTCTTACTCCAGCACTGCCATTTGCTTCAGAAGAAGACTGAGGTTCCCTTGACTAGTGAAGGAATTTTGCCCAGAAACAAAGATATAGGGGCGACGCCCGCAAACCCCAAACCAACCCCCCCGCAGAAACATCATATGTTGAGGTCTGTCAAATCCCGAGGTCATGATGCCGGAGGCCGAGACCACCCTGTGAGTCTCTAAAGGAGTTTGTGGACGGCTGTGGGCTGAGACAGCGAGGGCAGAGGGCGCAGAGAGCGCAGCATCCCTCCCGCCCCCTTCCGCACTTGACCTCTGGGTCTAGGGACATTTCAGAAGCACACAGTCTGCGGAGCGGGAGCTGCCCCCAAGTCGCATTCCTCACGGAGAAAGTAAAGCAAAACAACGCGAACTGCAACAGCAGCATCTCCCAAAGCTGCGCGGCGCCGACGCAGAGGAGCACGGCCAGGAGGGGGCGAGGCAGGCATTTTGCAGTGCGCCCATCGGGTGGCCCCGCGCGCCCTGGCCCGCCGCACCCCGAGAGGTGGGCACCGGGCGTCCTGCAGCCGGAACCTGAGCGGCGCCAGCCTCGGTGGGGGAGCGGCGCCCCTAGCCCGGGGAGGACGCGCAGGCCCCGGGCCCGCACGGCCCTCTCCTCCGGCCCTCGGACTCCCCGGGCAGTGGGGAGGTGCCCCGGCCCTCTCCCACCATCTCGATAAACGGCACCCCAACTCTGGCCTGCCCGAGGATGCAGAAGCCGGTGTCAATCGTGCGAGCTCAAGAAAACGGGCACCGAGTGTGGCTTCCAGGTCCCGAGTAATCGCCGCGCCTTCTCCACAAAACCCAAACCCCGCTCACAGAAGTCTCTGGGGGCGCGGACGACTGGGGTCCACAATCCAGAGCTGGCCTTGGGGAGTCCCCAAGCCTTGAGAAGCACTCTTCTCAACAGGTGCATTTACCCTTCAGCTTCAAGGTGTATAAAAGGCACCGTCAGGGAGAGGAAATCCTCCCCATTTGGAGTGCGAAGCGCGGAAGGCGCGGTCGGGGCTGGCGACAGTCGTTCGCCTTTCCGCCACCTGGTGGCGCCAGAGGCACGTCGTCTTTGCTCGCCCGCAGGGCTCCGGGGCGGCGCTGCCGAGTCTCTAGGTCTTGGGGCCTGCTTGGTTCCCTTCTCGGCCCCTGGACCTCGAATCTAGGCCCAGAGGAAAATCCACATTTACACACTCCCTCCACCCTGTCCCCAGGAAATGTCAAGGCCTTCGAAGTGAGGCTGGGAGCTAAATAACCAAGTTGGAAAAAAAGGGGCCGTTTTATGTTATTTGTAACGCGTTGGCAGAAGTTTTGTTTTCTTATCCCCTGCTTTCTTGAGGAAAGGCATTAAACTCGTCCTTGAACGGAAATCTGAGAAGGAAACCATAAGGTGTTTTAAACAAGAACAAAAGAAGGGCATCTGCTTAGGCGTCTGGAAGTGGGTCAGTGGGGCAGGCAAGAGAGAAACACACCACGGTGTGAATATAGCCAAGTACTCCATTTATTAACAAAATAAGTCTTACCAAGGGAGAGCTCTATTCATCCCAAACAGGCCCCGCAGCCCTTGCGCAGCTGCATAAGGCCGGGAAGGAGGGAGGGAGGGTGTTGGGTGAAGACCCCGGGGCCGAGCCTTCAATCCCAGTAACTGAGGGAGCCCACGGCCAACTTTGGGGACTCTAGGGTCAGGCCTGGGAGGGGGCCACCGGGGTTGCTGTGATCCGTGTGCTCCCTAACTCCCCCAATGGTGTTAACAAGGCTGTGCTGCCAGCTGATACTACCACTGGTCTGCTTTGGAAGGATCTAGCAAGAATCACCCACCCAGCCCCCATCGCCAGGACAGGGACCACAGCCACAATAGCCAGAGAAAAACAGACTATAAAAGCACTTTGCAAACTATAAAGAGCAAAGTTCCATGCCAGCAGGGCCTTCTAGAACTTTTGCTTCAGTGAAGTGAGCCCTGCGGGCCCCTCACCATCAGGCAGGGTGACCACCCGGTGTCTGGGGCCTGGAAGAGTCTGGGAGGAGAAAGGCTCTGTCGGAGGCGCCTCTCCGGCCACTGACCCGTGCTCAGAGCAAGATCGGGGAGCAAGGCTCTAATTTGGGGGGCCAGGGCGCAGACCAAGGAGCCTAGGGAGAGAGAGTGGCAGGTCAGGGGTCACAGAGCAAAGTTCCAGGTCCATAAGAGGGCAAGACCTCTAGCTCCCAAGGCTGCTCCCTGCACCCCCAAATGCCTTACAAAAAATACCTCCTCTCTGTTACTCGTACAAAGGAAAAAAACAGAACCTCAAATGGATGGAAACAAGAAGGAATGAAGGGGAAAGGAGGGGAGAAGAGAAGGAGGAAGTGTAGTTTGAACAGTTAAGAAGCATGCAAGAAACTCCCCAGGAAGGGAAAACAAAAAGAACCCCCAACTCCCCCTCCTCCCCATAAAACCAAACCAATCAAAAAAAAAAAAAAAAAAGCGCAAAAGGGAAAAAAAACCCCGGAAACTTACATCTAAGTAAAAGAAAAAAATGGAAGAGAAAGGAAGAGGAACCGGGGACATGTAGTTACCTGTGTGATTAATATTATTATTTGGGGGGGAACAGACTCTTTGCATACCATTGACTCGTGTGGGCCGTTAATGCACTTATATTCCCAGCTTGTAAGCTAACATTACAGTAAATAAATACACAGTCCGGTGAGGGGGGGGTCTGGGCGGGGGTCCGGCAGGGACAAGCAGTGGTGGAGGAGGCAGCGGAGGCGGGTGGGGAAGGGAGGCGGCGGCGGGGAGGAGAGGAGGCTGGGGAGGGAAGCAGGGCTGTAGTTACTGGTATCCGAGCGCGGAGGCTGAGGCCAGTCTCTGTCCGTACAGCGCGTATGGTGAGTAGTAGGGTCCGGCTGTGGGGAGGGACGGCACGGCCAGGCCCCCGGCTGTGGATAAGTGGCTCTTGCCGTAAGGGTGGTACCGGCTTAGGCCCAAAGTGTGTGGACTCCGCAAGGACAGCGACCCGGGGCTGCCGGGGGCGGTCGGCGGGGGGAGGTGCAGATGGCAAGAGGCGGCGGCCGCAGCGGCCGCGGCGGCGCTGCCCAGGCCCGAGGCCCCCGGATAGGCGGCCAGAAGTTTCTCGGCGCCGGGCAGGGCCGTGTGAGTCCGTAGGTGGCTGAGCAGCTCCTCCGAGGTGGCGAAGCGCTTGTCGCACGGCCCGCTGGCCGCCACCCAGTTGCAGCTGTGCGGCAGCGGTTCGTTCTGCAGCATGAAGCCGTAGGTGTAGAGCGGGTGGCCGGGGAGCGCGGCCTGGGCGGCGCTGGACGAGAGCGCGGCGGGCTGCAGCGGGTGCCCGGGGTACACCAGCGGGTAGCCCCCCGCCTTCAGGCCAGGCGCAGCTGGGTCGTGCGCGCTGCAGGTGGAGCAGCTGGAGCCGCCGAGGTGCGAGGCGCCGTGGTAACCTCCCAGGCAGTAGGGGTCGCGGCATAATCCCTGCAGGAAGGATGGCGGGGAGGCCCCGGTGAGCGGGCTGGAGCTGGGGGGCTTGCCCGGGGGCAGGCCCAGGCCCCCCGACAGCTGGCCTCCCACGAGGCCAGACTTGCTCGGATCCAGGCCAGGCACGAACTGAGACGGGTAGCCGGCGTAGGCGCCCACAATGGAGCCGTGGTAGCCGATGCTGGAGGGTGGCAGCGGGAACACCGAGTGGCCCGGCTTGTAGGGCGACACCGGCGCCACGTGGCCGGCCCCCACCAGCGCGGAGGGCGGCTCCGACTTGCGCCCGGAGGCCCCGGCCTCGGCGCCGCCATGCGCACCCGGCTCCCCACCGCTGCCTCGGCTCACGGCCGCGGGCTCCGGGCTGGGCTTGGGCTCCTGGTCTTTCTTGTCCAGCTCCCCGCCGGCGCCCCCGCCGCCGGTCTTGCAGTCAGAGTGGTGCGGGGAGCCGCCCCGGGAGCCGCCAGGGGAGGACGAGGACGACGACGCCGAGACCGGCGCTCCATGCGGGGGAAAGGGCGTGCAGGCGGCGCTAGGGACCCTGAAGCCCGCCTTGTCTCCCGGGGACAAGGAGGAGGAGGAGGAGGTGGAGGACACGGAGGAGGAGCCGCTGTCTTTGCGAGAGTCGCCGCCTCCGGAGCCCTTGGAGTAGGGCTTGAAGCTGGACTTGTCCTCGGCCGGGGAGTCCCCCAGCTGCTTGAGCGCCGCAGACGCGGAGGCGGCGCCCGAGGCCGAGCGGCCAGGGTCCTTCTCCGCTCCCAGCCCGTTGGCCGCCGCTACCGAGTTGAGCTTGGACGAGGGCGGCGGGTCCGGCTTGCCGATCTGCGAGCAAGTCTGGGCCAGCAACGCCAAAGGACTCTTCTTGGCGTCCAGCTGTGGGAGACAGTGGTAAGGGAAGGGAGACGGGGGTGAGACCAGAGACCCACGGAGCGAGCGAGCGGGGCGCCAGGGGAGGGGGGTGGGCGCGGGGAGCACGCAAGGCGGCGCGACGGGGCGGGAGGGCCTCGGGGAGAGGGTCTGCGAGGGCCTGGCGGGCGGGCGGGGCAGCTGGGCGGAACTGCGCTCACACTGCCCGTCGGTGGGATCCCTCGCTCCACCGGGTTCCGGAGTGCGCCGTAGGCCCCAGGGAATGGGCAGTGGAAGTAGTCCACCAAAGGCCACCGCGGGAGAAGGTGACCTCTCTGGATTCGGGGCTGGGGGAGGGGCTGTGACTCGACTCCTGCCCTCTCATCTCCCCGCCTCTAGGCCCGGGTTAAAACTTATTCCTTCAGTTCGGGTAACTTCGCTTGGGACGGGTTTCTGGCGGTGGCGCCGCGGGGTAGGAGCCGGGAGAAGCGCGTTCTGAAGCCAGGGCTGCCGTTGGCGCTCTCTTCGTAGCCCCTCCCTCCCGGGGAGGGCACCCAGGCAAGTGGGAGGAAGAAAGACCTGGGGTCGGGAGTGCCTGGGCGTAGTGCACTCTAACCGGATGGGACAGAGGCGGCGTGGGACGGGGGCGATCGGGCTTCAGAGAGAACAAACCCGGGTGGAGGGGTGGGGGTGGGGGCGGGCGGAAAAGGCCCAGGAGAGATCATCTTTGGCCTGGACACTGGGTGCCCAGGAGAAGTAAAGGACCCAGGGAAGACTCCAAGAGCAAACCCAATCCGAGAGAAAACACGTAGCTCCGAAGGGCGAGTGTGGGAGGGAACCTTTCCCGGAGAAGCCTGGGGAGAACCGGGTGGGCTCTAACTCCTCTGTTCTCCGTCCCTCCTCACTCCGTCCGCCAGTGTGGCCGGATCTGAGCGTCGCACCGAGCCCCGGGGCGCAGGGAGCAGGGCCGTGGGCCCGGCAGTGGTGGGCGGAATGGGGCCGGCGCAGGGCGGTTAGCGACCAGGGGACTGACCTCAATGGGGCTGACGGGAGTGGAGGACAGCGGCTGCAGGTACTCCGGGTGCAGGAGGTGGCCGGTGTGAGCGCTCAGCATCTTCAGGACCCTGATAGGGAGCCGGTTCGCCTGGCGCAGGGGATCCGCCGGAGGCAAGAGGGACACCGCCGCCGGCACTGCCGGCCTCTTCCCGCCGCCGCCGCTGCCGCTGCTTTCGGGTGTCCTTGAGTTAGATCCAGCGGGCGAATCGCTCATTTGGAGGAGGCAGCGCCACTGGGGGGGCGGGGAGGGAGGGGGACCACCGGGAGGCGAGCTCCCGGGGCGGGTGGGCTCGCTCCGGGGCGGGTGGGCTCGCTCCGCAGCGCCGAGCGCGGTGCAGCAGTCGCTGCGCCTCCACCCCTCCTCCAACGACGACGACGTCGCCGCCGCCGCCGCCGCTAGCCCCGGCGAGCAACACAAAAACCTTCGCCTTTCGCGAGCCGCACGTCAAATAGCCGCGATCGGCAGCTACACTTCAAAGGGATCGCCGCGCCCGCCCAATCGCAGCTCTCGCCGGGACCCCGGGGCGGGGAGAGCGGCGGGCGGAGGCCTGCGCCGCCGGTGGGAGGGGAGAGCCTTAAAGGGGCCTCGCCCGCGAGCCCGCCGCCTCGGCCTTTACCACCCGCCGTATTCCTCCCCTCCCCCCAACTGGGCTGCCTCTGCCCCGGGGGTCCCAGAGAGGACGGGGCTTCTCCGGGACCCTGGGCTCTGCTCCCTATCCTCCGCTGGCTTTCCTGTAGCTCTGCCCTCTCTCGCTTCGCACCGCCGAGGGGTGGTGCTGGCGGGGGCAGTCACCCACAGGCCGTGTGTGTCTGGGGTGGGGTGGGGTGGGGTGGGGTGGATTGGGGTGGGGCGGGGTGGGCTGGGGGTGGGGTAGGAGTTCCTGGCGCCGGCTCCGGCACTGCCAAGTCCAAGCCTTTCCGGGAGGCAGCCTAGGGGCGGGCCGCGCCTCCGGAGCCCCAGCTCTGCTCTGGTCCTGCTCGGGCTCTGCTCGGGCTCAGTCCCGGCTCTGCTCGGGTCCAGCTCTCTTCCCCTAATTGGCTTCTCCCGGGTGTCCTCACTTGGAAGCGCCCGAGCCTCGGAGGCAGCCACGGTTCTCGGGACGCGGCGTAAACCGCTCCAACAACTTTGAGCCAGTCGGGTCCAAAGCCTGCAAGTTTGAGGTGTCCCTTCCGGGGTGAGATGGTCGCAATAAGCCGCGGTTCCCTAGGCGGTGCGCCCCTCCCGGATGCGCCGGGCGCGAGGTGCCTGCGCACTGATTTATAGTTTAGATGTTTGGTATGTTTCAGGTTTCTTACGGTGTTCTGCTTAGAGGCGTAAAATTCTCTCACTGCACCCGGCCTAGCTGCTATTGGGGGTCGGGTGGAGACCATGGAGAGGTCAGCATCCCCGAGGAGGGAGGAATCGCTGTAAGTGCTGCACGTCGATGCAAACTCCAGAGATGCGTCTACCCTACCCCCATCCTTTTTTTCTCGCGGGGGAAAATGCACTAGGTTTTGCCAGGGGAATTTCGGAATTAAAAACTTTTTATTAAAAATAACAGTATCCTCCTTCACCCTATCCCCTCCCTCCCGTGCCTTTTGGATGAAGTATGCATTGAACGCCTCGCGCCGGGCAGAGGTTTCACATAGTCCTTGTCCGGACATTAAAGGTCCTGGTCCGCCGATCAGAAGGTGAAGCTGGCCCTTTGTGTACCGGCCTCTGGGGAGACCACTTCTCCTTGCTCTCGGCGGCCAGCGGAGGCGCGCTGGTGTCACTGCCTCGCTTCGAGTACCGCTTTCCCAGCCCGAATCCATCACTCCGATTGTCAGGCCTGTCACTCGGGGCGTATTGCTCTAGGACTCTGCTGCTCGTTGATCAACGCCTTGAGATCACATGAGATCCCAAGACGGGGACAGATGATTTCAAAGGGGTTCTTCCAATGGAAAGAAACAAGTATCACAGAAATAACAAATGGCAATCTTTATCATGCTCAGTAAAGAAGGCAGCCGGCACCACGTCAATTACACACTAAACTGAATGTACTTCCTGGATCCATCTGGTTTTTGGACAGTATGCATAGACCTCTGAGAAATTACACAAGCTTTCCCTGCCCCAGTTTTAATCCTGGTAAAATTAGGTTACCACGAATGCCAAGGGATGCCCTGACTGGGTGATGTATTCCATACTGCAGCAAGAGGGTTACAAGAAGGAGGGGGGACCTCACTTATTTTATTGTGAGGTCCCTACACCCGGCCCACCCCCCCTTCTCATGCCAGCCTCTGAGCCCTCTGACATCCTTGCTACTGCCAACACCAAGTTTAAACATCCACTTCAGGGCTGCTTCAGCCTATGAGGCCATTTGGCCTTTGGGAGATTGCTCTGCAGAGAGAGGGCAGAACCTTCCAGAATGGAAGAAGGTGGGCCTTTGTAGGCAATCTTGGAGGAGGAGAAGCTGGGAAGGGGGGGAGCCCTAGGAGACAGGAAAAGATGAAAGACCCCTTCTTGATGATCGTAACCAGCCCAGCTGTGAGTGCCAGCCAAGAACTCCTGCTAGGACCCCAGCAGATGTGTGTTAGGGATGATTAATGGGGAATCAGTTGGGAACAAAGGGGAGGGGCGAGAGACAAAGGCATTTAGGAATTTGGAAGGAATCTAGAGGGGTGGGAGGCAGCAGAAAGAGAGGGGAGAACGGAGGGAGATAAAATATTTACTCTCTATTTGGGGAGGAAAGAAGAAGGAGGTAAGGAATGAATGAAAGGAAGGGAGAGCAGAGGAGGTGAGGACAGGGTGACCAGGCTCGGGATGGAGGGTGGAGAGTTTGCCCAGGTAATCATATATTGTCCTTAAGAAACCCCATTCCCTAAGCTCACAGCTAATCACTAGGAATGGGGGTGCCAGACAGCACTTAGGGGGAGACCAGACCTACTTCCCCACTCCTGGAAAGTGCTAGCAAAGGAATAGGGCCATGCTTCCCTTTCGGGTGCTGATGAGGAAAGCAGGAACCCTTTGGCTGGATCCATCCAATCGCCTTAGGAGGGAATATGGAAGACCATACTCAGCCAGGCCAGAGGCCTAATTAAAAGGTACTAGACGATTATTACAATCCGTACTTGACATTCACTTAGCTGAAATGTTACCCTCTGTAGAGTCCTAAATGGGGCCCTAGTGGCCTAAAGCAAGTCCGTTTTCAAAGGAATGTCTTGTCACCTGGGAGGGAATAAGGCTGAAGAAGTTTTCAGTTGGGCGGTGTTTATTGAGGTTGATGAGGTGTGGTTGAAAATGCCACACAAGACAGTGTTGTACAGGGCCCAAGTCCTTCCTCTGCAGAAAAGTGGCAGTCCTGTGGCTAAGGGACCCTTCCCAGATTGCCCTGAGAGGGAGGGGCACCATGACAGTAGGATGGGGTGGGGCTGCTTGAGAATGCCCCCAGCCAATGAGGTGAAGAATTACAATTCTGTGTGTCAGGCTCTTGATACGTTTCAGGTACCTTTATCCTTCCCATTTCTAGCGTGGAGAGGTTAGTCACTTACCCAAAGGCCAGTGACCAGTGGGTGACAGAGCGGTCCCTTGGAGTCAGGTTTCTGGGAACCAGACCTCTGATCTACATTACCGCGGTGGTCCCGGGCAAGGAAACCTCCCTACGCTTCGGAAACCTCAGGTATAAAACCTAAGAGCGGCCACCTCAGAGTTGGGAGGCCCAAAACAGACAATGCATGTCACACAACTAGTGCTTGGCACAAAGGAAGTCCCAGGTCAGTGATGGCTGTGACCAACAGCATCGTTGGCATCTGTGGGGCGACTGCTCTGGAGAAGTCACTGCACATCTGGATCCAGACGCTCCCAGCGCTGGGAACCCACTCGAACACCCAAGTCGGCCCAGCGTCCTACCCAAATGAGGGTACCCCTCCCCCAGCCTCCAGTCACAGGAGTCTTTAAAAAAATAAATGCTTCTCAAAAGCCGTCAAGAAAATCCTTTAGGAAATTCTGAATATTTATAGATTTTTTTTTCATGATTTCAATTTACATAAAACTCACCACCCAGGAAAAAAACGCCTGAGTCAGGTTGGGAGGAGAGGTGGGAGGTGTGTCGTGTGGGATTAAGGTGGAGTTTTCCATCCTCACCAAGGTGGAATTGCCCGAATCACGGCCTCTCTCTTCATGACACTGAAGCCCTAATGGCAACAACAAGAAATAATATCTCACTGGGTAACTATTTACATTTTTTTTTTTTTACAAGCTGTAAGAATTCTGAAATGTCGGCCTCACAGGGGACTTGGTTTTCCTCCCTGGCGCTTAATATCTTTCAGCCACTGGCAACTACTGCCTTGGCCAGGAGCCCTGATTCAGCACTGCCTCTGTCTGCCCCATCCCCAGGCTTCAGACACAGCCCCGGGCATGAGAAGACCAGAGGGGCCCAAGGAACAGTGGGAACAAACAGGCAAAGCAAGAAGGACCAGCCTTGCCAGGGAGCCCGCTCTGGTAGCCCCCTCTTCTGTGTTCTCACAGCTCCGATTATGTTCTTACGCTCATCACAGGGCATCTGCCATTATTTATTTAGTCGTCCACTCTTCTGCTGGACTGTGGATCCTCCTGTATTGCCCTCATCCTCGTTGTATTCTTATTGCCTAGAGGGATGTTTAAATATCTTCGTCGCAGCAGCCAACACTGACAGCCAAGCACTGTTGGAAGCGCTTTGCGCAATTCCTCAATTTCTCTCATTTAATCCTCACAGAAGCCCTAGGAAGTAGGTCCTATTGTCACCCCATTTCACAGAGGAGGAAGTGGAGGCACGGAGAGGTTAAGTACCCTGCCCCAAGTCCCAGCTGGTACGAGATGGGGGTATGAATGCACGCAGTCTGAATGCCATACATGCCCAGTGAAAGTTTGTTGATGAACGAATAAGAATTTTACACACAGCGGGTTATTTCTTTCTATCTCCCCTCACCATATTAGTAAAAAGACTCAAGGTGGATGACTTCGTATTTTTCAAAATGTCAACTATATGAGCCTGTTAAAGGATCTTTTCCCAAATACATGTTTGCGTTCATCATCCCGCAACACTTTTCTGAGTTATTTTGGGCAGGTGTTTTTATCCCTTTTGACAGATAAAGACCGGGGCTCCCAGAGCTTCTGGGGGAGTGTAAGTCACACAGCAGCCCTGGCAGCGCAGCAAGAAGAGGCTTCCTTCTCTCCCTTGTTCTCCTATCACAGCCCCATCGTCCCCATTGCCCTATAGATGGGGAGGTAACTCCCTTTGATAAAAGAGGGAGGAATTAACTACTGTTCCTCCCCCTTGAGTTTCCTTTGGAGAAGTGGTGGGAAGGAATGGACAAAGGAAATGTAGGCTGAAGCTTATCTCCCAGCCCTGTGTTTGATCCTGGTCCTTGAGCAGGGTGCTTTGAAGAAGTGGTTTCGTTTATCTCCTATCAGCCCAGGGGGAGATAGGCTGGGCTGGCAGGGAGGGGGGATGCGAGGAGGTGTGCTTTTGAAGTTCTCCTCCCTCAATTTGCCCCGCCCCAGACATCAACCTTAGCCCTGGGCAGTCACCCTTGACTACTTTGTTCCTTTGGGCCTTCAAGTTTCTTCTCTCTTTTAAGTTGCAAATACTGCTGGGAGGAATTATACTTTAGTAATCTGCCAACACCTCAGCTGTGATTAGCAGTGAGTATTACTCTGTAATAATAACATTTATCGAGCCTTATAGTGTGCCAGCCTGTCTGAGCTCTTTACCTGTAATAAGTCACTCAGTTCTCACTACAAACAGGTGAGGTAGGGACTATGCTTGTTTTTATAGGTGAGGCGCTGAGGCTCAGAGAGGTTAAGTAACTTGTCCAAGTTTCACAGCTCAAAAGTGGTAGAACCGGGATTTGAATCCAAGTAGCTTTTTCTGAGCCAACCTACTGAGTGCAGGCCTGAGGGAGAGGGAGGCCCACAGGAGGAGACATTGAAAACAAATGATTTCAGGGACTTCCCTGGTGGTCAGGTTAGGACTCCTTGCTCCCAATGCAGGGGCCATGGGTTCGAACCCTGGTCGGGGAGCTAAGATCTCACATGCCGCGTGGCATGGCCAAAAAAAAAAGCAAATGACTTCAACTGTCTTCCAGAATACTGGTCTTCGCAACCAGCGTTTTATTTTTGTGTCCAGGAATGAGAATATGGTAGAGAGGAAACTGAGGCAGAGAAGGAAGTAAGCTGAACATTCATTTAATTAATTGAACTGGATTGAATGAATTTATTCAATTTCTCTTTATTGGCCACTTGGTAGGTGCAGGCCCAAGGCGATCCCAGAGCATGTAAGGACCAGAGCGAGTTGGTCAGTCCAGGCCGCCTCCCTGGCATGCACATTCCCAGCTCCTAAAAGGTGGGGCAGCCCTTTCCTTCGGGCATCTGTGGGCTTCTTTTGCAGATTAAAAGAAAAAGTCAGGGGCTTCCCTGGTGGCGCAGTGGTTGGGGGTCTGCCTGCCGATGCAGGGGACATGGGTTCGTAGCCCTGGTCTGGGAGGATCCCACATGCCGCGGAGCGGCTGGGCCCGTGAGCCACGGCTGCTGAGCCTGCGCATCTGGAGCCCGTGCTCCACAACAGGAGAGGCCGCAATAATGGGAGGACTGCGCATCGCGATGAAGAGTGGCCCCCATTTGCCGCAATTAGAGAAAGCCCTCGCACAGAAACGAAGACCCAACACAGTCATAAATAAATAAATAAATAATTAAAAAAAAAAAAAAAAGAAAAAGTCAGGAGGCTCTAACTTAAATCTTGCTAATTACCCTGTAGTTTAGTTGTCCACTATTCTTTTTTTAAAAAAATTGTTTTATTTATTATTTTTTAAATTGAGATATAGTTGATTTACAATATTATATTAGTTTCAGGTGTACAACATAGTGACTCAATATTTTTATAGATTACACTCCATTCCAAGTTCTTATAAAATACTGGGTATATTGCCTGTGCTGTACAATATATCCTTGTAGCTAGTGTATTTTATACATAGGAGTTTGTACCGGTTGCTCACTGTTCTTAAGAGAATTTGCTTCAAGTTCAATTCAGATTCTACCACATTTACTGAGCACCTCTGGGTGACAGGATGAATCATTCTAGGTGTGTTCGTGCACCATCTCTCATTTGGGTATAAGGGGAGTCCAAGAGCAGAGCGGAGGTCCTTGAAAGGGAAGCAGGGACCAGGCTTCCCCAGCTGTCCTGCCCCCATGTTGTGAGCATCCCCCAGCTGGAACTACTGGACCCCCAGGAGATCTTGGTGGCAAACTGAATATCTCAGTTACACAGGGCAGGTACCTGCTTCTGACACCCACGCCCCGCCCCTGCCCTGCCCCCACTTCTGGCAGTGTATAGGCCTTTAAACTTGTCCAAAGTATGCCCTTTCCTAGGCTGGGCTCCTGACTAGCGGGATATGCAGCTCCAAATTCATTTCAACAAATACGATTAGAGAAAAGGGGAAAACTGCTCAGGCAGTGGCTCAATTACCACTGGTTGTATTTGATAAAACCAAATTCCAAGATGTCAGAACAATTTCGAGGAGTGTTTATTTCCGTGGCCCTCTGCCAGCCTCTGCTCGGAGAAGGAAACCCGAGAGGTGGGGTCCCAACCAAGCTGATGGCTGGAATTATCCAAGTATAGTGGTCCATTCAGAGTGGAGATTTGCATAATAAGACCCCTTTAAAAGTGATTTAAATTATGATTAATTTTTTGGGAGAAATGCACTTATTTATTTATGGTGAAGTGATTCCCATGGTGCCAAATTCCCAAACCATGAGACTGTACAGTGGACAAAACGTCCCTCTAGCCATCCAGTTTCTCTCCCCAATGCATCAATGCTATGAGTTTATTGTCCATCCTTCCAGAGGTATTTTGTACATATATATTCTTGTATATTTGTATTCTTGCAAATACATACATATTCTTTCTCCCTTTTATACACAAATGGCAACATACTACACAAACTGTTCTGTACTTGGGTTTTTTTTTTTTTTAAGTTAATGTATTTTGGAGATTGCATGACGGGCTTCTGCATTTTAGTTATTTATTTTTTCAGATTCACAGCATTGTTATATGGGTGTGCCACAAGTTTATTTGACCTGTCCTCTGCTGGTGGACATTTAGATGGTTTCTAGTTTTTGCTCCTGCAGTGAATAACCATATATATGTATATGTGTATATCTATGTGTATATACATAATATATATCATTCTCCTCGTGTGCTACTAAAGCTATAGGGTAAATTCCTAGGAGTCGAATTGCAGGGTCCAAAGCTATATGCATTCAAAACAAGTCCCCCCCTTTTTTTTTTTTTTTTTTTTTTTTTCTTTTGCGGTACGCGGTACCCTCACTGTCGTGGCCTCTCCCGTTGCGGAGCACAGGCTCCGGACGCGCAGGCTCAGCGGTCACGGCTCACGGGCCCAGCCGCTCCGCGGCATGTGGGATCTTCCCGGACCGGGGCACGAACCCGCGTCCCCTGCATCGGCAGGCGGACTCCCAACCACTGCGCCACCAGGGAAGCCCCTAAACGAGTCCCTTTTAACACAGTAGGTAGGATAGACTTGGAGTGAGTTCGAAGTTCAGCCGAGGGATTCGGGCAAGAAGACAAGGGCGATACCTCTAGGAACTTCCAGTCACATTCATTTGGAGAGGTTTAAAGGCTCACCAAGAAGGGGTTCTGTTTCCGTCTTTGGAGTTCAGAAAACGTGCATGCTTCTCCTGCTTTCCTCCTCCTCCTATTCCCAGCTGCTCCCTCATTTAGTAGGAGGAGAAGGAGGGGAATATTGGGTCTGGCCTAAAAGAAGCCACGATATTGATGAATCCACATTTTAATATTGCAAACTTCCCAGTCAGTGAACCCTAACAAGAACTCTGGATTGTCCGGACATTTTTTGTTCACGCTCATGAAAAGGCAAAGTTTCGTGCCAAAGGCAATGCATGAAATATTGTCGTGTCCATGGAGGCTTATATCCAGTCCTAACCATGAATTTCCAGCATGAGGCCTGTGAAGCATCGGAAGACATCAGATCATGACATCAGTAATTATTGTTAGCAGAGTGCTACCCAAGGCGGGGGCAGTCGTCTTTATTTTGTTCTTCTTTTAATATTTGTATTTTTGAATAGGTATTACCTGCAAAATTCAAAGGGCATGGATATGTGATTTCTCAACAAGGGTTGAGATGATAAGAGTTTTCTGCTTTATCGAGCATTCGCCAAGAAAAAAAAAATGCAGGCATTTTGGCACCTGTAGCTTCTCGCTGCAAAGACACACAGCATGAGCCCTCCTCTTGTCTCCTCAAGTTCAGGCCAACGCCTGGGCCTCCTTGGTCCACGGAGTGGAAGCTCACCTTTTGTTAGTGACCTTGACCCTATGACACCGGAAAGAGTCAGGACTGGGCAGAATTTTTTTTTTTTTTTTTTGGCGGTGCGCGGGCCTCTCACTGCTGTGGCCTCTCCCGTTGCGGAGCACAGGCTCCGGACGCGCAGGCTCAGCGACCATGGCTCACGGGCCCAGCTGCTCCGCGGCACGTGGGACCCTCCCGGACCGGGGCACGAACCCGTGTCCCCTGCATCGGCAGGCGGACTCCCAACCACTGCGCCACCAGGGAAGCCCCTGGGCAGAGTTTTGATGGGCCGTGGAATCAGGATAAACGTACTTTCCAGGCTGTCTAAAGTAGAATTCTTAACATCTTGAAGACCTTTCTCAGGTGTCCTGAGGCGCCCCTTCCACATCACCCAAGGCCTGTCCTGATACATTCAACACAACCGCTTTCTGCCAGGCTCTCTTTGTTTCTCATTAATTTCCTTACATAAATGAATCAATGAACAAATGATAAAAACAACCGTAACAATGAAAACAACCCAAACAATCCAAACTAGAAAAGCTACGGTAGTTAAAAACGCCGAGAAGATGGTGTATTTTTCCGTATTATGTTTTGGGTTTTTAAAAAAATAAATTTATTTATTTATTTTTGGCTGCGTTGGGTCTTCGTTGTGCTCAGGCTTTTTATTGCGGTAGCTTCTTTTGTTGCGGAGCACGGGCTCTAGGTGCGCGGGCTTCAGTAGTTGTGGCATGAGGGCTCAGTAGTTGTGGCTTGCAGGCTCTAGAGCACAGACTCAGTAGTTGTGGCGCACGGGCTTAGTTGCTTCGCGGCATGTGGGATCTTCCCGGACCAGGACTCGAACCCATGTCCCCTGCATTGGCAGGTGGATTCGTAACCATTGCGCCACCAGGGAAGCCCCCTTATTATGTTTATTCCTGTTCCACATCAGGCCCCAGGTGAATTTTTCCCCACTGCATTCAAAATGCATAATGACAATCTTATTTATGACAGGAGACGTGTTTTTGTTTTAAAACAACTGATGGAGCTGCAAGATGGGAGAGGACAAGAAAGTGCGATTTGGGGGTAGGGGTTGTGATGGGGGAGGGGGTAGGATGCTGGCAAAGGAGGACAGCATTTTCTTTATTAAAAGTTGGAATCCAGGGCTTCCCTGTTGGCGCAGTGGTTGAGAGTCCACCTGCCGATGCAGGGGACACGGGTTCGTGCCCCAGTCCAGGAAGAGCCCACATGCCGCGGAGCGGCTGGGCCCGTGAGCCATGGCCGCTGAGCCTGCGTGTCCAGAGCCTGTGCTCTGCAACGGAAGAGGCCACAACAGTGAGAGGCCCGCGTACCGCAAAAAAAAAAAAAAAAAAAAAAAAACAAAAACAAAAAAAAAAAATTTGGAGTCCATCCTTTACTCGTGCAGCAAGGGAAGAAAAGCATCCAGGAAGAACGCTGGGGTAGGGACATGGCATAATGACAGTACCCTGAGGTCTAGACAAGGGGGCTTGGGTTGCCCTGAACTGCTTCCAATTGGGCTGTCTCAGAAGGGACCATGGGCACGAAGGTGCAGAGACAGTGTGAACAGAGGAGAAACATAAAATCCATTCCCCGACCCACCTCTCCCTGGGTGACATCTCTGGTCAGCTCAGTAGGCATCTATGAGCCCCTAGAGGTCCACCCTTGACATGATGCCTCCCAGTCCCGGTAGAGAATTAAAGCCAGACACCCTGGGAATCGCGGGACAACAGGAAAGCTGGTACAGGGGGCTCACTCCCTGTGGGTTTAGGGAAGAGAAATAGAATGTTCTCACCTGTGTTTGGGGAGCAGGCTCTCTCCTCTGGCCAACCAGTGGAAGTTGTAATTTCCTCTTTAGAGCTGTTCCTCCCTGAAAGTCTGGAGGGAAAATGATAGAAGATGAAGCCTTACCAGGAAAGGAGAAACAGAGAGCAAAAATCAAGAATGCTCCAGAAAGCAGGGGAAGGGAAGAACTTGGATGAGAAAGAAGCTATTGTGTCCCTGGTAAGAGTGAATTTTTAAAAAGTCTCTCATAGAAAAACAGATTTACGGTTACCAGAGGGGGGAGGGGGTGGAAGAGGGATAAATTAGGAGTTTGGGATTAACAGATACACGCTACTATATATAAAATAGATAAACAACAATGTTCTACCGTATAGCACAGGGGACTATATTCAATATCCTGTAATAAATTATAATGGAGAAGAAAACAAAAGTCTCAGGAGGTGGTGACAGGACTCAGGGCTTGTGGGAAAGAATTAGGGTACTGCTGGAACATCTTTTTAGGATATTTTTTTGGGGGGGGCAGGGTTGGGGGATCCCAGGTTTGATGGAAAGGATTAATCAGAAGCAGCTAATTCCAGTGAAAGATTTTTGACTATTTCTCTCCTTGGTTTTTGGACATGATTATGTTGATATGGGATCCATCAGACCATTGGATTAATTCAACCAGCTTGTCTTTTCCGAGACAGGCAGCCATACAGCCCTGGGTGACAAAGGCAACCAGCCCAGGTGTGCCAGGCTTTGCACCCAGGAGCCTGCCCATGCCCAGTGGTAGGGCTGGGCTTCTCTCCAGGCTTCAGCTCAGACCTGGACAGGATGCATAGTTCAAGTACTCGGTCAGCTCCTTCCTCAGGGACACAAATGCAGACCTTAGAACACCGCGTGCTCACCACAGCCACCTTGCTTGCAAGCAAAACAGGACATCGGTTTCTTAAACCCCAGTATATTTTGCCAAATAAGAGTGTTAATACCCCTCCCTCCACCTCTCTGAATGAATTGGATTACTTAAAGCATCTTTTCGGAGACGTCAGCAGTTTAATAGAGGCAATGAGTCAGGGCTGCCCTGTGTTTTATTTTTCTGCCAGTATTTAGTTAATTAAAGATGCAAATTAAAACACCTTAATTTATGTAATATCAATACCAGCGCCTGAAAACATTTGGCATAACTGCTCTGGCACGTCCTTTACATAAACTCTTCAGAGCAGTGCTAATAAAAATGAAAAAGGTTGTAAATCACATATAATTTATTCATCTTCTGTATGGTACGAAAGCGTGTGCCCAAATCAAGTTATTTATGAGCATGTCCTAACAATAGGCATTTTTGTTGGCAGCAAATGACAAAAAAAGTTTTTTCTGACAGATGTGTGTTTTAATTTGGAAATGTCTCCGGGCGCCTCTATTTTCTGGGCTCTGATCTCTAAAATTTATGTTTTTGCACCCAGAAAAAATTAGGTTCATATGTTGAAAAACATATAGAGCCTAAAAACATGATGGGATCGGCTGAGAAAGTCACCTGCAACCATCTGTGTGTAGACAGACGTATACACCATACGTCCTATGGAGAATAAATCTTCAGGTGAGAAAAAAGGGTGATGATTTATATCTTGTTTCTTAAATATTCCATTATGAGGATTATCTCACAGGAGGCTCGGATACAGATGACATTGGAAGGGATTTGGTGCGTGGTTGCTTTTTCGGAAGCCTTAGAGATGAACTGCGTGTATGTGAAAGGAGAGCCAAACACCAGTCTTCACCTTTCCCCTCCTTTGCTTATATATCTTTCTTTGTCTGGTGCATCAGAGCCTAGAGTACATTTTATTCTGTCCTGGAGGAAGAACAGTAGTCTCCATTCAGGGGTACTGAGGGATGGCGTGCTCCCTCTGTGTCCCATGGCAAAGCGCCCTAATGCAATGATTTTTTTTTTTTAACATGGATCATCGTAGCATAAAAAGAAATGAAATTGAGCTATTTGTAATGAGGTGGATAGACCTAGAGTCTGTCATAAAGAGTGAAGTAAGTCAGAAAGAGAAAGACAAATACCGTGTCCTAACACATATATATGGAATTTAAGAAAAATAAAATGTCATGAAGAACCTAGGGGTAAGACAGGAATAAAGACACAGACCTACTAGAGAATGGACTTGAGGATATGGGGAGGGGGAAGGGTAAGCTGTGACAAAGCGAGAGAGAGGCATGGACATATATACACTACCAAACGTAAGGTAGATAGCTAGTGGGAAGCAGCCGCATAGCAATGATTTTTTAAACTTGCTTCTTCACCACACTACTCAAACAGGTCTCAGGGCATGTGGGAGAGTGGACAGAAGTTCTAGAAAAACCTCTCCATCCTGAAAAATCCAAGCATATTCATAAATACAATCTTCTAGCCAGCTTGTGTCTTCCCTACGTGGGAGGGAAGAACCCAGTACAATACTATGCCTTGCTTTATTCATTATCTTTCTTTTTTTCTTTATCTGTTAACCATTTTGAGCTACCAGTTAGCTAGACCTGCACCAAGGTGCCCAGAACTCACAGGAACTCCACCAGATATTTTAAATTTTAAAGGAAATACATCTCTCAGATACCACACTAACTAGCCCAAGATGGTTAACAGTTTCAACATTAAACTGAGTTACATTCAGTTTGATGATGTCAATCCTTGGGAACTTGGGTATTCATTGTCTTTTAACATGAGCATTACAAGCTTGGTAGAAGAGGTAGCATATCAAGGTTCCTCACTTGGGGAAATGATGCAGAAGTGGCGAGTGGCATCTTTCTGTGATCTTAACAGCCATGGGTCCTGAGCTGCCACTAGGGTTGTGGGGAGACCGCTACAAAACTTCAAATGAAATATCTTCTGAAGTCTCCCTTTCTGATATTAGAAACAACGATAACCCTTTTACATTGGTTCCAACTGGAGCTAATGGGATGCACTCCCTTGCCTCAGACTCATTGCAATAGTGAGTGAGAAACTCACACTCTTTCAAAGAGATGCTTTTTCTTGGGTGGGGCGGTTACCAAGCGGAGCCAGAGAATGTCCTAGAAAAGTTAACCACCCTCTCATATCCTCCCAAAGCCCCCTCTACCCCCTCCGACCCATAGTGTCTCGCTGGGTCATGGGAAAAAAGAGTCTGGTGTGGCAGACAGCCTAGCTCCAGAGGCGAGCTGAGCTCTACATCTTGTGAGGATACACGGCATGCATCACAGTTCCTCAGCGGTAGGATTGGAGGGTGGGCTGTGAGCGCTTTCTCGAGGTGTCGTTGCTGAGCCTGTATGCCTTTGTGTGTGATCGTGGGCATCTTCTCTCTCCCTTTTTCTTGCTGCGTGTCATCCTTAAAAACTAACTTTTACCTTTATACTTATTTGAACCCCTCCTGTATCCGTAAAAGATTTGAGGTCCCTTACAATTCAAAATGCAGTTACAGTAAAACCTGAAGCCATCAGCAGAAAAGGAACAAGATCAGAGCCAAGGACAAAGGAGGAAGGGGGAGGAAGAAGCAGAGTAATTACAGCAGAGGGGGAAAAACTTAGATTTCGGAAAGCTAATGCAACTGAGAACAAAACCCAGCTCCCAACTCCCTGGCAGCTTGGTGGGTGGGGGCCAGCTATTGTAATAACTGTGGATTAGCGCACCTCCAGGGCAGGTTGAAATGCCTGCTGGGGGCTCACTGCCCTGTGAACCTGGCCAGCTACTGCATCTCTCAGAATCTCTGCTTCCTAATCTATAAAATCGAGGATTAACTCGCCCATCATACGGGTCTTTCGAGAATGCAATTCAATGACGAGAACGGTAGCTAACCTAGCGTGGACTGTGCAGTCTCTCTTCTAAGTGTTTTGCATGGACATATTTCCTCAATTCTAAGATGCATTTTCTTTTTCTCATTTTTAACATCTGACATTGATTTTTTAAAGAAGCATTGTACCACAGATTATTTTGCAGCATTTCTTCTTTCTTTGTTGGACCTGAAATAATGGCATAATGTAGATGATTAGATGAAATGTGTTATTAACTCATTCAGTCCTCACAATAACTTTATGAGGTAGGGGCTGTTTTTGTCTCATTTACAGATGCGGAAACTGAGGCAATAGAACTTTAAAAAAACCCAATTTATTTATTTATTTGGCTGCACCGGGTCTTAGTTGCGGCACGTGGGATCTTTGTTGCAGCATTTGGGCTCTTAGTTGCAGTGTGCATGTGGGATCTAGTTCCCTGACCAGGGATCGACCCTGGGCCCCCTGCACTGGGAGCGTGGAGTCTTAACCACTGGACCACTGGGGAAGTCCCGACAGAACCTTTAAATGACTTTTCCAAGGGCCATGGATGGCACACAGTGGAGCTGGGAATGTGTCCTAGGCTCTACCTCCACACCATACTGCCCTTCACCAAGTAGTTCAGCAACAATCATTTTGACAAAAATTTCACTGTTATGTACTGGAAATTTATTTGTCTGGTCCCTCTTATAGGCTGTGTTTTCCAAATGCTCTATTGTTACATTAAGTAATGCTGATATTAATATTATTATTTTTTTAAAAAAACAAATTTGTTTATTTATTTTTGGCTGTGTTGGGTCTTCGTTGCTGCACACGGGCTTTCTCTAGTTGTGACGAGCAGGGGCTACTCTTTGTTGCAGTGCGCGGGCTTCTCATTGTGGTGGCTTCTCTTGTTGCAGAGCACGGGCTCTGGGTGCGCGGGCTTCGGTAATTGTGGCACGTGGGCTCAGCAGTTGTGGCTCACGGGCTCTAAAGAGCAGGCTCAGTAGTTGTGGCGCACGGGCTTAGTTGCTCCACGGCATGTGGGATCTTCCTGGACCAGGGCTTGAACCCGTGTCCCCTGCATTGGCAGGTGGATTCTTAACCACTGCACCACCAGGGCAGCCCTGATATTATTATTACACATGTATTTGCACAAATGTTCCTCAACACCTGTTTATTGTCATTTGACTTTGCTTGTGAAATATATAAAGATAAATTATGTAGACATTTATCCATCATTTCCATTATGGCTTCTGCGCCCTGACTTTTATGCTTTAGAAGGTATCCACTCTGAAATTATAGAATAAAATGATTCTATAGAATTAATTAGAATAGAATTAATTAGACTAGAATTACTGTATGATCCAGCAATTCCACTCTTGGGTGTATATCTGAAGAAAATGAAAACACTAATTCGAAAATATACATGCACCCCAATGTTCCCAGAAGCACTATTCACAATAGCTAAGATATGGAAGCAACCTAAGTGTCCATCTACAGATGAAAGGATGAAGGAGGTGTGGTATATGCACACAATGGACTGTTACTCAGCCGTAAAAAAGAATGAAATCTTTCCATTTGTAACAACGTGGATGGACTTAGAGGGTATTATCCTTAGTGAAATAAGTCAGACAGAGAAAGACAGATACTGTATGTATCATGTATATATGAAATCTAACAAATAAAACAAATGAATGTATGTAACAAGCAGAAACAGACTCACCTATACAGCGAGCAAACTAACTGGTTTGTTAGAGGGAAGGGAGAGGGAAGTGGGGAGGGGCAAGTGAGGGGCAGGGGATTAAGAGGTACAAACTCCTATGTATAAAATTAATAAGCTACAAGGATATATTGTACAGCACAGGGAATATAGCTAATATTTTATAATAACTTTAAATGGAGTATAATCTGTAAAAATATTGAATCACTATGTTGTACACCTGAAACTAATATAATATTGTAAATCAACTATAATTAAAAAAATTTCACTGTTGGACACTGGGAATATAAGATGAAAAGACATGTACTTGCCCATGAACTCCAGTGAGGGGACCAACAGGTAAACAGATCATTATATTTCAGGACACTAAGTGCAATCTGGAACCATATCCACGGCGTAGAGGCAGAGAAGGGAGGGATGGTTAGTTGCTCAAAAGCCTCTGCCCTAGGGCTTAGCTCTGTAGTAGAAACTGCCCCTCCAGCACGTCAGGAGAGACATGTACGTTCTTGGCTCTGAGAGGAGTCCGTTGGGTGGACCTTCAAATGATAGGCGACACGTTCCAACAGCAGAGAACCAGACGCACAGGCGCTCCACCTGTGGCCGTTTCGTTTCGTACGTGGATGCTGGATGAGCCCTGCGGGTAGCAGATCTTAAGGGAGCAGCATCATGCTCTCAGGCGAGGCTTGGAAGTGGCCTTCGGGGCAGAGACACAGGGAGAGGTTCGGCCTCTCAGCGCTAGGGCCGGAGGCTGTGTCCCTGGATGCCCAAACCCAGAGGGTGGGGAGCTGGGGGAGGACCTGGAAAAGGTGAAAAACAAAAAAGAGAAACAGGAAGGAACCACCCGTTTGGAGTAAGAAAATGCAGCTTCCAAAGGAATGGGACAGTAGTCTCTGGGCTACAGTGAGGGGCAGAGAAGGAAGGGGCAGGCTTGGTGGGAGAATACCTGAGATTGACAGCTGATTCTGCCTCTTGGGACATGTTGTCCTTGGAGTGTCAATTTTATCCTCTGTCTAATGGGCATAACAACATTGCACTTACTACCTCACAGGGTGGTTAAAAGACCAGTTAAGATAATATATGCGAAAATACTTTCCAAACTCCACAGTGCTATGCAAATGTGAGTTATTACTGCTGTCTTTCCAGCCAGGTACCTGCTCTTTCACTTCCGGGCTCTATGATCTTGGACCAGTTACTACAGGGGAAGAAGAGATACACAGGGAACATGGCTTCCCATGGTAACTAAAGCAGCTTGACTTAGAACTTGAAGCTCCTCCTGGCTGGGGGTCTCACTGGACCCCTGACCTAGTGAGGAAGCCTGGGGGCTACAGGGGACCCCCTCTAGAGTTCAAGGACTCTGCCCCATGGGTGGGGATGGGATCCTAGCCTTCAGTACTCATTGCCCCCACTCCTTCGACCCCTCGCCCAGTCGCAGCAAGTGAGCTGACATTGGGAGAGAGCTTTGGGCATATCTTCTTCCACGAATAAGGAAAGTTCAGCAGCCCAGACATCAGGACTAAACAGAACAAACTAACAAAAACAAAGCAAATCCAGGGCTTTCCGGGTGGCGCAGTGGTTGAGAGTCTGCCTGCTGATGCAGGGGTCATGGGTTCGTGCCCCGGTCCAGGAGGATCCCACATGCCGCGGAGTGGCTGGGCCCGTGAGCCATGGCCGCTGAGCCTGTGCATCCCGCAACGGGAGAGGCCGCAACAGTGAGAGGCCTGCGTACAGCAAAAACAAACAAACAAACAAAAAAACAAAGCAAATCCATTCAGACAGAACTTCCCTGATAAAGACTATTTTCTAAAATTTCAAACAGGATAAAGCCTCTGTTATTAAAGCCTATTCTAGACTAAACAAGAGTGGGGTAGAAACCCCACTGGACCAGAGTCCCTGCCCTTAGCCAAAGAGGTCATCGGCAGCCCTGTTCATTGTAGTGTAGCCCACAGCGGGGACGGGTCCAAGGGTGCTCCCGACTGAGGCCTCACTGCCCGCAGCATGAAGAGAGGGGAAGAGTGGCTGTCCAGGAGAAGGACTGTCAACAGGCCACTCTGGGGACAGCAGAAGCTGACTCCTCCTCTTCTGACCTTTCCCGACAAGGAGGAATGAGGAAGTGGGAGGGGAAAGAGGTAGAGTAGGAAGAGGCCAAGAGCTGGGGAGAGCAAAGCAAAGAGAGGGGTTGAACTAGAGGGAGGGAGCGGGGAGAAGGAGGAAGAGGTGAGTGAAGAGAGCTGGGCCAGCAGGAGTCAGAAGAACAAAAGTAGCGGTCTGCAGGCTGAGCTCCTGGCATCCCTGCCCCGCCCCCCGGGTCCTCTGGACCCGTCTCAGCATCTCCGAGTCCCCTCCGCTCATCCTCCCGGGAGAAGGGCCCTTCCGAGCAGGGCCTGCCTTCCTTGGCAGCAGACAAAAGGCCATTTCTGAGTTGCACAGAAAAACGTGTTACTTTGCCAGAGGGGCCGGGTCAGGGGTGCCCGGCCCAATCCTAGGCCGAGGGGATCGTGGGCAGAGGGGGGCTGTCAGTCACCGGGAGCCCTCCGTGAAAGGGGCCCCTTGTCAATTCCCCTGCCTTTGAAGTGCCTGCGATGGAGGTGCTCAATTAAAAGCCCATCAGTCTGTAAGTAAATCAACGCCTATCAGGCTTGTCACATCAAACAAACGATTATTACCCCAGCCCGCCCACCCCATTAATCTGGCGGTTCCTTCTTGACGGCTCAGGGTCAGGGCACCGTAAATCCTGTACTGGATTGTAGCCACCTGGATCGGGATGAAAGCGCCGGCGCCACGAGCGCCGCACTCAGGCGTTTCCCAGGGTCTCCCGGAGGGATGGAGGACCAGGTTCAGGGGCAGAAAACGAGGCATAGACACACGGCCATGCGAAGAGGTCTGGAGCTCTGGAGCTGGGCAGAGAGAGTCGCATAGAGATAGAGGCAGAAAGAAACGGAAGGAAACGAAAAAGAGGTGGGGAGAAACAGCCTGAGAAAACAGACCAAGGTAGAAATAATTGGAAGACACGCAAAGTGGTTGAGACAGTTGCCATGAAAACTCACCCAGAGGGTTGAGAATGAATAGATGCTTCTAGAAGACAAGGAGGCATCTGGAGGAAACTTCTCAGTCACAGGGTTCTAGGTCACAGTGTCAGAAGCCGATCCAGGTTAGGCGCCTCCCATCCCCACGGCAGTCTCCGAATGTCCCTTAGCCGAGGGAATGGTACTGCTTTGCTGAGGGATGCCTGGTATCGGACATCTAAATACGTGATGGCCAGAACTGGATTTTCTGCAATAAAAGGATCTGAACAGACAAACTGGACTGAGTGTCAGGTTGTGATGTGCTGCTGAGCGAGGCCCTAAGAACCACTTCATTCCGGGGCATTTCTCCCAGGCTCTGTAGGCTGTTTTGTAGGTTCTTTCTGCTTCTGGGATCAAGCTCTGGCTTTCCCCCTGGGGCAGACCCGAGGAGGAGTGGGAGGGAGAAGAGGAGACAGACAGCTGTATTTTGGGCTTGAAGGAGGGGCTGGGTAGGAGGTGAATGAAGGACGGGGGAGGAGGGAGGAAGGAGGGATAGTGTCCAGTTTGGAGGAACAAGGCATGCTATTTAAGGGAAGGAAAGAGCAGTCTTTCTCCAGACATCTGTTCCAGAGTTGCCCCAAGGCATAGCTCACCCTGACTCGTGATGTTTCATACCTAAAAAGGGCCGTCACATGCCTTCCCCACTGCTAGAGGAATAATTCCCACAAGAGGACCAGAGATGGACGTGGAGCAGGGGAGACTGAGGGAGGGGACTTTCTCCCCACTCCCACCACGGAGCTGGAGGCCCAGCCCCAGAGCTTGTGGTGACTTCTTACAAGACAAAGAAAGAACATTCTAAAGAAAGAAACTGGACCTCTATCTTACACCATACACCAAAATCAACTCCAACTGGATTAAGGACTTGAACATGGTACAAACTACTAGGTATAAAATAAATAAGCTACAAGGATATATTGTACAGCACAGGGACTATAGCCAATATTTTATAATAACTTAAAATGGAGTGTAACCTATAAAAATATTGAATCACTGTGTTGTTCACCTGAAACTAATATAATATTGTAAATCAACTATACTTCAATTAAAAAAAAAAGATTTGAACTTAAGGTCTGAGGCCGTAAAACTCCTAGGAAAAACCTAGGTGGTAAACTTCTTGACATCAGTCTTGGTGATGATTTGCTGGGTTTGACACCAAAAGCAAAGGCAACAAAGGCAGAAATAAACAAGTGGGACTACATCAAACTAAAAAGCTTCTGCACAGCAAAGGGAATCATCAACAAAATGAAAAAGCAACCCACAGAATGGGGGGAAATACTTGCAAATCATGTATCTGATAACGGGTTAATATCCAAAATATATAAAGAATTCATACAACTCAATAGCAAAAAATCGAACAGTCCAATTTAAAGAATAGGCAGAGTAACTGAATACACATTTTTCCAAAGAAGACAAACAAATGTCCAACAGGTACATGAAAAGGTGCTCAATATCGCTAATCATCAAGGAGACGCAAATCAAAACCACAATGAAATATCCCCTGTTAAGAATGGCTGTCACAGGGGCTTCCCTGGTGGCGCAGTGGTTGAGAGTCCGCCTGCCGATGCAGGGGACACGGGTTCGTGCCCCGGTCCGGGAAGATCCCACATGTCGCGGAGCGGCTGGGCCCGTGAGCCATGGCCGCTGAGCCTGCGCGTCCGGAGCCTGTGCTCCGCAATGGGAGGGGCCACAACAGTGAGAGGCCCGCGTACCGCAAAAAAAAAAAAAAAAAAAAAGAATGGCTGTCATCAAAATGATGATATCAGTATTCTGTGATAAACTATACAGGGAAAGAATCTGAAAAAGAATAAATATATGTATATGTATAACTGAATCACTTTGCTGTACCCCTGAAAGTAACACAATATTGTAAATCAATTATAATCCAATAAAATAAAAAAAAAAAGACAAGAGATAAGTGCTGGCCAGGGTGTGGAAAAAAGGGAACATTTGCTCACTGTTAGTGAGAATTAAATTGGTGCAGCTACTATGGAAAACAGTATGGAGGCTCCACAAAAGTTAAAAATAGAACTACCATACGATCCAGCAATTCCATTTCTGGGTATATATCTGAAGGAAATGGAAACAGGATCTCCAAGAGATATCTGCATTCTTGTGTTCATTGCAGCATTATTCACCATAGCCAAGATAGCGAAACCACCTAAGTGTCCATCAGTGGATGAATGGATAAAGAATATATGATATCTATATCTATATATTTATAATTATATGATATATATGTATATATAGAAGGTACATATGTATATATATGTGTGTGTATATGTAATACACACACACACACACACACACACACATTGGAACATTATTCAGTCATGAGAAAGAAGGAAATCCTGCCTTTTGTAACAACATGGATGGACCTTGAGGGTATTATGCAAACGTTGTACAATATCATGTATATGTGGAATCTTAAAAGGGCTTAAACTCATAGAAACAAAGACTAGAATGGCAGTTACCAGGGGCTAGAGGTTGGTGGATATGGGGAGATTTTGGTCAAAGATAAACTTTGAGTTATAAGATGAATAAGTTCTGGGGAATCTAATGTATAGCATGGTGATTATAGTTCATAACACTGTAATATATACTTAAATGTTGCTGAGAGAGTATGTCTTAAATGTTCTCACCACAAAAAAGAAATGGTAATTGTGTGACAAGATGGAGATGTTAGCTAACACTATGGTGATAATTTGCAATATGTAAGTCTATCACCTTAAATTTACATGTTATACATCAGTTACAACTCAATAAAGCTGGGGGAGGGGAAGAAAATTCTTGAAGATGCTCAAGACATTTACACTCACCCCCATCCTCCCCAAGACTGCGTGATAGGAAGTGCTCACCGCAAATCCCAAAGACAGGTCACCACCACCATGGCTACAGGCTTGGGCCAGTGGGCAGGGTTTTCTCTCAAACCAGCTGCCCATGGCTCTAATCGTAAACTCTTCATTCTATGATCAAGACCCAGCAGTACAGCAGCAAATTCCTTATTCCTTTGAGTTGATAGACATGTTCACCCATCCCAAGTGTCAGTGAGACCTTTCACACAGATGAGGAATAGGATGTGGACACTTTGCAGTGTAGGAGAATTGCCTGTCCTTCATATTTTCATTCATTCAACCAAAATTTGGTATTTAGTATTTACTAACTTACAGGCCCTTTTCTAAGTCCCTGGCATACAGCAGTGAATTTGATGGGCAAGGTCAAAGGACATGTGGGCACTATTTACAAAGAACTGGACTGTTCGACCTCATCTTTATTTATGTCATGTGTGCCCTCATCACACAGATATTTGCTGAGCATCTACTATGTCTATGTAATGTGGGCCACAAGGAGGCAAGGAAGAATCAGAAACAAATCCTATCCTCCCAGAGGAGAGGTAAGACATACATCATGAATAAATCGAGTGCATAGTTTAAAGTGGTAGGTGCCATAAGCCAGGAGAGAACAGGAAGAAGTTCAGAGAGAAAAAATAATTTGTCCAGGTTACTTTTTACTTAGGGAGGGTCTGGAATGAAGACACATGTTAATTGCGCCATCGTGGCAACTTTCAGATTTACTCTGTAATATAGTACAGTGTGGGCTTAACGTTTATTGCTGTTGTTACTGGTGGTAATGACAATGTAATTTGCTGTCATTGTAACTGAGGACACATCACTGCACCCCTTCTTTAGGAGGTGGGTGTTATAAAACTCTGGAATTCCATTTCAGGCCTTGTCAGGAGTTGGGTATGGTTGAGAACTCCCAGAAACTGGAGATATGCCTCTTGCAAGATGCAGAGTGGTGCAGAGGTTAAGTGAGTATGCTGTGGAGCCGGACTGCAATTCAAAACCAGCCTTCAGGGGCTGGCTTTCCGGCTTGCCTGCTGTGAGGCCACGGGCAAATCACTTGAACTCCCTGTGTGTGTATCCCCATCTGTTAAATTGGGGTGATAACAGTATTGGCCTCATAGGGTTATATGACAATTAAATGCATGTAAAGCATTCACAACAGTGCTCAACAGACAGTCTAGCATGTACTCAATAGTGCCAGTCATTATTATTGCTCGACCTCATACAAAGTGGTCTCTTAAAGGAACAATCAGCATGGTGCTAGGAGGACACTTATTCAAGTAACGCAGCTGTCTTCCTGTATTTAAATATCACTGAAAGTCATTTATATGAATTTAGTTTAAAAATTCTTCCTGAGTTCAACACAGGCGTTTTAAATATTTGAATACTTTTTTTTACTAAAATAATTTTTATTCACATTTAATGTAATTTTTTTTTTTTTTTTTTTTTTTTTTTTGCGGTACGCAGGCCTCTCAGTGTTGTGGCCTCTCCCATTGCGGAGCACAGGCTCTGGACGCGCAGGCCTAGAGGCCATGGCTCACGGGCCCAGCCGCTCCGCGGCACGTGGGATCTTCCCGGACCGGGGCACGAACCCGTGTACCCTGCATCGGCAGGCGGACTCTCAACCACTGCGCCACCAGGGAAGCCCCTAATGTAATATTTGATACATACGAAAGGGTATAGGTTTGCATCATGTATGTAAATTTAAAGCATCTCTGTGTTTCTTTCCTTTCCTATTTCCTGGTCTTTCCTCCAGAGGTGATCACTATCCTGAATTTCGTGTTTATTATCCCTTTGCTTTAAAAAAACCTAAAAAAAAATTAAAGTATAACATACATCACAGTAAAATTCACAAAACTTCAGTGTACAGCTTGATTAGTTTTTACAAAGTATACACTTATGTGACCACACCTAGATCAAGATGTGGCCCATTACTGGTACTGCAGAAGCTTCCCTGACACCCCTTTCCTGTCAGTTATTCACCCACTTTCACTGCAAGGTAACAGTTGTTCTGACTCATGTCTCCAAAGATTAGTTTTGGAATTATTAGGTTTGTAATCTTGCGTCTGCCTTCTTTCAGTCAGCATTGTATTTGTGGGATTCATCCATGTTCATCTAACCACATGTATTAGCACTTCATTCTTTTTCATTGGTTGAGTGATATTCTGTTGTGTGAATAAACCACCCAGTTCATTCATTCTACTGTTAATAGACATTTGTGTTGTGTCCATTTTTTTGTTGTTGTAAAGAAAGCTGCCATGAACTTTCCTGTATATGTCTTTTGGTGCATGTATGTACTCATTTCTGTTGGGTATAAAAGGAATATAATTGTTGTGTCATAGAGTATGAACATATAATAATAGAAACTTCCAAACAATTTTCCCAAGTGGTTGTACCAATTTACATACTGTACCACCAGCAATATGTTTGAATTCTAGTTGCTGTACAACTTTGCCAACACTTGATATTGTTAGTTGAGCAAAAAGTTTTTAGTCATTTTGGTGGGTGTACTGGGCTATTTCTCTTGATCTCTATGTCAGTTGCATCCATTAATTTTTCATATGTTTCACTGCCATTCAGTTCAAAATATTTTCTAATCTCCATATGTATTGCCAACATCTTCTCGCATCCCGTGTTTGCCTTTTTTCTTTATTGATGGTATATTTGTCATTTTTGTTTTGTTAGAAGCTTGATATTTTAATGTCATTTTTTTACTTTGATCTATGGATTATTTAGAAAAGTATATTTCTTAATTTCTAAACATCTGGAGGTTTCCTAGTTATGGTTCTGTTTTGGACCTCTTGCTCAGTTTAACTGTCATCAGAGAATGTGTCTGAATGATGTTAATCCTTTAAAATATACCCGTAGAAGTACGTGAAAATCTCCAACTATACTTGTGGATCTGTATTTTCTTCCCCTCGTTCTGTCAGTTTTTGCTTTATATATTTTGAAGCTATGTTATTATGTGTGTACAAGTTTAGAATTGCTATATTTTTCTGTTTTACCAAGCCTTTTTTCATTAGGAAATATTATTCAGTACAACTGCTTGCCTTAAAGTTTATTTTGTTTGATACTTGTTTAGATACACTACCTTTCTTTTGATTAATCTTTGCTTTGAGTATCTTTTTCCATCCATCCTTTTAGTTTCAAACATTTTCCAGTTATCTGTTGCTGTATAACAAAGCACTTCAAAACTTAGTGGCATAAACCAACAACTCTTTTGTCTCCATCATAGGTTTTGTGGGTCAGGAATTTGGACAGAGCATAGCAGAGATGGCTTATCTCTGCTCTATGATGTCTGGAATCGTGGCTGGAAAGACTTGAATGGTTGGGGGTTGGAATCGTCTGAAGACTTTTTCACTCACCTGGCTTGTACCTGGACCAGGATAACGGGACACTGAGCTCAGTGAAGACTTCCCGTGTAGCTTGGGCTATGCTGGCAGCCTCAGGGCAGTCAGGCTTCTTACACAGTGGCTCAGAGCTCTGCAAGTGAGAATATCACTGAACAAGGCCTAAGTTGCATAGCCTTCTATGACCTAGCTTTGAAAAATCTAGGTGTTACTAGATTTTTGAAAGTGTTACTTCTGCCATTCTTTTTTTTTTTTTTTTTTTTTACGAATACACTTGTTTTTTGGCTGCGTTGGGTCTTTGTTGCTGCGCATAGGCTTTCTCTAGTTGTGGCAAGCAGGGGCTACTCTTTGTTGCGGTGCACAGGCTTCTCATTGCGGTGGCTTCTCTTGTTGTGGAACATGGGATCTAGGTGTGCGGGCTTCAGTAGTTGTGGCACGAGGGCTCAGTAGTTGTGGCTCGCAGGCTCAGTAGTTGTGGTGCATGTGCTTAGTTGCTCCACGGCATGTGGGATCTTCCCGGACCAGGGCTCAAACCTGCGTCCCCTGCATTGGCAGGTGGATTCTTAACCACTGTGCTGCCAGGGAAGTCCCGCGCCATTCTTTATTAGTTGAAGGAGTCACAAGACTGTCCAGATTGGGGAGGGGAGTTAAACTCCCACTTCTTAATGAGAGGAGTGGCAAAGGATTTGTGCCTGTGTTTTGAAACTGCTGCACAACTTTTCTTTCTGTATCCATATGTTTAAGTTGTGTTACTGGTAAGTTGCATGTAGTCAGATTTTATTTATTTTTATCCAGTCTCACAATCTTTGTCTTCTAATTGGAGACTTTCATCCATTTATATTTAAAGTAATTATTGATATTAAGGTTTACACTGATCATCTTACTATTTACTTTCTTTTTGTTCCATGTGGTTTTTATTAAATCTGCTCTCCTTTCTTTCCTTGTTTGGATTAATCAAGCATTCAAAAATTATTCAATTTTCCTACTCCATTAGCTTGTTATTGGTACATTATTTTATTATTCTTTAGTGATTACCCTAGAGGTTGCAACATGTACCATTATTTTATTATAACCTACCTTGAATGAGTATTTGTTTCACATCCTGGATGATGAAAGAACCTTACAACACTTTAACTCCACTACCTCCTTCTTGTCTTTTGTGCTATTGTTAACATATATTTAATTCTCTCTATATTTTGAACCCCCCAAAACATTAGTATTATTGTTTTATACAGTAAATATGAATTTAGATTTATCCATACATTTTACATTTTTGGTGCTGTTTATTCCTTTGTGCTCTACTATGCTTCCATCTGGAATTATTTACTTTCTGCCTGAAAAAATCCTTTTAGTGTTTCTTTTAACACAGATATATTAATTATAAATTCTCTCAGTTTTTGTTTGCCTGAAAATATCTTTATTATGGCTTCACTTTTGAAGATTATTTTCACTGAGCATTGAATTTTAGGTTAGCAATTACTTTCTTTCAGCACTTAAAAAATTTCCTTTAACTATCTCTGGTTCCCATTTTTCTATTGCTTTTAGCTATCAGCTTTATTGTTGCTATTCTGAAAAAATGTGGGTTCCCCACCCCTTCCCCGGCTACTTTTAATGTTTTTCTCTTTGTCTTTGGTTTTCAGCAATTTTTCTGTGCTTATTTCTTTGTATTTATCTTGCTTGGGGGTTGTAGAAAATCTTTTTTTTTCAGATTAAAACATTTTTAATTAATTTTTTTATTGTGGTAACATTGGTTTACAACATTATATAAGTTTCATGTTTACAACATTATATTTCTAATCCTGTATACACTACAGTGTACTCACCACCAAAAATTTACTTTCCATCTGTCCCCATTCACTTTATCCCCTTTACCCATTTCACCCTCCCTCCCCCTCCCCTTCTGGTAACCACTACTCTGTTCTCTGTATCTATGTGTTTGTTTGGTTTGGTCATTTTTTATTATTCTTTGTTTGTTTTTTATATTCCACATATGAGTGAAATCACACGGTACTTGTCTTTCTTGGTTTGGCTTATTGCACTTAGCATAATACCCTCTAGGTCCATCCATTTTGTCACAAATGGAAAGATTCCACTCTTCTTCATGGCTGAGTAGTATTCCATTGTATATATACACCACATTTTCTTTACCCATTCATCTGTTGATGAACACTTAGGTTGCCTCTATATCTTGGCTATTGTAAAGATGCTGCTATGAATATTGGGGTGCATATATCTTTCGAATTAGTGTTTTTGTATTCTTTGGATAAATACCCAGAACTGGAGTTGCTGGATTGTATGTTATTTCTAGTCTTAATTTTTTGAGGAATCTCCATTCTGTTGTAGAAATTCTTTATTCTGTGGCTTAATATCTTTCATAATTTTTGGAGAATTCTCCACCAGCATTTCTTTAACAGTTGCTTTTTTTTTTTTTTTAACACACTTATTTATTTATTTATTTTTGGCTGTGTTGGGTCTTCGTTGCTGTGCGTGGGCTTTCTCGAGTTGCGATGAGCAGGGGCTACACTTCATTGGGGTGTGCGGGCTCCTCATTGTGGTGGCTTCTCTTTGTTGTGGAGCACAGGCTCTAGGTGTGCAGGCTTCAGCAGTTGTGGCACGAGGGCTCAGTAGTTGTGGCTCACGGGCTCTGGAGCACAGGCTCAGTTGTTGTGGCACATGGTCTTAGTTGCTCCGCGGCCTGTGGGATTTTTCCCAGACCAGGGTTCGAACCCATGTCTCCTGCATTGGCAGGCGGATTCTTAACCACTGCACCACCAGGGAAGTCCCTCTTTAACAGTTGCTTTTATCCTGTTATCTCTCTCCTCTCCACCTGGGACTCCAGTTACGAATGTGCTAGATGTTTTTACCATGTCTCTAGATCTCTCATGCTCTGCCCCCCTCTCCCTTTTCATTCTTTTCCTCTGTGCTTTATCATCCTCTCTTTGGCTACATCTAATCTGCTTTTGAACCTATCTATTCAATTCTTAATTTCAGTAATTTTATTATTTTCATGCTAGGATTTCCATTTGACCCTTTCCTGAACAGATTCCAGTTTCTGGGGAAAATTCTCCATCCTTTCCGTTCCTTTTTTGGGGAACGTATTAATAATAACTTTTAAATTTCCTATTTGATAACTAATATCTGCATCACTGTTTTTTCTGTTACTTATTTATTTTTCTTCTTGATTTTGAGTCATTAGATCCTATGTCTTGCCTGGTTATTATGTTTCTAAGGTTCATCCATGTTGTTGCAAGTAGCTGTAATGCAGTGCATCTATTTTTACTAATTTCTAATAGTTCACAGTGTGCCTGGACCACAGTTTATTTCTCCTATTGGCTTGTTGATGGTCATGTGGTTTGTAGAATCATTTAAAAAAACCACTCATTTTAAGTTTCTTGAAACCCTTTAAAATAATTAATTCTGCAGTTATTTTGAGCTAGAGAGCTAGCCAGTACAGTGTGTTTTGACCACGCTGGCAATGGACCCTTTCAATGATGTAAGTACCAGAATGTGCTGTGAATACTATGTCTCCATTATGGCCTTACTCTGTATCCCAAAAGAAGCCCATTACAATTTCAGAGCTATTTATTTGCAGTTGCTTTGGCCATGTGGGTGGGTAGTTGGCTTCACATTGGGGGCACGAAAATCCGGAGCTGGGCAGGATCAGCTCGTTCTCTGTGGAGTGGAATGGGGGCAGCATGATGAAACCAGGTTTATTTAGTCAGTCTCTTCAAGAGGCCATGAATGAAACTGGAATAAAAACTCAGGAAGCTGGTGCCTGCTTCCAGTCTCCTGGGAAACAATTCCAGCTCCAAAACCCCTGTACATCATCTGAAGTCCTCGAGACAGTTATGCAAAGTGGCGGGGCTGCTGCTGGACATTTCGTTGGAGCCTGGGCACTTGGAGGCAGTGTGGGGAGGTGGAAAGAATACAAACTACATTCAGGCTGACCTGGGTTTGAATCCCGGCTTTGACACCTACTAGATTTTTTACAAAGGATGACTTATTTAACTTCCTTCCTCTTTAGTGTTCTCATCTGTAAAATGGGCGTGCGAGAACCTTTTTAATTGGATTCTTGTGAGAATGTTATGCCAAGTTATATTAAAGATGGCTAGGATAATGCCTGGCAATATTAGACGGTCGATAAAAGATAGCTTTGTGTCATCGTCATCACTGTCATCATCATTCCCATCACCACCAGCACACAGGAAAGCTTTGGCAATGAGCATGGCTCTGGTCCCCTCAGGAGGGCCTGCAATCTTTGCTTCTCTGCTATGCAATGTGGTAAGATTGTGCTCCTGTGCAGGATCTTAAGTTATTGCTGTTTCCCAGGACTTGGTCATTACATTAGGACCTTTTCCTCAAAGAGGGAAGGAGAAGGGCTCTAACTGATTAGGAATGGGGTAGTCAGATTTAGGGCAAAGCCTGCTCTCATGTAGAGTCAAGTGTCTCTAAGCTGACAATCAATTGGAAGAAGAAGACAAGTTATGCAACCATCTGCACCAGGGAAATTCACACATAGCAAAAGATTTTCCTCAGGGTGACAGGGCTTAAGGCTGTCACTGAATCCACCTGAGTTTTAAATACATTGACAGATGATGTCCACATAGGCTAAGAAGAGAACCAGTTTAGGGAACCTAGCTGGTCCCAGGGAGATGAACTGATGGCGTGCCATCAGCTTGGTTTTGTGCTCCAGTTCAAGTCAGAGGTCCACGGAGCAAGGTTCTGATCAATCACCTTCTAACAAGGTGCTTGTTCATGTGCTGGATCATTTCTTCATGAAACCTTTATGGGGATTCTCCTGTGTGCCCGGCACACTATGTTAGGTGCTGCGGGAGATACAGAAAGATATACATGTGTATATATAGAGAGATCTTTGAGTTCAGCAAATTCCTTTTTTTTTAAATGGACATGTTTGTTTGTGTATTTATTTATCTATTATTTGTTTTTGGCTGCGTTGGGTCTTTGCTGCCGCGCGCAGGCTTTCTCTAGTTGCGGAGAGTGGCGGCCACTCTTTGTTGCGGAACACGGGCTCTAGGCGCACAGCCTTCAGTAGTTGTGGCATGTGGGCTCAGTAGTTGTGGCTCGCAGGCTCTAGAGCGCAGGCTCAGTAGTTGTGGCGCACGGGCTTAGCTGCTCCGTGGCATGTGGGATCTTCCTGGACCAGGGCTCGAACCCGTGTCCCCTGCATTGGTGGATTCTTAACCACTGCGCCACCAGGGAAGCCCTCGGCAAATTCCTTTCTATGGCTTATATACGTGAAAGCAGCTTTAAAACATGGAATAAAGTGGTGAGGTCATAAAGTCATAAGAGATGTGCAGGTTAAATTTTAGGGGTGTCCAGAAGAAGGAGATATATATCTATTCTTGCTGCCTCTAATCACACCTTTCTCTGTTGAATTCTTCATGTCATTCCACACTAATCATTGTAAACACCCCTTTCAGCATGTCTGGCTTTTTCTCAAAACCCTCAAATGATTTTCTATTTCCAACTGAACCAATTTCAAAGTCCCTTTCAGATTGTCTTATTACCTCTAGCTCTGCAGGTGTGATTTCTTCCTCTTCCTGGGATGAGGGTTGGAGGGGTGGCGTATGCCGATTGCCTGCCGTGCTTTTGGCTTTTTCCTCATATATTCTGTGATTCTGGCCTGAGTGCATCTTCCCTTGGGGATGTTGTCTGTGGGAATTTTTTTCCTGTTGATGTCTTGGGCTGTGGAGTGCCCACAGGACAATCCTATGCTCTCCTCCATGAGTTTCTGTACTGAGAGATAATGAATTAGGGTTTTTACCTCAAGAGACAAAGGACTTCCACACCTGGCCTTTGAACTGTAGCTTGAGCTGATGAACAGACACTCTCATTTCTGTTGGTGGATAGAGAGCCCAAGTTCTACCAGTTCCTGGTTCCAGGTAGGGAACCAGGCTCCTGCCTCTGGGGCTATGGTGTCTCTGACCTTGCCTTGGCATTAAAACCCCAGCCCCTGTAGCCCGTGTTTTACTGAAGACCTGGAAGCCTTATGTGGGTCACTCCCTAAAGCTATCTCTACACCTAACCTGACCCCTGACCAAACCCCAGAGCTGTAGGCTTTTTATTCAACTGTCCATTTATCATCTCTATTTGGTTATCTTATGGCCATCTCAGATTTAATGTAGTCAGAACAGGACTCCAGATGTGTTAATAAACACCACCATAGCATTCCTATGTATAAAGGCTTAATGGGTACCTGTTCCCTAGTGTCACTTTAACAGCTGTGATCTTATGTATGCCATTATCTATGTATACATTATATTGATAGCTATATGGGTCTATACACTACACAGCATGTGTATGTACGTAGACCATAGTTATCTGGATTAACTCAGATGTGCTTTGCTTTAGGTGTTCCGACAATCTCAAGATTTACAAGAAAGTGCTTTTTGGATAACAGCTGTCCTGACACTAAGTGTTCCTTGCTGCACGGTTTTGCCTTACTTGCAGTGAGAGGGGAAGTAATTCTCACACCTTCCCCCCTACTGCAGACCGTTGAAAAGTGTGCTCCACCCACTATGTTCATCAGGATCCCTCAGGGTTCTTGTTAAAAAGACTGCTTTTTAGACACTCCCAAGCTAAACTCTCTGGGTGGGGGCGGATAGGGCTCAGAAAGGCATATTTTAAACATGTTCTTCAGGTTACTCTTAAGTGCACTGTGGTTGGAGAACCACTGCACAAATTTCTTTTCTCCTTTGGCAAATCATTTAAAATATTTATGGAAGAGACTATTCCAGGGAGCCCAGAGAAGAGGGGGCTGACTTGCAGCCATCCCTTTCCACACCAAGGATTCAATGCCTGTGTCCATCTTGCCAAGTGTAACTTTGGACCCTACTAGAACTTTCCGGAATTACTGTTGCTACTTAAACATTCGTTTCCGTGCTTTTCGTCTTGTTGGTCTAAACACACAAATGTCAGCAGAGGAGGATGAAGCTTGGATATCATTAAACATTGACCTACTGTCCTGGTTTGCCCCAAATTGAGAGGTTTTGCGGGATGCACGGGTTTCGGTGTCCAAACCACGAAGGTCCTGGGCCAACTAGGACGAGTTGGTCCCCCTAATAAATGAGTCTTACAAATCTTATGTGTTGAAACTAATGCTTCAGGAAATAACAGATTTGAAATCCACATGGGTTATAAAATAAAGGAGACTAGTGTGGGATGAAAGGTATTCTGGGACTGGTCAGATTCGTGGGGCAGGATTGAGCAGTTCTCAATGTTGAAATGCAGGCAGATCCTCCCGTGTATCCGCCATGTTGGATGGGGTGGCCACACTTCTTCCAAGTCACATTGTGTTGACAGCAGCGGTGGGAACACATCTGGAGTGAGGAAGTTTGTTTCCTACCCTGGAGGAGGCTGCCCTTCCAACCCAACAATGAGGTGTTCGGTGCCTTGTTCCATATTCCTAACTTGCGGTGAGAGCAAATAGAGTGTCTTAGGGCCTGGTGGGGGGTGTGGAGTGGTGGGCAGTCCTTCCCATGCTCTGATCAGAATCTGTGCTCAGATCTGGTGGCTGGGTGCCATTTCTCCTGTCCCTCTTACCATCCTCCCCAGCAGGAGCGACTTACCATTAAGCCAGCAGGACAGTGCCTGTTGCCCTTAGTGCTTTTAAGGACTCAGAAAATGTTTTAGTTTTTCTAAAACAATGAGAAAAAAATCTTTTAGGTTGAAGAAAATATTTTCCTATATAATATTATTACATATACCAATGCAGTCGTAAAATAGAATTTTAATATAAACATTTAAATAAAAGTTAATAATAATAGGGCTTCCCTGGTGGCACAGTGGTTGAGAGTCCGCCTGCCGATGCAGGGGATATAGGTTCGTGCCCTGGTCCGGGAAGATCCCACATGCCGCGGAGCGGCTGGGCCCGTGAGCCATGGCCGCTGAGCCTGCGCGTCCGGAGCCTGTGGGAGAGGCCACAACAGTGAGAGGCCCGCGTACCGCAGAAAAAAAAAAAAGGACATCTGTTAATAGGATCTATGCTTTGAATTTTTTTTTCTGATGATGGGAATGGATGCAATGAGCCTTTACTCCTCCCAGCCCCCAGACATATCTCCTCCATCCAATGGAAGCACAGTGAGTAGGTCAGGGCCAGGAATAAGATTGCTGCCAGGATCAATCTCCTTATGGGGCTTGAATATGCAGCCTTGACCTCATAATCAGCCAGGGGTACTAGGCTCTGCCTTTCACTGAGCAGATTCCTAGCCAGATTTAGGTGCTCTGGTGTCCTCTACTCCTATTCCTGTCAGAACGGGGGAGGACAGGGGAATAGGCGTCTCTTTGCTGCTTCCAGTCACCAATCCTTCTTCCCTGGGAGTGGAGGTGCCCTGTACAGTCTTCATCTTGTGTGCCGTTGAGTTTTTCCTCTTGAAAATGGTTCCATTTGTTTTTTTTTCCGTGGGAAATGTCAACAAAACTTCTCAGAGCAAGACTTGTGATGTGTGTGTGTGTGTGTGTGTGTGTGTGTGTGTGTGTGTGTGTGTGTTTGAGCAGGATGGTGAACTGTGGGTAAAATGTGGACTGGAACAGAAAAAGACCCACCACTGATTGGGTGTCCTCTTGACGGCAGCTGCTCTACCAGGTATCACACCATTCAATTCTCAAGACAATCCTGAGGGTAGGAAGGATCCTCCGTGTCTTAAAAACGCATAAGCTGGTACACATGTAGGTGGACAGCCTGTAAGTGGCAGAGGCAAATGCAGTTCCTACCCTTGACCTCAATGAACTCTTCCACACAAACGAATCACACTGTTTGTGTCTGTAAAGCATAGTGGGAAAGTAGAAATTCTATAAATATTTGGCTAATCTGATTACAGAACCAGCCATTGTGGAAATACAAGCAAAAGAATGATTTCTGGAGACCTGTGTTATTTAGGATTTTTTCTCTGCCCAGAGTTACTTTCTGCATTTTTGGTCTTCCTCACCTTCTGACATACTAAACAACGACAATGACAGCAGCAACTACATGGCTGGCTCTGGAGGGATAAAGGACATTGACTCCCAAACTAATGAAGCTGGTAAAAGTTTTCATTTGAACCCAATGCAAGGGTTTTTAATTTGTTTCCTTGTTTTCTAATAAGTCTGTTCTTTCAATAACAGTGCACATTTTTACATTAACATTCCAGACTGCTTTTATCCTTTAAACTCTTATTTATATTAGAATTAATTTCATGACACAAAAGCTTGAATTAAGCATTTACCTTTCCAGACAAAGAGACTTTCTCTGTGCAGATGCTGCCTGCTAATATGTATGAAGGCCAACCCGTGTAAAAAGGGAAGTTTTTAAAAAAGGTTTTTCATTTCAGTTAAAAATGAGCAACCAACCAAGAATTCAGCATTTGAGTATATTGCCTTCTTATCATTTCCCTATAATTAAAAATATGTAATATAATTGTGATATGATTGTAATGAAACTTTGTATTTTATGTCATACATACAAATGGGTCTGTGTTTGTGTAGGGGTTTAACTGCGTGCTGGTGCATTCGTACACACACACACACACACACACACAGATCCAGCCCTGCTCCTCTCATCCAACCACCTGGTAATAACCCTTCCCTCTTTTCTTCTCCATGTTGGGAGATGAAGAAACACGGTCCCTCTCCCTGGGATTCTGATGTCCCAGCTGGACGATGGGAAACAGTGCCTGGCACTTTCACAGGGTGTTGCTGCCCAAGATTCTCCCTTTGCAGGGAGAGGAACTCTGGCTCCACCTCGTCTCCATCTCCTTAGGTTGTGACCAAGTAGCCCCTAAAGACTGCAATTCTTTCTTTCGGAGTCACAACGTACTTCAGCGGACAATTTCATCTTTTTCAGTTTGCCGGCCTCATCTGCTCACTTTCAGGATTTCAGAACATATCTCTTTGGGTCATACAATAAGTGTGGGGAGGAATAACCAACACCACTTTTTTTTTTTTTTTATAAAACAGATTTATTGAGGTATAAGTTACCTACCATGAAGTTCACTGATTTTAAGTGTACAGTTTGATGAGTTTAGTAAATTTATACAATGTGGGCTTCCCTGGTGGCGCGGTGGTTGGGAGTCTGCCTGCCGATGCAGGGGACACGGGTTCGTGCCCCGGTCCGGGAAGATCCCACATGCCGCGGAGAGGCTGGGCCCGTGAGCCATGGCCGCTGAGCCTGTGCGTCCGGAGCCCGTGCTCCGCAGCGGGAGAGGCCACAACAGTGAGAGGCCCGCGTACCGCAAAAAAAAAAAAAAAAAAAAAAAAAATGTATACAGTTGTGCAACCATCGCTACAATCCAGTTTTAGGACATTTGCATCACCCCACAGTCTCCCGGTGCCCATTTAGAGCTGACTCCCTGCCTTCGTCTCAGGCAACCAGTGATCTACTTTCTGTTTCTAGAGATTTGTCCTCTTTAGAAATATCTTACAAATGGGATCATATAATATTTACTCTGTTGGCTTCTTCAACATATTTTTCGAGATCCATCCATATTGTTGCAGATAACAGTAGTTTGTTCCTTTTTATTGCTGAATAGGATTTTACTAGACGGCCATACCACATTTTGTTTATCCATTCATCTATTGATGAAGAGTTGGGTCATTTCCACCTATTAGCTATAGTGAATAATGCTGCTGTGAACATGGGGATAGAAATATCTCTTTGGGTCCCTGCTTTCACTTCCTTATTTTTTTTTTTTTTAATAAGAAGAAAAATTTTATTTCAAATAGGTTCAGTGGTATGTGTGCTACAGCAATGGCTGGTTGTAGCAGTTTCCTTTCAAACCTTCATTGATGTATAAATTAGACATTATTTGGGAATGATTAATTTCTGGTAAAATGTAGATTCAATCCAACATCATGCCAATTTTTACTTTTATTGTAGACCTTATTTTAGTACTAGAGGTTAAATTTTCATCACCAAAAAATGATAATAATCTTACAGCTACTCCTAAGGTAATGAGCTGTCCTCACTGTTGCTTTGAAAATATACCCCTAGGTTGTTAAGAGAAATTACGACTTCATCCAAATCTGTTATTTAATTCTTCAGTCATCGTCTACTGTTGGTTTGATTGTCAACTCCTCTTCTTATTTGACGCCAACCAGCTAAACGCCACTGTTTCTCAACTCTTCAGCTAAGGGCAATTTTTTCTCCTACTTCTGTGATTTTGCCCAAATCAGCCTTGACTGCACTAACTCTTCCTCCTGTCGACAGGGATCCTATGTCCACCATGAGCACTTCATTCTTAGACAGCTTTTGCTGCTTTCTTGTCTCCTTCAGTGCGTACATCTAGAAGCCGTCTAAGCAGGAAATAGGAAATTTCCAGTCTGTGAAGATCTCAGGTAAAGCTCCAACTGCACCAAGTACCTGCCCCACCATTCTGTCAGCCTGGCACAAAGTGGGGTTAATTTTTGTTCCAGCTCCAATAAGCCCTCCTGGAGTAGCATACTGAAGATCATTATGCTCTGCGAAAAGCAATACAATTTTGGAAAAGGTGGGTTTTCCCATGAGTTTTCCTTCACTATTTTTGGAAAAATACCAGGTCTGACTTCTATCTCCTGGCCCACCTTTAATACTCCTTTTAGAATACTACCACCATCTACATCCCCCTTAAGGTCATCAACTTCACAGCCAGGTTTGTTGACATCAAAGGATCTAATAACAAGTTGGGGTTCTGAAGTAAAGTCTCTTGGGGGTACTGGAATTTTCTTTACTATGTACTCACAGACAACTTCAATATTGTATTTTAGCTGAGCAGAAATCAGAATAATAGGAGGTCCTTCTGCTACTGTACCTTGTACAAATGCAAGGATCTGTTCATACTGTTCTTTAGCCTGGCTTTCTTTTACCAAATCAATTTTATTTTGTAGAATCAAAATATGCTTCAGTTTCATGATTTCTATAGCAGTCAGGTGTTCAGAAGCTGTGGCTGAGGACAAGACTCGTTTCCAGCTATCAATAGAAGAGCTGTGTCCATCACTGTGGCACCATTCAGCGTAGTAGCCATCAAACTATCGTGGCCAGGACAGTCAACAAAGGAAACATGTCTGACTAATTTGAAGTTCCCTTTGGCCCCTGGAATGTCTGTAGGAAACTCATCGGGTGTATTACTTCCACAGGATCTATAACATTCTGGCCGAGGACAACTTGGGTCGTCAAGTTTATAAATCTTAGCATTAGCATAGCCAAGTTTGATTGTAATATTATTTTCTAGTTCATTTTTGAACCTGACAGAGTGAACTCCAGAAATAGCTTTTACAACTGTAGATTTCCCGTGAGCTACATGACCAATTGTACCTATATTAATTGTGGCCTGTCTGCTTATAACTTCATGTGAAAGCGGTGTCAACTTGGTAACATCCAAAGTGGAGAGATCTTGCCGAGAAAGGCGTGGCTGCACTAACGTCACACCAGCCTCGCCCCACCGCCATCTTGCCTAGAGAGCTCACTTCTTTTGAGTATATATCTAGAAGTGGAATTACTAGATCACATGGTAATTGTATTTAATTTTTTGAGGAATGCCGTACCGTTTTTTACTAGCAGTTGTATCATTTTACATTCCCACCAGCAATGCACAAAGGCTCCAATTTCTCCATGTTCTCGCCAACACTTTTTTTTTCTGCTTTTTAAAGATTTATTTTATACAGGCCATCCTAATGGGTGTGAAGTGGTATCTCATTGTGGTTTTGATTTGCATTTCTCTAATGATTAGTGATATTGAGCATCTTTTCAAATGTTTATTGGCCATTTGTATATCTTCTCTGGAGAAATGTCTATTCAAGTCCTTTGCCAATTTTTTTTTTTTTTTTTGCGTTACGCGGGCCTCTCACCGTTGTGGCCTCTCCCATTGCAGAGCACAGGCTCCGGACGCGCAGGCTCAGCAGCCATGGCTCACGGGCCCAGCCGCTCTGCGGCATGTGGGATCTTCCCGGACCGGGGCACGAACCTGTGTCCCCTGCATCGGCAGGCGGACTCTCAACCACTGCGCCACCAGGGAAGCCCCCCTTTGCCAATTTTTTAATTGAGGTGTTTGTGTTTTTGTTGTTGAGTTGTAGGAATTCTTCATATATTCTGAATATCAATCCTTTATCAGATATATGATTTCCAAATATTTTCCCCTATTCCATAGGTTTTCTTTTCACTCTGTTGATATGTTCTTTGATGCACAAAAATTTAAATTTTTGATGAAGCCCAACTTATCTATTTTTTCTTTTGTTGCCTGTGTTTTTGATGTCATAGACAAGAACTCATTGCCAAATCCAGTGTCATGAATATTTCTCCCTACGTTTTCTTCTAAGAATTCTATAGTTTTAGTTCTTTCATTTAGGTCTTTCATCTATTTGAGTTAATTTTGGTATATTGTGTAAGGTAAAGAACTTCATTCTTTTTCACGTGGCTGTTTTCCCAGCAACATTTGCTGAAGACTGTTGAATGGTCTTGGCCTCTTTGTCAAGAGTCATTTGGACACATGCTAGGGTTTATTTCTGGGCTCTCTGTTCTATTCCGTTGGTCTATATGTCTGTTTTTATGCCAGTGCCACACTGTTTTGATTATCGTAGCTTTGTAGTGTGTGTTGAAATCAGGATGTGTGAGACCTTCTTCAACTTTGTTATTCTTTTACAAGATTGTTTTGGCTTTTCAGGGTCCTCTAAGATTCTATATGAATATAGGATGATTTTTTCTATTTCTGCAAAAACATTGTTGGGATTTTAATAGATTGCCCTGAATCTGTAGATGGTTTTGAGTAGTACTGACATCTTACCAATATTAAATCTTCTAATCCATGAACAGGAGCATGTTTCCATTTCTGTGTCTTCTTTAATTTCTTTCAGCAATGTTTTGTAGCTTTTAGTATACAAGTCTTTTGCCTCCTTGGTTAAGTTTATTCCTAAGTATTTCATTCTTTTCAATGTTATTGTAAATGAAAATGTTTTCTTCATTTCTTTTTCAGTTTGTTCATTGTTAGTGTATGGTAATGCAACTGATTTTTGTATTCCCTTCATAACTTTTAAGACATTGATCCACCATCATTTGACATCTAGGATTTCTTCTGAGAAGTTTGATCCATCCTGATTCCCATTTCTTTATATGCACCCATTCCCTCCACCTCTACCTTGACCTATGGACTTTTTATGGATTATCTCTTTATCTTATTGTTTGAAATTTCACAGTGACCTTCCTAGATGTGGATTTTTTTTTTCACTCACTGTGCTAGTCACTTGGAGAACCCTCATGTCCTTTAGTTCTATAAAATTGTATTTAATTTTTCCATCAATAATTTCCTTCCAGTGAATTTTTCTCTTCTATTCTTATGAAATTCTTAGTATTTGGATTCTTATTCTTTGGGTTTACAGCAAGTCTTCAGATCTTTTCTACTTCTATTTTCTACTTTTTTTTTTTTTTGGCCATGCTGCATGGCATGCATGATCTTAGTTCCCTGACCAGGATCAAACCCATGCCCCCCCGCAGTGGAAGCTTGGAGTCTTAACTGGACTGTCAGGGAAGTCCCTCTATTTGCTACTTTATTGTCATTTAGTTATAATTTATGGGAGACTTCCTTACTTTTTAAATTTTAATCCTTTTGAATAATGTTATTTTGGTTATCAATTTTAATTTCTAAGAGCTGTTTCTTGTTTTCAAGTTGGGCATTAATAGCACTAATACCTTTTAAATAGCATTTTACTTCTGCTTTATGGATGAAAAAATCATGTTATCTTTCTGAGAATATTATGGCCTTGTCTATTTTCCTTCCAAATTCTTTTTCTCATGTTTACTTTCCATTGTATCTTCTATGAAAAGGATTTCCTTAAGGGTCTGATGATTTCCTTAAAGCTCTTTGTCTATGTTTAATTGGAGTTGTTTTTGACTGGGGGAGGGGATTTACTGGGGGAGGAGGATCAGGTTGCCAGTGACTCTTTTCACTGTATCCCTCTAGTGTCAGTATGTTGGGGGTCTTTTTTTTTTTTTTCCTACCAGAGAAGTGCCATCCAGTCTCCTGCTTTAGAATTCTGTTGATGTGTGTGAGGGTGTACTTGGCTGCTTGCATTTTGGAAACAGAGCAGGAAAGGGTGGAGGGTCCTTCATATGTAAAGAGTAGACTTTCATGGAATTCTCTTATTTTCACTGTTTGCCTAGCTCTTGAGCTTTGATGAACCCATCTTCCTGAATTTAGAATCTCCTTGGTTTAATTTTTTTTCAGAGAAAAGACTTCTAGCTTCCTTGAGTAATAGGGAAGGCAGATGCTTGGCTGCTCGTGTTGGTGAGGACTCCTGGGAAGTCCATGTGTTCTGAATACAGACTTTCAATCATTTCCCTTCTTTTCACCGCAACTCCTACATCCACAGGTTTGTTGGCTGGAGGTTTGCATGCAAGCTTGGCAACACCACAACACTTTGAATGTATTGATTTTGTATTTAATATCTGGTGAGGCAAGTCCCTCCTCACTCTTCTGAATTTTCTTGGCTAGTCTCAGACACTTATTTATTTATATGAATTTTAAAAAATCATGGAAAAGAATCTAAAAAAGAATACATATACATTATATATAACTGAATCACTTTGCTATACACCTAAAATGAATACAACATTGTAAATCAACTATATTTCAATAAAAATTAAAACAAGCAAAACAAACACAAAATTACAAAGCATTTCTATAGACGTGTACAGATCAACACGAATTTTATAATAATTTAATTTAGTTTCCCAAATAACCCTGTTAGGGTTCTAGTTGAGTTCTTATTCATTCTTGTATTTCTAGTGCCTTGCACAGGGCCTGGATCACGTTAGGCTTTCAAAAAACATCCGTTAAATGGAAATAAACCTTTGATTCCAGTGCCTGGGCTCTTTCTGTTACACCGTCCTGTCTGATTTGTGCACAGATCACAGAGTCAGCCAGAAGCAGAACCAGAAGAACTCAGGTGCCATAACTCACCATCCAGCACTTTTTATACCGCATTTGTACCTGTAAAACACTTCTGAACAGTTACACACAGCCCAGCACAAAGGAATGCGCCAGAGTGAATGGAAGGTCATAAGCCCATAGGAGACAAAGTGTTTTAAAATCCTGAAGAAATATCTCTGCCTGGGTCAACCCGTCCCACCAGCATCACAAGCTTCAGTGTGGAGGAACAGGAAGGACAGGTAATACCCGACAGGTACATTTATGTAGGGGCAGATGGAATGTTATCAAATTTATTTATGTTTTCCCATAGGAGGAGCTGTATTTCAATGGCATGAATATGAGTGCAAAAATAGGATGGTTTATCTGCCACGTCTGATCCATGTGGAGTTTAAGTCATAAAGTTTATTAGTGCCCCTGATTTAATATGACACATTTCCAGTGCAAATTGCTCTGAGATCATCGTGTTCATAAAATATGACAGAAATCTTTTAAGTGTAAGCATAAGTTCTGAATTAATTTAATAACCCAGTCTGGAAAGAGGCACATGGTTTAAAACATACCATTATGCACTGGACTCCTGCTTTCCTCTTCTACCCCCCCCCCCCACCCCGCTTCTCGTGCCACTTTTGAAAAGCCCTTCTTCGTGTCTTGAGTCAGCCGGCCTCTTCCCAGAGCTCAGGGTTTTGCCTTCTCAAGGAGGTTTGGAAGGAGATGTATTAGCATGGCCAAGGTGAGGGGGTCCGTCCTTCTGTGTCCTGGGGGCCCTGAGCACAGCTGGTTTTAGTTGTTAATGGTACCCACCCGAGAGAATGATTTACCGCCCTTAGTGGGCTGGGTGGTGCGCTGGAGTGCCAGCAGGCAAATCGTAGCATTGGAAGGTCACGGTTACAGGGGGCGTGAACGCGCCCCCCTCATCCTTCCAGATGGGAAAAAAATTACAGCAGCAGGACACATGCCCCGACTCTCAAATGCACATGACATCACAGTGTAAACTGTGAAATGTAAGGCTCTTTATCTCGTGGCAGCGTAAAACAAAACAAAATTTTCACCACAACAAAAAATAGAATAAAGAGAAGCTAGGAGCCCTTTGGTATAACTCGATCAACAGGGTATTCAACCTTCCATCTCACGGACGGACCGGTGACACCATGTAAGAGAAATCTGAGACCCGCGCTCACCACTCATGCTCAGATACTGCAGGGCCTGGGCTTCCTCCATGCTCACTTGCTAACTCACTTCCTGGGCAATCTTGTCTTTTTTCTGGACCGTGGGGTTGCCCTTTGCACTGGCAAAGGAGGCTGGGACCCTGTGCTGGGGGGGACCCTGGGCCCTCCCTAGACGAGCTCTGGGGCAATCCTCTGGTTTGCTCCTAATTCAGCCTCCAAGCAGAGCCTGGAAGGGCCACCCGAGTGCCTAGTGATGAGATCTCTTTCCTGGTTGTGCTTCCGAGATGAAAACAGGGCAACGTGCTCCTAGTGGATCAGCTCCTCCCAGGTGGCTGCCAGCGGCTCAGAAAGGATGCTCTGCCACCGTCCGAATTTTGCTTGAGGGGCACCAGGGAGGGTGAATATCATTCTTCTTTCGGGTTTCTGCCATCACCTCTAGAAACTGCCAATAGCAAGAGCTCAAAGTGGGTTTTAGCAAGAGATCCCACATCATTCCTTCTAGGGAGAAGCTTCTTTTTCTTCAGAGCCCGGCTCACGTCCCACATCCTCCATAAAACTGTCCCCCCAAAAACCAGCCAACAGTGTGATGTCTTTCTTCATCAGCCTCCCATTGCCTTCATTACTTAAAATATACCATTTGCTCTCAGTGATATTCCCACTGGCTCTTTCACTGTGCATTGTCTCGTTCTGTTTTCTGATTACTTCCTGTGGGTAAGTCTCGTCGCCCAGCCAGGCTATAAATGCCAACCCCTGTCCAGGGGCTTGCAGTGTTGGGGAGGGTGGTCCTCAGTGAATTCATGCTTATTTGAATCAGGGAGAAAATTGGAGTCTGGACTGTGGGCTGAGGGCTGAGACTGGGTGTGTGCCAGCCTTCCTGAGGAATGGGGGGGCACCCTCCCCGGGCAGAGTCTGTGGAGCCTGGACACAAGGAAGTCCTTCCCTCCAGCTTCCAAGCCTCCCTTTGCACCCATACCTGTTCTCGGGACCCCTGGCCTCTGTCTTTTTCTCCTTGCTTCTCTCTCCAGCTACAGCACTTAGGTCCCCCATTGCCTTGTGTCTGAAATCCAAATCCCTCAAAAGTCAGCTCCACGGTCATCTTTTCCAGAGAGTGTGGCCCAGTCCCTCAGCTGAAAGTTCCCTTTCCCCTCGCTGAACCCCACTGGCATCTATTTTCATCTCTTTGATGGTACTGTTCAGTTTCTCTTTTTAGTTATTATATTTGTGCATGAACTCCCTTTTTTTTTTGTATTAACTTTTCTACTGTTGCTGCAACAAACGACCGCAAACTTAGTGGCTTAAAATAACACAAAAGTATTACTTTACAGGTCTGGAGGTTAGGAATCCAACATAGGTCTCACTGGGCTAAAATCAGCGTGTCTGTGTTCCTTCTGGAGGCGCAAGTGGAGAATCAATTTCCTCGCCTTCCCCAGCTTCTGGAGGAGGCCCACATTCCTTGGTTTGTGGCCTCTTCCTCCATCTTCAAAGCCAGCAACACTGCCTTTTTCTGGACCCTTCTTCCATTGTTACATCTCTCTTTTACCACAGCTGGGGAAGCTTCTACCATTTTAAGGATTCCCATGATGGTTTGGGTCCACCCGGGTAATCCAGAAGAATCTCCCCATTTCAAAGTCCTTAACTTCAATCACATCTGCAACCTTAATTCCCTTTGCCATGCGATGTAACATATTCACAGCTTCCGGGGATTAAGACAGGGACATCTTTGGGGGAAGACATTATTGTGTTTATCACATCTCCCTTATACCAAGAGCTCCTTTTGGTTTTTCAATAAATATTTTCCAAAATTCAATTAAGTGCCGGGCACTGCTCATGGAGCAGCGATACAGAGAGCACTGAGACATAATCTCTAGCCTCGAGAAGTTTAGAACCTGGTAAGACAGACACAGAAACAATTACAAGACAGTGTGACACGTGCGATAGTGGAGCTGAGTGCAGGCAGTAGAGGTAGCCCAGAGGAGGGGTAGATGGCTTTTTCTGGAGTAAGTAGTGGACAGCTGGTCAGGGAAGACCTCACCAAGAAAGTGACAACTGACCAGGTTCTGACACAGGGTCCAGGTTCACCAGGTGGATGGCCAGGTGGGCTGGAGAAAGGTATTCTAGGGTGGGGCAGGCACACAGCATGTATGGGAGGTAGCATGGTCTTTGGAGGGACATCACACATGGTTTTGAGTTGCTGTGGCATTAGGCGTGGGAAGAGGGAGGCCAGTCTGGAGAGGCTGGTGGGAGCTGGATCCCAGGAGGTCTTTCATGCCAAGAAGCTTGGATTCTATAGTTGTAGGAAATGGGGAGGTCTTCAATGGCCTTAGGGAGAATTATATGTCAGAGAGGTTGGTGAAAACCATAAGGGAACAGTGACACAAGGCAAGAGAGAGAAGAATTTCGGGAAGGAGGGATGCATCAACAGTGTGAACATTGGAAGGAGGTTGGGTCACCAGAAGAATGAGCCCCATCATTGGGTTGGAGAGTGAGAGATTTCTGGTGACCTCACTGGAAGAGGTTTCCACGGAGAGGTGGGGGCAGAGGCAGCCTCCAGTGGACAGAGGGGTGACTGGGAGGTGAGGAAGGGAAAAAACGTGGTAAAACCAACTTGGCCAGGAAAGGGAGGAGAGCCCTGGGGTGATAGCTAGCGACAGTGGTCCCAGGGAGATTTTGTTGATTGGATCTGCATCTGCTGGAGGTCACCAGCTGCCCCCAAGTACCCATCCCAGTGTCAGACCTGTTGTAGATACTCAATGATGGTGTGAAGAATGAAGGCATCATGCATATTTCCTGGAAGAGGCTGAAGCAACGTCACAGATTTGCTCACCGAGGATTCTTCACTGTCCAGGGGCATCCTTGGAAGCAGCTGAAGTCACGAGCTCTGTTCCTAATCACGTGCTTTCCTGAAGCTCGAAAGGCACCCGGCCAGGGTGTCAACACCTCAGGTCACACCACATCACACAGAGCCTCATTTGACTTTCAGGCTGATGTCAGCATTTTCTTACCTTGCTGAGAAGCTCAACTTGAAGATGACATTAATTTACATTTGCCCATTTTCAAATAATGCGTTCCAGATCCGAGCCGGCAGCAACGACTCAGAGGGAGATGCTGGCATTTCCTGGATGGAAAAACCTCTTCCCTGTATGCGGGAGACTGTGTGTGTTTTCAGGACTTTCCTTGGGAAACGGTCCACCAGTTTCCCAGGGAGCGTAATCCCATTTAACACCAGGGAGCCATGCAGGAAAAGAGACTCATCCTTTATCACCAGGAGGTGATGGAATTGTGATGCAGATGGCATGTTATGGGCTCCTCAGTTTCAGAAATGCCTCTTCTCAAGGTTAAAAATATTTCCCACATAGAGCTGGGCATGTACCCCAGCCAGCGTGTGGGGAAACAGGATTCCTGCAGAGCTGGGCATTGAGGTCCAAGACCTTGGTCACGGGGAGAGAGTGATGGCTCAGTTGCTGGGATACCCACCCAGGTCCAGGTGCAGGATGAGCCCTCCTGAGAAGACGTGCATGTTCCCGGTGCCTTGGCTTCCCCTGTGACCTTTGTGTGGGCGTGGGTGGTGGGGATGTATGTGGAGTTCTTTGATATTCTTGAATGTGCGGTTCCCCAAACCCAATTCTCCTCACAGCATCCCAGCCTTGGCTTTGATCACTGCCTTCCCTCTCTGCGTCCCTCTAAGACTGTCCTCATAACCTTGTCCCTTCTCCCTGCTTCTCTTTCTGCCCTCCAGCACCAGCAGGATGAACAGCTTCTTCCTTTGTGCTCCTGTTTCAGCTCTATTATTTTGTCCCCATCATTGTTTGGCGTGTCTACCTTGATCCCTAAGCTGCGAGGCTCTGGGTCCTGTTTAACTCAGGAACTTCAGTGTCAGCACAGCACTCGAGACCTAGCACGTTCACTCTATAGATGAATGAACCTATGAAGAGTCCATGGCTACCCATCCTTCAAGGTCCCCCACCTCACTTTCTATTGCCTTTTGCTCAATTTCTTCCAGAATGATGCTCTCTCAATTCTTGCCCTCGGTTCAACCAGCATCTCCTGAACACCTATTATGGTATTTGGTGTTGGGAGTAAATTTGACTAGATGCCTGTCCTCAAGACATTTAATGAATAGTTGAGAATTTAGATAGGTTAATCAACAATTGAGTGAGATAGATGGTGTTATGGAGAAACAGTTGCAGAATAATAAAGGCTGTTTTTAATAACCTTCGAAAATTTATTTTAGTGAAGGTTTTATCACTTTGATGCTAAAATGAAATTTTAATGGAGCTGAATGTAAAACCCTGAATTTGCTATTTTGTTGCACCATAGATTAAACATTTTTTTTCTAAATTAGAAGATAATGTGTTTATTGTAGAAATTCAGAAAAACATAAAAGAGTAAAGGAGAAATAAAATTAGTAACCTACACTCAGGGATAACTGCTGTTAACTTTTGGGTACATTTCCTTCTAGCCTACTTATCATCTATCTATAAGTGTCCTTTGTTTTTTGAAAAACATGACATAAAACTGGAATTCTGAAAGTTTTCATTCCTTTTTCCTCTTTTATTACAAACACTTTATCATTAAATACTATGAAATGATTATCAATGACTATGTGATATGACTGTGTCATGGTTCAGACAAAAACTATTCTTTGCTTTGGATTTAGACTGCTTCCAGTTTTTCTTTATTATAATTAGTAGGAAAATTTTTGTATGAAAACCTGTGTTATTTATCTGTTTTTTTCCTTTTGGGATATTCATCTTTTTTCCTATTGATTTTTCAAAACCCCTTTATGTCTTAAGAGCATTCACCTTCTGACATATCTATGAAAAATGTATTTCCTGGTGTGTCTTTTAATTTTGCTTAGTATCAGATTTTTAAAGCCAGAAAGGATCTCTGAGGAATTTAAAGCTAACTCTTTCCTCTTAAAAGCAAGAAAACTAAAGCCAAAATATTTAAGTGACTTCCAAATGGCTCCTAGACTTGGTCACAGAGCATTCCTAGAACCCAGGACCCTGGGCTCTCGGTGTCCGAAACTCACAGTATTTTCTCCAGCATCACATCAGTACTGATTGTACATGGCTGTTCTTTGCTTTCCAATGGCTTAATTTGTGTTGGTTTTGCCTTCCTACCTGGAGGGCAGGGATGGTCTCTTGCGCCTGTTCTCTATCTACCTTATCTGGTGCCCCATGCCCTTCCCCTGCTTCCTGCACAAGGCTTAGCACATGGCTAGGAATGGAGTGGTTGCTTAATACATACTTGTTAGTTAATACACTGTTTATTTTTTATTGAGGTATAGCTGATTTACAATGTTATATTAGTTCCAGGTGTACAACATAGTGATTCAATATTTTTATAGATTATGCTCCATTTAAAGTTATTATAAAATATTGGCTATATTCCCTGGGCTGTACAATGTATCCCTGTAGCTTGTTTTATACATAGTCGTATGTACCTCTTAATCTCATATCATGCCCCTCCCCCATCCCTCTTTCCGCTGGTAACCACTCGTTTGTTCTTGGTATCTGTGAGTCTGTTTCTTTTTTGTTATATTCATTCATTTGTTTTATTTTTTTAGATGACACATAAATGTGATAACATACAGTATTTGTCTTTCCCTGTCTGACATACTTCACTAAGCAATACCCTTTAGGTCCATCCACATTGTTGCAAATGGCAAAATTTCATTCTTTTTTATGGCTGAGTAATATTCCACTGTGTGTGTGTGTGTGTGTGTGTGTGTGTGTGTGTGTGTGTGTGTGTGTATCACATCTTCTTTATCATTCATCTGTTGATGGACACTTAGGTTGCTTCCACATCTCTGCTATTGTAAATAATGCTGCTATGAGCATTGGGGTGCATGGATCTTTTCGAATGAGTGTTTACTTTTCTTTAAATATATACCCAGGAGTGGGATTGCTGGATTATATGGTAGTTCTGTTTGTAGTTTTTTGAGGACCCTCCATACTGTTTTTCATAGTAGCTGCACAAATTCTTTTTTTTTTTTTTTGCAGTACGCGGGCCTCTCACCATTGTGGCCTCTCCCGTTGCGGAGCACAGGCTCCGGACGCGCAGGCTCAGCGGCCATGGCTCACGGGCCCAGCCGCTCCACGGCATGTGGGATCTTCCCGGACCGGGACACGAACCTGTGTCCCCTGCATCGGCAGGCGGACTCTCAACCACTGCGCCACCAGGGAAGCCCTATTGGTAGGCTTTTTGATGATGGCCATCCTGACGGGTGTGAGGTGATCTATCATCGTGGCTTTGATCTGCATTTCTGTTGATTAGTGACGTCGAGCAGAATACACTGGTTTTTAAAGAGGCACCAATAATGATAACACAAAGCATCTCACTGGATGCTTTCAACAAATCCGTGAAGAAGGCAAAGCTGACACGGCCATCCCCGTGTGATGGATGAGGAAAGTGAGGATCAGAGAATTTAAGGGACTTATTCATGATCTCACAGCTAGACCACGGCAGAACCAGGACTGCAGTAAATTTCTCCTGACTTCAAACACGTAGTTCTCTCTGCTATACTGAGCTCTCCCTCACGCAGGCTCCCTTGCTCCTGCCCAAAACCCCCAACTGGGGCAAAGGGTGGGCCGTTGTTTCTGATGCTCGGATGGGTTGAAGAGGAAGCTGGAGGCCTATGGTCACCCCTTGTCATACCGGGAGAATGGAGCTAGGTCTTGACAGGGTTTCTGAATTGAAGAACGAGAAGCCTGTGAGGAGGTACCAGTATGGTTGGCGTAAAGGCATCAAGTTAAACTCGGCCTCGGTTTTGTTGTGCTTTTTTCCTTTTTCTTACATGGAGGTAAAATACATATAAACATGAGATGAACCTTTTAAAGTGAACGGTTCTGGAGCGTTCGGTAATTCACGATATTGTGCGACTATCACATTTATCTACTCCCAAACGTTTTCATCGCCCCAGAGCAAACCTGTCCCCAGTGAGCAGCTACTTCCCACTCTCCCTCCCTCAGCCCCTGCCCATCACTCAGCTACTTTCTGTCTCTCTGGATTTCCCTCTTCTGGACATTTCATAGAAATGGAGCCACTCCACATGTGACCTTTGTGCCTGGCTTCTTTCACTTAGCATGTGTTCAAGGATTGTCCACGTGTAGCAGGTGTCAGTCCTTTGTTTCATTTTTTACGCCCGAATGATATTCCATGGTATAAATATGCCAGCGTGTGTTTATCCATTTGTCTGTTGATGGACATTTGGGTTGTTTCCACACGGCCTGGGTTTTGAGGGCCAGGGCCCCTGAGAGCCAGAATCCCTCAGATTATCCTAAAACCAACCCTATGTCGACTCTACCCCAATGTGTGTTTGAAACTGCTTTTCTCCATGGGAGGCTCAGGGACCTCTTCTGGCTTTTAAAGTGAGTCCAGATGGAGATTCCGAGTTGCAGAGCTGTGGATCCAGGGAAGGAGCTCGCTTTTGGGGATTCCGAGGCCCTGGTGCAGTGGCTGCAGTGACAGGGCGGAGACGCCCCTCTGCGCCCCGCGGGCAGGACAGGGGCTGCCTGCAATCATCTCTCTCCTGCACTTCGTTAACAGCTTCAATTAGCCCAGGAGCCAGCGATGCTTCATCAACTGCCTGGATCGGCAGCAAAATTAAGCCGTCACGTTTATGAACTGCCCGGCGAGCTCTGGGAGGAACTCTGCGTATTTTATATTTAATAACTTGCCGCTCGTTTTTATTTATAATGTTAATAATGATTTGGGGGGGTTGCTCTGGGAGAGAGCAGGAGGGAGAGAGAGAGAGAGAGAGAGAGAGAGAGAGAGATGGCGACTTCGACACAGAGAGATGGCAGGGCTTGTGACAAAGTGGAGACCGCTCTTACCTCTGTCATCACCCGCCCCTGACCCGCCCTACCCCACGGTGGTGAGGGGCAGCCCTCCGGTGACAGGCAGCAGGGGCTTTTCCGGCCTCACAGAAAATGCTCTCTGCCTGGAGCCTAATGTCCAGGAGCCGGCGAGGCATCCTGTGTGTGCGGGCAGCCTCTCTGGGCTCACTCTTACTGTGTCCATCCTCTGACGTGGCGAGTGGGGTCCAGGGGCCCCGTGGGCTTTAGGCGGGCCAGTCCACAGAGTGGGGCTTCCCCTCTCCACCCTCAGGTCTGCCTCACTAGCTTCCCCTATGGCCTGTCCATGGGTGGATCAGACTGGGCGAAGGAAGTGAGGAAGTGGGTTCCCCCCTGGCTCCAGGAAATATTTCATAGTGTACCTGCATCGTTGGAGAGCCCCTTAGCATCTTTCAAAATGAGTGTTTCAGCGACTCCTAATTTTTGGTTAACTTTTTCTTTTATATTGGAGTAGAGACGATTAACAATGTTTGGTAGCTTCAGGTGCACAGCAAAGCGACTCAGCCGTACATATATATGTATCTGTTCTCCCCCAGACTCCCCTCCCATCCAGGTTGCCACACACATTGAGCAGAGTTCCCTGTGCTCTACAGTAGGTCCTTGTTGGTCCATTTTAAATATGACCGTGTGTACATGTCAGTCCCAAACTCCCTAACTATCTCTTCCCCGCCTGCTTCCCCACTGGTAACCATGTTTCTTCTCTAAGTCTGTGAAGTGACTCTTCGTTTGGATGTAAGGAAACTAAGGTCCAGAGGGGCCGAGTGACTTTCCCAGGTCACCAGCTGGCTGGCGATGGCACACAGGGGCGTGGGAAGGGCATCCGATTTCCTGTTTTGGGTTGGGTAGTGGGGAGGCTGGGCATCTCAGGTCACCCTGCCTGGGTTCAGGGCTCAGCTCCGCCCCTGAGTACCCGTGGGTACTTGGGCAAGTTCTCTGGCTCCTGGGTCTCAGTATGTGTCTCCGTAACCCAGGAATAATCAGAATCTGCATCTCACGGGATTGCTGGGAGATTTTCTCAAGATCACATTCGTGAAAGTACTTTGTAGACTATAAATCACTGCACATATATTTATCCATCACCTGCTGCTGGGAAGGCCCTCTGGCCTGTGGCGTAGCTGGGTGGACTTCAGGGCAGGGCTTTGCAACTCTTTTCGGGGAAAGAGCTAACTGGTAACTGTCTTAGCCTTGGCGTGTCTTCTGGTTTCTGTTGAAACTACAACTGGGCCTCCTTATCCACTGGGTTCCGCATCCTCGGAGATGGAAAATATTTGGAGAAAAGATTCCAGAAAGCTCCCAAAAGCAAAACTTGAATTTGTCACACACAGGCAGCTATTTATGTAGCATGTACATCGTCCCAGGTATTATAAATAATCTGGAGATGATTTAAAGTATACGGGAGGATGTGTGTAGGTTCTATGCAAATTCTACACCATTTTATATAAAGGACTCGAGCATCTGTGGATTTTAGTATCTGAGGGGGTCCTGGAATCAGTCCCTCTTGGACACTGTACTCCCGTCTGCAGTTGTAGCTGAAAGCAGCCTTTGACAATACATAATTCCATGGGCGTGGCTGTGTTCTAATGGAATTTATTTACAGACGCAAGCTGCGGCCGGATTTGTCCTGCAGGCCATTTGTCCACTTCTGCTCCCCAGCAGCATGTTCCTGGGGCTGAAAGCACTGCTTCTGAGAACGCAGGGCTGTCTGGTGGGAGGGTCCCCTGAGACACATTCACTGCACCACAGCCTGGTTGCTTCACAAGGAGGTTTTTTTCCCTGCAAATGTTCCCTACCAAGAGTATAGTATTAAAAGCTCCATTACCCATGGCCTCCTGTGGGCCCCTCTAGAGGGGACTGACCAGGCTTGGTCTCTGAGCTCCAGGAGCCTGGCTCCACTTGTGTTTAGGAGAGGAAATTAATTGTATTCACCCCCCCCCACCCCCGCCCTCCCCGCTGCTTCCATTGTTGACAATTAAGGTAACGCCTCTGCCCCAAAGATTTTGTGGTTGAAAAGCTCACCCAACTTTCTCCCATAGCTGCCTCTTTCTGGAGGGTTTCCATTGCCACTGTCCTGGAGGATAAGGTGGGGCAAAGGGAGAGGGAGTAGAATGCAGAAAATGCTAGAGATGGGAGGAGGCTGAACGGGGCAGGACAGGGAATCATTCACTTTTACTGCTCCCTCGTCACTTACAGGCTTTGAGCTTGGTGTCACCCAGACACCAGATCTAATCTTTCCCACCACCTTACAAGGTGGATTATGCCATCTTGCAGGTGGAGTAGCAGAGACCCAGATGGGCTGGTTATTGCCAACGGGAGTGAGAGGTGGGTCCGGTTTCAGTCCGGTTCTGTCTGATTTCCAAGCTCATCTTCCCACTACACCTCACCGCCAGACAGATTTATTGGGTCCGTGGAGCTCAGCAGAAATGCCTTCACCTGCTCCGGGCACACCCTCTTCCTCCAGGGCAAACATGAGACGACGGAGTGGAAGAGTTGGGGAAAGCATGGGCTGAAAACCAGGAACCTGCATCAGAGCTCTGCTCCTAAATCGCCACCTGACCTTGGGCAAGTCACAGCCGCTTGGCTGGCCTCGGTTTCCTCATCTGGGCACTGAGCTAGTCTTGACGGCACCTTCCAGCCCTGTGATTCTCAGAGCTTTTCTGCAAAGAGCCTGTGGTGGCCAATTCGTTCTGCTTCTCCCCCGTCTGGCTGCTCAATAGGAGGGAGGGAGGGAGCAAAAAAGCAAGGTCAATCAATTCCAGCCAGGACCGAAGCCTAAGAGATGGGGCGTGGCGTGCTGAAAGATGATGGCTGGCAAAAATCATTAGAAGCATCTTTCAACAATCTATATGCCGTTATCGATCTGCTTATAGATCATCTTCCTCCATTCCTCCCACTCCTTTTTTTTTCCCCCAAGATCTTCTGGATCAATACAGCAAGTGCACTGAGACTGTAGCAACACACTTAAAACCTTATAAAAGGTTATTTAGTTGCTAACAGTGCAGTGGTTTCTGCAAAGCCTGCCAAAAGGTTACAGCTTTTTGGGGATCATAAATTACAGACGACATGAAAAAAGTAAGTGCGGTTTTCTTTATTGTCTGAATGATGGATGGACTCCTGAACAGGGCAGAAAATACATCATATCACCTTTAATGGGCGTGCATTTCTGCAGTCATAACTCACAATTTTGAAATAGAAAATGGTGAAATATGGCGTTGTATATTCCACTTGTGACATATTTATGAGTCCTCGCCTTCTTATAAATACAGTGATTGCTATTTCAAAGCACCACGTCAGGTATGAGCTGAGCGCAAACAGCTGGCACGGCTGAAAAATTATAGCCAGAGTGGACGTTTTCAAAAACTCTCTCTCGCAGCAGTAAATTTACAGTGTTTGCACTAACTGTTATTAAAACCAAATCCATATCTTGGCAACAGGAATCCATTGCTCAGTAACAGCTGGAGTGACAGTGTTCCCTGACAGCTGGGGTGAGCTCTGAACTTGGCCGCGGTGCACACCCAGGAGGAAAGACCCACACCAGGGAGCTCCACGGAGCTGGTGTCTGGAGCCCAGGCCGGGTGGGGAGCCCTCACCGGGCCTGCCTCTGTCTCCTGTCTGACCACTGCATCTAGGCTGCTTCCAGCTCTTCTCCTGGCCCGGCCACGATCCTCTACTGACAGTTTTCTGTCTAGATCTTTGAGCCACTCAGCCATACTCCTTCCCTGCTCCCTTCTTTCCACCCCAGTGAGTCATTCTAGTGTCTGGAGAGGGAAGTAACAGAGCCAAAACCGGGGACAGAGCCTGTGCACAGCCTGGAGAGGAAAGACAAAGGGCAGAGTCCATCCAGGCAGGCTTGTGTTGGGGAGATGGGGTTGGAGGGGCAATTAGGCTGTGGATTAAAAAAACCCCAAAAACTCAGGATAAAAGGCCAGATGGTCTATGCAATAATAATAATTTTCAATTCAACCAAAAAATTGTCGAGCCCTGATTATGAGCTAGGCATAATTTTAAGGGATGAAAATAGAAAAAAATGAATAAGACATCATTTTTACTCTCAAGGAGCTTACAGTCTACAGACTGCCCGAGACTCAGCTAATAATACTACACATGTTTCTAAATTCTTTTCTTCCTTAGTATTTTATTTGGCTGTTTTAACAACTAAAGAAAACACACAGTAACATGGGTGAAACTTCAGATATGAGGTTAAATGAAAGGAGACAGACACAAAAGGACACATATTCTAGGATTCAACTTGTATGAAGTTTAAAAGCAGGCAAAACTGGACTGACAAGGGCTTAATTTCCTAAAGATACAAACAGCTCATACAATTCAATAACAACAAAAACAAATAACCCAATCAAAAAAATGGGTAGAAGACCTACATAGACATTCCTCCAAAGAAGACCTACAGATGGCCAACAGACACGTGAAAAAATGCTCAACATCGCTAATTATTGGAGAAATACAAATCAAAACCATAATGAGGTACCACTGCACATTGGTCAGAATGGCCATCATCAAAAAGTCTACAAACAATAAATCCTGGAGAGGGAGTGGAGAAAACGGAACCCTCCTACACTGTTAGGGGGAATTTAAATTGGTGCAGCCGCTATGGAAAACAGTATGGAAGTGCCTCAAAAAACTAATAATAGAGCTACCATATGATTCTGCAATCCCACTCCTGGGCATATATCTGGAAAATACGAAAATTGTAATTCAAAAAGGTACATGCATACAATGTTCATAGCAGCACTATTTACAATAGCCAAGACATGGAAGCAACCTGAATGTCCGTTGACAGATGAATGGGTAAAGAAGATGTGGTACATATTTACAATGGAATATTACTCAGCCATAAAAAAGAATGAAATAATGCCATTTGCAGCAACATGGATGGACCTAGAGGTTATCATACCAAGTAAAGTAAGTCAGACAGAAAGACAAATGTCATATGATATCACTCATGTGTGGAATCTAAAAAATAATATGAATGAACTTATTTACAAAACAGAAACAGACTCACAGACATAGAAAACAAACTTATGGTTACCAAATAGGAAAGGAGGGGGAGGGATAAATTTGGAGTTTGGGATTAGCAGATACAATCTACTATATATAAAATAGATCAACAGGTCCTACTGTATAGCACAGGTAGCTCTATTTAGTGTCTTGTAATAAACTATACAGGAAAACAATATGAAAAGGAATACTACATACACACTCTCCCTGGGATCCTGCACATAAGGACCAGTGAGGGTCTGTGCTGTACCAAATAACTGAGTTGGGAGGCCCCTGCTTCTCCTGGGACCTCACAGCTGCCCTCAGTCACTGCCTTGAACTTGGGGTCTCCGGAGAATGGGGCTTGAAAACCAACGGTCCAGTGATTCCCAGCTCTGGCTTTGCAATCTGTTCAGAACATTTCCATGAATATCAAGGGGTGGGCGTAAAATTCACACGAAAAATTGGGACCAGTGGTCTATACTCATCTATTCATTCTTTCTTTCACCGTTTGCTAAGGTCCTTCTGTTTGCTGGAAGGACGGATTTGCTACGTGCAGGGGGCTTGGGATGAACGGTGACAATGATGTGGTAACTATGTTCAGGAATTTGCAGACTGGGGAGGGGACCTCTCTGTCTAAGCAGGCAGCACGGACAGATGAATTCTGCTGGGATGCGGGGGAAGAGAATTACACTGAGGGGGCGATGTTGGCACCGGATCTTGAAGGGCGAATACAAGTTCACCAGGAAGAGAACTTGAGGTGAAGGGAACAGAGGAGCAGAGTCCAGGGTGCCAGGAGCATGGTTTGCAGGGGAAGGATGGAGTGAAGAGGTAGGGTGGGGACATCCTTTGGAAGATGCTAAATGTCCCTCCAGGGATTAGGCTTTATCCTGTCAGTGAAAGAAGTCCTAGCAAGCTTTGCACGGGCGCTTGAGGTAGTCAGATCTGTGTTCAAGACACTGCCTCTGCAATGCTTCAAATCATGGTGTGGAGGGAGGGCAGTCTGATGCTGGGTAAACAGCTGACTCCATCAGGGACTCCTGAGTGGGAGGCGCCATGGGTCACGCTGATCCTTGAGTGGACTGCAAGCTCTCAGACCATAGAATGTAGCATCAGATAATAACCAAATAACACCCACTATTCACTAAGGTTGAGAACTACTTAGAGTTTCAATCCAATGTTCTCGCCCATCTGTTTTTTTGTTTTTCGAAGATGGGGTGCTAGTTTTTGTGTGTGTGATTTTAATAGAAATATCTGTTCAATCATGAAAGAAATACATTCTTCTTGTAAAAAAAAAAAAAGAAATCAACGTAGACAAGAATAAGTTCAAGACGGACCAGAGGCCACTTTGGCCTTAGTATTCTGCCCAGATCTGATATTTGGCCCCAGTTTTGCCTTTGGAGGGACAGACAGTTGAGACCGACTTCAACATCATTTCCGGCCTCGCTGAACCTGTGTGTGATCAACGGTTGTGTGACTGCATCGTATGTAATCATAATGACAGCAGTGATATGAACAAGGTGTGGCATTCAGATTTATTAATAGTTAAACATTGATTTTGAAATAAAGGCAAGCCCTCTAGATATAACTTGGAGTGGGAATCTCTTTTGTGCTTTATATGTCAGAATCTTATCAATCAGTGGAAGTAAAAATGTGCATTTATTATTGCAAGAGTGAAGTGCTGCACTAACTATGTGTGTTACTTTTATGCACAAAAATTACGAACTTTCAAATAGATAAATAAATAGGGGGAATAGCGGATACTTAATATGAATGACAGGAGAGAATATGCTAGCTGATAACTAACATGCCGCAAACTACAGAGCCCACGTGCCCTGGAACTCGCGCGCCACAACCAGAGAGAGAAAACCCACACACCACAGCTAGACAGAACTCCGGGCGCCACAATGAAGACCCCGCACCGCAATGAAAGATCCCGCGTGCCTCAATGAAGACCCCGTGTGCCGCAACTGAGACCTGATGCAGACAAAAAAATAAATAAAAGAAAAGAAAATAAATAAGTATTTAAAAATTGCAATAATAAAGCTTTAGCATAAAAGTGTGTGTTGGGGGGCTTCCCTGGTGGCGCAGTGGTTGAGAGTCCGCCTGCCGATGCAGGGGACGCGGGTTCGTGCCCCGGTCTGGGAAGATCCCACATGCCGCGGAGCGGCTGGGCCCCTGAGCCATGGCCGCTGAGCCTGCGCGTCCGGAGCCTGTGCTCTGCAACGGGAGAGGCCACAACAGTGAGAGGTCCGCATACTGCAAAAAAAAAAAAAAAAAGTGTGTGTTGGTTTTGGCGTCCTCGTTGGCTGAATTTAAACATTTGACCACTTGGCATTCAGGTGGAATGCACTTCTGAATATAACACACCTCTAGATGTAAACTGAATTTTTTTTCTCTCCTTCACCCTTAGTCTCTTCCTTGGAGGTAAACCCTGAGTCTAGCATATTTTCTTTCAAACTTTTGAAATGTAGCTATAAAATATTTACATTTTTTCCTCACAACAATGGGATTGTACCAGGGTACTGTCCAACAATTTGCTATTTGCCACTCAATAATTTAATACTTCTTTCCACAAGACTCCATATAGCTCTATTTTATGTTTTGTAATGACTGCTTATATTTCAGTATATGGGTGTGGCATTATTTATTTAACCAATTTCCAGTGAAAGAACGTTTAGGCTATTTCCAATTTTTATCCTTTGTAAGGAATGTGACAGTAAACACTTTTGTACAGTTTTTTGGGGGTAATTACTAATTATTTCCTTTATATATAAGTATGTATGCATATATATAATTTTTGGTAGTTCTCGCCATATTGTCTTCTAGAAATATTGTAACAATTAATATTTCCACCCACGATGTTTATATATAATAAGCCTGTTTCCCTTGCCAACACTGAGTGTCGTCTGCCTTTTGAATCTTTGCCAATGTGCTCTCTGAAAAATGGTCTCTTGATATTTTAATATGCATCTTTTATTATTAGTGAGGCTGAACATCTTTCTATATGTCATCACGTTGATTACTTTTAGTCACAGAGGAAATGATATCATCTTAAGTGAAGGAGAAAATATCAATATATGGGTGGATATTCTGGTTTTAGATGCTTATATGTGAATGGAACACATTATATTTCAGCCTCTCTTTACAGCGATCAAATCACTTTCACTTCCTAATATCCATTAATCCTCACAATAACCCTGGTACATGAATGTTTTCAGGTGTGAAAGGATAGGGCTTTGAGAGGTCAGCTGATTGGCTTCCGACCTCGTGAGTAAAAAAGTAGATCTGGGGTTTGAAGCTCTATTTCTATGTCCCAATCGGTCTTCATTCTACTCTATCCTACTATGTCGGCTCCTGAACAACTGAAATCCAGATTCATGGGCTAACAGTTCGTAAACAGTAGAAAGTGCTACATGTATGGAGCACAGCCCTGTAAATACACGATGGCAGTAAATCTTCATAACCTCTAGGAAGGAGGAGAAAATGACTACCTGTACAGATGGGGACATGGCCACTGTCACACAGGCAGGATTTCACCCTGGAAAGCTCCCTCAAGTCCATGCTTGTGACACTATCCCACCCAGCTTCCCCTGCTAGCCGGCACCCTGCCTGAGGAAGCATCCTCGCACAGATGCTCCCGAGTCCCCACCCTGCAGGGCACCGCATGAGACTGAAATTTATCCAAGGGAGACAAGACAAAATCAGGCTGAGAATTAAGGGGAGGAATGGTAGGCGTTGCATTTTCTCAGCAAGGACACTGCTGGTGTTTCGAGCAGGGTGACTCTTAGTGCGGAACTATCTCCTGGGTTGCCGGAGGATTAGCGTCTCTGGTTCTTACCTTCTAAGGACCACCAGCATACCGCAGGCACTATGACAACCCAAACCCCGTTGCCCGAATTTCCAAATAGTCCATGGGAGAGAGGGTACTGTTAGGAACCCCTGGACCAAGGGACGCTTGATTACGATACATGCTTACCTCAGCTGAGGGAACTGTGTTGTGTCTGGTATGGTGCAGGCCAGGCCTCTGCACGGGGCTAGGGCTCGGAGGGTGTTCCGCATGGGTCATGTGGTATTTCTAGGCCTTCCTCTGAGGCTGATCCTCTGTAACTCCCGAAGCTCCTGTTGCAGCCTCCGTCCACAGACAGTCAATAGACATCAATACTCACTCTTGACGGATGTCTGGTTGCCTGCCCTCCAGGGCTGGGCTCCAGCCCACGGCAACCCCTCTTCCAGGCCCAGATTCTTCTTCCCTCTGATGGCAGGGGCAGCAGCAGGCAGGAAAATGACCAGGCCATAGTCATCTTGCTACAGGGAGGGATTTCAGAGGGTTGGAACCTGAGCTCTCTGGGTTGGCTCCTTTGAAAGCCCGCCTGGCCCAGTCCTCCCGGCCATGGGTAAGGGCCCACAGGTTCAGCGGCACCCCTCGTGCCAAGCCTGTGGCCACTGCGTGAGCTCGTGCTACTTTCAGGAAGAGCTGGGACCTGCGGGGAACAATCAACAGAACTTCAGGAAACTTGAGAGGAGGAGAAGGCAGTGAGTGCCTACGTGCGTGTTAGGCTCCTGGCCTGCAACTGCATCCAGCCAGCAGGCTGTGCCCTCCCCCACCCCCCGGTGGCTCCTTGGGAGTGCTTTTCAAAGTAGTGGTGGCAGCCCTGCAGCAGCAATATTTAAACCATCGCTCACCTCCAATTGGTCCAGCGAAGACGGTTTGTTATGGGGCAATCAGAGCACGTGTGCAAAGAGAGGTGATTCTGAGAACAGGAAGTTCTTTAGAGCAGCCAGATTTCTAACACAAGGGAGATGCCCTTTCTGAGTCCTGCTTCCACATTTGTGTAAACAGCAATCTCCTTCACCCTTATGTTGTTTAGGGCTAGACTATGAACAGGAAAGCTCACTGTTCAGAAGCAATTGGCTTTTAAATTGGTGCACGCACCAGATGTTATAAATCTTGGGTGGCCTCCCTTGTCCTGTGGCTCCTGCCTCGGGAGGGCGGGTGATGCTGGGAGGTGAGGGCCCTCCTGATGGGCTCCTGGTGGTTTTGCTTCTGCTGCTGGGAGAAATCTGGGCAGAGAATCTTCTAGTCTGAGGCTCTTGCCAGTGGGCCCCTCGCCGGGAAGCCAGTGGCCGGGCTCTGAGGTACTCTGGGGAGATACAGGGGATTTGTGGGACCTTCCTGTTGCTTTTTCGGACCTGCTAGTTGTGTGTGGCTCACCGCCCATCCCCTGGGACACGCTGTCCAGCTGATGAGCTCCGTGGCTTCGTGGGAGCCAACCCAGGGGCAAGTGGGTCCTTCTTTGACTGCAGAAATTATCACGATGAGCATGGTCTTTCATCTCTGGAGAGAAATAACCCAAGATGTTAGGGGTGCACCCTTTATGCTGATTCCGCTCGCTCTCTGTTAACCTTGTAATGTCTTAATGCAGACCTGGGCGGCAACCAAGCTGGATAAGCCTTCTGAAGTGGTCCAACCTTGCAGACTTAGGAGACTGGCTGAGGGGTACTCTGTACAGATGTGGTGTGTTATGGGCACACCAGTGTCTCTATGAAACTCCACAGACATTCAGCCTGGAACCAGCCAGGGTCTTCTTTCTGCAGAGATGAAAAAAGTATATTCATTACTGGAGAACTTGGACTTTATTCTAAACTAGTTTCAACTTGGTATGCAGAACTTCTGAGCGCTTCATATAATCAGATCTATAGATTAGCAGTAGATGATTATAATATAGATGGCTTGATACCTCATTGTTATAGAGAACAGGCAGTCATACAGTGCAGATGATTCATTTGAGCAGTGAAATAAAATAATAATTGTGTGTCATGCTTTGCCCATGGAGTCAGCTGAGTTAGCTATAGAATTATTCGTGGTGTTTTCTTCCCTGTCATCTTAAAATTAAAGAATTCTAGAAAACTAGGGAATGCGAGAATATATCCAGACTGTGAATAGTTTCTTGTTTAAAACTTTTTCTTTTGAATTCAGATTTGCCTGTCGATGCTGACGTAGAAAATGAAGAAACATCTAAGATTGTATTCAGCCAGGGTCTTGGGCTAACACATCCTTTAGTTGAGTTTCTTGGAAGCCTGTTGGTTTCTGGTTCCAGGACTTCTTGAGAAGTAGTCAGGACAAATTTCAGGTGTCCCCTTGGAGTGGGGTGTGGTTTATAGTATGGGGGGTAGAAAGAACTTGGAATTTGGACTCAGTCAACCTGAGACCAATCACGGGAGACCACCACTTAGTTACTCTGCAGATAGCCTGAGTTTGGATTTCCTTGTCTCTACAGTGGGGATAACGATACTATCTTATCTGTAATGACTGCCTGCAGAATCCACAGAGGAATGTGACAAAGCTTTGGAACCTGTAAAATGCTCTCCAAGTGTTGTCTGTATCATTTTCTGCTGTCAGAATTTTCAAAGTCTTCAAAGTCTCTTTCAACTGTGATGAATTCTGCGATGTTAAATTCTTCCTGGGACAGAGCTCTCTTTTCTTCCCGTGAGACACCCACAATCCCAAGAGGTGCTCCAGGTCCAGGTGCAGTTCAGGGAGTTGACTCTCTGTCTTATCTTAATTTAGTCCCATTTTACATTTTCTCTCCTTTTTTATTTATTTTTGTTTGAATTTGAACCAAACAGATCCTTAAAGCCACAATGGTACCAGGAAGGGCACGGGGGGGGGGTCTTTGCCAAAGCTGCAACATCAGACATGAGGTCAGAGCACAGCAGCTGTCTGGGGAGGCCAGTGGAAAGAGGGCCCCCTTGGTCTGGTGGCTCCATGATGAGGTGTTTCTGCAGGAGTGACTTTTATAGGCAAGGCAGAAGTATTGAGCATTGAGTGTGGCTAATGCCCACTAGAGAGCTGACATAACATCAAGGTTAGTTCATGGCTCCACAAAAGTCTTCAATATCAATTGTTTCTTCTTTCTGTGAGGTGGAGGCCTATTTGATCAGTCCTGGCAGGAGTGGGCGTTATGGTTGAAGCTTCGGTATATAAACGGAAGCATCAGAATATAGTAGAAAGAGTACTGACCTTGGAGTCTTACCACCTAGGTTGACTTGGCCCACCACTAACTACCTGTGTGGCTTTGAGGAAATCACTTAACCTGTGTGGCCCTCAAGAGTCACACATGTAATGGAATATAACAATATTTGGGGATTGTTACGTGTATCACATTGTATAGTACTGACCTTTGTAAAACATGAATATTTAAAAATTCGTATATAAAGTATGTTCAGAAAACTGCCTGTATCTAAAAGTACAGCTTGACAAACTACCCCAAAGTAAACACACCCATGTAAGCACCACCCCAATGAAGAACTATAATGTTTCCAGAATCCCAGAATCCCCTTTCTGCCCTCTCCCCACCACCCTCCAGCAACCTCCCTTAAAATGACCACAATCTTATCTCCAAACACCATAGACTAGTGTTGCCTGTTTTTTTTAAAATTGAAGTATAGTTGATTTACAGTGTTGTGTTAATTTCTGCTGTAACAGCAAAAGTGATGCAGTGATACATATATATTCTTTTTCATATTCTTTTCCATTATGGTTCATCACAGGTTATTGAATATAGTTCTCTGTGCTCTACAGTAGGACCTTGTTGTTTATCCATTCTATACATAATAGGTTGCATCTGCTAATCCCAAACTCCCAATCCATCCCTCCCCAGCCCCCTCTTCCCCCTTGGCAACCACAAGTCTGTTCTCTATGTCTGTGAGTCTGTTTCTGTTTTGTAGATAGGTTCATTTGTGTCATATTTTAAACTACACATATAAATGATATCATATGGTATTTGCCTTTCTCTTTATGACTTACTTCACAATGTATGATAATCTCTAAGTCTATCCATGTTGCTGCAAATGACATCATTTCATTTTTTTGCTGCATAGTATTCCATTGTGTGTGTGCGTGTGTGTGTGCGTGTGTGTGTGTACATATATATATATATATATATATGCCACATGTTCTTTTCCCATTCATCTGTCAGTGGACATTTAGGTTGTTTCCATGTCTTGGCTATTGTGAATAGTGCTGCTGTGAACATAGGGGTGCATGTATCTTTTTGAATTATAGTTTTGTCCGGGTATATGCCTAGGAGTGGGACTGCTGGATCATACGGCATAGTGTTGCCTCTTTTTGAACTTCATGTAGATGGAATCATATAGTATGTACTCTGGCTTTTTTGCTTGTGAAATTCACCCATGTTTTTGCAGGTAACAGTAGTTCATTTATTTATTTGCATTACTATATAATTTCCATAGGGTGATTATACCCCAACGTATCCATTCTACTGTTGATGAAGATTTGGGTGGCTTCTAGTTTTTGGCACTCTTACATAATGTTATGTTGCCTGCATTTCTGTTTCGCATATGCCTAGGAGTGGAATTGCTGAGTCCTATGGTATGTCTAGGCCTCAGCTTGAATAGATATCGCCAAATAGGTTTTCAAAACGGGCATGTCAGTTTCCACTCTCACCCAGCAGCGTATGAATTTCTATTTCTCCCCATCTTCTCCAATACTTGCTATTGGCGTTCTTTCTCATTGTTATTCTGATGAGGTAAAGCAATATCTCACTTTGTTTTTTCATTTGCATTTCCCCAGTAGCTACTGAGGTTAAGCACATTTTTGTACATTTATAAACCATTTCAATATCCTCTTTTGCGAAGTGCTTGTTCAAATCTTTTGGTCATTTTTCTGTTGCATTTAAAAAAACTGTGCAAGTTCTTATTCTATTTTAATTGCACTCTGTTATTGGATTATCTTTATTGCACATATTTTCCCCTTCTCTGTGGCTCGCCTTTTCACTCTCTTCCTCTTATGTTATTATGAACAGAAGCTTCTAATTTTTTTTTTTTTTTTTGCAGTACACGGGCCTCTCACTGTTGTGGCCTCTCCCGTTGCGGAGCGCAGGCTCCGGACGCGCAGGCTCAGCGGCCATGGCTCACGGGCCCAGCCGCTCCGCGGCATGTGGGATCTTCCCGGACTGGGGCACGAACCCGTGTCCCCTGCATCGGCAGGCGGACTCTCAACCACTGCCCCACCAGGGAAGCTCCAGAAGCTTCTAATTTTATGTAGCTTAGCGTATCAACATTTCCTGTGTTGTCAGCACCTTTTCTGGTATTGTACTTGGGAAATCTTTGCTTGGGGTGTGAGGCTCAGTGTCCTTCAGTTACACCCACTGCTCCCTGTAGACCAGACAACTGTGCAGGTGACCTGGGGAAGCCTCCAGGTAGCTGCCCGCCTCTCAGGACAACTTCAGACCAATCCCATGATGCTGGAGAGCAGCGCTGAGCTTGCGGGTGTACCTCCAGGACCCGGCTGATCTGAAAAATCTGCTGGAGGCTTTAGGTTCCTGACTAGAATCAGGGGTTTAGTTAAGGGTACACCGGGCTAATGGCTTCCAGGAACCATGTTGTTTGTTCACCTGGTTATGAAGAGCTAGCATTAGTCTTAGGCACTTTCCTAAGACTGTGTTTCCAGAACTTCTGTGGAAAGAAAATCTCTGACTCAGTTTATAGCCCTTAATCTAGGAATTAGACATGGGGCTCCTTGTCGGCCCAAACTTCCTTTCCTGGGAAACTTCTGTCCTCCCATGGCCTTGCTGGGTGAGCGGGGCCCATGTGACCCTGCTTCCCTCTCACAGATGATTGGGCCAGGAGTACCTGACGGGGGTGCTGGCCAGAGAGCTATCAATGGCTTACGTGTCCTCCTAAGTCAGTAAGGTTCCCTCCTTGGGGCATCTGAACCAGGCATCAGGAGGATTTTGCTGGCTGACGCTGGGCATGTGTGCTGAAAGTTCCCTGTAAAGTTGGGGGCAAAGGGAGCTATTTTGGGTCTACGTATTTGCTGAAGGTATAAGGAACTGAGACTCAGAGAAGCTGGTCGGGAGGGAGACGGGGAGGGAGTGGGAGCCCAGAGAAGAGCAGAGAAATCACGTGTGAGTGAAGAGAGAGAGAGAGCAAATCCCTGTTTTCTGCTCTGCTTTAGGCATGATTCAATGCTTCCTGGTTTCCCTTTGGACCTCTGTGTATCCTTGCAATAACTCTAACCTTTCATTCGAGCTCCTTGGAGTGGGTTTCTGATTCTTGCAATTAAAAGAGTTTGGACTAAGATAGACCAGATCAAAGGTAAGGAAAAAAGAAAGGAAAGGATTTATAGGTTGTATTTTGTTCAATAAGCCTTATGGAATTCTAGTAAAAATTGATTTCCCTACAATTTAGATCACCTACCTTATTGACCAGAATTATGTCTGTGAGGATAACAGCGCTGCTCTTTAGCCATTAAAATGTTAATTCTGGATGTGTGAGCAAAGAGGCGGCATGCAGGCGGCTTTCTGATCTTCATCCTGTAATTAAAGCAGGACCTTAACATGGAGCTGGGTGGGTGCATGGGTGGGTGGGTGCAGAGGCGCCTATGACCCATGGGCTGCAAATTCTTCACCTCTTGTCGGGAGCCATGAACTTCAGGAGCTTCAGAGGTTGTTAGGGTTAAAAAGTGGTTACAACTTCGATGGCCAAAGATAGGAGAATGGTTAAATAAATTAGTGGTCTCCAAATGAGGCTGTGTTTATGGAGTCATTAAAGATGATGTCATTAAAGAGGTTTTTAATGCTATGGGAAATTAATTGTATAATAATATGTAACATTAACTGGAAAACAGATGTAAAATGTTTTATACAAGTTGATCCCAAGGATGTTAAAATAAACATGAGAAAACCGGTAATAGTAGTCGTATATATTACGTAACTTGTATATACATAAATATTTGCCTTTCTGTATTTTCTATGATTAGTTTAGAAAAATTTTATTGGAGTATAGTTGATTTACAATGTTGCAAATCAGCAAAGTGAATCAATTATACATACACATATATCCACTCTTTTTTAGATTATTTTCCCATATAGGCCATTACAGAGTATGGAGTAGAGTTCCCTGCGTTATACAGCAGGTCCTTGTTGATTATCTATTTTATGTATAGTAGTGTGTATATGTCAATCCCAATCTCCCAATTTATCCCTCCCCCATGTTCCCCCCTGGAAACCATAAGTTTGTTTTCTACATCCATGATTACTTTTATAATCAGAAAAATCGTTTAAAATTAAAATCAAATGAATAAGCAGTTTACGCAGATTCTCAAAGTGTGACGTGAGTCTGTTCTGGAGTTTTCCTCCAACATTCATTCTTTTTTTTTTTTTTAATAAATTTATTTATTTTATTTATTTTTGGCTGAGTTGGGTCTTTGTTGCTGCGCATGGGCTTTCTCTAGTTGCAGCGAGTAGGGGCTACTCTTTGTTGTGGTGCGTGGGCTTCTCATTCCAGTGGCTTCTCTTGTTGCGGAGCACGGCTTCTAGGCACGCGGGCTTCAGTAGTTGTGGCACACGGGCTCAGTAGTTGTGGCTCGTGGGCTCTGGCGTGCAGGCTCTGTAGTTGTGGGGCACGGGCTTAGTTGCTCTGCAGCATGTGGGATCTTCCCGCACCAGGGCTGGAACCTGTGTCCCCTGCATTGGCAGGCAGATTCTTAACCACTGTGTCAGCGGGGAAGCCCTCATTCTTTCTTAAAAACATTATTTTATTGAAGTAGAGTTGAGTTACAATGTTGTGTTAATTTCTACTGTACAGCAAAGTGATTCAGTTATACATACATATATATATATATATTCTTTTTCATATTCTTTTCCATTATGGTTTATCACAAGATTGAGTATAGTTCTCTGTGCTCTACAGTAGGACCTTGTTGTTTATCCATTCTATGCATAATACTTTGCATCTACTAATCCCAAACTCCCAACCCATCCCTGCCCCACCACCCTCCCCCTTGGCAACCACAAGTCTGTTCTCTGTGTTTGTGAGTCCAAACATTCATTCTTGGTTCTAAATCCCCCAACCCTTGCTCTCCAAAAATAAGGGGGTTTGGATCATTTGCAATGAAACACTTCCTTTTTTTTTTTTTTTTTTTTGGCCACACCATGCAGCAGGCGGGATCTTTAGTTCCCCGACCGGGGATCAAACCCGTGCCCCCTGCAGTGGAAGTGCAGTCTTTACCACTGTGCTGCCAGAGAAGTCCCTGAAACGCTTCTTAGATGACCCTTCCCTGGCTAGCCCACGGCTGGACACAGCCTTCAGGATGTATGAGGATGACAGTGGCTCCATTTCTCCAGGGTGTGAGAGAGCATGAGACTCCAAGCTCAGCAATTACAGAGCCAAGTTGGGATCTGGTTTACGAAAAACATGGGAGAAGTGAGTGGCAACAAGCTTTATAGTGCTTTGAGATGTTAGAGAGGAAGCTTGTGCCTAGCAACCTTGGCCAGAGAGGGCGTTTCTGAGGTTTTTTGTCCTCGAAGAGCCTGGCTGGGCTTACGTGGGACTTGGGGCAGGGAAGGGATAACACGGACAGAGGTAGCAAGAGCTGGTGGGGACTTCAGAAGGCGTGTAGGTGGACACCACAGCCTTAGAGATAAGGACAATTACCACCTTGACTCGGCTTCCTATGTGCTAGGTGTGCACACAGGTGAGAGGTGCAGCCTGGCTGGAATTTTACTTAACTTTCACAACAGCCCAGTAAGGCAGGTTTAATGATCTTCATTTTTTGCCAAAGAGAAAAGTAACCCCAAACAAAGCAAGAAATGGGCTTAGAGCTGTAAAGTGATATTCACAGGTAAGTGATTGCAGGTCCAGGACTGGACACCACCCTTCCTTTTACTTTTTAACCCTGATGATAATAATCAGATAATAATCACGTATTGCTCTTTACTATGTGTCAGGCCCTGTGCTGAATGCTTTTCTTGCTTTATCTCCTTTAATGCTCACAGCAGCTCAACGGAACAGATCCCATTACTATTTCCATTTTACACTGAAAAACCAAGCCTTGGAAGAACTTGCTGATGGTCACAGGGAGTAAGTGGCAGAACCAGTCTTGGAACCCAGGTCCATCTGAAGCCAGATCAGTATTCTGACTGGGACCTCCAGGACCCCCTTCCCCGCCCCGGGCGGGTGGTCTGAGGCCAGAACGGAGTGTCCAGTGGCAGGGCCCTGCGTCCCAGTGCACCACCAAAGTGCCAAGTACAGGGGAGCAACCACAGCGTGACCCTGGAGTCCATGCACTGTTGTCTCCATCCTTCCAATCAACGCATCAATCACTGAGTGTGTGCGTGTGTGCATGTGTGCGAGCGTGCGTGTGTGCATGTGAGTGTGTGCATGCATGTGTGAGTGTGTGCATGTGTTCATTTGTGCGCATGTGCATACGTGTGTGTGTGTGAGAGCGTGCATGCGTGCGTGCGAGTGTGCGTGGGTGTGTCCATGCATCAGTGGGCTTAGTTTGGAGCGGGGAACTTGGAAGCTCGGTGATCTCCAGGATCTCGTTCAGCTCAGCGCTTCTGAAAGTTTACTGAGCTCTAAATGCCATGGATGAGGGATGGGGGAAACCCAAGTTTCTGCCTTAACCTTGTGCAGTTTAGGGGCAGAGTTAGGGGGCGTGTTGTGTGATCGACACACATAAAACAATGAGACAGCACTGAAGGGTAGAAAGTGTGGGACAGAGTTTAGATTCTGAGCTCAGTGGGGGTGGAGCAGCTGGGAAAGGGTTCTGTACATGTGTGAGTATGTGTGACTGTATGTGAGTAAGTGTGCATGTGAGTGTGTGTGAATGTGTGTATGTGAGTGAGCTGTGAGCGTGTGAGTGTGAATGGGAGTGTGTACTTGTGCATGTGCGAGTGTGTGTGAGCAGGGGTGTGTGTATGTGTGAGTGGGCATGGATGTGTGAGGGTGTGTGCCACTACACGCACCTAAGTGACTAAGTGTAGAGGGACCTGGGCTGGAGGAGAAGACCGTGAGATCACCCCTGGTCTCCTGGGAAAGGAGGGAAGGAGGAGGGAAGAGGAACGGCTGGGGGGGACGGCAGGGAGGGTGGGGGGCAGGGTCTCAGGGAAGCCAAAGCTCAGAGCAGCACAGGGACCGGGAGATGGTCCCCCCTGGCTGAGATCAAAGCTGACGGAGGTCACTCTGGAGAAAACGCTGAAGGAAAGGACCCAAGTGTTTGCAGGTCTGGAGGGCATCTGTGTCACGGTCCCTTCTGACCTCATGTCCAGGATGACCTGTACCCAGTTGACTGTCAGGGAACTGGATTTGTGGGCTTGAGGGCGAAGTGCCTGTCAAACAAGTCTGAGCCTGGAGGGGGAGGGGGCTCCACCCCTGACCTGGAGGCCACCTGGGCGAAGGGGAGAGGCCACTGATAGATGGGGCAAAGGGGAGGCCCGTTCGCCCTGGGTGGAGGGACCACGTTTTCTGAGCCCCAAATGAGGGCCCTTCCTTTGATGAAAGACTTTTTTTTCTGATTTAGTCCAGACGTACAAATAAATTACATTGAGCTGTACATCTCATTAGTTGTAGAGTCAGAGATAACTGGTATAATTTCTGTTCATATGGTCATGGAACCAAGGAAATCTTTCCTGGGTCCTTCGAGGTAGATCCTTTCTGCAGTCTGGGGGTCTCTGAGGACGATCAGGGGAGGTGTCACTAGCAAGTGGCCATCAAAAGGCCCTATTCACGACCTAGTCCCAGGGAATCTCTTGCAACAAAGGAATAGAATTCCAAACCACTAGAGAGTAGACTGACCTCCCAGCCAAGGGTTCCTTGACTTTAGGGGGCTGGTCGCGGATCTGTTCTGGGTTGGATCAGATGAGCATAGAAGACTTTGGGCCAGGAAATTTGGTCTCACACTTTTTTCTTTTTGTAACTGAAGTATAGTTGATTTACAATGTTGTGTTTATTTCTGCTGTACAGCAAAGTGACTCAGTTATACATATGCCTATATTCTTTTTTATAGTGTTTCCCATTATGGTTTATCCTAGTACACTGAATACAGTTCCCTGTGCTGTACGTTAGGACCTTGTTGTCCATCCGTTCTACATGTAATAGTTTGCATCTACTAACCCCAAACTCCCAATACATCCCTCCCCCTCCCCCTTGGCGACCACCAGTCTGTTCACTGTGTGTGTGTCTTATACTTTCTCTATTCCCCATTCCACCCACCCACGGGGGCTGTGTCCATAACATCTGCAGTCGTTCGCAAAATACAGGTTCCCAGGCCTTTTGTCGGCACTGTTTTCTGTCCTGCACGCATGCAAAGACCTTTGAGTCGGCAGCTCTGTTTTATCAGGTTGCTACTTCCTGCCCTTGCTTTATTACATCTGTTCTTTGGGGCATGGTGTTATAAACTGGGTATGTGATGATGTGTAATCACTAACTGAAAGGCCAATACATTTTCACAGTCCCGGCAGCAAGACAAATAAAAGGCAAAATGAAAGGCTTGTGCTCTTTTGACAAAGGGAAAAGCACAAAACACACATATTAAAGAAAAAAAAAAAACCAGACTGTGAATTGAAAATGTTGTCATCTTGGGGGCTGGTTTTCTTGGAGTTCGTCTGATTGTGTTTGCCTCCTGGGAGTGGGGTGCCTGGTGGCTGGGAGGTGGGGAGCGAGGATGGAAGATGCTTTATTCCTCTTGGGAACCACATTATTATTAGTCTTTGTAAACCTCAGGCTATTGCCCTGGGCGCTTATGAGGTATGATTCTGGGCGGCCTTTGATTGAGGACAACCGGTCTGTGGTCAGAGGATATGGGGCAGAGAGAGACAGTTGGAGAGAGAAAGGTACAGAAGGAGAGAGAGAACCATACGTGTTTGTGTTTAGATGGGTGTACATTGTAGAATGATTTTCCCCCAGTAGAAATTCAGTAAATACCCAGGTTGATATTAATGTATGTAGGACAGTGCGATGCATACAATCAGGGCTTAGGAAGTGATGATTCTGTGTCTGTCCTGATTCTGTGCTTTCACACAGTAGGGATTGGATGGGATAAAAGTGTTTGTACAGACGTTTGAGAGCTTTTAGGAAAGATGTCCTCCCTCCTGTTCGTATTCAGTAAATCCGAATATTCATTCATATTCTTCTCCATGACCCTGCAGAAATACAGTCTGCAGACCAGGGAGTTTTATTTTGCTTTGCTTTTTTTTCTTCTCCAAGGTCTGGAGGAAAATGCAATAGAAATGGGGCTTGGGGGATAGTTTTTTGAAACTGATTAAAGCAAAAGATAATAGGAATAATGTATATTGTCAGTCTATAAAAGGTTTCGCCAGAAAAAATAAAAGAGGAAAAAATCTTTAGGCTTGCTAGCTAATTATGTTCATGAAGGTGAATAGAGATAAGGGTCTCTCCTTTGTAAAGGGGATTCAACTGTGTGAACATTCTAGAAATGGAGACTTTTAGTAGTTCTTCCAACACACTGATATCATCATCATCATCATCATCATACCAGTTGTAATAACCGGGTTACATGACATTGATAGATTGCCTGTACACAGGGCTGAACAAAAGTAAGGACCCGGTGCACAAAAGCAGGGCCCAGTGAGTTGGAGGGGCCTGGGCCCATGTTACTTATCAATACAGATCTCCCCTCTCTGGGGCCCCCCAACTTTTTTTCTGGGGCCAAGCCAGCTCTCAGCAGATTCATTTTCAAAACTCTTTCATAACTTATCTCATTTGATTTTCTGAAGAATTTTGAGGGAGACAGGAAAGGCACTTCTGTCATTCCAGAATTATAGATGGGGAAACCGAGACTCAAACAGGGTGGCTGACCGGTCCACAGTCACCAGTGGCAGAGCCAGGACCCGGCGAGGCCTTCCAAAGTCCACTTCCTCATGTCCAGGCCATCTTTGAGGGGCTGTGAAGGAGGTGAGACTACCTAACCAACGACACCAGCAATACCTTAGGTCACCTGCAAGCACTAAATAGTGCCGCCCCGTTTCAGTTCTGGAGCCTTTGTGCTTTGACCGCTTTGGCACCTAAGGAGCCCCGGATGTGACAGCATGGTAGCTCCTGATGGGCTGGTGAGCAAGCCTGGCTCCTGTTAGGATGACCTGTCCTAGTACAAAACAGAGCAAACCTTCCCTGTTTGCGGTCGCTGAATCCTTGTACAGGGTAGACACAGAACACTTCTCTTTGGGGTGTTCTTTCATAATTGGGGATCATTTTCTAAGATGAAGATGCTGGTTTCTTTCATTATTGAACATAGACCTTCATTTCATTTCATTCAAACGGCACCATTTATGTATTAATAGACTAATTTTTATTGTCTGTCTCTGCCACTCATTCCCCAATCTGAATGTAAGATCTGTGAAGGCTGGGTTTCTGGGTCTGTTTTCCGCACTTAAGATCTCAAGTGCTCAGAACAGTGCCTGACATTTGTAAATGCTCAATGATTGTTTTTTGTTTGAATGACCGAACGGTAAAATAAAGAGAAAACAGCAGAGGCTGACAATCTTAAATGATATGCTCATGTCCAATTAAGGTAGAAGGATATCACTGTTGGATGTGTAATCTGTAGTTCAAATAGAGAAAAGAAATAAAAGGACGGAACTGACACATGGTCCAGGGGACCACAGGCACCCAGAACCCCCTTTAGAAGGTGCATTACTCAGATCCTGCCTTTTTTTCATATCAACTTTTTACCACTGATTGAGTTGTAAATAGGCAAGAATTACATGTTCCGTTTAATTTTTTTCAAGGTTGAAATTTGGAATGAATTATTGGATTGACTGGTCCATAAAAATAATAAATCAATAGTTGAGTGAAAGTCATTGTTAAAAGGCAAAAGGCCAAATGATGACATAATAAAGATGATGGATGAAATCAGGAGTCAGCAAACTCTGGCCCTTGGGCCAAATCCTGCCCAGCACCTGTTTTCGTAAATAAAGTTTTATTGGCACACAGCCAGGTCCATCCATTAACCGTTGTCTACGGGTGATTTCATGCTGCAACGATAGAGTTAGTAGTTTGTGACAGAGCCCATATGGTCTGCAAAGCCAAAAATATTTACAATCTGGTCTTTTATAGAAAATGTTTGATGACCTCTGGATTAGATAATGGTCCATCATGTTAAAGTCCAAAGAATCGAGCTGACAGTGGAGGTGAAGCCTAGAACAATGATATCTTTCTGGTGAGCCCAGCACCAGACCTAGCTCCACAAGGCATCATTGTCCATCATAGTAAGTTAATGTTGTTAATTTGAATTTTATTGGTTTGGTAGTTTTAATTGTATTTATTCCATAAATTTGTTTTTATTTTATATGTGCATAAGAGCTAGAAGCATAGGATTTATACCTCAGTCAGTGTTTGTATATATTAAATTTATGGTAAAGTAACTTAAGTCAACCCCATGGGGATTGGTGCGATTTTTTTTTTTTTTCCCTTTAAATGTGTTCTTATCCTTTACTACTTAAGTTTGAAAATTGCTGGTTTAAAGGCATCCGGTAGGAGCTTGTATCTAGGTTTTGCTAAGTTATACCACGCTCACTGTTAATTGTCCTCCTATAAACTTGTTTGGGCAGCGGAATGACATTTCTAAAATCTCTCTACTTTCTAGTTTAATTCATTAAGTGTTTACCTTGTAACTTGGAGAATTCAAGAGAGAAGAAACTTATTGGGAGGTAATTACTTGAGTTCTGTTTTTTTTTTTTTTTTTTTTTTTTTTTTTTTTTTTTTTGCGGTACGTGGGCCTCTAACTGTTGTGGCCTCTCCCGTTGCGGAGCACAGGTTCCGGACGCGCAGGCTCAGCGGCCATGGCTCACGGGCCCAGCCGCTCCACGGCATGTGGGATCTTCCCGGACCGGGGCACGAACCCTTGTCCCTTGCATTGGCAGGCGGACTCTCAACCACTGCGCCACCAGGGAAGCCCGAGTCCTGCTTTTTTGTCCTTTGATAATTTTAAGATGATTGCATTCTGATCACTGCCCCCATTACTCCTAATCTTTGAAACCGTGGGGCACGTTATCATGGTTATTGATTTAAAAGTATGTCTTTTGCTCTCAGCCAGACTCCTGGAGCCCAGCAGACTTGTTTTTAGGGGGCTTGGGGGCTAGAGAGCTTTCCTGTTATTTGTTCTCTGGAGTATGTCTGACCGTAAATTCCCACAGCTTGACTTTGAGAAGCCTTCACCATCTGACTCTTATAGAGTCTCTGTGTGTCATAGGATCATAATATTGTAAAGTCAGAGGAAAGACTGAAGTTCAAAGTCAAGGCTTTTGCCCAAGATCACAAAGCAGTAAGAGGCAGAACCGGGATTGGACCAGCTGCATTTAGAAAACAAAAGACATATCCCCAGAACCAAACAACCAAACCAGAAGAAACTCTTGAACGACATGGCTGAAGTGATCTTAGCTCTGAAGTTAGAAGTGTAAAAACAGATGGCAATACAGAGCTAAAGATGTTTATGACATTAACTCTGAAACGTCATCTATTTTTCTTTCCAGCAACACTCTTTGATTTTGTCCTGAGTTGATTTTTATAGCTTATTTTATAGAACTTGTTCTATCCAGTCTTTGTTCTTGAAGTCTGATAGCAGCCTTTGATGGTGAGCAGTATAATTCTGACCTCCAGTTGGTAGGATGCAAATACGCCTGTAAGGATACATCATGCCTTATGCCTTCTTGGGCGCCAATCTGGAAACAAGCTCAGCCTCCAGGCTGCCTAAGCTCAGCCTGGTCCTCGAATCGGCACTGGAGTGAGCTTTGGAAACACAAATCTGATCCTGTCCCAGCCTCCCCTGCTTAATCCTTGCAATGGCTTTCCATGGCTTCCTGTGGATGGAGAAAAGCTCCTTGATTTGCTGGTTCAGCCCTCCCATCCCTCTGGCCTCCTTCGACAGCTGCTTCTCTCACCTCCTCTTCCACTCTGGCTACACCTGCCTCCAGACCCTGGTCCCCACTGTGCAGTTATCCTTCTGCCTGGTTGGCACCATCCCATCCTTGGGCTCTCAGTTGCGGTCACCTCCTCAGGGAAGCCTCCTCTGCCCTTCCTGACCCAGGCAGCTCCCTTTTAAAGTGGGACAGCGCCATGCATATCCTTCAAAGCACTCTTTCACTGCTTGTAATTCATTTACTTTCATTCATTTGTGTCAAGTTAGGTCCACGAGGCAGAAACAGAGTCCTATTCTCAACTGTATCCCCAACCCAGTGCCTGGTACCTATAGATACTCAATAATACTTGCTGAGCCCTGAATGAATGAATGAAATTCTGGCCCAGGGTTGGGGGTAGCATCTTAGCTGCCCAGATGCCAGCAGGACGTGGTGGGAAGAGAATCCAGTTGGGAGTTACTAAGACCTATATCCAAATCTCTGGGTAAGTTGGCCTCTCTGAGCCTCAGTTAATCCATCTGATAAAGGGAGTAAAGTCATAACACCCAGCGCACAGGTAATTGTGCAGATTAAGCAGGTAAACGTGAAAAACACCAGTTCCTTTCTCCCTTCACTCAGACTCGGACAGACACAGCCAGTGAGGCTGTTTCCTAGTTCAGAGAGGAGCTCAGTTGACCTCAGACGTCCGCTGGTGCTGGGCTCACCCAGGGTTTTGGAAGCTGCTGGTGACCCACGTTGGCGGGGCCCAAGGGCAGCGCCAGGCTGCAGCCTGGAATCAGGGGGCAGCTTTGCACGCTGGGGCTCAGGGAGCAGATGAGCTGGACCTGGCGGGGCAGGGGTTAAGCTGGAGCCACTTAAGAAGGGTCCTTGCAGGGGTGGACCCTTTCATCATGATAAGCGTCATAGTAAAATCAATTCTCTGTGTACTTTTGGGAATTACAGCTAGCATTTTGGTGTGATTTATCTGGTGTATAACACGAACACGGTCGTCTCCTTCATCATTCTGAAAGTTCATCTAAAATTGCTTTGAGTTTCTGGTTTTGGGGAGTGACATGTCCACTTGCTATCATCTTTCCTGTGAAATATGGATCGAGCGGTACATGGCTGCTGGCCTCGTTTCCTCCCCTTTACCTGCCTTAGGTGGCAGGGAAGTTTTTTTTTTTTTGCGGTACGCGGGCTTCTCACTGGCTCACGGGCCCAGCCACTCCGCGGCATGTGGGATCTTCCCGGACCGGGGCACGAACCCACGTCCCCTGCATCGGCAGGCGGACTCTCTACCACTGCGCCACCAGGGAAGCCCAACAGGGAAGTTTTGTGGCTTTGATTTCTCTTCTCTCATTGCCCTCCCGACGCCGGGAACCTGTCTCTGGACCAGTACAGGGTTAAACACCGAGGCTTTCCTCCCTGCCAGACCTTGGGAACCTCTCTCTTCTGAGAGGAAGGGAGCTGGTCTCAGAAGAGACCCGGGCTCTCTGTCAGCTCCTGCAGGCTTCCCTGGGGGCTCAGTCCCTCCCACCCAGCCATAGAGCCCTGATCCTGGCCATGCCCCAGTCATAGCAGTTAAAAACCGCCCTTGGGTCCAAATGGACAGGTGTGAAGGTTGTCCCCACCCCTTAACTGGCTGTGTGACTTTGGGCAATTCCATCAATTTCTCTGAGTTTTTTTTTTTTTTTTTGGCAGCACCACGCGGCATGCGGAACTTCCGGGACCAGAGATCCAACCCACCGCCCCTGCGGTGGAAGCAGCGAGTCTTAACCACCGGACCGCCAGGGAAGTCCCTCCGCGTTTTTTCATCTATAAAGTGGAGATTATAATAAGGTGAGGATTGCATGAATTAATAACCTTAGCGTGTATCTAGCGCCAGGCTCCGGTAATAAATGCTACCCGTTACCATTATAGCCACCCCTGGTTTCTGCTTCGAGCTAAGCTCAGTGACTGGGGTCTCAGTTTTCCTCAACTGGAAAATGGCTTCTTGAGGTGAGTCGCAGGCCCGCAGGAAGATGGGAGGTGGAAAATGTGGGGTGAGTCATAAACTTGCCCTGGTGGGAGACCCAGCGTGGTCCGTAAGCTCTGGGCGGTGCTGTGTTGCCGTTTCTCCGTCTCTGTTTTGCTGATGGAAGCACTTGGTGTCTGGGCCCCTTAGCGGAGCTTTGTGCGGATCCTGGGACACAGAGAACAAGTGAGGTCAAAATCCTGCCAGCCTTTCCGTCTGGCCATCGCATCTGTGGGGAGGCCTGTGGTTTACCCCCGACATCTTTTTATAATAATACCACCACCCACCATGTATCACGTGCACTGACCTCTTAGAAATCAGCGTCGGGGGGCTTCCGGGGCTTCCCTCCGGACGCGCAGTGGTTGAGAGTCCGCCTGCCGATGCAGGGGACGCGGGTTCGTGCCCCGGTCCGGGAAGATCCCACATGTTGCGGAGCGGCTGGGCCCGTGAGCCGTGGCCGCTGAGCCTGCGCGTCCGGAGCCTGTGCTCTGCAACGGGAGGGGCCACAACAGTGAGAGGCCCACGTACTGCAAAAAAAAAAAAAAAAAAAAAAAAAAAACAGCATCGGGACTTTCTTTTTCCCTGGGACACCTGTTCCATTTTCTTGAAATGGAGCAGCTATCTTTGTATACATTCCTCCCGACTTTTAGGCCGACGCCTGGCCCATCCAGGGTGTGCTGTCATCGGGAACACTCTGTCAAGGCTTTCCCTCTCCCGAGCCCCTGTATTTTCACTGGAAATGTGCTGTCCCCGTCGCCTCCCCTCCAAATCTTCTCATCCGGCATCAACAACTCCCACTCCGCCCCCTCCTGTGAGCACAGAGGGAGCTCAGCTTCCCAGCAGAGGTGAGCAGGGCCGGCTTGAGACAAATGTGTCTTTCTCTGTCACCCTCTGCTCCAGGGTGAGGGAGAGAAAGTCTCTGAGTTCCTTCAATTACAGGGATGCCTGGGGAGAGTGTTAGTACAAGTCATGGAGCCCCCGGCTTGGACTGCAGGGTGGCTGGTGCCTCCCACCCTCACCTTCCCCTCAGGTACTTACATAGGCATCGTTGACCTTCAAAAGGCATGTCACTAATGCAGGTGTCCCCTTAATGCCACTCACTCGGGGCTGTCATTGGTACTCACGCCTGTGACAGGTATTCATCAGCAAACACTGGCAGGAAGGTCAGCACCTTGAAAGCTGCTGAGTTCCCCTAAAGGCAACACTTGACGGTTGGCAAGTGGCCCGGCTGAAGTTGGCTGCAGCGGCCTCAAGGGAGGCCGGGCGGGGCAGAGCCGCTCTGGGAGTTGGGAGTGCCCATTGCTCATTGGGAGCGCTCGTTGCTTCATGCCCGACTCCTCTCCTGGTCCCCGAGAGACGTTTCCTCCTTCACCTAGGCCCCTCCTGCCCCGCCCCGCCCCGCCCCGCAGAGGGTCACAGTGGTGACCTGGGCCTCCCGGCTGGGGGACAAGCCTGGGACAGTCTGGCTGCCTGCAGTTCTGCACTTTGGAGATGGGCCTTGGGCAGGCAGGGGCTCCCCAGGGGCAGGGAGCCTGTGATTTCAGCCCCAGAGGGGACCGTGCCTCACAGGTGCCGCCCTGGGTGTGTGCCTTGCCTGCCCGGGGGCCTTGACCGGACAACCCAGGTGGCACCGAGGATCTTCCCACAGCAGAGGACAAGTATGTGTTTAGCTTCTTTCCGTACCTTGCGGGATGGGGGCCTGGGAAAGGCGTGTGGTTTGATCCACTGACACTGAGTATTAGAGAGAAAGGAGATCCTGGGGTTCATGTAATACACAAGCTCTCAAATTTTTACTATTCACTCTGTCAGAGGCAATTCTCCTAAGTTCGTTCTTTCTTTCTTTCTTTTTCTTTCTTTCTTTCTTTCCTTTATTGGAGTATAGTTGATTTACAATGTTGTGTTAGTTTCAGGTGGACAGCAAAGTGAATCAGTTATACATATACATATATCCAGTCTGTTTTTTTAGATGCTTTTCCCATACAGGTCATTACAGAGTATTGAGTAGAGTTCTCTGTGCTATACAGTAGGTCCTTATCAGTTATCTATTTTATATATAGTAGTGTATATATGTCAATCCCAGTCTCCCAATTTATCCCTCATGCCCCCTTACCCCCAGTAACTGTAAGTTTGTTTTCTACATCTGTAACTCTCTTTCTGTTTTGTAGATAAGTTCATTTGTACCCTTTTTTTTTAGATTCCACGCATAAGCGATATCGTATGATATTTGTCTCTCTCTGTCTGACTTACGCCACTCAGTATGACAATCTCTAGGTCTATCCATGTTGCTGCAAATGGCATTATTTCATTCTTTTTTATGGCTGAGTAATATTCCATTTTATGTACGTACCACATCTTCTTTATCCATTCCTCTGTTGATGGACATTCAGGTTGCTTCCATGTCTTGGCTATTGTAAATAGTGCTACAATGACCATTGGGGTGCATATATCTTTTCAAATTACGGTTTCCTAAATCATTTCTGTCCCAGCAGCTGTGGCTTGAATTCTCTGTACCTCCTTTATCCTTCACGCTAGGGATTACTAGTAACAATAATAATGGAAATGACGACAATGTCCACCACCAATGACTTTATTGCACGTTTGTTTGTCACGTGCCAGGAGTTCTGCGTGCGTGACGCCCGTGAGGTGTTGTAACAGTGCTGGGAAGTTACTCTTGTCACCCTTACTTTATTGCTGGAGCTCAGAGAGGACGTTCCTGTTGCTCAAGGTGGAGCCAGGGTCCAGACCCAGGTCCAAATAACCCCTGGCTCACTCAGCCACCCCCCTTCATGAATGCAGATCTTCCTCAGCTCATGATGCAGTTATTTCCCAATAGATCCATCCGAAGTTGAAAATATCATAAGATGAAAATACATATAGTAGACCAAACCTACCAGACAGCATATTTGTGTCTAGCCAACCTTAAATAGGCTCAGAACATTTCCGTTAGCCTACGGTTGGGCAAAATCCTCTGACACCAAGCTTATTTTATCATCAAGTGTGAATCTCTCCTGTAATTGATTGAATACTGTGCTGAAAGTGGAAAACAGCCAATGGTTGTCTGGGTGCAGAATGGTGGTAATCGCATCTGCTGTTTCCCCCACTCCCTGAGAGCAGGGCTGACGAGGAGCTGTGGCTGGGTGCCCTGCCCAGCATCACGAGAGCATCGTGCCACAGATCGCTAGCCTGGGAAAAGCTCAAAATTCAAAATTGGAAGTATGGTTTCTACCGAATGCGTACCGCCTTCACACCATCGTAAAGTTGAAAAATCGTAAGTCGAACCGTCATAAGTTGGGGACCATCTGTGCTGTCGAGAGTGCAGTTTGTCACCGCTCTGTGCTCTGGGTCAGGGAAGACGCCGAGCCCCGCAGATCAGAGAACTGAGGCCAGACAGGTTAGCGCCCACAGCTGGCTGGGGGCTCATCTTTCCTAGCCAACTGATGACTTGGCTGTGCCCAGCCCTGTGCTGGACCCTTTAGGGGGTTCCTAAAAGAATGTGTCCAAAACTCCGTGGACACTTGCTGGAAAACTCAAACTGTATTCCTAGGTCCCATTTATTGGGCTTTTGCTCTGTGTCAGGCACGTGTTTTACATTTAGCTCTCATAAGTATGAGGTTTGTCCTGTCATTATCCCCCTTCGATAGCAAGGAGAATGAGGCCCAGAGACGTTAAGCAACTTATCCAGGGCCACACAGCTAGGAAGGGGGAGATGGGGCTCACTCAAACCCATGGCTGGCTGAGCGCAGAGCCCTTGCTCTCATACTTGAAACACAGAAAACAATTCCAGAGCCACATGTGCCAAGCAGTGAGGACCCGACTCTATAATGGGACATGAGAGAAACGAGAAAGATGTGTGTGTGTGTGTGTGTGTGTGTGCAGCGTGGTGGTGGTGGGAGTGTTGGAGGAGGGGAGCTCCTCGGAGGAGGTGGGACTTGAGCTGGGCTTTGATTTTTGATTAGAGAGAGTCTGGGGATGGTGTCCTGGGTGGAAAGAACATGCCAGGTACAGGCTGGGAAGTAAGAAGGGTAGATTGAGGGGCTGCTTGTTTTTGCTTGATGGCGGAGGGAGCCTTCTCTATTAGACTATCAGCTTCTCTGTCCTATTTGACTCTCACCTGATGGGCTGATTCCAAGTCTTCTTTTTGGCGGCTAAGAAACTTCGATTTGCCGATTAGGAGATAAGGGTGTATATATGTCATGGGAGCTTGTGTGGCAGAGTGGAAGAGCGTACAGCTTGGAACCGGGTTTAAATCTACTGCTGTCATTTACTGTGTGTCTTTGGGAGACTCTTAGCTCAGTTTTATCATCTGTGAAAACTGGATGATAACAATTAACTTACCTACCTCTCGCCATAAGTTTTGATAATCAAATGAGATAATAAGGGTCAGGTAAAAAGCACTTTGTAATTTGCATATTGTCCTAACTTATGATTATGAATTAAATGTGACTACAAGAATGTAAACAGGCTGTGCACACATTTGTGTGTTTTAGGTGGTTATGCTTAGCTTTATGCCTTCATAAATGTGACTGTTGACACCGATGTGTACGGGTGTGTGTGTGTGTGTGTGTGTGTGTGTATGTGTCCTTTGGTCACTGGAACAGCACCTGGACAGCGTTATCCTGCAACAGACTCCTACAGAGGCAGCCCTTTGCTGTGTGGATCCGTGTGTTGGGCACAGTGGCTCCCATTCCCAATCTGTGGTCTCCCAAGAGCCCCGTGAGTCCACTGCCGTCATAACCACTTTTTTCCTTCCAGTTTTACTGAGATATAATTGACGTACCGCACTGTATAAGTTTAAGACATGCCATGGTAACCATTTAACTTTTCAATTTTAAAAGTTTTGTTTAGGGCTTCCCTGGTGGTGCAGTGGTTGAGAGTCCACCTGCCAATGCAGGGGACACGGGTTCCTGCCCCGGTCCGGGAAGATCCCACATGCCACGGAGCGGCTGGGCCCGTGAGCCATGGCCGCTGGGCCTGCGCGTCCGGAGCCTGTGCTCCGCAACTGGGAGAGGCCACAACAGTGAGAGTCCCGCGTACCGCAAAAAAAAATTGTTTATTTTTATTGAAATATAGTTGTACATATTATATAAGTTACAAGTGTACAATATAGTGATTCACAATTTTTAAAGGTTACACTCCATTTATAGTTATTATAAGATATTGGCTATATTCCCCATGTTGTACAATATATCTTTATAGGTTATTTTATACGTAGTAGTTTGTACCTCTTAATACCCTACCCCTATATTGCCCCTCCCCCTTCCCTCTCCCCACTGGTAACCACTACTTTGTTGTCTATATCTGTGAGTCTATTCATTCTTTGCTATATTCACTAGTTTGTTTTACTTTTTAGATTCCACATATAAGTGATAGCATACAGTATTTTTCTTTCTACCCTACAAGTCCATCCATGTTGCTGCAAATGGCAAAATTTCATTCTTTTTTACGGCTGAGTAATATTCCATTGTACATATATGTACCACATCTTTATCCATTCATCTGTTGATGGACACATAGTTTGCTTCCATGTCTTAGCTATTGTAAATCATGCTGCTGTGAACATTGGGGTGCTTGTATCTTTTTGAATTAGTACTTTTGTTTTCTTTGGATATATACCCAAGCGTGGAATTGCTGGGTCATATGATAGTTCTAATTTTCGTTTTTTGAGGAACCTGCATACTGTCTTCCACAGTGGCTACACCAATTTACATTCCCATCAACAGTGTACGAGAATTCCCTTTTCTCCACATCTTCACCAACATTTGTTATTTGTGTTCTTTTGATGACAGCCATTCTGACAGGTGTGAGGTAACATCTCATTGTGGTTTTGATTTGCATTTCCCTGACGATTAGTGATGTTAAACATCTTCTCATGTGCCTGTTGGCCACCTGCATTTCCTATTTGGAAAAACATCTATTCAGTTCTTCTTTCTTTTCTTTGACATTGAGTTGTATGAGCTGGTTATATATATTGGATATTAATCCCTTACTGGTCATATCATATCATTTTCAAATATTTTCTCCCATTCAGTAGGTTGACTTTTTGTTTTGTCAATGGTTTCCTTTGTTGTGCAAAAGTTTTGAAGTTTGATTAGGTCCCATTTGTTTATTTTTGCTTTTGTTTCCTTTGCTTTAGGAGACGGATGCAAAAAATATTGCTGTGACTTATGTCAAAGAGCATTCCGCCTATGTTCTCCTTAGGAGTTTTATAGTATCCAGTCTTACATTTAGGTCTTTAACATGGTAACTCTTCAAAAGTGGTAACAGAGCCTGGATGTGAACTGGGGTGTGCTGACTCCTGAAGCTGCTGTGGCTTTTTCCAGAAACTGGAAGTGGCCTGTCCAAATGCAGCAGAGGCAGCTGTGTCCTGGAGAAGCCCCTGCCAGGCAGACGGACACTTCTTCCTGGGGTCCCCCCGCCCCTATTTCCTTAGCACTTTCCTACCGACCGGTTTCATGGGAGCTCACTTTGCTTCCCTGGGGAATAAGGAGGGTGCCTCCCGGTTGCACCCTCAGCTGAGCCCACCCAAGCTCCTGACCGCTCGGCTGGGGTTCTCCGGGCCTTTTCGAGTCTTTGCTGTAGACGCTGCCCTCTGAACCCCAATCCTGCTCTCAAGAGGACAGAGTTAGAGGAATGGCCTGTTTCTTGCTTCCCAGCCATCTTCTCTGGGACTTACCTCTGGCTACATCCAGACGGCAGGGAAGCTGGGATGTGGCCCCAGACCTGCAGAGGAAGCGCAGGGGGGTTGGCAGGACACGCAGAGCCCAGTGGGAGACCCCACTGCCACCTGCCGTGGGGACCTCGGGAGGATCTGTTCCCCATCCCGCCACTGTGAGGTTGCTTTTACTTCCCACTGGACCTGTGTTATGGGCTCCTCCGCAGGAAGCCAGGACCTCTCAGCCTGGTCTGGAATTCCTGTTGAGGACTCCACCTCCAATGTCCACCCTGAGGCTCGGAGTGGAGCTGGGCTGACCTCAGGCTGTGGGCGGCCTTGGAGGAGCACAGGGGCAGCCGCAGCTGGGAGGCTTGCAGAAGGCTGCTTGTCTCTCACCAAGCGCGTGCCACAGACAGTGCCTGGGGGCCTCTGCACGCCCAGGCAGCGCTGCCCACGGCTCCTTGCATGTCTGGAGGCCTCACAAATTTTACTTGGATTATGGAAATAATGTACACCTAGTGTAAGAAGTTTACAAAACGTGCAGGTGTGTAAAAAAGAAATACAAAAATAACTCCTCAGCCTACTACTTAAAGACGGCTACTGTTACCATCCTGTTGTATTTCTTTCCACTCTCTCTCTGCCTAATAGGCCATATGGCATATATGTCTGTGTGCGTGTACATATGTAATAGCCATGCATATGTACTTAACACTCTCCTGGTTTCCCCCAAATCAGGGAGGTGCTAGCTAGGGGCCTCGGAGTTACTCTTGCCCTTTCTCTCCCCACCACTGCCCGCGGCACCCTCACCTCTCGCCGGGTCCTGCTAATCATGGCTCCTAACAATGGCTCTGAACTGGTCTGCCCACATCATGCTCTCCCCTCCCTCCACCCTTAGCCCAGCAACTAACTTCTTTGGCCCAGACTGTCTGGCTCTGCCTCTTACTGCTGTGCAACCTTAGGCAAGTTACTTCACTTCGCTGAGTCTCACTTCCCTGTCTCACAAAGCGGTACAGATTAAGTAAGTGAATCCATGCAGCGCTTAGACTGGCGCCTGCACACGGCAGGCAGTTGCCACGGTGCGGCCAGAGGCTACCCTCCTTGCAAAATACGGCAAAGGCTTCCTTCCCACTGCCCTTAGGGTGAGTGAGTGAGAGCAGTCTGGGATCCTCACCGCCGTCTGAGATCCACAAGGTTTGACCTCCCCCTCCTCCTTCTTCTCCTTCTCCTTCTCCTCCCCCTCCCCTCCCCTCCCCTCCCCTCCCCTCCCCTCCTCCCCCTCCTCCTTCTCCTCCTCCTCCTCCTCCTTCTTCTTCTCTCTCCCTCTCTCTCTCTCAGTCCTCGGAGTTGCCACAATGTCTCTGCACATGCTCTTCTCTCTGCCTGAACACTTGCCCCTCTGCATCCTCTCACCCATAATGTGATTATTATACACTTGCTTTGTGCCCCATTTTTCTCTCATAAGTAACATAAATATGTCTTTGCCCGTAAATCTTCACGCACACCTCTGATCATGTCCTCAAAATAGATCCTTAGAAGTGGAAATGTCTGGATCAAAGATTACGAACATTTTTTTAAGGCTTTTGAGGAATCTTGCCAGATCACCTTGTTTTTTAAAAAAATTTATGTTACTGAAGTATAGTTGACTTACATTGTTGGCTTCATTCCTGCTGAACAGCAAAGTGATTCAGTTATACATATATATATTCTTTTTCATATTCTTTTCCATTATGGTTTATCACAGGTTACTGAATATGTGTCCCTGTGCTCTACAGTAGGACCTTGTGGTTTATCCATCCTGTATATAATAGTTTGCATCTGCTAACCCCAAACTCTCAAGCCATGCCCTCCTCCACCCAGGCAACCACAAGTCTGTTCTCTATGTCTGTGAGTCTGTTTCTGTTTCGTAGATATGTTCACTTGTGTCATATTTTAGATTCCACATCTCAGTGATATCATATGACGTCATATGATATCACTTTCTAGAAAGCAAAGTCTTCCTGCCACAGGTCCCTTTCTTGGGCTTCTGCGGCATTTTGTTTTGGTCTTTCATCCAGCAATGATCGCCTCTCCTTTGTGTTGGAGTCATTTGTTTACTCTGTTTCCTTAACTAGATTCTAAACTCTTCGGGGGCAGGGGCTGTGTCTCGTTCATCTCTGTCTCTCCCTAGAGACCTAGTTCCTGGCATGTGCGCAGGGGGAACCTCTGCTGAGCTGCACCGAGTTGGACATATAAGTTGTCAGTCCCTTTCCACAGCGGGATGGAAATCAGGAATCAGTGGGTCCCAAAATGTCTAAAAAGAGGGAAAATCCAACACTTGCAGGGCCTCTTTGCCTCTTCCCAGCCTAATGGTAGAGTGAGAGAAGACCCCAGTATAAATGTGGTTTCCTGGTTCTGAGCGGGGGAGCGGTCACGTGTGAAGGAGCAGCGGCTCAGGCGGCCCTGGGCGTGGGGTGCCCAGGAGGGCTGTGTCCTTTGCGGGGGAGGAGTTCACAGGACCTTGCTTACTTCCCCGCAGGGCAGATGTCTTCGCTTGACCCCCTGGGTCCTGTCTCTGGGTGAGAAGGCAGAGCAGATGGCCCCCTGAGCAGTTTCACTGGGGGTGTCCTGTCCTCACGCACACCCCCAGGGCCATCAGCGTGTGGGCTGCCAGGGCCCTTCAGGCATGTGGAGGCTAGGCCCTCTCGGCTCCAGAGCCTCTGCGGTGGCTTCCCAGACGTCACCTCGTTCTAGGCTGGACACTGGGCACTCAGAACCTTTAGCTCAAGCTTTCTTTCTAAAAGAGCTGGGAAGAAGTCCCTATGTCCCCCAGTGACACCTGGAGCCAGCTGGCCTCTGGGGCTCCTGCTAGAGGCGTTTCTGCCCCAGAGAGAAGCACTTAAGGCTTCATCCCGGGATGCTTGGTTTGGAGAAGCTGTGAGGCCTCATCTGGAAGCAGCCCCCCTGTTTTGAGATGGGGACTCAGAGATGTGGATTGCCCCCAGCCTGGCCCCTCCTGTACTATCAGGACTCAATGCTGCACACATATGTGTGTGGCACTCACTCACTCACTGTTCACAGAGTGACTCGTTTCATCATCCCCCAAACCCAGAGAGGTAACTGCAGTTGTCCTCATTTTACAGATGGGGAAGCTGCAGCTCAAAGAGGTCACAAGCCCCAGGGAGGCTGAGCCGGGAATGGAACCAGGGGGTCTGGTTGCAACGTCCTGGCTCCAGGGCCCTGTGCTGGGCAGCCTCTGTGAGCCTGAGGCTATGTGTGCGGGTGTGTATTTGTGTGTGTACATATGTACATATGTATATGAGTGTGTGTGTGTGACAGAGAGAGAGAGAGAGACTTCGTTCAACGTGATGTGGAAGCTCTCAGGGCTTGGGTGACGCTGAGGGGGCTGTGGGGTCTGATCACACAGTGGAAAGTGGAAAGGGCTTAGCACAGAGCCAGACTTGAGTTTGAGTTCTGACTCAGCCGCTTATTAGCTGTGTGACTTTGGGCAGTCTGCTTGACTTCTCTGAGTCTTGATGTCCTTATTTGTAAGTGGAAGGGGCGTCTACCTCATAGTGTTGTTAGAAGGATTAAATATATTCATTTAGGTCAATGGTGAAGGGCAATGCCTAGCACATGGTAGGCCCTAAAATAAATATTATTTATCTTCACCTTTTCGATCATTCCAGGCAAGTTGAGAGGTGGAGGGGGTTTGCTCTTTCCTCCATTTTCCAGAATATTCTCTCTTCCTAGGCACTTTATTCTGTCATTTACCCACCACAAATGTCAGTTTCATTTTCATCAAAGGATCACAGGCTTTATATAATAAATTTTTAACAATAAACATCAATTTTTACATTGAATAAAGGTTAAGAGGAAGAGGGCAAGGCTTAACCCCAAAGCACAAGACCTTAAAAAAAGCAAGAGTCTTCTTGGTGCCTCCCAGGTACCCCCACCTGTTTATTCCGCCTGTGTTAAGGCAGATTCTGGAAGATCTTCTCCCTTCCTTGTCTTTGGACCTGGGCTTGGAGGCTTTGCTCGGGCCCCACAATCTCGGCTGTGTCCCTGGGCACCAGCCACTGGCTCTGGACATGCCCAGCCCAGCTGAGCTGCCCTCAGAGCTGTCAGCACCGGCGTGTGTGCTGGAATGCCAGGCTGGGGGCTTTGGGGGAGGGAAGGTGCGGGAAGCAGGTGAGAATGTGCCAGGCTGGTTTGCATTCACTGTCAGCGTGGAAACCGCCCGTAAATCACGGTGCACAGCTGAGGGTGCCCGGAGCAGGGGTGAGGAGGGAACGTGGGGCTGTCATGTGGGCAGAAACAGGCTTGGGGCTCAGGCCAGGAGGTGGAAGCTCCAGGGAGGCTGCTTTTAACTCAGGGTAAAAACAAAACAAAACAAAATTTACAGATATACACTACTGTATATAAAGTAGATAAACAACAAGGACCTACTGTATAGCACAGGGAACTACATTCAGCAACTTGTAATAATCTATAATGGGAAAGAATCTGAAAAAATAATATATATATATAACTGAAACACTTTGCTGTATACCTGAAAGATTGTAAATCAACTATACTTCAATTAAAAAAAAAAAGGTCTAACACTGGGATAGGCTGCTGTAAGGTAGTGAGCTCCCCATCCTTAGAGGTATTCCAGAGCCTGACGCTCACCCTTGGGTGCTGTGGTTGTAAGCACTCTTGTGCTGGGCAGGAGATGTATCCTTCCAACCCTGAGATCCCCCAAGCCTGGGAGTGTGATTTTCAAACTGAAGGGGATAGGCATTTACTTTCACTTAATTACATGTACGTTGTACTAACCACGTGCCAGGCTCTGTTCTAATTGCTTACGCCTATTAACTCATTTAATTACTGAGTACCATGAGGTAGGTCCTCATATTTCCATTTTATAGCTGGGGAAACTGAGGCATAGATAAGAAGCTTGCCCAAGAGTTCCCAGCTAGTCAGTCTGACTCCAGGGTCTGTTCTCCTGCCCACGCTGCTGCTGTGGTCCTGTCTCCTGGGGCATTGCCAGGAGGCTTGGTTGCAACATCTTAGTCCAGGCACGGCTGAGGGGCATCTGGGGCAAAGTCCGACAGCAGGTCCTGGGAGGAGTCCCTTTCTGCAGGCGCATCTTATAACCCGAAGGATGCGGTGACAGACAGGGTAGTCACCCATGTAACAGAGAGAGGGGACAGACCCTCTCCCAAAGCAGGAAGCTCATAGTGACAGAGAATCTGGATGTTTGGAAGCCCAGGTAGGAAAGGGACAGAAGGATGTCTGTTCCAGAGCCTGAGGAACAGGGAGGGGGCTCTGCCAGTCCCCGGGGACTTCACCAAGAAGGGGACTCAGGCCCGGGGACAAGGTGAAGACTGGGGCATCAGAACTGGTAAGTGATGCTGGAAGCCTTCAGGAAGAGGACTCCGAGTGGAGCCCCAGGGCTGGACTGGGTCGGCTGCCCCAGGAGAGGAGGGCCGGCTTCAGAATGCAGAGACTGGGGCTTAATCCCCCGACCTGCCACTTTCACTCCTTGTGTGATGAGGTCAGCATGGCCAACCATTCTGACCCTCGGTTTCCTTACCTTCAAAGGTGGGTAATGATAACTACCTTGCAGGATGGTGGGACGGGGCGGGGTGGGGGGAAGTCAAATCAGGTAATATTTACTCACATAGAGGTTTGCGAGCAAGAGGTGCTCACCAAGTGTCTTTGTGTGCCTTCCATTGCTCTTTTCTCGGGTGGGGATTGATTTTAGAGATGGAGGGAGAGTGTGTTGGGGAGCGGGCTGGAGACGGGACGAGGCAGGAGGCTACGGAGGGCAGGGCTGGGAAAGCCAATTGGACAAACCATTGGACAAACCCCGCCTACTCTGGTGCCAGCGACCACGTCGGATTCATCAGGTTAGTCAAGGCTTTCCGGGACCCTCTGGGTACCAACCTCAGGATCCGGTAACTGGGGGCTATGGAAGGGGCAACTTCTAAAGAACAACTTGAGATTTCAAGTTCATGTGTTTGAAAACCATCCCCAGGGCCAGGGAGTGGACTGGCTCCCACCCCCCGGCACTGAAGGAGCAGAAAGCTTCCCCTCTGCATCCCCTCTCCCATGTTCCCTCCTGTCGTTCTCTGAGTGCCCTTGGACACCCCTCCATCTTCTCACCTGGAAAATGAATGGACTGGGATGGGAAGATGTCTAAGGCTAATTACATATCTTCCCTGATCTTAGAGACCAAACATTTTATTTTTCTGCTCATCTGAAAATTTAGAAGAATCACTTCCAATCAAGGCAGGCAGACTTAACAGAAAGGTTCACAGACTGAGAATAACAATAGTAAGTTCTAATGTTTAGATCTATTGAGTTCTAGAATTGGTGACGTTGTCCTACGTATTAGGTTTAACATTTATAATATTCTTATGTTGGAGACGAGGCTGCCAAGGACCAGAGGAGTTAAGTGACTTGCTGGAGGTCACACAGCTGGTTAGTGGTAAAGCCAGGCTCCGCACCAGGGTCTTCCAGTCCCGGCTCTGATTCAAAGTAACTGCCCATGTCTAGGTGGGCCTTAGTTTCCCCATCTGTAAAATGGGTGGATGGTTCCCTCTGGCAATCAAAGGTTATGATCTTATGATTTCTCTGTCCCTGGGGGTGCGGGGCTTTCTCTCGGTGCTGGTTGATACATTTCTGTCTCGGTCTCCACAGCATCTGGAAACCACTCTGCTTCCTACTCTGTTGTTAATGCTGACTACTGCTAAACGAAGGCCTGAAAGTAGGCCCCGAAGGGTAGTCTCAAGATGGCTCTGGATTCTCTTCTCAATTTGTAGGGTGTGGGGAGATTTTCAAAATCACATTTCTGATTGGAAGGAGCCATCGAGGTTATCCTGTGTCCGAGGGGCCCTGCCTGGTGGGTTTGGAGTCTAAGTCCTCGCCTTCAGCAGGATGGATGAGATGACCTGGCGAGGTCCCCAACCTCCTGCTTCTTTCAAGCCTCCTTGAAGAAGGCATGTCTATGGCAGGCCCTGGGTAACACATTACAGTGTTTCACAACCCTCCTCTCCAGGAAGCTGTTCTTAATGTTTAACCTTAATCCCTCCCGCTGTAACTGAAGGGTCCCTTCCTCTTGTTGAGTGCAAATGCAGGACAGCTGCTCCGGCTCATGGTCTGACATCAGCTATTATTTCTCAAGATGACCCTGCGAGACAGGCCAGGGTCATTAGACCCAGTTTGGTGCTCAGCGCACACGTGTCTATTCCTGCCCGCGTGGCCGCAGACAGGCTCGCTGGGCCCGTGAATAGCTGCCTGTTTCTGGGGGGTGTCTCTTAAGACACTTGTCTCCTGACGTCTGTACCACACTGTGGACCCCAGAGGGCAGAGACCACACCTGTTTGGCTGGCTTCCTAACGACCCTTCTGTGGCTCTCCACAGCTGAGCCTGCTTTCCCAAAGTGAGCAGTTTTAGGGAAGTGGCTGAGAATGGAAATTTGAGGCAACCAATCAGAGGCAGCGTCCGGACGACACTCTTGGGCTCCTCCTTCGTCCTGGATGTGGCTCTATTTCGGGGATATCTTCGCCAATGGGCAAAGCTGAGGATGTTCCCCGAGGGTGCACGATTCGCTGCCCTCCCGAAGGGCCACGTTGAGGGCGAGGGAAAGGGCCGCGGGGGTTCTGTGGCTGCTTGGACGTTGTCCTGCCTGCTGTCCTTTCTGCAAGGAGACAGGGATGAAACCTAATCCAGCGATTTGCCGCACCCATCATCGCTAAGAACAACAGTATCATCAACAAGAACAGAACCCAGGGGCCTGCTGGGTGGACGTGCCTCTCTCAGCTCCTGTCTTATCTGGCACTCTCTCTGGTCTCTGTTTAGAGTAACTCGGGCAACGTGTTTGGAAGAACAGGTGAGCAAGTGTGAGGGAATTTCAGGGGTCTGGGCCAGAGTGTCGCCTCTTCCCGGTTTAGTTTTGACGGCAACTTCCCATCCCTCTGAACAGTGTCACAGGTGGTTTGAGGCCCAGGCCCCTGTGCCCTCTCCCCAGATGGCAAGGGGGGACTTCAAGGCTCCACCTGCCCCAGGCACTGCCTCCCTGGGGCTCTCTTTCTCTAGGAGGCTGCATTCCTGTCCATAAACCTCCTTCTCCGGGGCTTAGAGCCGAGCTGTTCCTGATGTTTTTCAGAGGCCTGGATCAAAGCTGTCCAGGTCGTAAATTCTGGTGGCTGTCAGGCCCCCGGGGCAGCTGAAGAGGGTTGACAGCCCTTTGGGCCTCAAAGGAAAAAATTCGATCCACTCCGCCCACTTCCGTCTCTGCCAAGAAGCTGTCCTCTCGGAGCCCCCGCTGGGCCGTCCTTTCCTGGGAGCTGCTTCTGGAGACGGGCTTGTTTGGGGGAGAGAGAAAGCAGGGCCTGTGAGCGGGGGTGAGCGGGAGGGGGGCGGGAGGGGACCCCCTGTGTGTGTGAGTGTGAGTGCACACGAGGGGCGCTGTGTGCCTTCACCTGTGTGGTTGAGAGATGCTTTGTGGGCGCCTTCACAGGTGGGCAGCTGCGGGGAGGGGGAGACAGAACCCTTAGACCCAAGCCCCTCATTTTATAGAAGAGGCCAAGGCCCAGGAGGATGAAGAGCTTGCTCTCAGCCCACAGCTCGGGCTCCTCAGGAAACCAGACCACGAAACCGGCGCCTAGCTCCCCGTCAGGAGCAGAACATCAAGGCCGCAGGAATCATCTGTCAGGATTCGAAACATCGAGAAAGGTCTAGGGAACCCCTCCTCACCCTTCTCTAGCATTCGTGGGGGCGGTGCCTGTGGGTTTCGCAGGCACCCCAGGGGCCGTGTGACTGACACCCACGAGGAACTTGAGGCTGGAGGAGAAAATGAAATGAAACTGGAGGATCTCAGAAACGGTCGGGTGGAGAGCAGCTGGTGCCCCCTCCCTGGACAGTGATGGTGGGTGTGGAACTTTCCGTCTGGATGTATAGGAGGCCTCGACGGTCCTCTGTTTGCCTCAGGACACTGGCGGCTTTGGGGCTGAGATTTTAGCTCTCCTGGAAAGGGCACAGGACTGTTCAGGCAAAACTCACCGTTTTCTTTCCTCGTCAGGGTTTCCCTAAGAATCCCAAGTGCCAGGGAAAGAAAAGGTTGTAGAAACAACTTAGCTTGAGCCTTTCATTTACCACCCACCCCCGCCACCCCCCTTGCCCTGAGGAAAATGAGGCCAGAGAAGGGAAGGGACTAGTGGCAGAAGGAAAGCCATCAGCCCAGAAACCCTGGAGTCTGGCCTGGCTTCCAGGGCCTCAAGCCTGAGCCAGTTGACAAGACAAATGCACACAAATGTTGCTGTCGATAAACCATAGAGGTGCTTGTATAAAACATGTAAACGTATATGGCCACGATTTTGGGAAAATGCCGCACAGATAAAAGTAACTTTAAGTCCCCTATAAAACGTTAAAGGCGAGTCCTTAACGCCTAGCCGCTCGGCAGGCTCTCAAAGTTATAAAGGAGAAACTAACACACCATTGTAAAGCAATTATACCCCAATAAAGGTGTTAAATAAAAAAAAAAAAAGGCGATGGTCGTGGCAGCTCCAGTGTTGACCGTTCAGCACCTGCGCGTGTAAAGAGGAGGCCGAGAAGCAAAGGGGACGGAGACAGGGGATCAGGTGTCCCAGAGACTTGGGTTCCAGGCCAGGCTGGGCTCTCGATAACTGCTGACCTTGGGCAAATCCTCTCGCAGTTTCCTGATGTACTTTCCTCATAGCTAATTGTACGGATGGAACCGTATCGGTCCTCGGCGCGGCGCTGGGGACCTGGTATGTGCTCGGCAGGTGTCGCCTTTTAGAGGTGCCTTGGGATCTTGGTCCAGGTCACACTGAAAACATCTCACTCTGGGAGGCAGAACCAAGGAGGACCTTGCCCCCTTGGACAGGACGCGGGCACGCAGGGTCTGTGGAAGCCTAGGGACAAACCCCCTGCGAGGTGAAGTGGGCCATGAGAAGGCTGGGTTCTATTAACTCAGATTCCTCCTAGTTGCAGATGTCGCCAGCGGCTTGGGTGACTTTCGGGGCCTTTGTTACATCTCGGGAGCTCAACCCTTGGCTGGGCTTTAGGGAGCTGTTAAGGTCTGGATTGTGTCCCCCAAATTCGTATGTTGAAGTCCTACCTCCAGTGCCTCAGAATGCAACTGTATTTAGAGATGGGGGTCTTAAGGGGCCATTAAGTTAAAATAAGGTCATTAGGGTGGGCCCTAATAAGAGGAGGGCATTTGGACACAGACAGGCACACAGGGAAGACCATGGGAAGACACAGGAAGAAGACGGCCATCTACAAGCCAAGGAAGGAGACCTCAGAAACAACCCTGCTGACCCTGGGACCCTGGACTTCTAGCCCCCGGAACTGTGAGAAAATACACTTCAGTTGTTGAGGCCGCTCCGTCTGTGGTTCCAGGTTACGGCAGCCAGAGCTGACTAACTTGGTTTGCACACAGCCCTGCTCCTGAGGCCTGAGGAGCAGCAACGGCTGCCACCTCCTGGCGCCCAGGTTCCTGGACGGGACCAAGGGCCGGCGCTGCTTCTCAGACTTTTGTGTGTGTGTTTTTTTAAAATAGAAGCATAGTTGATTTCCAATATTATATTAGTTTCTGGTGTACAGCATAGTGATTCAATATTTTTATAGATTAAACTCTTTGAAAAGTTACCATATTGACTGTATTCCTGTCCCTTGCAAGATAGTCTTGTAGCTTATTTATTTTATACGTAGTAGTTTGTGCCTCTTACTCCCCTGCCCCTACATTGCCCCTCCCACCACCCCTCTCCTCACTGGTTTATTCTCTAGATCTGTGAGTCTGTTTCTGTTTTGTTATATTCATATGTTTATTTTATTTTGTAGTTTCCACATATAAGGGATATTATATACATATTTGCCTTTCTCTAGCTGACTTAATTCGCTAAGCATAATATCCTCCAGGTCTGTCCACACGGTTGCAAATTTCATTCTTTTTTATGGCTGAGTAGTATTCCACTGTGTATATATACCACATCTTTTTTATCCATTCATCTGGTGATGGGCACTTGGGTTGCTTCCACGTCTTGGCTATGGTAAATAGTGCTGCTGTGAACATTGGGATGCATGTATCTTTTCGAATTAGTGTTTTCATTTTCTTTGGATATATACCCAGGGGTGGAATTGCTGGGTCATATGGTAGTTCTATTTTTAGCTTTTTGAGGACCCTCCCTACCGTTTTCCATAGAGGCTGCTATCATCAAAAAGACCATAAATAACAAATCTTGGTAAAGATGTGGAGAAAAGGGAACCCAAGTATGCTGTTGGCGGGAATGTAAATTGGTGCAGCCCCTACAGACTTTTGTGTGCTTGAAAATCTCCTTGAGGGGCTTGCGTTGAAGACGCAGAGTCCATGACCACTCCCCCCATTCAGAGCCTCATCCAGTTATGTCTGGGCGGGCGCCCCGGGGACGTTCCCCAGTGGCTCTGACAGGGTCCGTCCCTTGGAGACACTGTCTCGCCCTCAGACCCACCCAGGCTTGCCTTCCTGGGGGTTAGTGCTGAGGGGATGGTGGCAGGTGTCACTCCTCAGTCACCCGGGAGGCTGGAAGCCCTTCCCTGCACTCCACACCCCTGTCTCGCAGATCTGCTGGCGGCTGGAGACCTGGCGGCCTGGGGCCGAGTGAGTGGAGACAGGCCGGCCCGCGGGCGCGCCAGGTGGGGAGCGTGGTGGGTTGGCTGCTGTGAGGCGTGTGGGGAAGGTCTGAACTCCTCGGCGTCTCACTCTCGTCGGCTCCCAGCGTGACAGACACACAAAGGTACCTTTTATAGGTGGGAAAGTATAGGTGCTGCCACTTCAAAGGCCTTGGCAGCCAGAGCTCTTCTTTGATAGATGGCCGTATTATTAATGGTGATTTATTGCTGGGGCCATTCTGACAACAGAAATAACCAGTTTCCCCAGCTTCTTGGCCTCTTCCCCCGCACCTGGCTGGATTTTTTTGGCCGTAGGGGTTACCTCCCTGAACAAGGAGGCCGGGGCATCTGTTGAACGCACACAGTGAGGTATTGGCCTATTAACTTGTCATCATGTGTCATAAAGTTTAGTGAAATGCTGGCAGATTGTAATCCTAAAGAGGGCAATTGCCCTATTATTAAAGCGGCTTGCTTTCTTTCTCTCTCTTTCTCTCTCTCTCTCTCTCTCTCTCTCCCTCACCTCCTCTCCTGGTCGAGTTTGTTCTTACCTCTGTCCTACTTGCTTGATTAGTCACAAGCAGGAGTCTGCTGCTTTGCAATTTTCCCAGAGCGAGCCCGGCCTTGGCTAGGCAGAGCTCATGGGAGAGCAGATTACGGGAGCCCATCACCCTGCTACTGGCTGCAGCCAACAGACGGGGTCTGTGGACACAGGGAGGTGTCCCAGCCCTGGCGGCTGCAGGCAGGCAGCAGAGAAGAGCAGGAGGTGTTGGGGTGGTTTCTGGCTCCAGCTAATGGGGGGTCTTTAGCATCCGTTGCTTTTGCACATTACTTGGGTTTCTCTCCGGAGCTTCTCTCCCTCTGCCTTTTCCTAGCTTGCTTTTGGATCTGGAGGTAGCAGTGGGGTGGTGGGGGGATTGAAGGAGAGGAATCACTTGATCTGAGCTTGGGTCCTGGCTGCCCCTCACTTGCTGCAATTCCTCAGCCGGAGACTCAGTTTCTAAACCTGTAAAATGGGGTGACAGTTCTTGCCCTGTCTACTTCACACGGCTTCAGAGAGGATCAAATCAGAAAACGGATGAAAGAGGATGGTTAATAGCAAATCACCCTGCAAATCTGCTGGATTATTGTAATCTCACATGTGCCGTCACAGAGTTTTGTTTCGTGTCTAATTGAGCCTCAGCTTCTGTTATTCCAAAGGACTGTAAGCCTATCAGGATCGGTCTTCTGTTTCTCTTCATGGTTCTTCAAGGCTGTGATGACCTTGATTTCTAAGTCGACTTGGGAGGCATTGTTTAACTCATGGTCTGAACAATGGGGATTTTCAGGCACATTCATGACAAACAGTGGCTCTGTGTACAGTGCTGGTTAAGAATACAGAAACAAATAGGCTGAAATGATTGAATCACAGTTTGTCAGATCTTGAAAGGACCTTAGGGAACGGCTAGTTTAATTATCCCATTTTATAGATTTGTAAGGTGAGGCTCAAAGAGGTAGAACGACATTCCTGAAGTCAGCAGTGGTGGGACTAGAATTCGCATCACTGAGCCCCAGGCCAGTACTTTCTCACTGGGAGAAGCCTCTTAACGGCCATGATTCTGGCTGCTCCTTCTTTTCCACTAACAGGAGATTTCACCCCTCTCTTCAGGTATCCTCATCAATTCTCTCTCAGGGAAAGATCTTCTGGCAGTCATTTACACCCTAGTATGAATTTAACTCAATATTTAGCTCAGTCCGACGTGTTTGCTTTTGAAGCCTCATTCCCCATTAAACAGACAGAGCTGGGCTTTGTTCCCTGTCAACAGAGTTTCTCGTGCTGGTGAGAGGAGAGGCAATGCTTTTTGAGGCAGAGACTTGTGATTCTCACCCCCTGAAATCATCTTAGTTGCTTACTCTGCAGGGCAGCCAGGGCTGGGCACTGCTTCCTCCATTACACTGCCCTGGCCTGGATCTATGTGTCCCGAGTTCAGAACATGTTTGTCAGGACCTGTCAGGGAGTGAGGTCGGGTAGATGGGTGGAGTCAGACAGGGTTGAAAATGGAAAGAAGCAAGACAGAGTGGAGGTGGTCCCTAAACATGCTGCCCCTTCATTTTGTTTCTGCTGTCTTTCCCATAGCTGGAAAACACTAGAAGCAGACGTGCTAAGAACTGTTTAAGTTCCAAGTGCCTGGTGTGGGGAGAGTTTCTAAGCCCTTACTGTGTGCCAGGCACTGTCCTGTGTGCAGAGTGGTGAGGAAAAGACATACCATCAACCACGCAGAGCTCAAGTCTAGAGTCAGGGCCACAGGCAGGGGGAGGGGGGACTCCCGGGGCAAACGTGCTGCCCTTCCTGCCTTTGCCCTTGAAGGGAGCAGCGATGCCCTTTCTGTAGGTTGCCTTGAAACTTTGGTAGAATCTGATGAAGTCTAACATTGATAAAGTGATTGCTGTGACTTTTGGTGGTTGGAAATGCAAAGGGACGGAGAGGATTTAGAAATGATGAGAGAGAGAGAGAGAGGCGCAGAAGAACACCAGAATCCCTCTCATTTTAGGCATGTAGCTTACAGGGAAGCAAGGCAGCCACGCGCAAATGTCCTTGCTGGCTTTAGAGAAGGGGCCTGGAGCCTGGGGCAAAGGCAGAGATGGCCATGCAGGGCCTCAGCCTAGAGGAGATAGATGGTGCCTGAAGCCAGGAGAACAGATGCTATCTCTGCAGGGAGAAGGAGATTGCAACCCTGAGTCTGTGCAAGTGCAGCTTGAGCTGGGATGGCGAGTAGCATTGCACGCTGCCCTCAGTTCCTTGTTCGGTGATCATCTGAGGGTTTGCTGAGGTTGACCAGCTGCCCGGTGGGTCCTGAGCACAGAGAAGAGTGGAGGATAAAGAAGGGCCAGGGCGGGGCTACTAGCCTTCCCCCAACCCCAAGTGCACGATGAGACCTGTGGCCTTGCCGTCTGTGTGTGGTCCTGTCGGGGACAGGCTGGCTCTGACTCCCCTGGGGCTTCAGGGAGGGCCCCTCCTTCCAAGGATCCAGGTGGTGAAGGAGAATGCTCTTTTGGCGGGGGTGGGGGGGAGTCTTCTGAGAGCCACCCATCTACCCTGCAGCTGAGTGGAAGTACCTTGCCTGGCCCCAGGGCCAGCCCCATGTAGCAAGGCCTCGCGATGTCAGACCTGAAAGGCAACCCGCTGGCCCTGTAGGCTCTGGAGCTGACAGGTGTCTGACAGGTATCCCAGCCAGAGCCTGGAGGTGAGGGAGATAGGCCGGTTAAGCTCCTTTCCTCCTGGAGATGATAATTGCAGTGCAACAGCAGTGCTGTAATTGCTCAATAAAGCCCTGGCCCCCTGTGATAGACTGATGGCTGAAACACTTTATCTGAGCTGAGGATCCGTCACGTGCACGTACATGGGTGTGCGGAGGATAGGAAGGGAGAAAAGGCAGCTCCGAGAACATTTCCAGAGGTGCTCAGGAAATTCCTAGCCCTCCTCCCTTCCCTAAAGTCTTTCCAGAATTCATAGATCTATGGATCTCTTCCAGATATTAGCACAGCATAGACACCTCATGAAATATTTACCTGGGATGATGACAGTGATGATGAAGATGGGGGGGCCTGGAAGGGACTTTGTTTTTGCCAAGTTTAATTAATTCAATTCAGCAAATATTTAACAAGTACGCATTCTTGCCCAGGGCTAGGAAAGCTCTAATTATTATTTTGGGGGAGGAAGGAGGGAAAGGCACTGAAAATATAAATAAAGATGACACAGGCTCTTTTCTCTAGAACCCTGACCTATTTTGAGGGGCCAGGCCATGCACAAACTGGCTGGCTGGGAGTGAGTGCAGGCAGGTGGAGCTGGGACGTAACGACAGATGGTCCAGAGTGTAGCTTGAGGCACACGCGCCTAGTGGGATCCTTGCTCTGCCTCTTACTGTCTAGGATCGTGGGTGAGTTTCTTGTTTTTTGGGTTCCTCGATTTCCTCAGCTCTAAAATGGAGACAGTGATATTCCCCAGCTCCCCAGGTTGACGTGAAGGTTACATGATTTGGTGACTTAGCACCATCCCCGATCAGTAGCTCAGTAGGAAACATCACCAGCATGGTTGTGATGGAGAATGGGGATCCAGGGACAGAGCCAGGCTGCAGATGACCAGGAACCAAATGACTGTCACCGACTCAGGGCTCTGTGCATGCTGGCTATACCGATGGTTTCAATTTTTAAAAAAATTTAGAACCAGTGCATTTTTATTTTATTTTATTTATTTATTTTGGCTGCTCCGTGTGGCTTGCAGGACCTTAGTTCCCTGACCAGGGATCGAGCCTGTGCCCCCTGCAGGGGAAGCACGGTGTCTGACCACTGGACCGTCAGGGAATTCTCTAGGACCAGTTCATTTTAATAGGTAATATACATCCAAGTGGTTTAAAAGTTAAAAAGAACTGTGCATAGAAAAGGAAAATAGCTGCCTTCCCTGTCCCCTAAGCAGACTTTTCCCTCTTCCCCGAGGCAACGTCTGTCACCAATTTGTGGGGTGTCAGCATATATTGATGGTGATGATGAACATAGCTAATACTCCTTAGGCTCACCATGTGCCCAGCATTATTTTAAGTGCTTATATTAATACTTCTAATTCATATGCACATTCATATTCATATTTATACATTCATATTCATATACATAACATATTGATTCACTTAATCATTACAGGAATGATTTATAAGGTAGGTACCGTTGTTATCACTAGTTGTCGGAACATATAACATATAATTAAATATTTTTACTCTATTTTTTTCCATTTGAGACATTTACTTATATCTTTCCAATCTCAATATATAAGAAAAATTCCCAAAACAACAGTGATAATTAGGGAAGCGGATGGGCCATGGTCATTGGAGAGACTTCATAAAGGAACAGGGCTGGGGAGGATGGTGAGAAAGATAGGTCGTGCTGTCAAACATCTACAGAAAACTTCACAAGAGTCTTGCAGCTCTTACTCCATTTTCCCCAAAACACGGCAGGGTGAGGTAGGGATGACCATCTCCATTTTCACAGATGAGAAGAGAAATCAGAGGAGCTAAGTGACTTGCCCCAAACCTTACAACTGATCCCAAGCTGGCAATTAGCCCTCTCTGGCCTCCTGGTCCTTAGCCTCACATTTTGCCATGGCATCATGGTGGGATGGGGGAATCAAGCATGAGTAGAGGTCGGGGAGTGAGAGAGCACTGCACGCCTTGTGGAGGCCAGACTGTTGAGTAGGAGTTCATGGGCAGGGAGAGTGGGAGAGAGATGGAGGTGAGACAGCGGGGGCTCTAGGGGGCTTCTCTTGAGCTTTAACCTTCTAGTAGGGAGAAGGTCTAAGTAGAGATGCCATCCTCTGGCCTCTTGTCCTTGGGGGTCCCTACCATCCAGACCCAACAGGGACCCAAGCGGGGTGGGAGTGGAGCTTCTCGACACACTTCTCAGATGGGCCTTGAAAGATTTTGGACTTCTTTTGTGGGATAGAGAAATGGTCCCCCCGCCTCACCCCACCGCCGGGTTTGTAAAGGCTACAGAGGAAAGGGCACACCAGGGTTAAAAATTGGAGAACTGCCTGCTTAGATCTGGCGAGCCAACCCCTGTGACACATGGGGTGACCCAAGATGTGTGCATAGAGATTTCACAGCAAAGTCTTCATTTCTGTAGCTATTTATTAAAACCTGCTTCTCAAAACTCCTTCCCTTCTGTGGGTTTCAGTTTCCTCATCCGTGGCATAGAGATAATAACGCTTGCCCGACTCACCTCCCAGGCTGGGGTGTAGGTTTAATGAGAAATCGTGTAAGTGCTTTGCCCTTGTTAGGGGTGGTGACGAAGGTGATGGCTGCTTCTCTCCCCACTCGGTTTGTAGGTACCCATCCCTGGTCTCACTCTGTCTTCAGGAGGAACGAAGGCTCTCCTGGAAACATGGGGGCAGCCGTCATGTGTGGCATCTGGGTCTCGTGCAGAGACCCTGAGTAGAGGCCAGATTTCTCCTATGAGTCTGATTCTCCTCATTAAGGAGAGAGCTCCAAGGCTCCAGCATCCCTTGGGCAGACAGTAAAGCATTTGTGCATCTGTGTCAATTTCCCCGCCGAGTCTTAATTTTTCTAAATTACAACACAATAGTGCGTTTCATGGAAAAATTAGAAAATACAGACAAAACAAAAGAATTAAAAACTGTATTATTTCTACCATGGTCAACACCAAATGTATAGGTACTCTCAGTTTCTTTTCTTTGTGGGTAGGTGTGTGTATTTTTGCAAAATGAAACCCTGTTGTACATAATGTTTTGTAACCTATTTTTAAGATCGACAACATACCACAAACATCTTTCCATGTTGACCCAAATTCATCTCCATCACGCTGTTTAAGTTAAGATTTTGTTCTCATGGGCAGTTCCAGAGACCCCTGGATGTGTGAGAAAAAGGGTTGGCGGAGAAGTGACTTCTCCCCAATGGCCAATGTTTATTCTCAGGTGTGTAGACACCTGGGTCTCCCTGGAGGCAGGTAAGGTTTGGAAAACACTGAACTTGGGGTCAGATAGGCCAGGAGTCCAGCTGCAGCTCTGCCATTTACAAGCTGTAATTGGGAAAGGAAAGGACCCTGGGTGACCAACTTACCATTTCCAGGCCTCCATAAAGGAGTAATGGCAGAATGTAAGTAAAAGAGCTTTGTAAACTGGCAGCAGCTATTAACAAAGTTATGGATGAACAAAGCCTACTTTGTTGCTTCTGCAGGAGAAATTCCAATGTTTTGAGGATCATAAAACACCATGAACAAATGAGTCTGGCCTGTAGGAAGGAGGAGAGCTTGAGAGAGAAAAATCATATTTTAGTTTTGAGAAATGATTTGGACTTTGAAAACAGACTTCTTGGTAAGTAAAGAGGTGGGGAAGGAGAGAGGAAAAAGATGAATTTTTAGGAAGCCAGAAACAAGGGTTCCTAATAAACAGTAATAGGGATGATGACAATGATGGTGATGATAATGATTATGGTGATGATGATAATGATTGTGATGATGGTGGTGATGATGAAGGTGATGATGATGCTTATGGCGATGATGGTGATGATGACGATGACCATGATGGTGATGATTATGCTTAGGGTGATGATGGTGATGGTGATGATGATGGTGGTGATGATGATAATGATGGTGATGATGATGGTGATGATGATGCTTATGGTGATGATGACCATGATGGTGATGCTTATGGTGATGATGATTATGGTGATGATGATGGTGGTGATGATCATAATGATGGTGATGATGGTGATGGTGATGATGATGGTGGTGATGATGATAATGATGGTGATGATGATGATTGTGGTGATGATGATGGTGATGATGATGATGACCATGATGGTGATGTTTATGGTGATGATGATGGTGGCAGCTAACACAGAGCATGTACTCTGTGTCACTTTACAGAGACAAACTCAGCTAATCCCCTGAACATCCCTATGCGATAAGTATAATTATTGTCCCCATTTTACAAGTGAGGGCAACGAGGCACAGAAAGAAAGATGAACTAACTTAACCAGGTCACATAGCTGGTAAGCGAGAGATCCAGGATCTGAGCCCAAGGTCACAGGTTTCTGTAGACTCAACATACCTGGGACCAGACACGATGGGAAGGGCTGCAGAGCCAGCTCTAGATAGATGGACTTTGAAGACAAATGCTGTATCTATGAGTCATTGTCTATTTGGAGACAACTTGCAGTGAGTGAGTAGTTTCACTTACAGTCAAGGGGACCAGCTGGAAAGCATTTTAGTCTGTGACAACTTGGGAAGTGGAGGGGTGGGGAAGGAAGGGGGAGGAGCCTGTGTTCATTATTTGTCCAGAGCCCTTGGGAGGTGGCCAGTGGGAGGGAGTATCCGCTAGGATGCTGAGCCATGACATTCTTTTTTTTCCTGCTCCCTCCCCCCATGACATTCTTGATTGTCGGCCTCCGCCAGGAGGAACTGAGGTTGGTGAGAACTTCGCCTGGGCTTTAAGATGGACTCTGGTTCTCCTGGGGGTCTGCCCGTGGCTGGTGTCTCTTGGTTCACCCGGAGGCACAGGCTTCCCTTTCCCCTCCTCTCCTGCCCACCCGCTCTCCCTCCCAAGCACGGCTTGGTGGGGGCAGCCATGGGATGGAGAGAGCGACCTCTCTGTGGGGTGCTTGGAGGACCCCGAGAGCTGTCCTGAAGCCCTGGAGAAGTTTGGAGGAAGTTCTGTGTTCCTTCCGTGGCATCGTCGACGTGGGGAGGAAAATACAGCAGCCATCGTCAGGGGGCTATTCGTCCGGTTCTGCTGCACTCGGAACCTGTCCGGAGGGGCTGACAAGTAAAGGACCCATTGGCTGATGGCGGGCAGGCTGGGCTGTCTGTCAGAGTCACGTGTGCGTACTTGGCAAAAATGGGTCCTGAAACCCTCCCAAGCCTCTGAGAAAGCTTAGTAGAGATGCTGGTCTCCTGTGGGTGGCTGGGCCTGAGGGGCTGCATTGCAGGGAAAGCCGCTGCAGGACAGAAGGTGCTGGAAGCGGGAGGGAGGCCTCAGCAGAGTAGCGGTGAGCAGTGCAATCGACGACGTGCTACGTGCTGTGCTGGATGCCTGGGACTGAGGTCCCCACCACACACTGCAGCCCATCCCTCCGAGGGCTGCAGGAGCCGGCAGGTAAATGATGAACTATCATCCCGAATGCTAAGTGTGAGCTGGGCACACGTGGAGAAAGTGGGATGGGCTCTGGGTGGAAGATTCTTCACAGCCGGGGAACCCCTGTGCAGAGAGCTCTGCCCTGTCCACTGATGATCCCTTTTCAGGAAACGGGCCCTTCCCTGGATGCTTGATAATCCATTTAAAAAACCAATAGTGTATCACAGACACCTTTTCTTGTTGATCCAAATTCATCCGCATCCCCATTTTTTGGTTAAGACTCTGTTTCAATGCACAGTTCTGGGGATCCCTAAACGTGTGAGATGGGAAGGGTTCACTGGGAAATTACTTCTCCTCTCTGCATGTGGGCGCGTGCGGGCATGCGTGCATACACACACACATACTTCATGTGCACACTCACACACACATACTTCTAAAACTTACTTACTTTATGGCTCAATGCATTTTGTTTAAAGAAATTTAGTTTAGAAAATTTCAAATGTATACAAGGTTAGAGAGAAGAGCATGGTGAGTCCCCGTGTACTCATCTCCCAGCATCTGCAGTTATCAAAATTTTGCCAATGTTGTTTCCTCCATCTCCCCAGTGCATTATAAAAATAGTCACGATTCCCTGCATTCCATCAGTGCTTCAGAATGCATCACCTCATGCCATCCTTATGACAGTCCTACTGAGTTAAGCAGAGTGGTTATTACTATCTTCATTTAAAAAAAAATATTTGTTTATTTTTGGCTGTGTTGGGTCTTTGTTGCTGCGCGCGGGCTTCTCATTGTCGTGGCTTCTCTTGTTGCGGAGCATGGGCTCTAGGCGCACAGACTTCAGTAGTTGTGGCACGTGGGCTCAGTAGTCGTAGCTTGAGGGCTCTAGAGCTCAGGCTCAGTAGTTGTGGCGCACGGGCTTAGTTGCTCCGTGGCATGTGGGATCTTCCTGGGCCAGGGCTCGAAACTGTGTCCCCTGCATCGGCAGGCAGATTCTTAACCACTGCGCCACCAGGGAAGCCCCTATCTTCATTTTATAAAGAGAAAACCAAAGCTCAGAGAGGTTAAGGAACTTTTCCAAGGTCACACAGCTAGACAGCCCAGGACTTCTGATGCCTAATCAGGTTCCCTCTCATTGGATTATTCCAACTGCATTTTAGGATGCAGGCAGGGCAAGCAGGGGCGTAGCTTAGCTGGTGGAAGGTCTCTGAGACTCCCAGCCTACAGGGTTGCCCAGTCTAAGGCCTTCCTTTTAACCCCTTTGCTAGACCTGCCCCACTGCTTGGAGCAGCTAGAGCAGGGGAGGGCAAATTAAGCTCTCCCAGGTTTTTCACCGGTGGCTTCCTTGGATCGTGGCTGCAGGATGTTTATAATACTCGGAATCAATTTGAGGCGCAGAGATTTTCAATCAGGGAGGCAGGTTGCGCTGATAGGGTCAAAAGGCCTGTCGCCAGCGAGGATCACAGCATCTGACATATTAATTTGAGCTGTCAGAACCAATACGTGTAACGGAGGCGTGGAGACACAGGCCCTGTTTCGGAGAAAGAGTGGGAAAGGAACAAACAGGGGAGAAAGTACGACCCTGTGACAGACTAACGTTTCACAGACTCCTGTAGACCCAGTCCTGCCGCGGGTAGCCAGCGGGCCGCCCATTCCTGGGGAGGCATACGTGGACGGGAGGACGGGACTTCTCCGCGGGATGCTGGCCACATCACAGCGGCCAGTTGGCCCTGTAGTTAAATTCTCCCTGGCTTTTCCCTGACGCCCACTCGTTGTCTCTTTCCTTGCCTCCACGTCAGTTGAGCTCCAAAGCTCTGAGCCTCAGTGGGAAGTACATTTGTTACTGAGAACCCTTTGACACCTGCAGCTGGAGTCGGCTCCGGGCAAAAAATCACCGTGAGCCCTGCTTCTCCCGAGACTCTCACTCAGCCTGCCTCACGACTGGTACCCTGCCTCTCTCTCCTGCACTCCCTGTTCCCGTTCTCCTTGTTGTCCCTCTCCATCTCATTCTCCCCACCCCCAGTTCCTCTGGGCAACCCTGCCATCCCCTCAAGACCCCATACCTTTCCCGAGACCTGGGAGCTGGTGCTCTCAAATGAACCCTCGTGAACACACAACAGCGCAGGTCTGCACGGGTCCCGGGCGTGCAGGGTACACACTGTGTTCCCAGGGACCCCATCTTATTGGGTTGCACATGTAAACACGGTGGACCCAGAAAAGCCCAGTAGTCTCCATGCTTCTTATACCAAATGATCAGGAAAGAATGGGAGCATATAATGTCATGGCCAAGACATCGTAAACTCCATTCCTGGAAGCCCCTGGGCCACGACTGGGGGGGTGGTCTATGTCAAGCAAAGGAAGAGTGATTCCCCATCCAGTGGGAGCAATGAACACAGGCAGACCTCATTTTACCGCACTTTATTGTGTTTCGCAGTTACTGTGTTTTTTACAAACTGGAGGTTTGCAGTAACCCTGTATCGAGCGAGCCTATCAGTGCCACTTTTCCAATGGCATGGGCTCATGTCGTGTCTCGATGTCACATTTTGGTAATTCTCACAATATTTCAAACTTTATTATTATAGTTGTCATGGGGATCTGTGATCAGTGATCTTCGATGTTACTACTGTGACTCACTGAAGGCTCAGAGGATAGGTGGCATTTTTTAGCAATAAAGTAATTTTTAATTAAGGTATGTGCCTTTTCCCCACCAAAACCATGCATTTACATTTATTCTTGTAACTCGACATATGTTTCAAGCCATGAGTTCCCATGGTTATCTCCAGTTCCAATGCAACAACACAGGATTTATCCCAGCTTTTCCCCTTTTGATATTTCGACCTCCTCCTCTGATGAGAAAGCCCCACTGTCTCTATCTTCCTGTACAGACAGTGTTCTCCTTCTTGTGCATTGTTTTTTTAGACAGAATGCTATTGCACCTTAATAGACTACAGTATAGTGTAAACATAACTTTTATGTGCACTGGGGAGCTAAAAAATTCGGGTGACTCGCTTTATTTGATACTCGCTTAATGGTGAGGGTCTGGAACCGAACCCATGATGTCTCTGAGCTCTGCCTGCACTTATGACGTTAGGCACCGCGGAGAGGTGAGCCTGAGAGGTGGACAGCAGCCCTATGTTAACACACAAGCGAATCCCACACGTCTGTCTGAGATTCCAAAGCTCACGGCCTCCCGGGCATCTCCTCATAGCTGGGCCTCCAGTGATGGAAGACGTCAGGTCTTTTCCTAGGCAGTGGTGCTGAAGGGGCTCCCTCGGGGACACAGGAGTTGACCCTCCAGCTCCCTTCCCAGACCGGATCACTTCTTCCCCCAACACACCCTCTGCCCCATCCTAAAGCCCGTGTAGCACCCGGTGTGAAATATCCAGGAGCTTTTTCTTCTCAAAACCTTTTGTGCAAAGGGAACAGCTCTTTGAAGAAACCAGCTCCTGAAAAACAATCTTTGAGTTGTGTGGAGGAACACAGATGTCCTTGCTCCGAGGGGAGACCCCAATCTTGAAGAGAAAGTAAATGAGGGACAATGGTTATCAAAAAGATGGGTGAGATTTATAGGAAGAGCTGCATTTCTTCTCCTGATCTGTCTTTCCCTCCACCTGTAATGTACAAGTCAAACCAATAAATGGTAGGGGGAGAGAGAGAGAGAGAAAGTACACTTGTAAGAATCCTCTCTAGGGCGATAGCTAAAGGATACGGAGTTTCTTCTCGAGATGATGAAAATGTTCTAAAATTGACTGTGTAATGGTGGCGCATATCTGAATATATTAAAAACCATTGAACTTTATACTTTAAACGGGTGACTGTATGGTATGTGAATTACATCTCAATAAAGCTGTTAAAAAGAAAAAACAAAGGACACGCTTCCTACTGGGGCCTGGCCTTGGACGTTAACTTGGAAGGGCACGGGTGTTCAATCCCCACCAGCGTGGGTCCCAGGAGTGGGGTCACCCACAGAGTCCAGGAGGCAGTGGAAAGGCTGGAAAAGGGCCTCCGTCTCTAAACCCAGCCACGTCACAGGTCCAGGTAGAGACTTGTGGCAATCGGTTTGTAGGATGTCACTGCTGGTAGGAATGTTAGAGGCCATGAGGTCCAATTCCCGTTTCTCAGATGCAGAAACCGAGGCCCAGGAAGGGGAGGGACTTGTCCACAGAACACAGCTCATTAGAGTCAAATCTGGGACCTGAGCCTCGTCTTCTGATGCTTATTCTAACGTCTTTCCTTTTTCCTTCCACAAAGAACGACTGAACTATGTGCTGGGATCTATGTGTTCACAGTCAGCCTTAGAGAGTATAGGGGGGCTGGCGGTGTGGGGTAAACAGGCCACTACACCACAGTCTGAGGCACTCTGATGGGGGAGTAGAGGAGGCTATAGGTAGATCTAGAGAGGGACGACAACTGTGTGTGCGTGCGCGTTGCTAGGGATGGTTTCCTAAAGAAGTTACTTTCCATCTGAGATCGAACTGATGAGTAGGAATCAGGTACAGCTTGGGGACGGGGGGAAGAGGGGGAGTGGGGGTGAGCTGGGGCATCTATGTTATTCAGGAGACATTCAGTCTGATACGGAAGACTGACTGGGGAGTGAGCAGAGAATGTGGAGAATGAGACTGAAGAGGTTCTAGATTCTCTGGGACCTTCTATAACTACCTATGGTGTTTGGGCTTTACCTCGAGGTTAACAAGAGCCCTTGATGAGTTCGCTGCACATTGCTCTGGCGTCCACATCGTGCTAAGGGAGCTCTCCTCTGGTCCAACACCCCCCACCGCCAACCCCAGGCTCTTAGGTCAGCTGCATAACAACCCTCTTTTACTGAGCACGTACTGCATGGCTGGCTCGGGACTCAAGTGGGTATTTAATGCTGAGGAACTCATTTAATCTCCATAACAACCCAATAAATTAGTTACCAAAATGATTCACATTTTACAGATGCTAGTAGCTGACACTTATTTAGATTAACTATGTGCCAGGCATGTTCTAAGGACTTTACATATATCAACTAACTTATTCCTCATGGAAACCCCGTATGGTAGGTACCAGGATTACCTGCATACGATAAACTAGGAGACTGGAGCACGAGGAAGATAAATAACTTGCTCGACTAGCCGCTCACAGAGAGTCAGCCCCTGCTTGTCTCCGTTTCTCTAGCCCCGCCAACAGAAGAAAGCTAAAAAAAAAAGATGTAAAATTTAGAGAAGAATAAAGCATTTCCCCCTTATTGTTAAATTCCTGGCCCTCCTTCAAACAAACAAACAAACAACCCTCCCAAACTCAAGGTGGGAATCTTCTTGTCCAGGAAAGAGGGGAGGGGTGATAGGCAAAGGGCTAGGACATCACATAGGAAGGGCAGACCACACATCTTGTGGGAGGGGGTGCAGGCAGAATTCCAAAATCACCTACGGCCTTCACCCCCTGGGGTTACCCCCATGACTATGTTATGGGATGTGGCAAAAGGCGTTTTGCAGGTGTAATTAAGGTTACTAATCAGATGACCTTAGAATTGGTAGATTATCCAGGGGGACCTAACCCAAACATGTCAGCCCTTTAAGAGCAGAGAATTTTCTCCAGAAAAGGTAGAAAAGGGCATCACAGAGACTGAAGTGTGAGAGGGCTCTGATGCCAGGGAAGTTCTCTGTTGGTGATTTTTACATTTTATCATTCCTTCTGCACCTATTCATTGGAATCCTTCTGAGAAGGATTCTTTTCCTCATCAACTATGTGGTTGGCTTGATAAAGGGTTCATACAGGAAAGGCAGTGTAAACGTTTGATTTTTTTCCTCCCTTATTTAATCAATTTTCAAAAAAGTTTTTAAAATGCCATTATGCCAATCAAAGGGCTGAAGTCCAGAGAATGGACAGGTTGCAGAGTGCTAGAGCCCAGATTTGAATTGAAGTTTTCCCAGGGGCCAACTTGTGGGCTTAACCACTGCACCTCACTGCCTCCCAGAAGGAGGAAAATGGTCATGAGATAATGTCAAATTAAGCAGGCAGAATATGAATCTAGTGAGATATTTATAGATGCATAGAAAATGTGGAGGGAAATACACCAGAATTTTTACACTGGTTATCCCTGAAAAGTTGAAAAACAAAAAGCACCCAGAACACTTGGGTTCCTCTGTTTCTGGTCCTTTCTCAAAGGCTGCTGAGAACCTATAGAGGGTATTAAGTTCTTTTTGTGCAATGAGCAGGGCACTTTTCTTGTTTATAAAGGTCCCTGTCATTGTCCTTGAATGCTGGCGAGTGTCCCACGGGAGAGCTTGGCAGTGTCTTTCTCTAAGGAGAGAGGGGCTGTATCACTTCAAGGATTCCTAGGCACTTTGTGTGGCTACCGTTGGTGTGGTTTAGTGGGGAAGAGGCTGACCTGGAGTCAGATCATTTAGGCTCACGCTTTGGCTTAGCCACTTCCTAGCTCTGTGACCTTGGGCAAGTTAACCTCTATGTTCCTCAGTTTACTCAACTCTGAAGTGGAGAGGGTCACAGTGCGGACCTCCTAGAGTTTGGGAGGGTTACATGAGTTAATGCAAGTAAGATGCAGGCCTTAAAAAGTACTCAAGGAGCGCTAGTTATTCTTATGCAGGAGAGCCTGGAAGAATCATTGGCTCCAGATAGTTTTGCTGTTACGAGAATGGAAGGGAGGACCGCTTCCCCAGGTGCCAGAAGGATTGCAGCGAAGCCCAGGCTCTGCTTCTGTGACACACATTTTCCCTATCCAATTTACCTTGGCACAAAAGGATAATTCATTGGTATGTCCACATCCTGGTCCTTGACATACATCTTCCCTGCTCGTGCATGTGGTGACAGCTCCCCAGGTCCCCTGGACTTTCTTCTCTGAGTTTCCCATTAATGTTGTCTACACGAAGGAAGACCTGGTGTTTGCCTTTCCCCAAAGCCATCCTTCTTTGGAGAACAGAGGGTAGGGTGAAAGGTGGGGGGCCTGAAGAGGAGGGAGGTGGGAGAAAGACCATCCCAAGACGTCAATGTGACCTTGAGATCCAGCAGCGTGGCTTAGAAATACACAGGCCAGCTACCTCCCAGCAAGGCTTGCCGGCGCCAGCCCTGCCCTTCCTGGCAGCCAGGAGAAGGCACGTCTGGAATGAAACTGGTCCTGCCCTGGGGAAGGGGTGAATGGTTACTTGTGAAGCTAGTTCTTGGGTTTGTTTTTCTCCTCAAGTACCTCAATTTCTTCCTCTTCACCAGACAAGTGCATGCAGCTTGGCGATTTCCAACCATTCCCAGCCCTAATAATTGACCCGATGGGCTTCTGTAAGTGATTGGGGTCCTGCCGAGGCCTGGATTCTCAGTTGGGATCCCCAGGAGTGAGGACAATCATTCTATTCCTTTCCCAAGTGTTTGGACTTTGGGTCAGAAGCTGCCATGGAAAGGGGAAAAAGAGAAAACACTTCTCGATGAAATGTTCTTCCTTTTGGACACGACTCCAGGCGTGTTAGGAATGGAAGTGACGTTTTCTCATTCATTCATCTCATTCACTTATTTATTCATTCATTAGAGAAATATGTATTGGTTCTTTCAGAGAGTGCTTTTCAGACTTTTGCTTTTAGCAGCAGAACCCCTATTTAATAAAATCTTCATGAAACCCAATATATGAGAGACTGAACTGAAGTTCAGAGAGATTCAGGGACTTGCCCAAGGCATCCACACTCTTTAATGGTGGTGCTGGGTGGCATCCAGATATGCTCATTTCTAACCCTTCAGTCAGATATGCCCTTGTTATTTGGAGCATTTATAGACAAGTACAGGCAGTCCTAAACTTACAAGTGAGTTCTGTTCCAAAAGTTCATCAGGAAGTCCGCTACCTGGACTTGGAATATATTTCCCTATAGAAACAGAGGTACGGATGGTGATGAGGTGCCCAGACCGGCCCACAAAAGCAAGTTTAATCCACAGTGTGTTGGAATTCTAGAACTAACAGTTCTTCTTTAGCTTTGTGCTTCTAAGAGCCCTGAAGAACTTGTGTACTTGGACAGTAAGACATCCTTTGTGGGGAACATGGCTGTGAGTTCCCACCCATGTGGACACAGTAAGGGACTAGGCAGTGAGCAAAAATGGCCTTTGCATGTTTTGAAAGATGCCACCGTTTTCTTTGGTCCCAATAGAATGTCAAACTCCCAAAGGAAGGGATTTTTGCTTATTTTGTTTCCTACCGTATTCCCAACATATAAGTGCCCATAAGAAGTGCTTGATAAATGCTTGTTGAATGAATAAATGCACTAAAGTTTCATAGATTTCTTGAACACACATCTCCAGGAGGCTTGATTATTTGTTTCCAAGAAACAAATATATTCTAAATATATTATATTTAGAAACAGCAAAGTAAAGGCTGATATAGACAGATCACACCAACAGCAGGGAGAGGTGACCAGCATTCAGGCAGGAGAAAAAAAAAAAAAAACGTAAAAAGCTGATACAGGATCTCCAAAAGCACAACAGCCTGGGATCATTCAGGTCAGGAACCTTGGGAGTCATTACTGTAAAGTACACATTAATTAATGCTTATAATTTATCACCCTTGTTTAAGGATGGAGGAAAGGTTGTGTGGAAATTGTTGAAATCATAATAAAAAGTTATGTTTCTTAAAGAAACAAACTCTTCTTTTATCTGGAAAAACATTCTAGGATTCCTCAAGTTCCAAGTGCCTAAGTGTTCTAGTCTGTAATATGAGAGAAACGTTGAATGTTACACTTTACAGTAGGGACTATTTGGGGCTTTGGTGGAGCGCTCAGCCTTTTTGGACTGCAAATATAATTGGGTAACAAATGAGAAACTTTGCTTTTAAAGCAAAAACGAAACTGAAAGAGGCATCTTAGCTGCTGCAGACAGCAGTTAATCGCAGGTGGCCCAGGGTGGACTTCCAGGAGCCCAGGCAGGAGTAGCATTTCTGCAGAGTGTGCATCCTTGGGGGAATTTTGCTTAAAGACAGAGCGTGGGCTTCAGACTAAGACAGAACTTCACTCAGTGTAGGCGCTTCCACTTACTAGCTGTGTTACCTTGGACAACTCATTAACCACTCTGAGCCTTGGTTTTTTTCTTCCTCCAGAAGGTAATGTCTTCCTTATAGAGTTGTGAGGTTTAACTGAAATAGCGTATTTAAAGGGCCAGGTATGGTGCTGTTACATGAAAGATACTCAACAAATGCAACTTCTTCTCTTACTATTTCCAGGAGATACCCTCCTCTACTTTCTATGATTGAATTTGAGTGAAGGGTGGTGTGTGTGTGTGTGTGTGTGTGTGTGTGTGTGTGTGTGTGTCTGCAAGTGGCTTGCTCACTCAACAAGTCTTCCCTCCAGCAGTTCTCCTCCTTTCTTGCCCTGCTCCATGTCTGGATGGGCTGTTGGGCCAATGACCATAGTCTAAGAACACTTTGCAAAGTTTTGGTAAATATTTGGCCCCTCTAGTTTAGGCAATGATTTGAGTTTGAGAACCAGTGACAGAGCATCATTTCCATGAACAGCTGTGCTTGCAATGGAAAGATGAAAACAAAACACACCCTTCCATCCCCCCACCTCCTTTCCTAAGACCACCGTATCCATGAGGGCAATGGCCTGCATGAGTCAAGATAGTCTGAACACACCTCTCCTTCCTCAAGCGTCAAACCCTGTTGCTTGGGAGTAGAGACCAAGAGTTTTATACAAAGGGTTCATAAACTTTCCTAATTTTGGGAGCGTGGGGTTGTAGTTAAATGTGAGCTGCCCCGATCCCCCCTGGGGACAAAGGCACTGATTTCTCCAGCTGCGGGAAGTGTTGCTGCTCATGTCACTTTGCTTGTCTCTCTCTGGGCATTGCCCCCAACTGAAGGGAGCTCCCTCACCTGAGCTGTGTCCCCTCTCCAGGGGCAGCCCATGTCCAAGGACTGGGCAATGTGGTATGGAAAGATCTGGTCCTCTTGTCTCAATGTGGGACATCTCTGAAGGCCTGCCCAGCCACAGAGCTCTCCATGGGATTGGCTAAGGTCTCTGCTACAGCTGCATTGCCACTGAACTTCAGCTTCTGCCCCATCCTGCTTCCTTCACACACTCTCAAGGACACTTCCCAATAAATCACCTGCAGGCAGATCTTGATCTCAAGGCCTGTTTCTGGGGGAGAGGGACCTACAGCACTTGGTGTAAGAAGAGGTGCAAGGAAGCATGTGTTAAAATGGGGCCTGGTGGACTTCAGACTATACTACAAAGCTACAGTAATCAAGACAGTATGGTACCGGCACAAAAACAGAAATTAGATGAATGGAACAGTATAGAAAGCCCAGAGATAAACCCATGCACATATGGTCACCTTATTTTTGATAAAGGAGGCAAGAATATACAATGGAGAAAAGACAGCTTCTTCAATAAGTGGTGTTGGGAAAACTGGACAGCTACGTGCAAAATAATGAAATTAGAACACTCCCTAACACCATACACAAAAATAAACTCAAAATGGATTAAAGACCTAAACATAAGGCCAGACACTATAAAAGTCTTAGAGGAAAGCATAGGCAGAACCCTCTATGACATAAATCACAGCAAGATCCTTTTTGACCCACCTCCTAGAGAAATGGAAGTAAAAACAAAAATAAACAAATGGGACCTAATGAAACTTAAAGTCTTCTGCACAGTAAAGGAAACCATAAACAAGACAAAAAGACAACTCTCAGAATGGGAGAAAATATTTGCAAATGAAGAAACTGACAAAGGATTAATCTCCAAAATTTACAAGCAGCTCATGCAGCTCAATAACAAGAAAACAAACAACCCAACCCTAAAATGAGCAGAAGAGTTAAATAGACATTTCTCCAAAGAAGATATACAGACTGCCAACAAACACATGAAAGGATGCTCAACATCACTAATCATTAGAGAAATGCAAATCAAAACTACAATGAGGTATCACCTCACACCAGTCAGAATGGCCATCATCAAAAAATCTACAAACGATAAATGCTGGAGAGGGTGTGGAGAAAAGGGAACCCTCCTGCACTGTTGGTGGGAATGTAAATTGGTTCAGCCACTATGGAGAACAGTATGGAGGTTGCTTAAAAAACTAAAAATAGAACTACCATATGACCCAGCAATCCCACTACTGGGCATATGCCCTGAGAAAACCATAATTCAAAAAGAGTCATGTACCACAATGTTCATTGCAGCTCTGTTTACAATAGCCAGGACATGAAGGCAACCTAAGTGTCCATCGACAGATAAATGGATAAAGAAGATGTGGCACATATATACAATGGAATATTACTCAGCTATAAAAAGAAACGAAATTGAGTTATTTGTAGTGAGGTGGATGGACCTAGAGTCTGTCATACAGAGTGAAGTATGTCAGAAAGAGAAAAACAAATATCGTATACTAACACATGTATATGGAATCTAAAAAAAAAAAAAAAACAGGTTCTGAAGAACCCTAGGGGCAGGACAGGAATAAAGATGCAGACATAGAGAATGGACTTGAGGACACGGGAAGGGGGAAGGGTAAGCTGGGACAAAGTGAGAGAGTGGCATGGACATATATACACTACCAGATGCAAAATAGATAGCTAGTGGGAAGCAGCTGCATAGCACAGGGAGATCAGCTCGGTGCTTTGTGACCACCTAGAGGGGTGGGATAGGGAGGGTGGGAGGGAGACGCAAGAGGGAGGAGATATGGGGATATATATATAACTGATTCACTTTGTTATACAGCAGAAATTAACACACCATTGTAAAGCAATTATACTCCAATAAAGATGTTAAAAAAAAAATGGGGCCTGGGAGCTGGAGCACCCACCAGCCAACTGGCTATGAGGCCCTGTGTCTGGTGGTAGGTGATGTTTTCATGGAACCTGGCCTGCGGTGGCAGCTCCATTGTCAAACCTTCACTGGCAGGCAGATGAGATTGGACACGGATGGAAGGAAATGTCCTGGCAGGCATAATGCCTCACGCGTTTGAGAGGTTGGGGGCAGCAGTGACTATACGGACTGAGGGAACATAGCTGTTCCTGGGGGCTATTGATGCATTGGGGAGAGACAATGAAGGTTGGGGATAATTAATCACCAAGTTCACACCAAGGACCTCCATATAAAGAGAATCTTATCGCCTGAAGCTAGAGGGGGGATAGTGGGGATTAGGCCTAGAACTAAAGACAGCAGAGCTCCAGAGCAAGGCTCGATCCTCTACCCCAGCCAGGCTGCCCTGCCAAAATCAGGGTCCTGAGACTTGCGACGGAGACACCTGGGTTGGTACAGTAAGACATTGAATCCCCAGATTCCTCCGACCCCTCTGGGTCAGCAGAAGCAGCCCACTCCTTCCTGTTAAAGCCTAACTGCCCCCCTTCTCCCTCCGTGGCTTGAAGACAGTGGAGGGGGCTCTGCCTTTCAAGACCCCAGGTGTCCCCTCAGGACTCAGCCATTCCTCCCTTCCTGCCACCAGCCTAATAACCGGGGATAAGTCATGACATAATCTGGTCAGAAAAAGCCTGGGCCTGCTAAGGGAAGAAAGGGCCTGCACCCCAAAGGGGGTGCAGATGTATCCAGCAGGTGCCTCCCAGACCTGGGAGAGCGTGTGTGAAGCTGCTTTCTCAAGGTGTGGGATTCAGTGGCAAAACATAAGGGAATCGACCGGACGCGCAGGCTCAGCGGCCATGGCTCACGGGCCCAGCTGCTCCGCAGCATGTGGGATCCTCCCGGACCAGGGCACGAACCCGTGTCCCCTGCATCGGCAGGCAGACTCTCAACCACCGCGCCACCAGGGAAGCCCAAACAGGGTTTTATATTATATTTGCTTGTTTTTATTTGTCTGCTAGGGGAGCACTCTCCTCTTACTGAGGATTGAACCACACGACGAGGACCCTGGAAGTTAGTGCTAGCACGTGCCGCTAGGGAGACTCTTGGAAACATGGAGAAAGTGCAGGCCCGGACTTAGTGAAGTAGAAATTCCAGAACTGTCATGGTGGACAGTGGAAGAATGGGTGGATAGGCTTAAAGAAGTGGCCACGTTAGAGTTGATTTAGTAAGGCTGGAAAACTCACACTGACTATTTTCTAAGGGAGCTGAAGGACTCCCCCAACCCAACCCCCATTTCTTTCAATTTTTATCAAAATATAGTTGATTTACAATATTGCGTTAGTTTCGGATATACAGCAAAGTGATTCAGTTATACATATATGCATATTCTTTTTCAGATTCTTTTCCCTTACATGTTATTACAAGGTATTGAGTAGAGTTCCCTGTGCTATACAGTAGGTCCTTGTTGATTATCTATTTTATATACAGTAGTGTGTACATGTTAATTCCAAACTGCTAATTTATCCCTCTCCCCCCCAACCTTTTCCCCTTTGGTAACCATAAGTCTTTTTTCTATGTCTGTGAGTCAACTTCTGTTTTATAAATAAGTTATTTGTATCATCTTTTTAGATTCCACATATAAGCAATATCATGTGATATTTATCTTTCTCTGTCTGACTTACTTTACTTAGTATGAAAATCTCTAAGTCCATTCATGTTGCTGCAAATGGCATGATTTCATTCTTTTTCATGGCTGAGTAGTATTCCATTATATATATGTACCACATCTTCTTTATCCATTCATCTGTCAATGGACACTTAGCCAACCCCCATTTATGAAAGTAATGAAGACTATTTCCTTCACCAGTGTTGTTGAGAAACTCAGTGGTGGCTGTCCTCTGTAGGCTAGGGCTGACCATCGGAGAGTCTGTGACAGAAATTCACTCCTTTATAGCAATGGGGATGATAGGGTCGCCAAATAAGAGGGGCCAGCTGGTGTTACGGTCGTCAGAAGCAAGGTAGGCACAGTTATCGGGGGAGCAGGGACAGAGTGGTGGTTGGGGGGGCCTGTCCTGCAGAGAACCATGAACCTAGTTAATAGAATATCACCCCTCGGGGCAAGCAGATGGGCAGCTAACATGGGAATCACTCACGCTATACAACCAAGAGAAATTGATGCTCAGGAAGCTGAGGGTGGCTACCCCCAGTAAACAGGTGTGATTCCTTGCCTAGTTTCTGGACCTGAGCCAGTGTTTAGACCTGGGACCTATCAACTAAGGGAGAGATCAGGTCTCCAGAGGAGAGGACCCTGTAATGCCACAGCCAATATATAATGATTTCTTTAGTCCTTCCCCAAATGTACAAGTGGCCATTTACTTGGGTAACCATTCCCTGGGGAAGAGGGAAGATGCAGACTTATCAAGGACTTTTGGACACAGGATCTGTGTTGACTCCCAGGAAACTGAAGCTTCAGTATGGTCGCTCTGGCTAAGTCTGACTCACAGTGGGTCCATTGGGTCCTCTGATCCACCCAGTGGTCACTTCCCTGATCCCTGAATGTATAACTGGAATAGACTTCGTAGTTGGCAGGACCACATTGGCTCCTTAGCATGTGGGGTAAGAGATATTGGAATAGGAGTGGCTTCTGAATCTTCCCCCACCTCCTGGCCAAAATAGTAAATAAAAACCAATATGGCATCCTGACAGGAGGAAATGTCATAAATCAGTGCCGTTCTTAAAGAACTAAAGGATGCCCAGATGACGGCCCAGATCATATTCTCATTTAACCCACTAATTTAGACTCTACAAAAACCAGATGATCTTGGGGGATGACAGTGAACTAGCACAAACTCAGCCAGGCGGGAGCCCTGATTGCAATTGTTTTGTCAGTTGTAGTATCTGTGCTAGACGGATTGGTGTGGCCTCAGGTACAGGCCACTGATGTGGCGAATGCATTTTTTCCATACCTATCAGGGAGATCAAAGCACTTCACATTCATAGGAGATGGACAACAGTATATCTTTATGTCTTGGCCTAGGGCTACATTCACTCTTCTGCCCTCTGTCATAACAAAGCCTGAAGGGACCTAGGCCTTCTAGACATTCCACAGAATGACATAGTGGTACACTCTATTCATGCCATTTTGGTCATCTTCCTGGGGATTAACAAGCAACAGCAAGTATGTGGAGGCATTGGTAAGACACACGTACTACAGACGGTGGGAAATGAATCAGTTAGCTTTGTACACAGTGCTCTGCCTCAGACTGTTTCCTGGGGAACCTGCCTTATGGTAAGGATGTCTAAATACTGAGTCTCCACCTGGAAGCGGGCTACCTGTATCAGGCTGGACTAAGCAGCCGCACAGGGAGATCAGCTCGGGGCTCTGTGACCGCCTGGAGGGGTGGGATGGGGAGGGTGGGAGGGAGGGAGATGCAAGAGGGAGGAGATATGGGAACATATGTATATGTATAACTGATTCACTTTGTTATAAAGCAGAAACTAACACACCATTGTAAAGCAATGATACTCCAATAAAGATGTAAAACAAAACAAAACAAAACAAACGATGCCAACACCTTGATGGCTTAACACAAAAACAGTGCTTTCATCACTAATGAAAAACCCGATGAGGCTGTTCCTGGTTGGTTGGTTGGTTGGTTGGTTCCTCGGAGCCCTTGAGGATGGTTGGCACCATTGTCACCACCTGGCAGCCACGGTCTCTGTGGACAGGTCTCCATCCAGGGAGCGCACGGGAGACTTAACCACCTGGGCCTGAACCTGACACAGCCCTTTGGCTCACGTTTATTGGTGAGGAGAGTCCCACGAACTGATGCAGTTGCACCGAGTGGGGAGTGAGCATGGAGTTGAAAATTGTAGACGGGGCAGCAGATCCCCAGAAACAACGCCATGCTGTGTCAAGGGGGGCATGAGCCTTGGGGGTCAGTAGTCATCTCTGCCACACCAACCTAAGCAAAGCTGGGAGATAAGTGAGGTTAGTCTTTTTTTAAAAAAAATTTATTTAATTTTGGCTGCATTGTGTCTTCATTGCCGCATGCAGGCTCTCTCTAGTTGTGGCGAGCAGGGGCTACTCTCTTCGTTGTGGTGCGTGGGCTTCTCACTGTGGTGGCTTCTCTAGTTGTGGAGCACAGTCTTCTCATTGCAGTGGCTTCTCTTGTTGTGGAGCATGGGCTCTAGGCATGTGGGCTTCATCAGTTGTGGCACACGGGCTCAGTAGTTGTGGTTTGCAGGCTCTAGAGCGCAGACTCAGTAGCTGTGGTGCATGGGCTTATTTGCTCCGTGGTATGTGGGATCTTCCCGGGCCAGGGCTCGAACCCGTGTCCCCTCATTTGCAGGCGGATTCTTAACCACTGCGCCACCAGGGAAGCCCCCAAGTGAGGTTAGTCTTGACTCCATCTAACGCACTCCTCCGCAGACTCCCAGTTTTGTGACTCTTTCCCCTTCCCGGCTCTGACCTCTGATTATTCTTTGAAGAATTGCTCTCAGAGCGCCGTTAAGTGACTAAGTTCCTAGCTGACAACCAGACCATCGGCTCAATACCCATCCCTTCCTAGACCTTGAAATTCTCTCCCATCTTCAGCAGGCCCTTCCAGAGCTCTCTGCCTTTGCCGGTGCAGGGACCCCTCCGGAGCACCGTTATCTTCCGGCCGGGAAAGGATGACTTTTCTCGTTCTTCACGATCCAGCTCAGAAATAACATCCTCAGTGTTCCTGACTCCTTGAATATACTTGGATTACAGCATTTATCACACTGGAGCATAAAGAACTGGGTGCCCATGGGTCTTCTGAACGTGGTGTGTGTCCATGTCACGAGAACAGAAGCTGCATGGGGTCAGGATTCTCTCCTACTCTGTGTTCCCCGGAGCCTAGGGCAGCAGTTGGACCAGAGTAGACACTCGTTCAGCGTGTGTTGCATGAACAATCCTTTGTCCCTTTTCTGCCCTGGCACAGTGCCCAGCATGTAGCAGGCCCTCAGTTACCGAAGGATGTCATGTTTGCAAGGTCAGAGTGTTTGCAGTCTCATGTCATCCTTGCTGGTGGTGGGGTTTCAGGTACTGTCTTTGAGGGATGGTTCTGATTCTGGAAAATCCTAGTTCTGGCTGAAATTATTCTACCTAGACACACACAGACACCCCCCCCCCCCCACCACAGACACACAGACACATGCACACACAGCCCTTTATTCCCAGGTCCTCCCCTCAAGTCCTTTTTGAAGATGGAGGCCCAAGGAAACCAGTTCTTGTAAAACTACTTCTTGTAAAACCATTTCGTTATTTTTCTACCCTGTTGAGTCTGCGCCTCCACCCTGCCCACCCCGAGCCCCGGGCCCGTACCTCCAGGGCTGGTTCCTCATCAGACAGAATTGTTCCCACAAAGGCCCAGAACCGGAGACTTAAATTGGATTTGCCTGTGGCTTTGGGCTCCCCGCGTCCTCCCTCTTTTGTTTTTGATTTATCGTTTTAATCAGTTGTAGTCAATCATTCCCTCTCTGTCTTGCTTCACCATAAACACAACTCTTTGCCAAAAAAATTATAACTGTATTAAATGATTTTATGACAGTAAACTGCAGATTGTACAGTGTAAACACAGGTGTTTCTCATCCCCACACCCTCCAGCTCTGCCCGGACCGGCAGGGGTGCCGTGGAGGAAGGGTGCCTTTGGGGCCACGAGAAAGGAGCTGCCCCTGGGAGTCTGAGGATAGCAGGTCGTGTGGTTCAACCCTTCACTAAAGAGGTAAAGAGACAGATTTCTGGGAGGAGAAGCCATCGGGCTCAGGTCGCACAGATGCCTGACGGCAGAGCCAGGATGTGATTGAATTCATCAGGTGTCTAAGATCCCTTCCAGGACGCTTCTGCTCTCTCCTCTCCTTCCCCAGGTCCATTTTAGGCACATTTCACTGTAGTACAAGTACTCGTGGAGGGAGGGAATGGGATAATGTGAATATTGTAATTTGTCCGAGGCTGTGTGTCTATATATATATATATATATATACACACACCTTGGGTCTTAATGTTTTTGTCCTACAGTTTGGGTAGATGTGGAACGCAAGACCGACAGCAGGGAGGTCTTCCTGCCCCCTATCATGGCAGGGAAGTGACGCAGACTTCTGATACTCTTGGGATGGCTGTATCAGGCATTGTTCTGGGGACAGGAATGGGGACACAACAGACACAACAAAGGAGGCTTTTCCCGGGGTGAGGCTCTGGGGAAGCTGACCAGCTCAGCGCCCTGAGCAGTGAGGTGAGCTTTTTCCTGTGCTGGCCTGGTTATTCTGGAAGGCTTGGGAAGTCTGAGATTCCAAAGCAACTCATCTGAGAGCCTGCAGGGCACGGGGTTGAGTTTCTTTTGGTTCCAGGTACAGAGGAAGAAAGAGTAAGAAGCACTTTGGGGGTAATTTCACCAGGGGAATTGCCCCCTATAATTTCCATCCCTAACCATGAAAAAGGCATTTTTCAAACAGGTGATTTATTAGATGGAGGAGAGGATTCCAAAGATAGGGCTATTTGGGACGACCCGTTGATGATGTTGTATCCCCGCTGGGATGTTTCATAGCCTAACCTTTCTGGCCCTTTGGGAATCAGCACATGTGTGTGCGCAAACACACGTGCAGTATGTGTATAACATGTATTCATATATGGTTTAGTCTGAACACTGGCTGTTTCCGCTCCTTCCTGTTTGTTTCTTGGTTTTGGCTCACCTGGGCCCCCGCAGGAAACACATCCAATATTTACCAAGCAGCTCCAAAGGTTACATTCGCTTCCCAAAGTTTTTATTCCTCCTTTGTTTGGGTAAGTTTCAGCTCACAAGAGAAGCTGTTTTTGCTGAGCCTGGCCTGCACAAGAGAGGCAGAAACACAGGCCCATCTGGTGAAGATTGGAACATAAATAGCCCCCTTTAAAAATAAATCTCCGCTTTTAACTCTGTAGATAAAAATATCTGAATGAAGGACAATTCTTAATCTCCACCTTCTCCCCTGCTTGACTCAAGCGTTTCTAAGTGGAGTTTTTCCCCCCTTCTCCTGTTACAGGTTCCATTTTGGCTTTGATTCTAGTGAGTTTACTGACAGATTACTTCATTTTAACTATATGGCTTTTCTGTCTAGTGGGAGGCATATTTCTAAGTATCATATTTATCAAAAGAGCTCTGCAAAACAAGGGCCAGAATTACTCTTTTGATGGTTCCCCCTCTAACTACAACCACAATAAATTTTGTAAGAAAGAATGCTCAACTGGGGACCTTTTATGTTAAAGCCGAGAAGCGGGGTTCAGACATTGTCACTTTCAAACCTCCATCAGGCGAGCTGTTTCTCCCCCCCTCCTCCCGCCCCCTCCCTGGGCAGAAATCTCACATCTGGTCTCACTTGCACGGCTGGTCCTGGGCTCCCAGGGGCTCCATATTTTTTCCCCTATAACTTTAAATCAGAGGAGCATTTCAGTAAATCACAGGGAACACTTATTTATTGGACATAGTTTTGGGTCTCTTAAAGCATGGAAAATAAATTTAATGGAGCATTCGGAGAGCATTTCTCCAATCTTTGAAGGATTACTTGGGGAATTTGTCATCTGTGCCAAGCCCAGCAGCTTGATCCAGAGAGATGGGGAGGAAATAATGGGAGAATCTTCTCCGAAGGCCTAGGTGGGTCCTAAGTCACCCCCAAGAAAGACGACTAAGAAGGGGCCCAGTCGCCAGCAAGGTGGATGGGCAACACTGCCGTTTAGTTAAAAAACTATCATTTCAGCTGGAGGGTGACTGTAATCTGAATTACATTTTGTTTTTGTCATCTACTCTTGCTGTGTAATTTATGGACGACCATGGCATGCTTCTTAATCTCAAACACCAAAGGAGGGAGGTGAAGATGGGGGCCAGGGGAAGGAACAAAGGAGGACTGTGAACTCAAAGAGGCAAGGGGGCAGCTCTGGGAGACTCAGGGGCAACCTCAAGGGGCGTGGAAGCGCAGGCCAGCGTGGGACCTGGCTGGAGAGGTGAGGGCCCCAGGCACTCATCTCTCAGACCCGGCAAGAGCCCTACCTAGTGGAGCGGCACATCCCTGGGGCGTGGTGTGTACGTTTCAGGGCTGTGGGGATCGGGTTTGGGAATGGCCCGACCTGGGCCGTTACAGCAAGTCCCTGACATATGAACCTTCAAGTTGCGAACTTTCAAAGATGCAAATGTGCAGTCGCGTGTCCAATCACGTGTTAGTTCACCTGTCCGGTGTACATTGTCACGTGAGTGCATCCTCTATAAATGTGTATTTCACTATACAGTGCTGTATAGAGTACAGTAGTACAGTACCTTTACTTCAAGCCCAGGAGGTCCGGAAGCAAGTAAAAGCAGTGGTATATAGCCTGTTGTGTTAGGTGGGTACCTTGGCTAACTTTGCTGGACTTAACGAACACGCTCTCGGAACTGAACCCGTTCGGTTGTAGGGGACTTACTGTATTCACCATCAAAAGGCGAGGACTTGACTGTGGAGTCTGACTTTCCCAGGATGGATCAGAACTGATGAATGGGTGGAGGACGGTCTCCCCGGGAGAGGTTGTCACCGGGCTGGGTGGGCAAGTCTCACTCCTGCTGTCCTTGAGCGGGAAATGAGGGTAAATGGGGGTGATGCTTCTCCCCGGAGGGAAGACAGTCAGAGGAGCTGTTCTGGGGCTTTAGGAACACGGAGCCTTGAGTTCAGGGTAGTGGGGACGCTTCTTTAGGAGAGGAAGATGGAAGGTGGGGTGCTGAGGGAATCCCCAGGAGGACGTGCTCCCCTGCACACGGGGGCTACGGGAGGCACAAAGGACTTGTTCGCGAGGGCAGCCAGGCTCTGTGTTTGGAGGCAGAGTGACAATGACATTGTTGTGTCATTATTAGTATTAGCTGCAACGGCAACCATGCCCACAAGCGTTTTGGGTCTTTGCCTTTTGCGTTGTCCTCATCTCAGTCTCTGTTAAGAAGGAAGAAGGCTGGCACTCTTCTTTTTAGGCTCAAATGGGTAAAGTGAGGCATAAAAAGGAACAAAGGTGGGTGGAGATGCTCAGGTCACAGGGGCGACCCCTTTCCAACTTTCATGCCCTCAGGCTCCCCCCCCCCCCCGCCCCCACCGCTGTGGAGAGAATTCTGTTCCAGGTTTTCTTGGCGTTACTCTGACGTCTTGGGGAGAGAGCTTTTCTCTCTAATTTCCCATCCTCAGCTAGGAGCTCTTTCTGTCCCGAGATGGGCTTCCTCTTCGTTGCCTCTTTATTCTTTGCCTTTTTAACCTCGCGGACCAGCCCTGGCCTGGGACCTAGCAGATGGGGCTGGGGGCTGGGAACTTGCACGGAAGGGGTGGCTGCAGGAACGAGGAGGGGTGATGTCCCCACCCTCCCGGCAGGACAGGCTGAGGGGCAAGTGGACCCTGCAGCAGTTGTGAGTCTGTCCAGACTCAAAGTTGAGCACCAGTTGGGATCACAGCCATCTGTGGGATACATTTAGATGGGTCATTAGGCGTGGGTATAAAGTTTAGAAAATTACTGGTCAGCTGGGGTCGAAGCCCTGACCTTCACGTGACTCCCCCTGGCTATGTGCGCACTTTCTCTCCTACTGCTTGAGATCCTCTGTGGCTTCAGCCAGTGTCCAGCCTTGACTCCCCTCACTTCTCCCCATGTCTAAACGCTTGCCCCTCATGGTCTCGGGAACACACCAGGCTCAAGTTTACCTTTTCTCTTTGGTTTCTGTGGCCCTTCTCTTCCCGTCCATCCATCTGCTCTACACATGCTTTCAGGTCGAGATCAAGTTTTATTTTCTCCTAGTGCATGTCTCCGACCCCTTTACTTTCTCTGACCAGCATGCAGTGGCCACTGCACTCTGCAGCATGAAATTAAATAAGCAACCTAAATGTCCATCAATGGAGGAATGGATAAAGAAGATGTGGGGTGGGCTTCCCTGGTGGTGCAGTTGTTGAGAGTCCGCCTGCCGATGCAGGGGACACGGGTTCGTGCCCCGGTCCGGGAAGATCCCACATGCCGCGGAGCGGCTGTGCCCGTGAGCCATGGCCGCTGAGGCTGTGCGTCCGGAGCCTGTGCTCCGCAACGGGAGAGGCCACAGCAGTGAGAGGCCCGCGTACTGCAAAAAAAAAAAAAAAAAGATGTGGTATATATATACACACACACACACACACACACACACACACACACACACGCACGCACACACACACACACAGTAGAATATTAGTCAGCCGTAAAAAAGAATGAAATAATGCCATTTGCAGTGACATGGATGGACCTAGAGAGTCATACTGAGTGAATTAATTCAGATGGAGAAAGACAAATATCATATGATATCACTTATATGTGGAATCTTAAAAAATGGCCCAAATGAACCTATTTACAAAACAGAAATAGAGTCACAGACGTAGAAAACAAACTTATGATTACCAAGGGGGAAAGGTGGAGGGAGGATTGACATAAACACATTACTATAAATAAAATAAACAACAAAGGCGTACTGTATAGCACAGGGAATGGTACTCAATGTTCTGTAATGACCTATATGGGAAAAGAATCTAAAAAAGAGTGGATATATGTCTATGTATAACTGATTCGCTTAGCTGTTCACCTGAAACTAACACAATATTGTAAATCAACTATACTCCAATAAAAATCAATTTTAAAAAACAGCTATTGCCTGGGAAACACAGTTTGCTTTTAAGAAATTTTCAAAAAAGATACTATTTTATTTTTACCCCCGTCGATTCGATTCACCGTTTCTCTGAACCGTCCCATCTCCTTACTGGAAAATGAGGGGTTTAGACGGATGATCTCTAAGGTCTTTGGCAGTTATAAAATTCTGTTTATAATTATCTTCTCATCTGGACTGTAAACTCCTCAAACACAAGGACAGTATCTTTTTCTTGCACTGACTGCCTCCATTGTCGAGCCCAGTGCTGGGCCCGGAGTGGGTATTCCCTAAGTTCTATTGTGTCCTTTTTCCTACTGGCAATGGAAGGAATGAGGCATGGCTCAGATGCCCTGGAAGCCTGGTCTTGTAGTCTGGCCCGAAGAGAAATTGTTCCATCATTTGTGGATATGGTGAAAACTGCTGTGACGTCTTAACACTCCATGTGCTCTGTTGCAGGAAATTGACACTGAGGACTCTGCCCAGCACAGGCAGATGTCATTTTAAAGGGGGCCAGCCCCACAACTCCCCACCCCGTGCAGCCTACACGTTTTGTAGCAAAGAAGAAAAAAGTGCTCAGCTTGGTTCGGCTACTTACTACCCACAAGACAGGGGCAAAGCACGTGGCTCGTGTGAGTCTGGGTTGCTCACCCCTACCGTGGCCACTGCCCTGTGGTGGGAATAAAAAGATGAGACATGTGAAAACATCCTGTCAATTGTGAAGCCAAGAGCGGTAGATGTGAAGTGGCCGAGGAGGCGTGGTGCTCGGTTTACTTAACATGTCATCATAGAAAGTCAAAAACTCAAACAGAAAAAAACACAACCTAAAAGGAAAGAAGCGAAGTGCTCTCTCTCTCTCCCGCTTTCATTCTGGGACAAAGAACCACTTCTGTTCTCTGGTTAATACTCTCTAGAGACTCCCCCTTTCCCACCCCTGCCAAAAAAAAAAAAAAAAAAGAAGAAATTAAAAGAAAGTCCAGGAGTAAGAGGGAGCAACCTGGTATATTCTGAAAGTTGACTCTGGGAGGAGAGGAAAATGTCAGCAAACAAAAGCTGTCACTCACTGGCAAGCTGCTGCCTCTGGGGAATCATCAGTAGGAAGAAAAACTAAAGCTCTGAACCTTGCCTGGAGCCGGCGCAGAGCTCGCGGCTGAGGCTGGTAGAACAGGACCCTCTGGATGGAACCTTCCTGCTCATTCTTGGGGTTTTAGCAGTTCCGGGGAGTCGCGCTGTTGGTTAAGAGTCTGCCTGCTGCCCCCTGAGTGGGCGCTGCGTCCCATTCTTAAGCATCCCGGCAGCCCTCGTGAACGGGTGTGTATGGTGGGACCAGGCCTCACCGCGGACATCAGTTGGAAACCCACCCACGCCCCTCTTAGCCTGTCTGATGCGCTCATGCCTCTCTTCCCCTTCCCCTGTCCCAACTTCCCCTCTCTTCCCACATCCATCCGCCTTGCCTGTCAATTTCCACCCCACGAATCAGAAGTCAGAGGCCCCTCCACCCCCAAGGCTGGCGACTGGGGCTCCAACCTTCTAGAAACCTGTTTGTGCGCAAACAAAGGCCTTCCCCCCCAACCCCTCTCAACACACCATCACGACTTTCCAAGACGATGATTGAGTTTTTCCCCTGTTCTGCTTGATATTTCTGCCAAAGCAAGAAAAATCCTCGTTGAAGTCTAGCAGGAAATCCAATAAAAATTCTTCAAAAGATGGGCTTGACATTGAAAAACAGCAAAATTATAAAATAGGCCTTAGAAAAGAGAGCAGAGAGTTATTATATCTGGCACCAGGCAAAAGCCCCGAGACCCCGTCCAAATGAGCCATCACAGACTGAAAGCGTTTAGCTTCCCGTTGATTAAATATGGAGAAGGACCCAGGGCTGCCAAGCCTCGGGGATCCAAAGTTTGTTTTCAGTCAGAATGTGTTTTCAGTCAATGGAAAAAATGGTCGGCCTGCGCTGGGCTGTGTAACCGAGAAGCCCCAGGTTTGGGCTGAAATATGGCTGTGAAGCAGAAAACCATGAGGGTAGTTAATCATCCCCCCCAGGCCCCTGTAATTTAACTCAGCGGCTCATTCCGCTTGGTAAGCTCCCCCAGCCTCCTTTCTTTCTTCTTCTCTCAGTTCATTTCGTTCAAGGGGGGATAGATGAGTCCTTCGGAGGCTCATTTGAGGCTACGTTTCAGTTGTGAAAACTCCTCACCCCCAAGGCACACCCCTCCCCCGTCGGGTCCCCACCGCCCACTGCTCTGAACACCCTGGGGGTATAACAACAGAGGGAGGAGACCATTCACATGGACGTCCTTCAGGGAAATCTCTTTGTCCCAGGAGCTCCCTGGAATTGGGGCCTGGAAAAATCTCTTCCTTCCCCACTGCCTTTCCAGGGAAGGCTCTTTTTCAGAGGCGTTTACTGCCATTCTTTTAACAGGGTGATCTTATTCGAGACTTATAGTTTCCTTTTTTTCCTGGGTTCTCATCTGCCCCAGTGCATTCCCTTACAATGAAGAGTACAGGATATTACTCAGCCGTTAAGAAAGAGTGAAATGATGCCATTTGCAGCAACATGGATGGACCTAGAGATGATCATACGAAGTGAAATAAATCAGACAGAGAAAGACAAATATCATATGATATCACTTATGTGTGAAATCTAAAAAAAAAAAACGATGCAGATGAACTTAGTTACGAAACAGAAACAGACTCACAGACAGAAAAGAAACTTGTGGTTACAGAAGGGGAAAGGGGAGGGAAGGGATAAATTAGGAGTTTGGGATTAGCAGATACAAACTACTATATATAAAATAGATAAACAACAAGGTCCTACTGTATAGCACAGGGAACTCTATTCAATATCTTGTAATAGCCTACAATGGAAAAGAATCTGAAAAAGAAGAGATAAATATACGTATATTTATAACCGAATGGCTTTGCTGTACACCTGAAACTAACACAACGTTGTAAATCAACTACACTTCAATAAAAAAACAAAAAAATTTTAAAAAGTATAGGAAGTCTGCTTTTGGGTATCATTAAGGCCCCATGAATGAGGATGAGAGAGAGAGAGAGAGAGAGAGAGAGAGAGAGAGAGCGAGTCTTCAGGCTTGTGGAGCTGGACTTTGAGGTAAGCCAAACCTCCTTCCCTGTCAAATGCAAGCACCTATTCTACTTTTCCACTTCAAGTTTTACACCCGTGAGTAGCTTCAAGGGAGCTGTGATGATGGTGCATTTCTGATCCTGGTGCATTTCTTTTTCTTTTTTTGATTTTTAAAAATTTCCATCATTCCTTCTACTTTAAAAAAAAAACTATTTTATTTATTTATTCATTCATTTATTTATTTTTACTGAAGTATAGTTGATTTACAATCTTATGCCAATCTCTGCTGTACAGCAAAGTGACTCAGTTATGCACATACAGACATTCTTTTTTCATATCCTTTTCCATTAGGGTTTAGCACAGGGTATTGAGTATAGTTCCCTTTGCTATAAAGTAGGACCTTGTGGTTTATCCATTCTAAATGTAATAGTTTGCATCTATGACGCTGGTGCATTTCTGATCCTCTTTCTCGCGCTCCCAGGGCCGTCACTGGCCCTGTGGCTTTCGTCAGCTTCATCTCTCCAATAACTGCTATTCGTGGAACCCCTCGCACTGAAATCTGTGTAAGATCGCAGGGCATGGGTCCAGCTGAGGCTTCGTTTGGTCTTCTGGTTGTTTCAAAGCGGTGGTCGACCCAGCCGCAGCCTCATCTCAAAGTCCAGCCTGTTTGATACCTTTCGGCCGGGCGCCCAAATTCAGTAACAGGAAGTCACTCCTGCCAAATATTTTTTGAGAACTAGGCAAATAAACTCAAGACAATGAATAAATAAATGGTTTGAAAATGGTGATATGGGAAATGCTCAGTGGTTTAATGGAAACAGATTCTTTTGTGAGGACAGCAAGTCTCGGGTGACTCGGCTGTGGAAGACGTGAGCTCAGTCAGCAAATCCCTGGATGACCAAGGGAAGGAGCAAGGAGACAGGTCCATGGGGTTAGGTTGTCCCAGAGAGCAGCCCAAGAAGTTCTGGGCAGGGAGAAGTTTAAGTAAAAAGCCATGGATAGAATGTGGCCTGTGTGTGTGTGTGTGTGTGTGTGTGTGTGTGTGTGATCATTCCAGGGATGGAGACCAAGGAGGTTGGTTATATTGTAAGAAAAAGAAGGAGGACAGAACAGAGTCACGTTTGTCCTCGTGTCCAGTCCCCTACTTTCACATTCATATAATTCTCCTCTCCAAGGTCATCACTTACTGAGTAATTACAACAGGCCAGCCTTGGGCCCAAAGCCTTATATGTTATCTCAGGCTGTCCTTCCACCAGCTCCCTGGGCCATGTCTTATCTTCTGTCTTCACAATAAGGGATCTGAGATTCGGAGCCTGGGAGAGCAAAAAGCATGAAAGTGGCAGAGTCGGGATTTGAACCCAGGTCTGTCTAGCTTCTCGCCCTGACCCTGCAAAGGCAGTCTACAGGGCAGGCTGTTGGAGATGGTGATTTGGGGGGCCCAGGCTTTTCGACAGAACCCAGTGGGGTCTACTTCAAAGATTCCACTTCACAAGAGGAAGAAAACCAGCAGACCAGTCAGGTCTGCATTTCAAAAGCCATGCAGGCTGCAGAGGGCCTCATGGGCGGCAGCAAGCCCAGGTTGGAAGGGTCAGTGGCAGGTCACTGTCACCATCAATCACCCGCAAGCCTTTTGTCTGTAGAGGTGAGCGGGAAGCAGAGTGGGTGAGCCAAGAGAATTTAAGGAACTCTGCTGGTGGCAGGAGACAGGAAGTGGCATTTAGAATTTTAAGGGGAATCTTCATGGTTTGGGGGAGAAAATGTCTGTTCTGGGTTCTGGAGCCGTGCCGATAAAGGGCATTCCAAGAACAAGTGAGCTCATCCTGATGTTGAGTCAGCTGCAAGTCTAGCCATCCATTTACAGACCTACCCATCCATTTCCGAAAGCCTCCGTGACCCACGTCGCCACAGTTCTAGAAGTTACCAAGAAGCCCAGTATTATACTTGCATTCAGAGAAACCTACAGCTGGGAAAAATATCTACATGAAACATACTATATATTACGCAGCTATACGTAGTAAATATATACACAGAGGCCGACCTCATTTGGTTGCACTTCATTTTATTGTGCTTTGCAGATACTGTTTTTTTTTACAGTTTGAAGGTTTGTGGCAACCCTGCATCAGGCGAGTCTATTGGTGCCACTTTTCCAATGGCCTCACTTTGTGTCTTGGTGTCACGTTTTGGTAATTCTTGCCATATTTCAAACTTTTTCATCATCATTACGTTTGAGTGATCTTTGATGTTGCCACTGTGACTCACTAAAGGCTCAGAGGATGGGTAGTGTTTTTTAGGAATCAAGTATTTTTTTTTTTTTTTTTTTTTTTTTTTTTGCTGTACGTGGGCCTCTCACTGTTGTGGCCTCTCCTGTTGCGGAGCACAGGCTCCGGACGCGCTGGCTCAGCGGCCATGGCTCACGGGCCCAGCCGCTCCACGGCATGTGGGATCTTCCCGGACCGGGACACGAACCCGTGTCCCCTGCATCGGCAGGTGGACTCTCAACCACTGCGCCACCAGGGAAGCCCAGGAATCAAGTATTTTAAAATTAAGGGATGTGCCTTGTTTTCTTAGACATAATGCTATTGACACTTAACAGACTACAGTATAGCGTAATCACGGCTTTTATATGCACTGGGACACCAAAAATTTGTGACTCAGTTTATTGGGATATTTGCTTTATTGCGCTGGAATGGAACCCGCGGAATCCCCGAGGTCTGTCTGTGTATGTATGCAGGCATGGTTTTAAGTATGTGCATGTGTTAGAGGGCATCCTAACCGTGGCTGGCTGAGGTCGGAGCTCCTGTTACACCCACTTTTCATAAGAGACCGAGGCACAGGAAGTCAAGTAGCTTGCCCACGTGGCCAGTGAGAGGTGGGCCAGGATGCAACCCCAGGCTGCCAGGATCCACGGGTGGCTCCCAGACAGAGTGGTCCAGTGTCCACGGCAGGGGGCTGGTGATCCCTTCAAGGGCAGAATGAGGAGCCGTGTGAGCAGGTGTGACTCAGACACGTGGCCTGTGGGAGGTCAGGGAGGGCGGGCAGGGCCCTGTGGGCAGGAAGCTCCGGGGAGAGGGTGGACGTGGCGGGTTGTAGGATGGGGCCTTCAGGAGCAGAGGCCGGGCCAGGCCTGATCCTGGGATTTGCTGGGAAGAGGGTAAGTTGACTGAAGATCAGGGTGGTCATCAGGGGGCATTTAAGAGTACCGGCCAGTGGGCAGGCTGTGGGCAGGTGGTCTCGAATGCCCGGTAAAGACTCCGGCCTGTTCCCTCTGAGGAGGTGGTGTTCCCCGGGGGCATTTGGAGCTTTCAGCTGGCCCAGCATAAAGGACAAGGTCCAGGGAGACCTAAATTCCAGGCCTGGCTGTGCCTCTAGGGGTCTTTCCTGCAGGTCACTCAGATGAGTTACCATCTGTCTGCATTCCAGCAATCTCATTTTTTAAGTAAAAGGCTTAGGCTAGATGCATCCCTCTGGCTATAGTCTGTGGTGAACCCCGATGAATCTAGCAGGGCTTTGGAAGAGGATTGGTGGCAGGGCGGGAGGGGCGGGCGGAGGGGGGAAGAAACTGGAGGCGGATGGAAAACTTGGAATCAGAAGATGCAGGATGGGGAGGTTATCTTAGAGACCTCCTCCCCGCTCTGTTTTACAAGTGGGGAAACCGAGGCACAGGAAGGTAAGTGGTTCCCAAGCCAGGCAGCTCATTCCTGTGGAGCCGAGGAGGCCATCCAGCCTCTGCCCCTTACTTAGTCTCCTTTCCCTTTGGGTGGGAGCTGCAGGGGACATTGGCTTGGAGCACGGGTGAGGGGGGAAAGGCAGGGAGGCTCAGCCTGGGGGTGCTGCCCCCCTTCATTCCTGGCCCATTTGGTCAGCACCGGCTGGGCAGCCATCCCCAAAGTGGTCCAGCTCAACAGAGCTCCCGAGGCCCGGGTTCCAGTCGTCGCTCCGTGTGGCAAGGCCCCGACTCTTTGGGGAAACTTTTAGACTATCATCTGTCAGATGGTCAGTTCAGGCTGTGAGCTGAGGCCATCGTGTCACGATGCAGGGGCATGTGAAGGGCCAGTGTGGAAGCCGCCCTCCCCCCGCCCTCGCCCCGGGCCTTGGAGCCCCTCTGCTGCTCTGGGCCTGGGAGCTGCTGCAGGGCGGGGGAGGGGGGTGCTGAGGCTGTGGGAGTCTGCACTGAGCCTCTGACACTTGAGTGAACCTCCCTGCTCCATGTCAAAGGAGTCTGGTAAAAGTTAACAGTCCTCCCTGCCTCGAGCAGATCAGAGGGACTCTGGGGGTCAGGGAGAGGTCGCTGAAACTGATGGCAGTCCCTGGAGCTGACCCCTGTCTATAGGCCTATCCTGCCCCCTCCCCTAATGCAGAACCCAGGGCTCCTTCCAGGGTGGCTGGCCCAAGCCCTCATTTGTCTAAAGGCCCCTTGGAAGATGTCCTGGGCCTTCCTTATAGGGGCCTTCTCTCTGTGGCCCTGCACCTCCCCTAGCCCTGGGCCCAAGTGTGTGTGTGTGTGGAAGGGAGAAGGTATGGGGGAGGGGCAGCCGGATGGTCTGTGGATGAGATGCCAGACTGATCTGGGCCTGGGCTGGGCCTGGCCAGGTGTGACCCTGGTCCCTGACCCCTAGTGGCCCAGAGGGGGAGGAGGGAGGATTGGGGGGTGGGGAGAGGCTGTTGGCTAACATTTACCAGGACCTTTGAAGATGTAAATGCTTCCCCAGGCCCTGCTGGGATGGATGGGGTCAGAGTTCACAGGCATGGTCGCCTGCTTCTCCAAGTGAGCTGGAAATCTTGCAGACAGATGGGTTAGGGTCCCATGTGAAGGACCTTCCCCAGGGCATTTGCTCCTTCTGGGGCTCTCTTGGATCCGGCCCAAGGACTTGGAGGCCTCGGGAGGGGCTGATGGGAGCTGTCTTTTTCAAATACTCACATTTCTCTTGGGTATGTTTTCTGGGTATATTTGGCTCCACTAAGATCAATCACTGGAAGATCTGGGAGAGAGAGCCTCGTCTCCTGCCTCTTCCTGTCCTTTTTATCCTGCGAATACTAGATTGCTTGGCGTTTCCTGTTCACACCATGCTCTTTCACGCCTGGTACCCCCCTGTGCTAGTTGCTCTGCAGGCATTCCCTTCCCCACCTTCCTTCTCAGGATGGCTAACTCCTATTCACCATTCTGTATCGCCTCCTCCAGGGAGGCTTCCTGGAGTGGAATCTGCCCCTCTGCTTGGTTCTCCTGTAGCACTGAATCAACTAATATTTATGCAATATGTACCAGGTCCTGTTCTATCGGGAATACATCAATGCGTAAAACAGACCCAAATCCTTCCCTCAGGGAACTTACATTCTTGAGGGTAATAACAGGGAAAAACGACATTACCCTATTTTTTTTTTTTTTTTTTTTTTGCGGTTATGCGGGCCTCTCACTGTTGTGGTCTCTCCCGTCGTGGAGCACAGGCTCCAGACACGCAGGCTCAGCGGCCATGGCTCACGGGCCTAGCCGCTCTGCAGCATGTGGGATCTTCCCGGACCGGGGCACGAACCCGTGTCCCCTGCACCGGCAGGCGGATTCTCAACTACTGCGCCACCAGGGAAGCCCCGACCTTACCCTATTTTAAACGCTTTACAGGTACTAACAGATTTAACCCTCAGAACATCCCTATGAGTTAGGTCAATTATCCACATTTTACATGTGAGATTACACAACTGATAAGGGGCATATTTAAATTAAATTAAATTTAATTTAATCCTGACAACAGCCCTATGAGATAGATGTGATTTTCTTCATTTTCCAGATGAGGAAACCAAGACTTAGAGGGGTAAGTACTTGGTCCAGGGTCATTCTGCCAGTAAGTACCATCCAAAGCAGGATGAGTCTAAGCCTGGGAAGGACCACATTGCCTCCCTATCATAACAGGACCCTGTTTCTGTATTGAAGCCATTTCTCTTTGTATTAAATGGTCCGCTCATCTCCATCATCCTGGGAACTCCCCCAAGGCAGCAACCTTGGCTCATTTTCTGTCTCCTTTGAACTCCCATTGTGTTGGGTGCTTAATTGGCTTCTAACAAATACTTATCTATGGGTTGACAGCTGTATGTGGGCAGAGATGAGCACAAAGCAGCTAATATTTACTGCACATACTCTGTGTTGGGCTGTGCGATGGTCTTTGCTAAGCATGAGCTCTTCTGGTCCTTACAACGTTCTAGGAATTATGTCACTACTCACAGGCTGGTAGCTAGGAGTGCTCAAGGTGGGACTTGAGTCACAGGTTCCTCTGACTTCAAAACTCCTTGTCCTTTCCTCTATGCCACGGGAGGCTGATCAAAGGAAAGGTGGCTCAAGCCTCCTGGCTCTTGGGTTTCTGTCCCCACCTGGCTGGGAGGCCTTAGGGACGGAATTGGGGTGGGCCTTCGATGCTAAGGGTAGCATCCTCCCTAGGCTGCAAGGCAGCTGGAGAAGTTGAGGCTTCGGTTCCAAGATTATTCTCATCTGATAAGATGTTTGAAGTTGTTGAAGGGAGTGACTGGGCACATTGAAGGTGTTCAGTGAATTCTTACTGATCGTTGTGGGTTCATTCCCCGTTCCAGAGAGACAGCCGGATTCAGGCTAAAACAGCGGACACTTTGGGCATTTTGACTTGGGAAGAGGAGGATTATAGCAGAATAGACTTCAGGCCTTAGGTCTGGAGCAGAAACGGGAGCGTTCCTGCTGTATGTATGTTTTGTTCCTTTGTTCTGACATCTGTTTTTGTTTTTTTATTTTTTGCTTTCCCAGTTAGGAGGGGAGAACAGCATCGAATCTTCTGATTCATCTGCCCACAGGGCTTAGCAGACTGGCCGACTGGAGGTATGTACGGGGCGAGGAGGTCACAAGAGATGGATTTGGGGTCGCAACAGCTGAGCAGGGGACCAGCGCCTGCGTCTCGGGACCCCCAGGTTTTCACTCTTGCCGTCAGGTCTCATTTGCCTCTACAACCCCCCTCTCCCACCGTCGATGGGCTTGTTGGATCCGTACCCCTCCCCCCTTTGGCTAATGCCCTATTTTGCTTGACTAACAGTTAAAATGCAGGACTGCACCCAAACGAACTAAGCTCACTTAAATCACTGGCAGGTAATTTGATAGATGTTGGCCGGCGCCCGCTTTGGGAATTAAGTAAAGCCTGAGCCGCGGAGACAGTGGGAAACAACCTTGTGTAACTGGTAAGCAGGCGGCCTCATTTCACCCGGAGACAGCCCAGGCCCCAGCTCCACAGCTCAGCCTGGAAGGCTGGAGTGGGCCAGGTGGACGGTTGACGTTTCTCTCTCAGCCTCTTCCTCCCTCGGTCCTGGCTCTGACTCCCCTGGGGTTGGGAACCTGACTCCTGAGGATCTGCAACGTTGTCCCCACCAGCCGAGGTCTCATTTCCTGGAGCTCACCTGGGGAAGACCCAGCAAATGATGTCGTTGGCTAAGCTCACTTGTTTGCTGAGCTAACTCAGACGGGACAAGGGTTTTTCCGCAGATGGGCGTGGTGTCGTACAGATGGGTGTTTTATGGACCGAGCTCAGAAACTGACAGCTTGTGGAAGGCAGCTCCCATCTGCAAAGAGGCCAGTTGCAAGGGAGAAACTTCTAGGTCCTTTCATCACGGTGAGGATCGTTTGTTCGTGCGCTAACTTCAGATAAGCAGAACAAACAAGCCTCGGCCCAAGTGGGAACTGGTTCTGCCCCCTCTCTTTGCTTTTCTAAGTCATCAAAGCCAAGTTCCTAAAGCCTGACTGTCTCACGGTCCTTTCTGATGGTTTCATTGTTTTGTTTATTGTGCTTATGACAAGTGCTAACAGACCGCTTTCAAAGTGTGTTGATATTTCGGTTGTTTTTGAATGGCCCTTCTGTTTTCCTGCATCTGGACAGCATTAGAGCCTGGCCCCAGGGAGCCACTGGGTTCCTATAAAAGTGTACCAGGTCCCCTTTTGCAGAAAACACCAGCCATGGCAAGATCAGACTCCCCATCTGGGCAGGGACAAACACCAAAACCTAGAGCAGAATTAGGCGACAATATTCAGCAGCTGCGGAAGACAGGCCCGGGCTGGGAAGGGGCCAGCAGGCATTGCTAGCTGGATTGCGGGTGTTCCTTCTGCCCATGGACATACTGTGATCTTCCCATGGGAGGACGTTCCCTAGCAGAGGGCCTGGCACTGGGCGATGCCGCTAAATGCTGGTCATCAACAGGTTCACTCTCTGTCTTCTTCTCCAGGCTGCCTGGTCAACACCAGCAGCGGGTCCAAATAAGGGGGTTCCCGGAGATGGGACAAAGAGCAAGAGCTGGAAGATGAAGAAGATCATGGGGTCTGGGAGGACCAGAAGAGGCAGGGCAGCGTGCCCTGCAGCTCCGACCCTCTTCCCTCTACAGCTTTCTTCGGGGATCTTCGGTTTTCACGCCCTTTCCCTTCCTACTTCTCCTGCTCCGTCCCCATCCCCAGGCCCTGCCACATGCTACACTACAGCCAGCTTCCTCCAGTGTGAGAGAATCTCGGTGCACAGACCAGGCTCAGGGGAAGGGAGTGACATGCACAGTCTCGCTTTATAAATTCAGCACAAACTGGATTTTGTTTCTTCCAGGTCGTCCTTTCCAGCGGGCTGAGGTTTTCTTTAGCCCACGTGCTTTATCGGCCTGTACACGGTTCTCTCTTGTTTGGTTTCAAGTGTGGCAGAGTCCCCTTCTGACTGTGCCCCAGGTAGCTGTGTGGCTTGGTTTGCGAAGTCCCTGGAACTTGAGTTCAGAGTCAAATGGATTAAGATTGAGTGGGTGACAGGGAGCTTTGGTGCCTCGGAGCTGCAGTTAGAGGGGACCCAGGCAGGCCAGATGGGGGAAAACGTGTGCTCTACCGTTGGTTCTCTGACGGAACCACGTGAGGCTCATAGACCTACAGTCAGTGTGTTCATGCATATGGACACGTTGGGTGGGTGGATGGGGGCTGCATGATGACTGGTCTCCATCCACCAGGCCTCAAAGTTCTTGACATCTTTATGGCCACACTCCATGGCATTTCCTTCTAGACACACACTGTCTTGTCAAAAATTCCCATTTAAGCTGCCTCTCCTGCCCTGGATCTTTTTCCTTAAATTTTTAACATCCGGAGAAATGTATACGTTACTGCACTTACTTTAGCTGATCTGGGATGCCCGATGGAGTGCTCAGTGGTACCATTTTGTTTCTCTAGGACCGGAATTGCATTGGCTCTTGGATCTGACAAGGAGACAAAGAGAGGCTCTGGGTCCAGGGCCCAGCACGTGGTGACGGGCTGGGCTGATTGGCCTCTGAGAAGCTGAACACGCCTGCCACAAAGGCATGAACATTCTATAAAAGGGATACTTCCTGTTTTCCCTCTTATAGAAAACAGTGGGGTTTTCTGGGTAGGCTTGGTAGAGAGCAGTGGTCTTCTGTCTAACACCTCGTGTGTGTGAGTGTGAGTGTGTGAATACTTGTCATATTGAAAAATGTCAAACTTTACATAGCAGTTTCTTTTCTCACCAGGGTCTCTGCTTGTGTGAAACTTTCATTTTATAGCTTTGGCTGTTAATTCATCACAGGCACCACCATCAATAAATATTTATTGGGCTTTCATTGGGCTCAGCGTGTTGAAATAAGAACTGTATATTTGACTCAAGAGGAGTCAATAGCAGATGGGGGTAGATTGGGGGAGGGGGGCCGGGAGAAACAATCATTGCCGTCTCTTCCAGCCCTGAGATTTGGTGACTTTATAACTAAAGTGATGGGGTCCACTTGACACCCATTAGGCTGTCAGCTACGAGACGCACGGGCCATCATGAAGTCACTGTCAGAAAAACCACCCAATGCTGGCAATACACATCTTCAAGCCTCATGTCCATTTTGGGATTCAGGGCTGCAAAGGGATGAAATGAGTCTTCTTGGCTTTTCCCATAGTGCCCGTAAAAACAAATATAGTTGACCCTTGGACAGCTCCTAGTTTAGGTCACTGACCCTCCGCACAGTCGAAAATCCACGTATATCTTATAGTCAGCCCGCCGTGTCCGTGGTTCCTTCATTTTCGCGGTTCCGTATCTGCAGATTCAACCAAGCACAGGTCATGTGGCACTGTAGTATTTACTACTGAAAAAAATACGTGTGTAGGTGGACCCACACAGTACAAACCCCTGTTGTTGAAGGGCCCACTGTATTTGCTGATGGAGTGATGGTTGCCGTTTGATTTTGGAGTTTAAGAGGTGCATTGACCTCGGGGAAGATTGTAGCCTGTTGATGCTTTGGCAGGAGAGGAGCCAGTCTACTTTTTTGCAAGTGTGTCTGTGGCAGCCTGAGGGGGGTCGGTCCCCACTTGGTGGGAATCCCGGAGCGGTGTGGGCTGGGAGGCAGGGCTGGGTGCCTCTCATGGAGCCCTAGTTAATCAGACAGGAAACAGCTGGCCTGCCACGGCAGTGACTCAGGCCTCCTGGGGGGGTTTCTTCAACATTACGGAGATGAACATGGCTCTGTGAATTCCCTTTGGACCTGGGCCTCCTGCTAACTGCCTCCATATTTATGGGAAGATGGGCAGACCACGGAGCGAGGCCCTGGAGTGGAGTCTGTGCTCAGGAGAGTGGCCCTGGCCCTAGTGGGAGTTGTGAAAAGGTAGAGCTGAGCCCTACGGGGTCAAGACGTTCTTGCTGTGAGGTGGGCAACCTATTATTACTATTACTACTACAGTTTCTGAGTCCAAGCTCGTACTGCTCACCACATGACAGGCCAATAAATTGAAAGACAAGTTGTTGGGCAAGAAATAGTGACTTTATTTGGAAAGCCAGCAGACTGGGAAGATGGGGACTGGTCTCCCAAAGAACTATCTCACCTGAGTTAGAATTCAGGTTTCTTTTATACTAAAAGGGAAGGGGTCCCATTTGTTTATTTTTGTTTTATTTTCATTACTCTAGGAGGTGGGTCAAAAAAGATCTTGCTGTGGTTTATGTCAAAGAGTGTTTTTCCTCTAAGAGTCTTATGGTGTCCGGTCTTACATTTAGGTCTTCAATCCATTTTGAGTTTATTTTTGTGTATGGTGTCAGGGAGTGTTCTAATTTCATTCTTTTACATGTAGCTGTCCAGTTTTCCCAGCAGCACTTATTGAAGAGGCTGTCTTTTCTCCATTGTATGTTCTTGCCTCCTTTGTCATAAACTAGGTGACCATAGGTGCATGGGTTTATCTCTGGGGTTTCTATCCTGTACCATTGATCTATATTTCTGTTTTTGTGCCAGTACCATACCCTCTTGATTGCTATAGCTTTGTAGTATAGTTTGAAGATGGGGAGCCTGATTCCTCCAGCTCCATTTTTCTTTCTCAAGATTGCCTTGGCTATTCGGGGTCTTGTGTTTCCATACAAATTGTAAAATTTTTTGTTCTAATTCTGTGAAGAATGCCATTGGTAGTTTGATGGGGATTGCATTGAATCTGTAGATTGCTTTGGGTAGTACAGCAGAAACTAACACAGCATTGTAAAGCAATTATACTCCAATAAAAAAAAATAAAAGGGAAAGGGGTGTGGCTGGTTGTTACAAACTTTTTGGTGTAGGAATCGTTTGTTCTTGCAGCTGTCCACATAGGTCTGGTCACAGTGTTCCTGTAAACCTCCAACAAGACAAAGGTTATTGTCTGGCCCACAACTTTTAATCTCTATATGAATGGAAAAGTGTTATACTGTACCTTTAAAGGTCAGGGCCTTGGGAATGGGCTACCCTGTATATTTCAGTCTATAGGCAACATTCTTTTATAAAATGTGCAGAGTCAGCATGACTCAGCACAGGCAAGGGAGCACAAGGGTTAGAGCTAAAGGAATAGATCCCATATGGAGTCAGGCTTGTTCTTCTGTTACATTACTATTCCCTTGGTCCAAAAGAGAAGCTGAAACAGAAACCCGGAGTGGTTTTGTGCCCAAGGTATCACTATCAGAACAGGATCCTAGAGTCGGGGTAAACAGGAGACGAGGAGTCCAGATTGGCTGTCTTTCGGTTCAGATTCTCCACTGCCCCGGGCGGTGGGGTGGGCAGCGGGTGGGCAGTGGAGCAGAGCTGAACATTGTAAAAGATGGTGTTCAGTGTCTCACAAGCTGCTTTTCCCTTGAGGTTGAATTGGTGGTATTAGGGCTAAAGAGAGCTTATAGAGAAGCAAGGAACTGGGGAGTGTTGCCTGGCTCCACATTTACTGCTAGGTTAACTGTGGAGTTACCTTACCTCTCCAAGCCTCAGTTTCCCTAACTGTGAAGTGAACGTATTGGTACCTACCTCATAGGGTTGTTGGCAGCAGCAAATGAAAGAATACATATGAGATTTGCATCATGCCTGAAAGACAAGTTAGCGATTCATAATTCTTAGGTGCCATTATAGGAAGGCAGTCTAGTGGTTAAGGGTGCAGGCTCGGAGACTGACTGCCTGAGCCCAGAGAGGTGAAGTGACCGTCCAGGTCACACAGCGGTGAGGACAGTCATGGTGAATTCCCCAGTTGAGTACTCTTTCCAGATCCCTGACCCTTTGAGCAGGGGACCAGGATGGGGTTCTCCAGGCACCAGTGCTGGTCACAGGGGTTGCCTATCTCGGGAGCTGGGGTGATGTGACTTCCCGGTCTCCCCGGACAGCAACCGGGGGAGGGGCAAAGCCCTGGCGGGAGTCCAGGGGACTCCTTGTCTCCGTCCCGAGGCGGCCTGGGGCTAGCCTGAGCAGCTGCCTGTCTACCGACAATCCCGGGGGGCAGCTGCTTCCCGGTAGAGTGGAAGCCACGGGGCCCAGGCAGGGTGCAGGTGCCCCCGGCGCCCCGGGGATCCTGGCGTGGCTTTCTGTCAAGCCTCTGTTGTTGCCTGGTTCCTCCATAAAGCCATTCTGTACTGGGAGAATTAATCATGCCGTTAGGTAAGCATTGTGGTACTTTTATGGCAGGTTTGAAGCTAATCTGTCACTAATGCCTGCTGGATTATCATGATTTCTTGCAGTTATGATTCATTAACTCGAGGCCTAATAGTAATTCTATTAAACATCTTCCATCACCGTTTGCCCCAACATGTCCCCACTCTCCATTCTATTGTGCTGCGGCCGTGGCACCATTGGCAACCTGTGTGGTCTCCAGAGAGGGGCCCTGAGGAGATGGTCAGGTCCCCCAGGCAGCTAGCAACTGCCTGACGGTGTGTCCGTCCCCGGCCCGAGCCCAGAGCACGTCTTCTCCTCTCCATCCAGCTGGACTTTTCAGTTGATGCTCGCTCTTCTCCCAGAGGAGGCCTCAGTGCCTTTCCTGAAACGCCCATCACTCAGGCCAGACTGCGTGGAGGTGAAGGTGGGGCTGTGGAAACCGATGAGGCTCAGATGACACAGGCATCCCACATGTCCACAGGTGACTCAGACCAGCGGCTCCACCTGCGGCAGAAGTGGGTTTGGGGCCAAGAGAGAGAGAAATAGGAGAGGCTCAGGCGATCTGGTCACACCCGGCCCTTTCTGTCTGGCTCAAAGCTAATGAAACTCAGGGGCGCGGAGGCAGGCGGCGGTGACAGGAAGCGGTGGTGGCACACGGTGACTGCTGGCCTGCCAGCATTAATAAAATTCCTTGGTGAGGTTTTTCAGCGAGAAATGGTTCTCTGAGGCTGGCTGTTCTCTGTCAAAGGTCAGCTTCGGGGCACGGCTTGACTGATGGGCTGTGAGCAGGCAGGAGGAAGCAAGTTGGGGAAGAGGGGCCGTTGTGGGGTGGGCTGGGAGGAAGCTGGGAGGACCGCAGCGCAGGCTGGGCCCCAGTGCCAGCATCTTGCCCCTCGTTCTGCACCATCAATCAAGGCCGGCCCTGATATCTCAACAATTTGTAATGCCTCTGCCCCGCTCCGAGCTGCCCAAGTGGGCAAGCCCTGACCCCTCTCGCCCTCATTCAGGCCTCCGCTGCCGCCCGGGTGACGGATGGCCTCTCCTCCCCTGGGCTCGCCTCACCACAGCTGGGGAAACACGGGCAGGTAGAGGGGTCACGCCCGGGGCAGCCACAGCGACCCATTCACCGAGGCCAAGGGCCCCTGCGTTCCCAGCCGCAGCAGGTGATGCAGGGCTAGAGGAACAGAACCGGGAGAGGAAGCGAGGAGAACATTCCAAGTCTATAAGGAGGAAAGGGAAAAAAAAACCACCCAAACCAAAAAAAAACCCCTCTGCATCCTGAGGTCTTCCAAGACTTCTAAAAATCTCCAGCGCGGTGCGAAGCCTCCCGCGCACGGCTCCGACAGGCCCTGCTCCGATCCATCTGTGTTTTCTCACGCCTGTGCGCTTGAAGAACCACTGAAATGGAAAACAAGTTAAAAAATACATAGATGTATGTAGCGAGATGGAGAAAAGAGAGGACAGTGCTCTGCAGCCTGGATTCGCTTTTTTTTTTGTCAGTGTTTGTTGTAGGAAAAAGTGTATAAAAACAAACCTCAGACAACTGGAGTGAATATTCTCAACACATCAGCCGGGGAGAAGTCAGGATTCAAAATTTCCCCATTCTGGGCAGAGCTGGGAGGAAAACGAAGGCCTGCTGCCTGTGTTCCAACTTCTAGTGGGTACTCGCTGCTTCCTGTTCAGGGGTGAGACAGTCGAGAACCGTGCTAAGGTGGGGACTGGCCAGCTGGGATATGTGGGGATGCGTCCATGTGTAGGTATGTACGTGTGTACGTATGCGTGCGTGTGTGTATGCACATGTGTTTGTGTGTGTCTGTGTATGAGTATGTGTATGTGTGTATGTCTGTGTATGTCTGTGTGTGTAGGTGTCTGTATGTGTGTGTGTTGGTTTCTCTGTGTCTGTGTGTATACACATGTCTGTGTGTGTCTGTATGTGTGTGAGTGTGTATATGTATGTATGTGTGTGTGTATCTGTATGTGTCTCTGTGTGTGTCTGTCTGTATGTGTGTGTATCTGTATGTGTCTCTGTATGTATGTGTCTGTGTGTGTGAGTGCGTATGTGTATGCATGTGTGTGTATGTGTGTATGTGTGCGTGTCGGTTCCTCTGCGTCTGTAAGTGTGTATACATGTCTGTGTGTGTCTGTGTGTGTATATGTATATGTATGTATGTGTGTATGTATGTGTCTCTGTGTGTGTCTGTCTGTATGTGTGTGTATCTGTATGTGTCTCTGTGTGTGTATGTCTCTGTGTGTGTATGTGTCTGTGTGTGTGAGTGCGTATGTGTATGCATGTGTGTGTATGTGTGTGCGTCGGTTTCTCTGTGTCTGTGTGTATACATGTCTGTGTGTGTCTGTATGTGTGTATGTGTGTGTGAGTATGTATGTGTCTGTGTGTGCATGTGTATCTGTATGTGTCTCTGTGTGTGTCTGTCTGTGTGTGTATGTGTATGTCTCTCTGTGTGTCTGTATGTGTGTATATGTGTGTGAGTATGTATGTGTATGTATGTGTGCATGTATGTGTCTCTGTGTCTCTGTGTGTGTCTGTCTGTGTGTGTACGTGTATCTGTGTGTGTGTGTGTCTGTGCTTGTGGTACTGGACAGGCCTGTGTCTGCTGCAAAGAGGGGCAGGTGAGAATTCAGTTCCGCATGGATGAACTCATCCTTGGCCTTGAGAGCAGGGGAAACCCGCTCTCCGACCCCCCAGCAGACGCCCCTGATGACTTCCTCTTGGAACTTTTAGGGGCCGAGCAGGAGGGTCCAGGAGAGAGTGTCCAGGCGAGGGAGTCTGGGGACTGTGGATTTTTGAAGGAATCGGACCAAGAGAACAGAGCAGTTGGGGTGTCGGGGAGCTGGGGAGGCAGGGGGTGGGGACGGAGGAGATCAGAAACTGTTAGGTCAGTGGAAGGAGGGAGGAGGGAGAGGAAACAGGCGCTGAGAGGAAGATCCGAGAAAGAGAGAGAGAGAGAGAGAGAGAGAGAGAGAGAGAGATGGTCACGGGGCAGAGTCAGCAGGGAGAGAGGGAGAGGAAATTTAATGAGGGCAACTTGAAGGCCAGCTTTAACCAACAGCTGGCAGGGGGCCGGGTTTGATCTCCTTGTGAGTCAGGAGTTTGATTAATCGTGGCCTGTGAACGAGGCTGGACACCTGGTCTGCTGCTGAGCCTTTGATCTCCGGGGTTTCTCCGGGCCCGTGGGAGGGGAGCTGCAGGAACGAGAGTCTCCCAGGGCCTTGGACGGCCTCTCTGGGGCCTCCCCGGGAAGGGAGGGCCGCCCTGGGAGTGGGGCTGAGGCCCGGGGAGGCTGGGAGGAAATACAGAGGGACGCCTGGGGCTGTGCAGCCTTGTGAGTGGAGCCCCTGAGAGGGGGGCGATGGAGGAGACCTTTGAAGGGGAAGGTCCCCCGTAATCTCGGGGGTGATTTTGTGGTGAGGGCTCTCACACCCTCTCTCCCTGCAAGGAAATAGCTGAACCATTTGCAGGAAATTGTGTGCTCTTGCTTGTGGCTCGCAGAGCCGGCCAGCTTAACCAAGGAGCCTGCTCTTCTAGGGGTGCAAGGAGAAGGGAGGTGTAGGGCTCCCTGGAATGTCTCCATTTTCTGTATGTCAGATGGAAACGGATTTGAGAAAAGAAAGCGATATATTGCCAAAAAAAAAAAAAAAACCACCTCTCAAGAAGAAAGGAAAAAGAACTAAAACCCTAATGCCCTTAAAAAAGAAAACCCGAAAAAAAAAGGCATATATTATGTCTTTGGACTAAATCCATTGGTGTTCTGCCAATTTCAAATAATAGTGTCACTCGATTAAGAAACTTTACAGGATTTGAAGTTGTTCGTTGGCTTCTCTGACTCTCTCTGACACGTCTCCGTAAGTCACTGTCTACACCAGGCTGATTTGTTCCCAGATTCCTTAATCTTCTGCAAGTTGGTGATGACGTTTATGACTTGGTCGCCATATTTGAAGTGTTCACGATTTCTTTGGCTCACAACTTCCACCCAGAATTTGGGGGCGACTAGAAACATGACTCTGAATGTGTACTACTGTTGAAAAACTGTGTGTGTGTGTGTGTGTGTGTGTGTGCGTGTGTGCACGTGTGCCTATGTGTAAACTCTTCGAGTTTTACCTGCCCCTGCTCTCCTGTTGGCTGGCAAACTCCTGCTCATAGCTGCCTTAAGTCTCAGAGAGGGGCCACCTGGGTACCACAAACATGTCTCCCTAGAGGTCAGCTGGCACGCAGCACATAGGTCGGGCCCCAGAGGCTCTGGTGGCCAGCAGCAAAGGGAATTCCAGAAGTGAAGGAGGGCAAGTTTTCTGGTGGGATTAGAGTTTTGACCAGATGACATTAGTTCACTTTGGAAGGCAGCCGTGGGGCAGGGCACTGGGTACCCACCTTGCATCCCAAGGCCCAGCTCCCTGATGCAGTGACTAGCTGAGCGACCTTGGGCCTGCCCTGTCTAATATCTGAGGCTTGTTTCCTCATCTATAAAATGGGATAAGGAAAAATATTTGCCTCCCAGGCTTGTTTTGAGGCTTAAAAGCATTAGTATCTGTGAGAGCTCCCTGTACATGAGCAAGGCTTCCATGAACAGTTGGCATTAGAGTTACCGCTTCTATTACAGAAACTCCTTTAAACACTCGTGTTGACAGCAGGGGTGTTTTAATTTCAAACAGGGTTTGTTCATGGAGGGCATTAGAAAGTGGGATCCCATGTTACCTGCTCCCCCTGGGGCACCGGCTCTCCTGTAATTATTATTTACTAATAAGCACGTTTTGTTCGCAAAGGTCCCATTAAATCGGGCTGAAATCCTTCACCAGGCTGGCCTGGCTTCTCTGAGTGCACCGAGACAGGAGCTGCTGGGGGTTCCCTCCGGGTGGGGGGGCGCTCCTGATCTGGGGGCTGCTGCACCTGCCTTCCCAGGGAGGTCACGGCCAGTGTGACCTGTGGGTCTCTGCTGCGCGGTGGCCGCGCTCTCCAATCCGCTCTCCCACCGCGGCCTGCTTGGCTTGTTTGGGAGAGGAACGATGCATTCCTTGGGCCTGAGCTTCCTGGAACTTCACGGCTGTTCTTCCCCGCTCGTCTCTGGTCCTCAGACGTGTGGTATCACTACCATGGACAGGCCGGCTGCATGGTGCTCGGAGCTGAGGCGGGGCTCAAAAGGCAGCTCTGGCGTCTGTGGACCAGTAGTCTCTACCCAGGCTGTACATTGAACTTACATGGGATGGTTACAATTCCAAAGCCTGGACCCCACCTCTAGAAATTCTGATTTAATTGGTCTACAGTTAAACCTTAGTATCAAAATCCAGGTGGTTCTAATGTGTAGCCAGGCTTAGGAAATACCAGTGCTTCTCACATTTAATGCTCATACAGACCTCCTGGGGGATCTTATTAAAACGTAGATTCGGAGTCCATCCATGCGGGGCAGGGGAGCTTGGGCATTGCTAATAAGCCTGCCAATGCCGTGCATGGATCACACTTTGGGTAGCAAGGCTCTATCCCTTCCTAATCCTGACAGCTGTGTACCTGGCCATGGCCAGGGATGGCAGATGTGGGAAGCAGGTGGAGGTGAACATAGGAAGAAATCTGTGAGGCAACTGCGGAGGCTTGCTTGAGGGTGTTCCTGTCAGGTACCAACCGTGGAATCTTCAGTTCTCCCCACCACACACACACACACACACACACACGCACACACACACACCCCACACACACCCTTCCTTCTGAATCTGGTCTTGAATCCCCACATAAGTAGCAACCAGAAGATGTTTTCCAATATTTGACTATCTTTTCAGGTTTCTTGGTTTATTCTGTGAAGACATCCAAATGAATGAAAACGTTTGCCATAGAACGTTAAGGTTCCAGGCCATGAGTTAAATACCTCGTTGGAATACTTAACTGGAAAGTAATCCCTAACCTGGACTTGTAAGTAGTCAGCCCCAAGACTCCTACGGGGCCAAGTGAAATCCCCAGAGGTGACCACGATAACAGCAAATCCCAGCGAGGCTGCAAGTCAATAGCTGCTCATTCTGGCTCATCTCTGAGAAGGAGACAGAACTGCCCGTGGAATGAAGGCTTTTGAGTTATGGGAGAGGGTCTTCCAGAAGGCATTCAGCCTGGAAGTCCACACCCCTCCCAATGACAGGTGTGTTTATAAACTACTGCCTTCCCTAACACAGTTGCAGGTGTTTGGGGAGTGTGGAGGCAGGCGATTTTGCAGAGGATATCGACAGAGTAGGTTTTCCACGGGTTAATAACATGTTTACACATTCCGTGATTTTATGAAATAATACATTGAAAAAGGAATACCAGAGTGTATAGTTGATGACTCTCCACGAATGAGTGAACTTAGAACAACTGAGAGTGAGTTCTTTGTAGTTAGACCGTCGGCTCAGACCCAGGGAGGGACGAGTGTGATGTGCAAGGGCCTGGGTCCGGGTGCATCGGCATGGGGCCCCCCTGGGTGGCATGCATCATCTGACCAGCAGAGGATGAACAATTAGGACCTCCAGGGAAGAAGAAAGCCCTGAGCTGACCCGTGTTGGAAGATTTCACTAGTCGCTCAAAGAAAAGAATTTTACCAGACAGCTGAGGGATAGTGGTTGACACCAGAACCACACAGAAGCCATGTCTGTATTTTTGGTTAAATTGTTCCACTGGGCTTCAGTTAACTGTTCCACAAACAGTGTAGAGTGTTTCTCTAGTTGAAGGTTAAGGTCTCTCGCAGCCCCCTTCTATCGTCTTTCCAAAGCCAGGTGTTGTTGCAGACCTACGTCAGGACACAATGAGCCCAAGCTGCCAATCACTGCTGAGATCCTGGTGTGTCGACTGGGCAGTCAGGGAAGCAGCCCCTTTTAGTGCAAGGTTCCTGAACACAGCTTATTCTTGCCTCGAGGTGCTACCCGTTCCCCAAGATCCGAAGGATGAATCCCTTGCAGGCTTCAGTTGGTTCCTCCGAGCCCATCAGCCTCCAAGAAGCCCGGGGCCTCTTTGCATCAGAAATTGACATGTGCCATTCCAGAAATCTTATTTCTTTGCTCCTCTCACCTCAAACAGTCCCCCACCTCTGCCACCTCCTCTTTCACTCCTCTGGAATCCTCGTCCCAGATGTGACTTTCTCTGTTTCCTTTGGCTGGGAATTTGCCGTTTTCCCATAACCCAGTTGCGCTGCCTGTTAGAGAAACCAAAAAAAAAAAAACCCCCTCCAACTTTCTGGGAAGACATGTAATTCAATTCCCAAAGAGGGACAAGGAAAGCCCCCTCTGAAACAGACAGAGAGAACCTCCTAATACATAATCATCCCAGCAGAGAAAGTGCTTGGATAAGCCTGGGGAACTGGTAACGTGGTGTTCTGTTTCTTAATGTCCTCTGCAAAGACGCTGGCCCTGGGTTTAAAATAGCCCTCTGGTAAAAGCAGCTATTTAAAGAGTATTGGGGTCTGAGAAATGCAAAACAAAGTGTTGTTGATTAAAAACACATGGTTCGTTCTCTAGGCGAGAGTAGCCAGCGAAATCAAATGTGACAGTGTTTTGGCTTTTTCTATCCCACAAGACATGACGGGGATTTATTAGAGTGATGTCAGTTGCGGTTAAAAAAAGTTTGCTGTGTTGTCTTAATAAAAAGAGGCTTTACCTTGGAGCTGTCAAACTCCCTCCCTCCTCTGGCTTAAGGCGGTGGCTGCTGGGCCCTTGGCCCTCCTATGGAGGGGAGGGGCTTCTCCCCACAGGGCAAAGCCTCTGCCTTGAGGAAGTCCTTGAGACCACAGGGCACTGACTTCCTCTTGGTGGATATGCAGGATGGCCTTTGAGGGGAGCTGCAGCCCTCTCTTGGTTTGTTGAGTTTTGGAGAGTGGAGATGCCGACCGGGCTTGGAGTAGGAGCCTGGCCTGACCTGGTTGGGTGGTGGGGCCTGGTTGGAGGGGAGAGACCCTAGCCCATGGCCTTCCCCAGATCACAGTGACTTAGGCCTGGGCAGGATGGATAATCTGCTCATAAACAATGAGAAATTGGGCTGCTGGCTGAATAGGAGGAGAGTCTGTTAGTTGGAGCTCTTTGGTTTTATGTGGAAGAGAAACCCCTCAGACACATTCAAGTAAACAGGATCTATTGAAGGAACACAACAGTCCATCTTTCAGGCAGCTAAGAGGAGACAGGCCATCTGGGGAATGAGGTGGGCAGCAGATGGGAGTGGCTTCCTTCTTCTGCCTTCCAAGGAGCCATGCAGTCTCTGATGTGCCTCTGTTTCTGTTCCTGCCCCTCTTAGGGGGTTCCTCCGGGAATGTCTCAGTTTTTACTTCTTCATGGCTTTGACTTGTATCCGCTGTGCCCTGATGCTACAGGAACACTTGTATCAACTTTGCCCTGTTGCTAGAGGACCATATTTTTGTCCAAGTACCATCATCTTTCTTCGCTGAGTCTCATTGCCTCAGTTCCAAATTCCTGAGAGAGAAAATCCATTTGGCATGCCTTGAGTCCCACTTCCATCTCTGGTCCAGTCGGCAGTAGTTCAGGGAGTTGTCAGCTTCGAGGGGAGCCCCTCCGGGTGGGTGCGGCCAGCAGGTGATGGTACCGGGTCAGCTGTGGAAGGGAGCTGTACGTTTCACCGGGGCAGTTGAAGGAAGCAATCACTTGTGTGTGTGGGTTTGTCCTAAGGATCTGGGACTTTCTGGCAGTGAGAATTTCGTAGTCACTTCTGAATGCCTCTCCCTCTTTATTCCGTAGGAAGGATAACCCTCCCGCTGGGAAGATGAAATCCCAGCAGACACCCTTAATTCTTTTCTGGAGATACACCCAGGAATTGAGAAGAAGACGTTATTATTTTTTCAATTAATCTATGGATTTTCCCCCTAATTCCAGGAGAAACACATACACGGTCATAGAAAACTTGGAAAACAGAAACCCACAACGATGGGAGGAAAAAGCAGCTGTAATCCGAGATAACTGCTGTTAACATACTGGTGTGTTTCCTTCTATTCTTTTTTTCTTGAAGTAGTAGCCCGAGGCTCTGTGAAGGATCTGGGCTGAAGATCTATCTTTGCACTCTAATTACATGTCTTCAGACTCTAAGACTTTAGGATTGCTTTAAATGTGTTCTCATAATTTTCCTTGAGCTCACAGGGTTGTTTTCCTCTTGCTCTTTGACCTTTTCCTGGAGGTGGCAGCTGAAACAGAATCAACATTGGCTAGTCCCTCTGTGCTGCCACCCCACTTTTGTGCAGGTCACCACTGTACCCCCTTCCTGCCTAACCCCCGAAATAGCTTTTTAACTGCTCCTCTCTTGAGTCCTTTCTGCTTCCTTCTCTGGGGATGATCTTTTTAAAGCCCCAAATCTGACCTTACCAGTCTTCGCTGAAGATCCTTTCCTGCTGATTCCCTGCACTTAGGATAAGATAGACAAAATCTGTAACATGGACCACCGGCCCACTCCATCACTGTTTTTTCCACTCACCCTTATGGCAACTCTTGGACTCTCTCAGTCACGTTCCTGCCTCCTAAACACTGTTCCTACTGTTCTGAAGAGCTTGACTCTACTCTTCAGCCTGAAGGCTGAGTTCCATGTCGCTTCCTCAGAGAAGCCTTTTCTGACAGGGGCCCCTTAGAGGCCCTTAACTTTTCCTTCACAACGAAGATCGCAGTTTGCACTTACGCATTTATTTGCTTGGCTATTACGGAACGTCTGTCTCCTGGATAGAAGTGAATACTCCCTGAGGCAGGGCAAATTTTGGTGGATGCTGTGTCCTACCCTAGCTGTCGTCCCCTCCTCAGCCACCACTCCCACCTCCCCACCCTGTGACAGTGCCTGTTACGGATTAGGGGCTCCGACAATGCTTGTTGAATGAATGAGTGAATTGGTGCTTGTCTGGTGCCCATCCGCGAGTGAAGGGTCACCACACGGTAGCGTACAGGATCGGGAGGTCTAGGGAGAGCATATGGTTTTCCATAAGCCCTTGGCGTGAGCGGCTTTCACGTTTGCTGTCATGTGTGAGTGCCCCAGATGTGCGCGCACACGGTGATTGGGGATGTGGCGCTGAGCTTGAACCGTGCGTGCTGAGATGCTGTGTGTAGGGCTGGTTCCAGGGCTGCTGGGCGAGGTGGGTGTTCGGGGAAGTATCTGCCCCTTGGTGTGGCCCTACCACTCTCTACTTCCCACATTCTGTGGGGAGACTTCATTCTAGAGCATGAATTCTAGAGAGTTCGCTCTACCAGCCACCAAGGCTCCTGGGATTGGACGCCTCCACACAGCGGGGGTCCCTGGCTCTGAATCGGCCTGGTAGCCCTCTCTGCCTGCACTGTGGATCTTGTCTAAGTTAAAGGCAGATTTAGCTTTCCTAGAACTTTTAACTGTTGATTGCCTTCTGGAGATGTTTCTTCTCTGGAGAAACATCAGTTCATGCGATGGACATTTGTCGAACCCTGGTGGGGCGTCAGCAGGTGGGGATGCAGGCACTGGGGGTAGACGTTACCGAGTCTAAGCTCATACAGCTCGCTGCACGACAGGCCAATAAATTGAGAGATGAGTCGTTAGGGCAAGGAATGCTGACTTTATTTGGAAAGCCAGCAGACCAAGATGATGGACTACTGTCCCAAAGAACCATCTTACCAGAGATAGAATTCAGGCTTCTTTTATGCTAAAAGGGGAGAGGAGTGGTTGGTCGTCACAAAATTCTTGGCGTCAGAATCCTTTGTTCTGGCAGCCGTCCACATAGGTCAGGTAACTGATGTTTCTGTAAAACCTCCAACAAGACAAATGTTATTCTCTGTTCTGCAACTTTTTGTCTCTCTATGAATGGAAGTGTTATACCTTTAAAGGTCAGAGCCTTGAGAATGAGCTATCCTGTATATTTCAGGCAATAGGCAACATTTTTGTAGCAAAAGCAGCAGAACACAAAGGTTAAAGTAAAAGAAACAGATCCAATATGGAGTCCGATTTGTTCTTCCCTGTTACATAGAGAGCCGAATAAGACACGAAGGAGAGCTCAGCTCTAGAATGCCTGTTGCAGCTCACCGTGTACTCTACATAATTATTTTAATTCCTCACATCAGCCTTACGATGTGCCTGTTATTAGCCCACTTTACAGTTGAGCAAATGGAGGCTCAGAGTTTCCATGACTTGCCTGAAGTCCCAGTTTGCATGGGCAGCAGCTATGGCTCATTCTCCAGTCATCTGACTCCTACTCAGAGTTCATTTTTACTACCTTAACCTCAAAATATGAACGTGCCTCTGCTGCATGCCCCTCCTAGTACATTTGTGGGGTGCTAATGTACTCCCCGGGTTATCTCGTCTCCTGGGAAATCTTGATCCCCCAAAGTGTGATGACACCCAGGGGCTCTTCCTTGGGCTCAATCACTTGGCAATAACCTTGCAAGTTGCAGAAGGTCCTGGCTACTGTACAACGCACTTCCATCTGCAAACATGAGGGTCTGATTCGTGAAAACTAGATTCTGCAGAGGAATCCAGCGTGGTTATTCTGCCTGGACAATGAAGCCAGTTGCTAAGCCTGGGACTTTTTTCTGGGGCCATTCAGGAGGTGTTTCCCAGTAAGCACTGTGCCATGAAAGATGATAGACGCACAGATTTCCAGGGCGATGTCTGACACTTGGGGAATCTTTAAATGAAATCCCTTTTAGGGAACCATCTGACTTAAACAGTTCATGATACAGGACACTTATGGCCACCTGAGACATTTCATTCCACCTACAGGCACATGCATTCAATTTTGGGCTCAACATACAAGGAAAACAATTCTGTCTCCTTGCAGCTTCCACCCGCTGGTCTTCCTGAGGCCGGGAGGCACCAGCACAGTGCCTCTCCCACGTGGCAGGCTGGCCCTTGGGGAGCCTGCAGGGAGTTGCAGCCTGAGCCCAGGCTGGTCAGGCATGTCTGAGCAGGCCTGGTGAACTGCGGGGTGGATCTGTTCAAAGTCTATTTGCAAGAGAGACTGTGGAACCTCCTGGGAAGGAGCTCGTTTTGGAGGAAGAAGGAACTGAGCACAAACAGTGGCCTGGTAACCAAGCTTTATTGCAGCAGGGCAGGAGGAATTCTGAGCACGGCCTGGCGTGCCCCTCACAGCCGACTCTGGGTGCAACTCAGCTCCCACAGGACTTCCTTCAGCTACTTATGGAGAGCATATAGAGATGGAAAGAGCTGCTTTAAACTAATACGTGGTGGTCACCTGGGAACTGGCTTTGGGACTGGTCTTGAGAGTAAAACCCACGATGGGGGAGAACGGCTCTCTCCTCCACCACGTGGCGGAGCCCCGCACACGCTTGGCTCGGGGGCCTCCAGCACCTCCGCTGTGGCAGGGACAGCAGTGCCCAGCAAGAGACGGCGGGGTCAGTGTCCTGGCAGAGGGCTTGGAGTGGGCCAAGGGGAACCACGTGGTGGGTGACAAGGAAACTGACTGTGTGTGTCTTGGGCATGCATGAGGCACCCCTAGGGATTCTAGAAACACTGGGGGTTAATTACAGAGGGGCAGACATCCTGAGTGACCCAGTGGAAGTTAAGTCATTGTTACTAATGTGATTGGATGCAAAGGGGCTGTTGGCCTGGGAGGACTGTCGTGGCCCCACCCCCAGCTTCTCTTTTCCTGGTTGAACATCCCCAGCGTCCTCTGTTGTTCTTCAGAACCCCCCGTTCTGAGTTCCCTGATGCTCTCCTTACTCCCTTTGGGAGCCAGTCCAGGCTGCCGGTGCCAAAACCATTTGCTGAAAGAATTTTAAGAAGTACTAGGATTAATATGGCCTAACATTCTGTTTTTCTTGACCGGGTGAAATGAAGGCTTCCAGAGGCTGGAAGTGAGTTGCCCGAACCATATGTACACAGTCAGGGGAAGAGTCAGGGCTCCCCCCGAGTCACCTGGCTCAGAGCCGGGCAGCAGGCTGTTGGCCGTCACTGTTCTCCATGAGGCATGGTGATGGGGATGAAGTGACCCTCAGTTTGCATGAGGTGAACACTAGATGACCCAGGACGCATATCTCTTTGATATTCTATAATTTTAAGGACCCAGAAATGATGGTGGAGAAACAAACAATAACTGGGTGTCTTCCAAATACCAAGCATTTAGTTACATGGTGGCATCTGTTCTCACAACAGCTGTGTTAGGTAGTCAGGTCAGGTGAGACCCTATTTTACAGATGGGGACGTAGAGGCTCAGAGAGGTGAAGTCATTTGCTAAGCCATCCAGCTAGTAAGTGGAGGAACCACCAAACACATCTTGATGTCAGAAGCCCACGCTTTTCCCATGACATCATTTTGTTGAGCGTTACTTGCTGCAACTTACCTTACAAAAGCAGTGATCATTATTTAAAAAATTTTGAAGTAGAACATAAAGCATGTTTTGCAAACTGCACATTCCTCTCTTCCGCCGTCCCCTTTCTGGGTGAGACGCTCTTCCTTCCCTCCTGCCGTTTTGCCCACAGTTGAGAATCCCTCCATCGATGGTTTAGAATCTTGCTCTGGGTGTGAAACGATTGGCGTCTAAGGATATATTTGTTCTGGAAGAGAGGAGACAGGACAGCCTTTCTGCCCATCTCTCTTCCTGGAGCCTCCCCCCTCACCCATTTTCTTCTGCCTGGAGCAGTTATCTCTGGGTCCCCCTTAGTCTGCCCCCTGACGCTGCCCGTCTCCGAAGCAGCAGGCGGGCGGCCCCCGTGTCTGAGCCGGCCATCTCTCAGCGCGATTGCGAGCGCGGTTATCTTTCATTTCTGGCATGTGCTGTAACACAAGAGTGATCTCGACTTCAGAGATTATCACCTCTCATCTTTCATTCTCCCTTTTCTTCTCTCCTTTTTCTTCCTGCAAGATGATGAAATTACCAGACAAAGCCTCCCCTCCTCCAGCCTAGTCAGAGCTCAGAGATATTTACTTCTCGGGTAAACAGCTGTAATCGCCCTCACCAGACTTTATCTCACAGTTAAGTAAGTTAAATTCTTCTGGTCTAATCCCCCATGTGCTGTGGTTTTTGGAGTATAAAGCATTCACAGTCTTTTTTTTTTTTTTTTATGCGCAGTCTTTTGATATAACATGACAACACTGGACCACTGGATGTGATTAGGCAGCCGGCAAAGAGGTTTCAATGTAACCAAACTGGAAAAGAAGGGCTCCCTGGCAAAACAGCTTTGGGCAGGAAAAAAAAAGAAAAAAATGCACGGAAAAGTTCATTTGCTCACGAGAGGAACGGAAGAGGGGCATATGGGTGTTTGCTGGGCCTGGACGGTCCCCAGTTATGCAAATGCTTGGTGGACCGTGAAACTTGAGCCCACCCTTGCGTTTGTGTGATTCCATGCTGTCCCTCATCACGTGACGGCCACCGCGGCCGGGAGAAGACAGGAGAGGCGGATGTCACTGAGCCTGTGCTTGGAGGTCACCTCGTTCCTAGCGAGAGAAACAAGACCTGCTCACACCTCTGGGAAACAATAGGAGGGCATTTTAAGAACAAAGGCTTAATCAGACTTGGGTCAAATCCTTGAAAGTTCTGGGGCGTGGGAGATGGTTAGGTGATAGGATGGTCAGACAGAAAGGTGTCTGAATGTGGATGGAGACCAAAGCCATCCTGGGAGACTGGACAGGTCTTGTGTGTGTGGTTGGTGGTGCCGTGGCGGGGACAGAGGGTAGCGGAGCATCTCCGAATGTCGGCATCAGCAGAAGCCAAGGTTGGGAGACGGAAGGCGCCTGGCGTGCGTGTGTCCGGCGGGCAGCTCTTTGACGGCGGGCCAGGGCTTCGCGCCCAGGGGCGACCGTGGCTGCCGTGAAGATGCTCGGCAGCGCTTCCCGTTTCTATGCATAGATGCCATGCGTTGGCTTTCCTTTCCTGTCGACCTTCCAGTCAGTCCTAAATTCGGTTCCCGTTCTCTGCGTCCCCCTGCCTGCCAGTGCCACCGTGCTCTCCGCCAAGCTGTGACACTTCCCCAAGCACCGCCTGTGCATTTTTAAAGGCTGAGCCACAATGTGGGGTTCAGCTGCTCCTGCCACCCTCCCTTTGTGTACGTGCGTGTGAGAGAGAGAGTGTATTTTTGGCCTTAAAGCCCCATTAAAAAGAAGAAGAAAGGGAACTGCCAGGGCCCAGGTCTGAGAGGCAATTTGCGGAGCTTAAGAAGCTGCCCTATTGTCCCCACAGCAGGTGACACTTGGCTGGAGGCAGATCCATCAGTCAGTTAGCTCCCCTCCGAGAGCAGCTCCAACACTCGGGTCGGGGTGCGGCAGGGGACTAAGGTGTCTCCCACCCTGTCCCCTGCTTGGGAGAAGACAGGGCCCCAGGCCACCTCTCCAGGGTCCCCTCTCCCTTCCCTTTGGGTGGCCTCGCCCTGCAGAGCCTTGGGAAGTGTGGTGCTCGTGTTTTCCTCTTCCTGCGCTGTCCCCCTCCCGGCAGCCAGACCTGCTGGGGTCACCGCTGGATGGGGATCACGAACGGATGCCCAGGCCAAGCTGAACCTGGGACTTGCCCCCGAGGGTCCACGTGTCCCGAATATGCTCCTCGTAGCCCCTCTGCTACCTGCCCCAGCTCTTCACTCCTAGAGACTTTGGTCCTAAAATAAATCTCCTTCTCCATGTTTGCCCCGTGCAGGAGTGCCTCGCTGCATTTTGTCAGACTATGGGTGTGTACGTATGTACGTACGTAAGTATAAATGAAAGAATGAAAAAAGAAAGAAAGGAAAGAAAGCAGGAAGAAAGAAAGAGAGAAAAGGAAGAAAGAAAGGCAGAAAGAAAGAAAGAAGGAAAGAAAGGAAGGAAGAAAGAAAGAAGAGAAAGGAAGGAAGAAAGGAAGAAAAGAGAGAATCAAATAGAATCAAAGGTAAGGTGTTTGCTTTCAATACCTACCACCAAAATACCAACCCCTCTGCCCCTGCCAACAAAAACATTCATCTCTTCACCTCTTTTCCCCACTGGTCACTTGTGGGGAGCAGGGGGTAGGGCTCTGCCCTACCTCCTGAGTGTTTAATAAGCCATCAGGCATCAATACTCACTGGGGATTGTCATAGTCTCGGGGCAGCCGGTGGGAGCTGAGTCTGATGAGGCTGTGGGAGGAGAAGAGGAGGAAACTGGGGAGACTTGATGGGGAGGCCATGAGCTGTCAAGGGGCCCTGGACACTGGCCTTCCAAGTGACAGAAGGGAAAGCAGGAGGACACGGGAGGACTCAGAGGAGGAGATGGGTCATTGAAGTCCAGTGCGGCCAAGCCTCCAACTCTGGACCTGCTTCCCTGCCTCTTTCCACACTTGTTCTCATGCAACAGACTTGGGCCGGGGCCCGCGGGGCGAGAGGGCAGAGTTTTGGGCAGGGCCCTGATCCTGCTGGGACCAGCCGAGCTGTCAGCAGGGCGAGTCCCACATCCCCATGTTGGGAGGATAAGGTGGCTCGTCTTCCCAAGGCGAGGCTGAGCGTGTCTTACTCTGTGCTGTGGTTGCCTGACCTCCTGCTGGAATTCCTGACCCTGGTTTGGAGCTGCCCTGTCTGCAGCGCATCGTGACAGGATCCCTCACCCTGTACACTGGCTTGAAATGTGGTGAAATAAATGTCATAATTTTAAGACTCTAAGTGTCAACAGTCCGCAACAGACGAGGGTTCGGTTTATGATTTTTGGACTTGATGATGGTACCTAGTGATACATATTTAGTAGAAACCGTACTTCAAATTTTGATCTTTTCCCTGCCTACCAATACCCTGTATCTTTTCTCGCGATACTGGGCTATGACAGGCACACCATCTCGGGGGTAAACAGGCAACACACACACAACCATTCTGCACCCAGATGACCAGATGTTTTTCACTTTCAGTACGATAGTCAATCAATGACATGAGATATCCAACACTGTATTCTACAATAGGCTTTGTGTTAGATGCTTTTGTCCAGGCTAATGGAAGTGTTCTGTTTAAGGCAGGCTAGGCTAACTCATGATGTTTGGTAGGCTAGGTGGATTAAATACATTTTCAATTTATGGTATTTTCAACTGACAATGGGTTGACTGGGATGTAACCCCATCGTAAGTCGAGGAAAAGCTGGGGTTCAGACTCAGCTCCAGGGCCAGACTCCAAAGCCAGGAAATATGTGAGCATAGGAATGAAGTCAGTAGAGAAAGGTGTAGAATCAGATGATCAGACCTGTGGTCCCGCCTACACATCAATAGGAGGCGGTAAGGAAAGAAGGTCCATGAAAGCTCCAGGGGTGACCGAAGTTTCTGGAAGGAGTTGAGACCTACTCTGGATTTAGGTAAGTAGAGGATTAAGGTGTGTGAGTGGGCATGGGGTGTGAGAGTCAGTGAGGAGAACAGGAAAAGAGGATGGGGGTTGGTTTAGGAAGACACCAGGAGCCGAGGCAGCACATTAATGTGGTTTAATGCTAGCGTCCCCACCCTTTCTCTGCATGAATTTGGGAAAATCAATAAACCCCTCTAAGCCCGGTTGCTCGTCAGTAAAGCAGGGATAACGATGGTAAGGACTGTGAGATAATTCACGCAAAGTATTCAACGTCTGGCACAGGCTAAATGCTTCATAAACGTCGTCTGTAGTTGAAAATGTTCTTCGTCACTTGATCAACTCCTCGGTTTTTGTGTTATCTTAACTCTTCCCCATTCTTTAGGGTCCTCCGGCCACAGAGTCATCAAGTCCAGTTGATTCTCTCTTCATAATATTTGTTCTTTCTTTTCTTTTCTCATGGCCATGACCCTATTCTAGGTCACTGTCATGACATGTCCAACATACGGCAACAGATTCCTGCTGGCTTCCTACCTTCAGCCTTTCTCCACACCAGTCGACCTGGTACATTAATACCAGATTGTTCCCCCAAACCACTGCTCTCTCTGGCTTCCTTTCCGGCTCAGAACCCTCCAGTGACTCACTCTCGCCTTTTGCTATTCAATCCAGACTTCTTAGCTGAATCACCTACTTTTCCATTTATTTGCCTGTTTCTCAATATGGTTGCTCTTATTGTCTCATAAGCATGCTAGGATTTTTCTTGTCAATGAGCCTTCATTCCTGTTTCCTCCTCCGGGCATATAGCAAGTGCCCTACATACGAAATCTTAAGTTGCAAAATTTCAAAGACGTGAACATGTGTTTGCATATTCAGTCACGTAAGTTAGTTCATGTGTCTGGAGTACATTGTCACGTGCACGCATCTTCTACAAGTGGTTGTGCTTTTGTGTACTTTACTGTACAGCACTGTATAGAGTACAGTATGCAGTATCTTTATTTTAAGCCCAGGATGTCCTAAAGCAACAGTAAAAGCATCAGTATATAGCCGATTGTGTGAGTTGGGTACCTAGGCTAACTTTGCTGGACTTACGAACAAATTGGACTTAGGAACACACTCTTGGAGCTGAACTCGTTCGTATGTAGGGGACTTACTGTATCCCTCTTCCTCTCCTCCTAGCCAAGCGCTCGTCTTCCAACCTGGCTCCTTTGAAGGCCAGCTCCTGACCAGTCAAGCGCATGAGATCTCTCTCTTTGGGGGACACCTTTTGTACTCTCCCAGTGCCTTGCTTATGTGGCCAGAAGCTCATAATACACACTCAAGAGAAATGGACAGTTTCCCCAGATGGGCTGTAAATCCTTCAGGGAAGGCCATTTCCCTTCCTCTTCTATCCCCTGTGGCTCCCAGCACAGGCCAGGGCTGAGCCTAGACAAGGCACTCCAGACATTTAAAAATTAATCTTGTTGAAGAAAGGCAGTAGTGAGAATGCTGATGATGAAGAATAGAAGGTAGGAGAGAAAAGCCTCTTTTCTAGTAAAGTTGTGTGATTTTTGTGGTGCATCAGGAGCTGTGGCTTAGAGTGGCCGGTCACTCATACCCCTGGAAACCAGCCGTTTCTTTCTCTTGTGTGTCGCCCTGGACCATCCTTATTTTTTTCCAGCTTTGCTTTCTGCCCTGGAAGCTGCTCTCTCCCCACATCTCCTCTCCCGGGATTCCTGGTAGAGCTCAAAGCCTTCGCAGAAGGCAAGCTGGGATGGGATTGGCGCTTAGATGTAAGTCCTCTATCGCATACCCCACCCAGGGCCCCACCGGTGGTTCACCATTGGTTGGGAGTGTTTGTTTAATGTCTGAGCAGATGAGTCTAGAGTGTATGAATGAAGCATTGCACATATTGGAATACAGTGCAAACCCTTTCACAATAATATGTGGCCATTTGCTGTATCCTGAATGACAATAACAGCAATAATGGGGATAATCTGATGGGAAAAGCAGAGCGGGATGGATGATGGGTGGGACACCAGGGAACCTATTCTCCGCCCAGGGACTTGGGGTTCAAGCCAGGCTTTCCATTTTTCTGGGTTTGTGCTCCGTACCCAGCTGGCAAGACGCCTCCCTCTGATTCAAAGAGGGGAGAAGAATCCCTCACCCAGGGCTCTTGGGGACGTCAGACCGCTCCTTACGCAACAGCCTCCTAATGAGTTAAGTGTAAATGAATCAGAAGCAGATGGATTGGATTGTTCTGGAAATACACCCGAGGTTTAAAAATTAAGGGAAAAAGCATTTGGCAAAAGGCATTTTGGGGTTTGCCAAGACCCAGAACATTTGAAAAACAGTTCAAGATTTCTTTTGCTTTTTCTTTTCTCCTTAGTTGTGAAACCCACAATGCTGCCTACAGGTGGTAGAAGGAGACGGCCCCCTTCTTCAGACTGATGTTCCCCTTGCCGTGGGGGTGATGGACCCCGGACAGGAGGCAGTGGCTACCGAAGCAGGGCCTGACTGTGTCCGGGGGCAAGGCCCCGCGCCCGCCTCTGTTGGCAGGGGAAGGAGGGCCCTTGGGCTTGCAGCTCCCAGCCTGGGCCTCGCCCTCCGTCCGGGCCTGCTCTGGGCTGCTCTCTATGGCGTGCCATGTGCCTGCTGCCTTTCTAAGACTTGACTCACCTTGTCCAAACATGGGGAAGCTCATTACATAAGGGAAACGGTCTCCAATTTGCTAGGCGAGAAACTCTGGAAGTTAGCAAACGCTAATCCAATAAAATATAAAGTGAAATGTTTATTCTAGAAAAAACCCTTCAAACAATTTTTTTTTATTAGTCACATTTGGCACGGTTGAGCCTTTCCCTGGAGGGACCATCTTGCTGAGGGAAAAGGGAAACAAAGCAACGATCTCAGAGGAAAACTCAACCCAGCAGTTTCTAAATCTGCAACTGGCTGGCTGTGGGAGTGCACACAGGACAGCAAATCTCTCCATGCTTTGGTTGCCCAATAACCATCTTGCAAGGGTTTCTTTGATTAAAGGCAAATATATGAATCAAATAGGTCAGGGGATGATTCACGCTGATAACGAATCCTAATGTTCCAGGAGCATTAGGTCTTTGGTGTAATCAACACACGGGAGGGACACTTAGCAAATTCTAGCAGAGTTGTCCCCCGTCCCTCTTTCCCCCAGACACCTACCTGTGAAGCCTGACTCACCTGCACGCCTCTCAGAATTCTGTGCCTTGAAAGCCTGGTGACCTTGGCCCTTCCCCAGGTGGGACGGTGGGAGACACTGGGAGACAGTGGCTCTGTGACCTGGGGTCCTACCCCAAGATTTCTAATTACGTTTCGGGGTCACCCACGTCCAAGAAGAGCTGTCGTCGTGTATGGGCTCTGCCACAACCCTGCCTGGAAAAAGCAATACTGGAGTTTCTCTCTGGTCTTGCTGCTGCTCTCACCCCCCGCTTCTAACTGAGGCCCGGGGCTTTGGCGTGGTGAGAGGCTGGGAGCTGCAGGTCAGGCTGTGGGTGGGTGCTGTTGGCAGAGTGCGGGCAGAGCACGACTGAATTCCGTCCTTCCTCAGAGCCCCACCCAACCTGTCTTTTCATCCGTTTGTTCATTTACCTCCTCATCAGCTGTGTGGGTGCTGGCTCTTAGCCTGACCTCCAGCAAAGATAGGTCTGTTCGCCCCCGTCCACGTTGACAATGACAATCGGCCATTGCATAAGTGGTTACCATTTACAAAGAGCTTTCACATATATAATCTTGCCTCCTCTCAAAAACCCACAGCAAATGCAGGGGCCCTCAGATCATCTGGTCACCATCTCATGACAGAGGGGACGTTCTTCCCAGGGTCCCGCAGCCACGCAGAGGCCAGGCTTGGTTTAGAGCCTCTTCACTCCCCAGGCTTGTACTTGAACTCACCTTGTTCTTGATCAGGATCTATTTTGTTCGGTGTCCTCCTGTTTACATTGCCCCACGTGGACTGTGAACTCCTTTGGGACAGGGGTCATGTTTGGTACGTCTCCATAGCTCGCATGGAGAGGGGCTGAGCAGCGTATGTGGAATCTGCTTAACAAACATCCAATGAACAGTAAAAAGTATTGAACTGGGTAGGACTAGATCACGGCGAACAGATTGGCATTGCGTTGCCTGATCTGAAAGAGTGGCTCCGGGTCTCTGGGAGCCTCCCTGACTGTCACGTGCTCTCCACCCTCACCCCCTTTAGTCCTGACACAGACTCCCTGACACCAGCTGTAGCATTATTACCCTTATTATCACCACTCTCGCAGAGCCAGCTCCCAGCGTGGGCCAAGACATAGGAAAGAAGGTGGGAGCTTCTAGATATCGTTCCAGCCAAGGGAATACGAGGCAGAAGCCCCGGCATTGGAGGGCGGAAGCAGCCCATGTGGGGAGAGAGGGGACAGACCACGTGGTCTTTGAGCTGGAGCCTGGCCCTACCCCGAAGTGCTGGGTGACCTCAGCCCCGCTGCCTCTGGCTGAACGTGAGAACAAAGGTCCTCTCTGTCCTGCCTCCTTGCTTCTTAACTATATGAGTGAGAGGGCAAATGAGATCCCATTTTGAACTCCCAGGAGGAAAGGCAGTAGTAATAACAACGATTATGTAGAGGGTCTGGCTTGTTGAGGCTGCCTTCAAACAGAAACTAGCTCACCCCCCAGGGCAGGTGGAGGCCACCCCTAGGAGCTGGGAGCCATTCTGGCTTTGGGGGTGCGGGAGGTACGGGGAAGGGCAGAGAACGCGGCAAGGGGTTCTCTTTCAGACTCATCACCGTCCTTGGAATTCCTAGGTGTGTGGGAATGCTGGTCAGGCCTCCTGCCTCCCCGGAGTTTCTTCCTCTCAGGGGAGAATTCAGGCTTCCCCATTTCTGACATGATGATTCAGAGCAAAAGTGGACTTGTCAGAGACAGGAAGGAAAGATAAGATAAAAATAAAAAGTTAGCCAGACTTATAAGTTTTTCTGGCCTTAGTTCCCCCTCTTCCTACCGCACAGCATTCACATTCTAGAAAATCAAAATCCCACAGCAAAGCCAGGAAAGGAGGGCAAGGCCACAGGCTCCAGGTCAAGGCCGGAGGGCAGTGGAAGAAGTGATTCAGAGCCCGGGGATGGAGGAGACCGCGGCGGCCAGGATGCAGGGCTCCGGGCGGGGCGTCAGCCTCAGTGCTGCTCGCGCACCCGCCCCCATCCACCCCAGAGGCAGGCAGCCGGGAGCCATGTGATCGATGGGCCCCAGCTTGAATGGAAAGTCCAGATTCCAGGGACACACAGCTTAAGAGGCAGGAGGAAACCCACCTCTCACATCTGCAACAAAATTAAACTAAATACATAAAATTTGTTAGTTTACAAATAGAACTGTTACTTGTTTCTCGGGGTATTAACAATCTCCTTTTTTTGATTAAAAGAATGTATTTTTAATTAAAAATTTTTTTTTCTGGTAATGCCCGTGAAAGACGTTTGTTTCAGTTGCCAGCATTTCTGCAGAACTAATGTGGGTGGATTGTGACAGATATAATTTCTCCATCCTACAGTTTCATCAGCTTGAGTTCTGTTCAACTATACCCGCTGGGCTTAGCTCCTTTTAAAGTTTCCGCTTTGACAGGTAGATTTATTAGTCTTGAAATTTGTACAAATCAGATGTCACTCGTGGCAACTTGTCAAAATGTCAGTCTGGCGAGGCGGCATGAAAGGCTTTCTGGAGAGGGAGACAGTGGTGAGGCAGGCTTTAAAGAGCTCCAGCGCGAGCTGAGGAAGGAATGGGGCCGTGGCAGCTTCTTGATCCTGAGGCTTTACTTTATTGAATATCTCGGGCTGGACAGCGGACGGGCCGTCCGATCCCGGGTCTCTGAGACATCAAGGCTGACAGCCCCCGAATCATGGCTCCTGTCTGTTGCAATGTCAAGTTTCTTTGCTTGTTATGTTCACTTAGTGGGAGAAGGCCAGGGGTGCCGGTGTGGGGAAGGAGAGGGAATCCAGGTCTTTTGGTTTCCAAGAATGCTGGCTGGGTCCGGGCTGATGGAGGGGTGTTCCGGGGTGGGCTCCCCTGGCCAGAGCTCAGCGCAGCATCCCGGCTCATCAACCGAGATTCGAGTTCCACTGGGGAGAGGATGCAGCAGGAGGGAGGGGAAGGTCTCAGGTGGGAACTACAGGAGGGGACAACCCCGGCACAGCCGCAGGGGACCCAGGGCCTCCCTTTCCCAGTCTGCTGGCTTCCCACACTGACTTGGTCCCGATCACTTAATCAAAGATCCCACACTCTGGTCACCTCCATCATTATCTTAGTTTGACACAGAGGGAAATGTTATTAATAGTCAGAAACTTATCTGAATATTTTTCCCCTGGGGCAGTGGGCAGGAGTGCTGTAGAAAGAACTCAGCCAGGGAGTCCGGTGGACCGGACATTCAGGGCTCTGAGAAGGTGCCCTCTTGACGTGAAGGCCAGGGGTGGGGAAGGAGAGTGAATCCAGGTCTTTTGGTTTCCAAGGATGCAGGGCTCGTGCTGCTGCAGTGGAAATAGAATTCTGGTGGAGGAAGCTCTTACTGGACGATTGCACTGTTTGCCCATCTGTTGGTCCGTGTGTCTGCCCCGGGATGTCGGAAGACACCCAAGAGAGCTGCAGAGCTCAGTATTCCTACCACCTCTCTCTCCCATTCACCAAGAGGTTCAGGTGGGCTTGACACTGATGTCTTCAGAGACATAGGGCAGCTCTGAGACCCACACCGGATAACTGGGTCTTCCCTTACTCCCAAGCAGGGGGCTGGGGAACTGCCAGGCTGACGTCCTCAGTGTCACCTTCCCATCCACCCCCACCCTTTCTGGTCCCTTGTCTGCCTCTGAACTGTGCCGTCTCAGCCTCAGGCCAGGCACGACTTGATTTGAGAAGTGTGAAGTGTGCTCTCTCCCGCCCCATCCCCCGCCTTCTCATTTCTTTGCCTGTTGAATTATTGAAGGCCTTTTTCCTTCGTGAGTTCCCAGAAACTCCTGCTCCGATGCAAATGCCTCTTTGAGGGAGGAGACACCTCCTTACTGGGGATGAGGTGACAACACTGCTGAAAGCAAGGAAGTATTCTGTGGGGGCCAGGATCGGGGAAGAGGAAGCATGGAGACCCAAGGGGACCTGCCCAGCTCGTGATATTTTTGAGAGGCCGACCTGCCTGATGCATCCCTGTTCCGTTTCCAGAGCGGGGCGCCAGGCTTTTTAAAGAGAGACAGGCAGGCCAGGTAAGGGGAGGCCGGCAGGGAGCCCCGAGGACCCTTCCCGGCCTCTCACCTGTCTTGCTCTCTAGTGAAGGGAAGGGGACTTCCACTTGCCCCTCTGTCCCCTCAACAGCACAGATGTTTGTCAGTGACCGAGTCCTTCTCTGTCAGCAGCGTGGAGTCCGAGGCGTCAGGAGGGGGATTTTCCTCTCGCTGGGCCCAGGAAGGTGTCGGTGTTCTTACTGAAAAGGACAAGAATCGGGTCCACCGTTTATCTTTTCTCGTTGGCGCCTGGCATGCTGAGGAACTGAGATCATCCCAGGTGAAAAATCTCAGACGTTAAGAGGCGTGACAATGATCACAGTCGTGACGATATAATAACAGGGGTAGTTATCCTAATAATCCCGTAGGATGTATATAGCCTGTCTTTCAAAGCACTCAAAACACTCTCGCGTCTGTGATCGCACATCCTCACAGCCTGCTTCTGGGGGAGAGATGGAGTGGAAGAGGCTCTTGCAGCTACGTGGGGAAACCGAGGCACCTAGCTCATGCCGTTCACTCTGGGCCCTTTAACTCAGCCACGTGACTCCTGGAAAAATGAATCTTTATGTTCGCTATCGCCCAATTATTTTGAGCTGCCATCCTGTCCCTGAGAGCGGAACACACACACACACACATCTGTGGCTTCCAACCCCCAAATGGGCCATTACTGAGAAGCGCTTCAGTTTACAGAGTTGAAAGACTTAATCGCCAGCCTCCACCCCAGCCCTCTTTCCTCCAGTGCTGTGCGCCGGTTCCCTCATCAAAAGGGAACAGGGAAGAGGCAGATCTGAGGGTTTTCACAGGGGAAAACTCTTTAAAAGAATCGCTCTGTGTCATAGTGCAGGGTGGCTTCCTTTCATGTGGCAAATGCATTGTGGCAGCTCCCCGCTCCACATCAGATAGATCATTACAGTGGGGATGGGTGGGATGGGGGGAGTCTTCCCAGCCCCTCCTCCCAGGCAGCTCGGCCCGTCACAGGGAGGTGGGCTGGGGTCACTTTCAAAGGGCGAGCGTGGGGTCCTGAGGGGCTAATGAGTGGAGAACAGAGAAAAAGCGGTGGGTGCTCGTCGCTCGCGGGAGTCCTGTGATCCTCCGTAGTCAACGTGTCTCTGCTTGGTAATTTTAGGGCAGGCAGCAGGGAGAGAGAACGCGGGCTGGGGGGAAAGATGAGAAGGCGGGGAAAGGCAGGGGAGAAGAAGGAAAAAAAAAAAAACACCCCACCAGCCTGTCTGGCGTTAGTTCAGAAAGCTCTCCAACTCACACATCTGGTTCTTATATTTCAAAGTTAATTAGTCATATTGAGGCTGTCTGAAGATAAATTTATCATCCAGAAAAAACACAAACAGTTTGAAAAATGAAAGGAAGTGGGGTGACATGGCTTGACGTTTAAATAAATCATTTTAACATGATTAAAAAACTTGTCCTGTCTGACACCCAGCACTTGGGTACTTTGTAAAGAATTTTTGACAAAGACAAGTCCCTGTTTGGTGTACGGAAGCCCTTGCCATTCAATTACTCAGAATAGTCTTTGGCCAGTTACTTTCTGAGCGACTTCTGGAGTGTGTGCCGGGCAGCCATGGCTGGGCCCTACTTTCTGGGGTGGTGGTAGGAAGCGTGGGGTAGCCAGTGGTTATTCCAGTTGAAAAAAAAAAAAAACAAAACAACTCAGACGTGAAGCGGTGGGGTAACTGGAGAGCTTTTCTTTGGAGAGGAGTGAGGGTAAAGTGAAGGCTTAATCCGGGCCTCTCTGATGGCTGTCGGGTTTGAGCCGGAAATCCTTGCCCGGCCCAAAGAGGAAAGATCCTCTTCAAATGTCTAGGCAGAGACTTCCAAGAACCAGATGTGTCCTGTTTCTTACACCTCCCAGGGCTCCGCTGACGGTTTCTGTGACAATGGAATTAGGAATCGGGGCTGTCTCTGGCCTGGCTGTAGGAAGTGGCGGCCAGATGGGGGTGGTAACAGTCTAAATTGTGGTGAGTCCGCTGGTTGGTTTGTTGGAGGAGCAGGTGTAGGTGAGCTGGAGTCTGTACAAGCTGAGACACACCACCGTCCTCCTGTTCTTCCCACCCTGCCCCAGCTGTGCCAGTGAACCCTGTGTACTCAGTAAAGGTCGCTGGTTCCTGTTCTCCCGAATGACGGACAGCCCTTCCCAGCCCAGCTCAGCAGTGGGGACAGACATCTGGAGTGGTGGTGGTAGAGACCCTGGTGGCATATGTGGGTATTTCTAAATGTGATGGAAGGGGGGGGGGCATATCCCAGGGCCTCCCCCAAATCTGTCCAAGGTAAATTGGCTCTTGGGAGATTTCGACGCTCCTTTTCATTTGTCCCTTGGTCGCGTGCTCCGTGCAGTTCAGGAGTGATATAATACAACATGAACGTTCTCTCCTATTAGCAATTTGGTCTCATCAGTTTTGTTAATGGGATAACAAGAGGTGCCGGTTATGGTGCAAAAGTCTCATCATGTTGGTAATTTTCACTGTAACATGTTAGCGATCTGTCACTATTTGTTTCCAGTAATACTGGCAAGAGTCTGCTTACATCAGGGTCTCGAAGGTTCTCTCCACACTCCCAGACTGTTCTTTCTTTCTCTGGCTAGGTAGCTTCCCTCCTCTGATCTGTCTCTGTCCCTCTCACTGCGCCTTTGTTTCTGTCTTCCTGATACCACCTCCCTCCCCTCTGATAACCGATGACAATGTATGTTTCGGAGGGAAACGCTGTCCCAGGGCAGCCCCTGCAAGGATAGAATTCCAGACCTGGAGGCCCCAAACGATCATAATCCCCATCCTTTCATCTGTCAGATGGAGAAATCGAGGTCCAGAGAGGAGAAATAAGTTGTCCAAAATATCACCGTCGGTTTATCACAGTCAGAGCAAGGCCAGGCCTAGGACCCTGGTTTCAGGATTTCAAATCATGGTGCCTTTTACTATGTGATGAACAGTGTCATACGAAAAATCAGTCAACCCCAGAAACCAACTTTCTTGCACATGGGAAACTCATTCGGGTGAAGTTAAGGTCACGGAGAAGAAAAAGTCTCCTTCGCCCTCATAACGGGGCTTTTCTCATCTTGATCAGGATGGGACCTCAAACCACGTAGTTTTCTGACGTGAGTCATCCTACCAGCTGAGCCCCAGTCTCAGTGTCCCCCGCTCTAAAATCAGGAAGGGAAGGCTCTCCTTAGCGAATCCTGGCCATCAGCTGGGTGGATGAAGCTTCCGGCCCCAGCGCCGGTCACCAGTGGTCCAGCACAGAAGCCCTGGCCACAGATAGCCTTTCCTATGCCAGGTGAGATGCTCCTGCCTACCTCCGGGCCCTGCAGCCCTGCTGCAGCTCTCAGAGACCTTCACCTTGCCCTTGTGCGTCAGCTGGGGAGGGCAGGATGCACTACTGTTGGAAGCGTTCCTTTCCACAGCTGGTGCCTCGAGGCATGGAGGCTGAGAAAAGCCAGAAGCATCACCCTGTCGTGCAAAGATGCCAGATTTCCAGTCAGACGGACTAGGGTTTGAATCATAGCTCTGCTACTTAGTAGCTGCGTGAGCATTCCAGATACAGAAACTGTGTCTCTGTTTCCTTACATGTAACATGAGGAGTCCTAATAGTCTGCCCATAGGTTTGCAGTGAGGAGTAGGGAACGTGTATGTAAAAGACCCAGAACTTTCCAAGGCACCTAGGAAGCCTGCCCCTTACTCACAGTACAGGCAGGTGGCGTGGAGACTTACCTTGACCATCTTTTGAATTTGCTCGTATCAGGCTCATGGTGTCTGGATGTGTGAGGTTCAGCGGTGCTGGACCATTGAGGGACGTGTTCTATTTCCAGGGTCAAGGAGGATTTCGAAAGCAGAGGGATCTAGAGCAGCTGTTGAGAGGAGGGGAGCATGCCAACCGCTGAGTCACCAGGGGTGTCGATGTTTAGAGGAAAGAAGGAATATCCGCGTTTCTGTGGCAGGGAAAGAGGAAAAAGGAAAACAGAGGCTCTTGCTTGGGTGCTAGTGGAGCTACTGGCTTGTGCACGTTCAGAGCCTTCCCACAGATCGTCCAAAGCTTCTAAGGAAACCGCCAGCTGACTTTGAAATCTCAAAACAGTCTCATCACACCCTGTTGAATCATAAACTCTGTCTAGGGTGGGGATGTGGCAGTGCCATGCCGGGAAGGGGGCGTGCGCTCCTCCGAGGGGCGCCTCCCAGGCCTAAAGGGGATCAGAACCCCGGCTGGGCCGCCCTTCCTCCTGCTGTCCTTGAGATGCTCTGGCTATGTGGTCTGCCTGCCTGCCTGCCTGTCTGGTGCTTCCTTAGGAGCTAACAGACTCTGTGTGTGTGTGTGCGCGTGTGTGTGCGTGTGCAGGCGTATGTGCATGAATTTGCCTTTCCTGTGATCCGGGTCTCTACTTAGAAAATGGGAGGTCAGGGGATTCACAGTGGGATCCGTTTATAAAAAGCTAGGTCTGGGCAGCCAGGCCCTGCAGACCTGCCCCTCTCTGGGGTCTCAGTTTCTCTCCGCAGCTCTAACCCGACCAGCTCAGACTCATCGGGAAGGTCGCATCACGCCTGTCCCCTCCTTGGGGAGGTTCCCTGGAGCACAGTGGACTGTGCCTCTCAGTCCTTACTCTGCTTCTCGTTTTCCTTCTGAGCTTTGATCAGAGTGGTAACCAGCTTGTTATTTATTTTGGGTCCTGTCTGGAGAATGTAAGCCAGGTGAGGGCAGGGCCTTTGCCAGCCTGTTGGCCTCTGTCTTCCTGGTGCTAGAACACCTGGGATCCAAGGCCACACGTGCACGGGTGTACCTGTTGCGTTAATGAGGGAACCTGCACAGCGTGGCCGTTAATGACTTCCTCTACCTGCCTCCCAGGGTTTGCGTAAGGGTCAGAGGACCGTGGCTGTGAAAGTCATTTGAAAAAGTTCAGAGAAATATGCCAAGTGTGAACCATTAACATCCGTCTCCTGCAGGAGGTGGACGACATTCCTTTGCCAAAATCTCTCAGCAGCCTTGAGGTGAGCCTGGCAGACCCTAGACACTTTCCAAGATCCTCGCTCCCACCTCCACTGGGGTCCTTGAAGCGAGACCTCAGATCACAGAACAGTGCAGCTCAGCTTTACTCGTGTTCGCCCAGCGCCTGCTGCGTGGTGACGGATGCAGGAGTTCCCCGGGGCATAATTCTGCCTCTGTCCTCCGAAAACTCACAAGCTAATGGGCGAGGCCAACCTGCAAACCAATAAATCCTCATGCAGGGACACGTGCCGCAGCACAGGCAAGTTGAGGTACCCGTGTCAACGGGGGGAAGCAGTGATTAACCTCAAGGAGATGGGGAGATGATGGCAGGATCCCTCGGAAGACGAGGCCCCGCCCTCTGGGAACTTACACCTTGAGCCCGTGTGTCTCGACTTTGACCTCTCCCTGCCCCATCTCCACCCAGTTTTTCCTGATCACCCCCAACATGAACTTTTTTTTTTTTTTTTTTTTGCGGTACGCGGGCCTCTCACTGTTGTGGCCTCTCCCGTTGCGGAGCACAGGCTCCGGTCGCGCAGGCTCAGCGGCCATGGCTCACGGGTCCAGCCGCTCCGCGGCATGTGGGATCTTCCCGGACCGGGGCACGAACCCGTGTCCCCTGCATCGGCAGGCAGACTCTCAACCACTGCGCCATCAGGGAAGCCCAACTACATGAATTTTTAATCCCGCAGATACACAGTGTATCTGTTTAGCCTTTGTAATATCTTAGATGTTTTACCCGCCAAGGATGCCTGCAGGGAATGCGTGCTCTTACCGCCCGCCTTTCTGCCCTCCCAGCCCATTTGGCTGACCCCCGTCAACCTCTCCTGCATGCCCTGATGGCGTGGCAAGTCTTCCCTTCTGTTGACAGTCACCAAATATGCAGCCCTGGGACACACACAGGCCAGAGCTCAGTGCACCAGGGGCCTTCCCGGGGGCTTGGCGGCTGGTCTCTAGGTTTAAGGGTGCTCCTGGCTCCTTCACCTCCTCTCCTGTGAGGCCATTTGGGAAGCCTCACCCATCATCACCCTGCCGGCTCCCCAGCATCCTTCTGTGTGGCCCTGACATATCAGAATACTCTCACTTCTGCCAAATCAATGTGGCCCCCACCCCGGCATGGCATGCAGGGTTGGGACTCTGCCGTCTCCTCTTAACTGTCCTCTTCCATGTGCCATCCCTCATCTTACCGTTTCGGCATCACTGGCAGCCCGAGGCCACCCAACCGGGCACTGTTTGGCCCAGGACAGACGCCAGGCTGGGCCACGTGCTTCCGTGTGCAGCTCTGGTCTCCAGACTGTCCGCCTCCTGTGGGTGAGGACTGCTTCCCATTCTTCTCTGCTTCTCCCTCCGCCTGAAGCAGCGGTCCTTGCACACTTGTTGGTTGATGGGCCCACTTTTTCCTTCTCGGTCCAACTAGGGAAAGCAGGAATTTTTCCTCTTATAAGTCTTCTCATTGAATACAGGGCACTGAGTAGGGACTTAAAACATGTTTGTTGAATGAATTGAACTAGAGAATGTTTTTGTTTCTTCTGACACCATTTAGACAACATGGTACACTCAGGTCCTGGTCTCCTGGAGCTTGACTTTGAGTGTCAAGTAGGTCCCAAGGCTTGACTCCATCCCCGGCCTCTCAAAGTCACAATTTCTCAGGAGCTGAGCAGGGTACCAGCCGGGTGTCATTCTGTCACATGGTTGGTTTTCTCCTGGAGGAAGAGCCACCACGTTTCAGCTCCATCATGGAACCAATTGTCATAAAGCAGTGTCTTCTAGCTTCTGTCTTAGGTACTCTCGACAGTACTCTTTTGGGGGGCTCTTTTTTAGAGCCGCTTTTGGTTGGGTTGGGTTAGCAGAGACATTTAGACATTCTGCTTTGCAAATTCCTGGAGAAATTACATCCCTGTCGTACTTGAACACTCTCAAATAGGAAAGAATTACTTTATTGGGTGTCCCCCCCCCCCCTCCTCCTAAATGTTTGAAGCTAACAAAATGTTTTCAAGCAATTTCTCGCCACTGGATTTGGTGAAACTCACTTCAAGTGTCTTTCCAGAGCCTTTCATAGAAAAGTAATTGTGTAATTAGCTATAAATTAGTAAAAATTATGCTAATTACTTCCAGGTGTGACATATTTTGTGCTTAAAAACGAGTAAGAGAAATAAAGGAGCTGTCACTGGGGTTCCCAAGCGAAGCCTGGCCCAGGCAGCTTGGCAGGTTGATGTGCACATTTACTTAATATTATTTTTTTAATTATGTAATTTCTGAATAAGTACAAACAGACCCGAGAACAAAAGTACAACAGACAAAACCCAGGGGTGGTTGTTTTTGTGTGTGTGCTTAATTAAAAGGAGACTCAGTAGAAGGCTTTCCAGGACTTTTCAAACTTGTAAGGGGGGACTGGAGGTGGTGGGATAGGGGGATGTCGGGGTCAAAGAGGTCTCTGGGGTTCCTGGGCTCTTGAAGCCGGAAGGGGTCTGATGGCCCCCTGGGGGTTTGCCCTCTTCACACCCCCTTCACCCTTTCAGTTCTGATTATCAAGGTGATGTGTACCATGGCCAAGACATGGCAGCTGTGATGTGCTAATGGCATTGAACATCATTTGCATATGGCTCTTTTTTTAAAAAAACGGAGGTGACATTGATTTATCACTTTATGTAAGTTTCACGTGTACAACGTTCTATTTTGACTTCTGAACGCACTACACTGTGCTCACCACCAAAAGTTTAGTGTCCAGCCCTTACTGTGCAGTTGACCCCTTTCACCCATTTTGCCCTCCCCAACCCCGTTTCCCTCAAGTAACCACTGATCTGCTCTCTGTGTCTACATTTTTGCCTTTGTTTTGGTTGTTTGTTCATTTATTTATTTAATATTCCACGTATGAGTGAAATCATACAGTATTTGTCTTTCTCCGACTTATCTCACTTAGCATAATGCCCTCAAGATCTACCCACGTTGTTGCAGATGGCAAGCTTTCATCTTTTTAATGGCTGAGTAGTATTCCATTGTGTGTGTGTGTGTGTGTGTGTGTGTGTGTGTGTGCGCGCGCCACATCTTCTTTATCCATTCATCTGTTGATAGGCACTTAGGTCATCATTTCCATGTCTTGGCTATTGTAATTAATGCTGCAATGAATATAGGAGTGCATATATCTTATCAGATTAGTGTTTTTATATTTGGGTAAACACCCAGTAGTGGAATAGCTGGACCATATGGTGGTCTTATTTTTAGTTTTCTGAACCACCTCAGCACTGTTTTCCATAGCGGCTGCCCCACTTTACATTCCCACCAACAGTGTGCATGCAGCTCTCTTTGTGGCGCAGTGCTTTACTGTATTGGTTTCTCTGTCCTGTGAGGTATGTAGAACAGGTTTTCATAGCATACACGGAAGTCTGAAGGACCACATTCTCCCGGGATGAAGTAAAGGGAGAAAGGAGAGGGTGGGATCTCTTTCCTTCCTGTTTTTCTTCCAACCTTTTCCTCCTCTCCCTCTTCCTCTTTCTTTTTAAATTCATTCCACTACGATTGGGACCACTCTACTCTGCACCCGCTAGCAATGGTGGCAAGGTGGAAACCAGCCGATCAGTCCATCTGTCAGTCAGATATGCTGGGTTCTGTGGTAGGTGCTGGGCATCCAGAGACCAATGTCATGTCAAAGCTCACTGTTGGAGGAGACAGGCATGAGGAAACACTTTGATGGAATACGGGCAGTGCTCTGATTACGGCGACCCCAGGGCTTGGGATTTCTAAGGATAAAGCCACTTTCAAACATTCCGTCTCATTGTCTTTCCATGACAATTTGTGCTCATGATACGTTGCGTCCCCAGCTTTGATTTGAAGGACTTGGTCCCCAGGGCTGTAACAGAGGAACGTAGAAAGTGCTCTGGCTGGACGAGAATCAAATCATCCTCCAAGAGGACGGGCACATCAGCTCGGTCTTCAAGGGTAAGCGGAAGTTTTCCAGGCAGAGAAGGAGAGAAAGGGAATTCTTTCTGTAGAGGCGATGGCTGAGAAGGACTTAGAAGGATGACTAAGAACTGGAAGAGGAGATGCTAGTTGGGGGGCTGGGTAGGGCAGGAGGGGCAAAAGCACAAAGGCATCAGACAGTGTGATGTCTTGGGGCAACTACAAGTGTTTTGGTGTCACTGGAGCATTAAGAGTGAGGAGGGGGTAGGGAAAGGAGGCTGGGCTCAAGGAGAGCCTGGTTGGCTCTACCCTAGAGCGCGGACTTTGGAATATGGGGAAGCCACTGTAAGATAAAGTCCAGTTAGCGCGTGTGTGTGTGTGTTTGTGTGTGTGTGACACGGACAGAGGGAGATTAGCAGAGCCATGTTCTCTGGCCTTCCCCAAGGAAAGCTGGTTCATATTTTCAAGAAGACAAATTTAAAGACTGATGGGCCAGCTGGGCTTGGAGGCGAAGATCCCCCATCTCTCACTGGAGAGCAGGGACCGCCCCCGGGAGAGACCTTGAAGGGATGTCCTGAGAGAGCGGCTTTCTGACCTGGTCTGCTGGTCACCCTGTGGCCTCCACTCACCGTCACAGGCTGCAGACCGCATCACACCTCCAGCCTTCAGCCGTACGCAGTTAAGGCAACAGATTCTCGAGGGGCAGCTGCTCTGGGAGCTTACCAAGGGCACCCATTTAAGAGGAAAAGGAATAAAAAGCACGTGTGTTTTCTTCAACCCTCTTGACGTTCTCACAACCTCCTTCTAAGTTCCTGTCTTTCTGATCTGCAGATTAAATAAAGAAACCTCACTGAAATATCTTTTTAAAACAGAAAGATATTTGGAATTGTTATTATTATTTTTTAACATCTTTATTGGAGTATCATTGCTTTACAATGGTGTGTTAGTTTCTGCTTTATAACAAAGTGAATCAGTTATACATATACATATGTTCCCATATCTCTTCCCTCTTGCGTCTCCCTCCCTCCCACCCTCCCTATCCCACCCCTCTAGGTGGTCACAAAGCACCGAGCTGATCTCCCTGTGCTATGCGGCTGCTTCCCACTAGCTATCTATTTTACATTTGGTAGTGTGTATATGTCCATGCCACTCTCTCACTTCGTCACAGAAAGATAGAGAAATATTAAGGAAGTGTAGGAAAAACAAAGTAAAGAAACCTAAAACAAACAAACAAACAAAAACCCCTGAAACAACAATGACAGCAACAACCACAAACAAAAAGGTGCAGGTCTGGAGGCAGGAAAGCCGGGTCATGTCCTGATTCTGGCCCTCCTCATCCATCTCATGTGACTTGAGTCACTTTCCCATCCAGGCTTCAGATTCTGCATTTTTAAAACAAGAGGATTGAGCTAATTTATCTCAAAGTTCTTCCCAGCTCAGATCTGTAACCTCTGCATTTTTAAATTTTACTTTCAGTAGCAGCATGAGAAAACACCTTTATTTTTCCTTTTATTCTTATCATACAGATGAAGATGGTAGCAGGGCTGAGTATTATGTGGGCTGTCTCACAGTTAGGCTGTGGGACATTTGAAAGTGTTAACCATCAAAAATATTTCCTTTCCTACATTTTCCATTTTCCATTTCCCAGGGTCAAGGTGTTTTCAATGCGGAGCCCTAGGTTGTTGGATCAGGAGACACGTTTTGTTTGCTTCCTATAAAAGGCAGCTTGTGTGTTGTCAGTAGCCCCTCCCTTGTGTAACCACATTTATAGCATTAATGATGACAAGGATGCTGAGGATGATGGGAACTAGTATCTGTTGAGTGCGTGCCTCTGTGGGTCAGACATTAGTCTAAGAGCTTTGTGTGTACTTCATCCTATGGGGTGGGTATCATTATTATGCCCATTTCACAGATGAGGGCATACACACCCAGGGAAGTTGTCACCAGGACTCCTGTGCTGGGCTTGAGGAAGGCACATACATTCAGAATAGGATTCTTGTGGGTTCGATCCCTGCATTCCTGAGTCATGTCCCTGGCCAGCCACCCAGGGCTCCTGAAGATTCAATGAGACAATCTTTGTGACAAGTACTTTGCAGACTGTGATGTACCATGCGCATGCAGACAGAAACCGACGAGAACCAGCGCCAGGGCAGATGGGACTAATGTGGCCACAGTGGGCCAATCCTCCCCAGCAGGACGGCTGGAGTCCCAGAGAAAGGCAGAGACGCTGAGGCCAGGCTGGGGAGAGGATGTCTTGCAGGCGGAGCTGGGGCCTCTCTGCCTGAGGCTCCCTCCTCCTGGGGCAGGTGGCCTTCCTCCCAGGAGCTCCGTCTTGCCCTTTGATTCTTCCTGGCTCCTTTCCTTTTAGAACCAGGCATGGGGTCAATCTGCTTTCTCATTACCCAAGAGGTCAAGTCTAGCCACCTTGGCTGGCACGAAAGCCCTCCCCAGCTGGGCCTGCCCCAGGAACCTGGCCCCATTTCCTGCAGCTCACCCCCAGACACCTCCTTCTGCTCCAGTGGCCACTCTCCTTGGTGTTCCCCGTAGACTAGGCACAGTTGTCCCTTTGGTGTCTTGACTGACGCTGTCCCTTTCCTGAAGTACTGGCTTCTCCCCACTCACCCCCGATGACAGCTGAAGTTCCACCTCCTTTCAAGGTCTTTGCTTCAGGCCTTTCTGTCAAATGTGGGCTCTTAGCGCCCTTTATCTCCATCAGTCTTACTGGCCATCTGGGTGTGGCTCTTCTGGAGGGCAAGGGACTGAAGGAGATTCAGCCTTTTGTAAAAAACACCCTTAAGCTTTGCATTTGGAATTTTGCTCATAGCGCCTTGCCTGAGCCGCTCTTTATAGGGAGAAAGAGGAACGCTGTGGACAACCTTGGCCTTCCTCTAGATCTGTTTTGTGGCCAGGCTGGTTAAGCCTTCATCTCCCAGGATGGCCTGACTCTGCGGTTAGAAAGGGTTCTGTGCTTGCAGCCCCGGGGAGTGTTTGTAGTGGCACCAAAGCCCTGTTAACTCCAACTAGTGTCCCCAACTCCCCGGTCAGGGAGTCTGGCCTCGGCCAGACGAGAGATCTCTCCATACCTGCTATACAGGCCAACACCTCTTGTGATAACTCCCAGAAGAGAGAATTTCAAAGAAGTCAACTCATGCCAAAAATGCCTTTGTCAGTGTGTCTCTGTAGGGGTGGTCAAGACTGGCTGCATAGTGTAGGCGGCCCGGCGCCAACTGAAAACTGTGGCTCCTTGAATTTCAAGATGGCGATGAGCAGAGCATCAAACCTACACGGGCCTTTCTGACTCGGGAGAGGTTGGGGGTCGTGCGGACATGCAAGTTGACACCATGAACCGGCTCTGCTGGCTTCTGTGCCTGGTGTGTTGGCTGCTGTCACAGGTGCAGGCGGTGGTGGTGTTGGTGTGTGTTAATTTCTTCTTCTTTTTACTCAGCAATTTCCAAGTTAAATAATAATATTAAGCATCTACCACATGACCGGCAGTGTTTACAACACCATGAAGGGGGGGATTCACAAAATCAGTAGAAGATACTGGCTCTCCCTTGATGTTTACAGTATTATCAAAGAGACAAGAGATATATGCATTCCATTCCCATTTATCTCCATCGGATGAAGAATCGCAGGCTCAGAGAGGCTAACTGGTTTGCCAAAGTCACACAGCTACTCCAGGGCCCCAGTACTTTCTGTGTAGCCTCACCCACGAAACACTTAAAGAATTGGTCCACTTGGTGCAGAGCCCTAGGAGTTGTGTGAGGTCAGGGAAGCAGGGGCGACCGGTCAGGGTCATGGACTAGTCGGGGCCGACTTGGAGAGGAGGAAGGGTTTAGGTTGGGGGGAAGATGCAGTGAGGGGAGGGCATTCTGCCATCAGGGAGGTGGGTCTGGCTCCATCGAAGGGGGCTGCGAGGTCAGGGGGCCCTCTTTGCTCACTCCTTTCCTTCCAAATGAGGTACCAGTTCTCTGGGGCCATCTCTCTCTTAATCCCAGTTCAGTGTTTTTCAAGCTTTTTGGACCACAACCCTCAGTAAGAAATTTTCAGGTGTGGCCCAGTACACACACAAGTGTACGTGTGTGTGTGCATGTGCTTCCGTGTGTTTATTTACCTTTATGACTTCTGATGCAAGCGGATGTTTTCTATTATATTCTGTTATGTAATTAAAATCAGATGATGGTACACCAAACTGAGGCACTACCCCAACTGGACTTGGACGCCACGCTGCCATCATTACTAGATGGACAGTTCTTTGGCCCTCAAAGCCCGCACCGAAGGAAGGGCTATGTCTTCAGCTCTGAGAGCCTGTGGAACTCTCTCTCTCTCTCTCTTTGGATGCCTAAAGCTCGTCCTGCTGGCATTCTGCCCTTCCACCGCCCACCCACTGCCAGGATCTCAGACCCTCCTACCATGGGTTTAATTACATTTTCATGCAATTGCATTTTCTCTTCCCAATATGAGGAAGTACACCTTCCTCACGAGAAAACACCGTCCTAGAGGATGAGCAAGACACAGCAGGTGGTAAGGACTCCTGAGCCCATTTCCCCAGCTCCTCCGAAGCCCAGCCCTGTGCCTTTTCTATAGCAGGCGTTCAGCAAGTGTTAAGAGATTGAGAAATTGGTTGAGTATCTCAGAAGGATTTGGAGATTTTCTAAGGAGTTGAACGTGACTTTAGCATTACTGGTTTAAAAGGCCTCTTGGTGGGGCAGGCATTTGACGGTTCCCCTTGCAGGCTCGCAAGGAACGCCCCACCTTCTCAGCTGTTCTCCCTCTTATCATGTTTTTCCTCTGACTCAGCTTTGCTTTCCAGCCTCAGGTACTTCTGGGGCTCATACCCCATTGCTTTTTACTGAGAGAAGCAAAATGGGATGGTGGCGAGTTTGATGAGACCCACGCACTCTGGCTGGCCTGTTCCCTGAGCCAGACAGCAGAAACCCCCCAGCATAACCCGCTCACCTCACCCACAGTGCGGGGAGAACACTGACCTCAGTGTCAGGAAACTTCACGTCGGAGTCCCCTTACCCAGGTGAGTGACATTGGGGCAATGGCTTAGCGTCTTGGTACTTCATTTCTCTTCCCTTGTCATCCTCTTGCTTGTTGAGATGACCACATTACCTAACACGTGGCAACTTTACCTGTCTGGCAGTTGAATGATACCCACCTGCATTTGTAACCTTCGTTTGCATAATGGCTTCCCTGCTCATCTTTGAACTGCGTGAATTGTTTTATGACCGACCCAATTGACTGGGGAGCTGAGGTTGGGTTATCCGAGATTACTCAGCTAATAAGCAGTGGAGTTAGAATTCAAACTCAGATTTTCTCTTTCCAAAGTCTATATTCTTATCCTCATGATTTAATGTAATTATATCAGCCCATTAAGTTAATGCTTATTTCCTCCGGCCCAGCGGCGCCCTGAAAGGAGTGAACTTCTGTTGATGGAGGGAGGGTTAACTCGTGGTGGAGACAGGGAAGCAGTGGTCAGAGGAGGGAGAGGAAAGGAAGGCAGAGGGTGTGAGTGAAGAACCAAGTTTAGGAATCACAGGGGGCTCACGGTTGAAGGCTTCCTGGGTCGTTTCACTGCTGTTTCAGCTCCCTGGGTCCCTGGGCAGCAGCCATCAGATACGCCGTCAGTGATTTTAATCAACAAACCAATGAACCGGCATTTACTTGGGGATTTCGAGGCTGACGCAGAAGTCTCATTGTTGGCGAGCACTTTGCACCGAGGTCATTTTCTGTGACAGCACAGCCCTAGGCCGCCAGCCCTTGCGTTTGGAATCAGAGGGGTGGGTGATGTGCTTTGCAGAGTCCGTGAGCCCCTGGTGGTTTCCATCTCATTGTCACATCAGTGCAGAAGGGGAGCGGGTGGGGTCAGTGTTGGGATGGGGCCATCTTCTCTGACGACTCAGCCTCCTCCATGGGCCGTGTCAGTCAATGACTTCTTTTCCTTTTCTCAGTTTCCAACCTGGTCTTTAAAACGTGATATGACATTCTTTGCTCTAATGAATAAGCCTGTGTGGTGGGGCGGGGGGTTGTTTTAGCCCTGCTCCCATTTTATAGATGAGGAAACTTGGGCTCAAAGAGAGACTGGGACACCGCCCCCCCCCACACAATGTCCTGAAGCCGGATATGGATCTAAGTGTGCTGATTTCAGAGTCCACCATCATTGACTTCTCCTCAGGTGCCTCAGCTCTTAGAGAAAGGACCAGGTAAGGGAGCAACGTGAGTTACCCAGGCAGTCACAGGCTCCTACAGAGGACCTCAAATCCTGAGACCCTTGGCTGCTGGAAGGCAGGTCTATGTTGAAGCTTTTGGTTTCCTGTTCTCAGTACTTCCTCTGGAGGATTTCTCTCCAACAGGTGTAACTCAGTCACCTGCATAAGTGTTATTAAAAACTCTAAGACAGGGTCTGTAAAAGCAAACCAAATAATTCAGAAGTCTCCCTTTCGCCACCCCCTCTTTACCAGTAGCTACTGTTAATAGTTCTGTGTGTGTGTCTTCCAGACGTTTTAAGCGTGGATATGCTTATATGTATGTGTGTGTTATATGTAAAATGCTTTTAAGCATAGGCAGGATCATACTATACATAGAATTCTGCAACTTGCTTTTACACTGAAGAGCATTTTATGGACATGCCTTCATGTTAGTATCCACAGTCCTGCCTCATTCTTTTTTTTTGTTTGTTTTTGTTTTTTTGCAGTACGCGGGCCTCTCACTGTTGTGGCCTCTCCCGTTGCGGAGCACGGGCTCCGGACACGCAGCCTCAGCGGCCATGGCTCACGGGCCCAGCCGCTCTGCGGCATGTGGGATCTTCCCGGGCTGGGGCACGAACCCGTGTCCCCTGCATCGGCAGGCGGACTCTCAACCACTGCACCACCAGGGAAGCCCCTGCCTCATTCTTTTTAATGCATGCTTGATGTTAATATTTCATTTTACGGATGAACCAGTTTATTTAACCTGTTACCAATGGGTGGACGCTTAGGTTGATTCCAGCTTTTTTCTATTACAAACAGTGCTTTTGTGAGCATCCTTGTGTAGTTGGAGAAATTCATATAAATGAAATTTCTGGCCTGCAGGATTCGTGCATTTATAATTTTGATCGATATTGCCACATGGCTCTCTGAAGTGGTTGTCCCATTCACAACATCAATCTAAACATTGCTTTCTTTTTTTTTTTTTTTCGTGTGTTCAGTAAATACTGTGGAAATTGGTCCTGACGGTTTAGTCAATTATTATTGTGATTCAACTCTCCTCTCTGCTACTCAGGGGTGAGTCCATCCCATTCTGGGGTGTTTGATTGGAATTCCATTTCTGCTTTCACTGGCTGGGGGATTGTGGGAAGTTTGCTTGACAGGATCTGAGCCATGATTTCCTCTTGGAGATAACATGACCTCTCTTGAAGAATGGAGTTAGGGACGTCATAAGTATTTTTTTTTTAAGAATTTTTTTTTTGATTTTAAAGTCTTTATTGAATTTGTTTCAATATTGTTTCTGTTTTTTTATGGTTTTTGGCCACGAGGCATGGGACATCTTAACTCCCCAACCAGGGATGGAACCCACACTCTCTGCCCTGAAAGGCAAGGTCTTAACCACTGGACTGCCAGGGAAGTCCCGACATCATGAGGATTTGTTGAGCTTCTTGTCCGAGGTCTGGCACAGAAGAGGTGTTCAAAGCATGCTGTCATTGTCCCCCACAAGCGGAGTCAACACCTGCCATCCCGCCCTAATGAGAGAGGTGGAGTGATTTGCCAAAGGACTCAGGGGGAAACCGAGGCACTGTTGTTAATTGTCTCTCTGTAGTGGCGGCATTAACACGCTTACCTGGTAGACTGCAAGTCTCTGCAGGGCAGGGCCTTTGTTTCCTACTTCTTTGTACTCTCACAAGCCCTGAGCCCAGTGGAGTTAGACATTTGGGGTGGTGGTGAGCGACAGCTGTGACCGGGGACGATGTGTACCAGCAGGAGACCCTGTGGAGGCAGAATCCGTTTTAGAATCCACATCCATTAGGAGACCCAAATAATGCTTCCCACTTTTTCCTATTTAGTGAATTTCAGAAAGGAGCATCAGTGGGAAGTGGAGGAAGGGAAAAAAAACAAACCAAAAACCAGTCTGGGCCCAGAAAGCCCTTTTAGACATTGTTTCTGGGACATGCTTGTGAAGCTGGGAGGAACCTGGATGCTGTTTGGGAAGATGTGTCGGTAATTTGCACTCAGGAGGCCCCCAAGTGGCCTCGCTGGATGTGCAGTGGGCAGAGCCCTGCTCCCGTTGGGCTGGTACTGGGAGGGCCACTGCTTTGCTCTCCCTGTGACTTTCCACCTACTCTTTTGGACTTTCCTCTCTCTATTTTTGGAAAGGGCCTTGTGCTTTATTCCCTCCCCATACTGCCTGTCTACTCCAAAGGCATCTGGTGTCAAGAACTCTATCTGAAAAGCTTGATCTGTGGAGGGCTGTCAATCATGCCCCAGAACTGGCTGGCCCCTGTGGGGGAGGGGAGGGGAGGGAGCACGGCCATGCCCCGGGGTGTGGACTCAGGTCGGGCTAGGGGGCCAGGTGACTGGAGTTGTGATCTCACTGCATCACATCTCTCCGTGCCTCAGCCTTCCCTTCTGTTAAATGCGGTTAAAGTTGCCCTTGCCTCATCGTGAGGGAGTTACAAGGGCAGCTCAGATGTTTGACACCAGAGCAAGAGAAATCACAGGGAGGAAATTCCTCTGTCAGTAATTCAGGAAAGTGGGGTTGCATTCATGTCGCTCCTGGGTCCTCGGGGATTGAGAAGACGTGCCAAACTTATAATCTTCCATGCAGAGGTTGGAGTCTCCTGCCTGCCTGTGCCTAGTTTAATCACAGAGGGCTGAGTCCTAATTCCTTCCTTGCCTCTACTAGCTGTATGGTCTTGGGCAACTCACTTCAATTCTTTGGGCCAGATTTCCTCGTATATAAAATGGACATAACATTAGCACCCCCTTAGGTTGTGAGAGGATTCGCTATTATTATCTTTGGCCGCACGTGAAAATTCCATTTCAGGGAGATAGATGCTTCTTGGCCTTCAGTCAAGTAGGCTATGGATTAGTAGGCTACAGACCGTGCTGTATCCTATAGTGTGTTATGCTATATATGCTACAAACAATAAGCTACGCTACTGCATGCTGTGTATTGTGGAAACCCCTTTGTGGGCAGTGGGGAAGCTTCAGGAAAGGAAAGGTGTTTTTGGGTGGCAGGAGGGTTTTCCAAACTATTTTCCATCTGTCCCAGTCCATTGCGTTCCATCCTACGGCGTCAATACCATTCAATGAGTTTTTACTCAGCATTCAGTGTGCCGAGTGAGGAAATCCAGTGACTTTCTCTGATTCAGCCTGGATCTGAGGGCAAGAGACAGTGACAGAAAGGGCAAATCAGAATCGAAGTCCTGCTGAAGAGCTTCTAAAGAAAAGAGTAATAACCTCTGAGCTCTGACTTCTAACCCAGCCCATGTCTGGGCATGGCCCACATGCCTGGGTCCAGAGTTGAAAGAGAAGCCTGGTCTCTTAGCAACATGTTTATGTTGGTTTGGCTTTGAGATGAAAGTGAGGACATGATTTCCACTCCTGGGCAGCTGGGCCCGGAACATTGGAGAGAGATGAGGTTAATTGTTCCCTTTTTTAAATTGGCTAGGGTCCTTTTATTCCTACCTCAACTCTATTAAAAAAAGATATAGGATTATATATGTGTTACACACACACACACACACCACACAGACACACACACACACACACACACACACACACACACACCGATCCAGAGAAGAACAAATTAGCAAATTTCCTAACCAGGTCCTATCCTATCTGTAGGTCTGTCGTGAAGCAGTGAAGACCCCTGTGGCTTGAATGCCAGGTCTCAGCACTACCAAGTGTTGATTGAGTTTTGGTCCCAGTAGTAAAAAGCATGTGTGAAATTCAAATACAGAATTTCAAAGCCTTGAGCACTTCCTGAGAGTCTCAGTGGCTTTAATAAGGGAAGGGCATCTCTTTGGTGGCAAGTGGTTATCCTTCACAGCGCAAGCACAAATTGGATCATAATTAATGAATCTGACATATGTTCCTCCTTGCCATGCAGAGGAGCTCGCATTTCGTTCCTATTTGTCTCCATCTCCATCACTTTATATTCCCCTCTACAAGGGGGGATGTTGCCACATTCAGATGAAAGTTTATACATTGGTAAGTTCTTCTCTAGCTTAGCGACCAGTTTGGAACAGTTTATTTCTCTCTTCTTCCTTCTCTTCCTCCCTTCCTCCTTCCTCCCTTCTAGTACCATTTGCAAATCTGGAAATATATGATGGTGTCCTAGAGCTGCTTAACACTGCTTAAATGCGAGAGTCCCTGGTATGAGGTGGAGAGGAGACTTGCCTTGTCCAAGAGTGTTCTCGCCATTCTTTATTCTTGTTCTCTCCTTCTGTAGCATCTTTCTTCTCTGTTTTCTTGTTTCCTCACAGGGTACCATAGGGGTTCTGGTAGTTGAACTGATGCCTAAAAAGGGCATTATGAATATAGACTTAGTCTTTCCAGTGCTGAGAAGCTGGGAGAGCCACTGTAGAACTTGATTCCTGTCTCTCCTTCATTTAGCAAATGTTTACTGAGTGCTCACCATGGCTGGTCACTACCCCCAACACCAGGACTAGGAAGACCAATAAGATATAGTCCTGGCCCTTTAGGGGTCTTTGCACCTAGCCTCATTTATCATTCTGTATCCTTACCGCATCCTTCGCCAGTGGGGTCCACTTTCTCTCCTCCACACCTCACATTGACTTTGAGGCTTCCCAACTGATTTGCTCATTTGTGGATGGGCACACGTGCTCCTCTCAGCCTCCTTTGGATGTGGCCAAAGTCACAAATCTGTGCCAGGGAGAGTAGGTTTCTCTCTAAACAGATGCCTCTGGACCAAATGTTTGTGTCCCCTCAAAATTCATGTGTTGAAATCTTAACCCCCAGGATGATGAGATTAGGAGGTGGGGTCTTTGGGAGGTGATTAAGACGTGAGGGCAGAACCCTCATGATTAAGATTAGTGCCCTTCTAAAAGACATCCCTCCTGGGGACTGGTTTGCTATACTATGTATCCTAGGAGCTTTTTCTCTTTGGGAACTTGAGTTAGAATGAAAAAAATCTCAAAATCTAAACTTAAAAAAACAACAACGCATCTTTTGGGAACTAAATAAATTTGAGGTTTATCTTTTATTTTTCCGAGTTTCCATATGAAACTAAGATGACATATAGTAAGAATTTTTGCCTCATCCCATGAGAGCCTAAAAGAGAGCATTAAATACTGTTGACAGACTGATTCTAGGGCTGGGGCAGGGAAACTACAAGATAATCCTGCAGCACCTTGTAGCAGAAGTAAGGAAATGCTCAAAAAATAAAAAGATGAGACTGAGGAGCCATGACGACCGTATGCCATGTGGACATTAATGGAAAAACTGATGAATAATATCTGCGCTTCGTTAACAGTAATGTACCAACATCAGTTTCTTCATTTTGACAAATGTAGCATGGTGAGGTAGGAGGTTAACAGTAGGGGAAACTGGGTACAGACACTATCCGTACTATCTTTCAACTTTTCTGTAAATCTAAAATGATTCAAAAATAAAATGTTTGGGGGCTTCCCTGGTGGCACAGTGGTTGAGAGTCCACCTGCCAATGCAGGGGACACGGGTTCGAGCCCTGGTCTGGGAGGATCCCACATGCCGCGGAGCAGCTGGGCCCGTGAGCCACAACTACTGAGCCTGCGCGTCTGGAGCCTGTGCTCCGCAACAAGAGAGGCCGCGACAGTGAGAGGCCCGTGCACCGCGATGAGGAGTGGCCCCCGCTCACTGCAACTAGAGAAAGCCCTCGCACAGAAACGAAGACCCAACACAGCCAAAAACAAATAAATAAATAAATAAAAATTTAAAAAAATAATTAAAAAATTAAAATGTTTATTTACAAAAAGAAAAAAAAAAGAGACCCCTTCTGCCATGTGAGGATACAGTGAGATGACAGTGGTCTATGAACCAGGAAGCGGGCCCTCACCAGACACCGAATCTGCCAGCACCTTGACCTTGGACTTCCCAGACTCCAATACGGTGCGAAGTTTCTGTTACAGAGTACCACCCAGTCTGTGGTACTCTGTCATAGCTGCCTGAAAGGACTAAGACACACAAGTAAGGAGAAGATAAAGGGCAGAGATGGCTCCTGCGGGTACCAAGTCAACAGTGGCCACGCAGGAGTACTGACTTCCTTCCCCGGGTGTGTGGGGGGCAGGGAAGAGTCAGGGCCGCCACGCTGCCCCACTCCAGGGCCACGATTCACATCACTGTCTGTGCAGAAGGCACCCTTGCTTTAGGAAGGACATGGATGGGTGAGTTTCCTCCACCCATGGGAGGTCTGAAAGCCAGCACCACTCAGCTGTTCAGGCAGGTAAAGTTAAGCTCAGAGGGGCTGGGCGTTCGCCAGGGTAACTGACAGTGCAAGGGTTTCTAACTCAGATCATGGGACAGGTAGTAGTTATGAAGATGCTCTCAGTCCCAGAGGGCTTGGGTGTCTGCAGGTGGCCTGGCCATGCGAGTTTGGTGCCTGTGCCTGAGTGAGGCCAAGCCAGCAGGAGGAGGTCCGGGGCCTTACCTGCGGGAGCTGAAGCCAGACATCTCCTTATCGGGGATCGCTTGGGGCAGGGGCTGAAACTGTGAGGCACGCCTGGAATGTCAGCCTAGAGCTCTTTTCACAGAGGCAAAGGCGAGGCCGTGGGTGTGTAGTTGGTCGGGCCAGGGAACTCAGTGGTGGTTTGGCTCAGAGAGGCTGGTCAGTCTTCACTGTGCCCATTTCCTATGATTCCCAAATGACTGACACTCAGGTGTCTCCTGGGCCAACTTGGGGTGGGGGGATCCCTCCGTTACTAATCCCTTCTGGGCATCACTGATGTAGGTGATCAGGGATGAGGAAGGTAGACTCATGGTCACCTCTGGCCCCAGGCTACCCCTGTGGCGGGATGCAGGGGGGCTGCGCTCTCGCTGGGCTGTGGGCACTGCTCACCTCCCAGCTCCCGGGGTGTGTGACAGCCTGTCTGGCGGCTGTGACAGGCCGGGTACCTGCCTGCCGGCCTCCTCCCGCGCCCGATGGGCTGCCTGTTAATTGGGGAGGCACGAGGGAAACCAGGCTGAGAGTCCCTGGCTGGGCTCTGAGCTCACACCCTTCATCAGAGTCAGGCTGTGGCCGGCCGCCTGCCACCTCCTCCGACAAGCAGGGGCCTGGCTGTGGGCTTCATGTTTGGACTTTTTATTTCAAAATTTTTCCCCCAAGAAAGGAAGGGCAGAGGAAGGCAGCCCGTAATTGGGCTTGGGAAAGTGATGCTTGTCAGAGGAGGGGGTGGTGGAGGCCTGGGGGAGAAGCAGCCGTTAGCACAAGTGTGTTCCACGGAGCGAGGAAAGGGGCTTTCATCCTTTCCCAGGGCCCTCCCTGGGCAGGGGAACAGCTCCCGGGGATGGAGTGTGTGGGTGCAGCCTGGAGGCTCTGGCTCTGCCTGGGGTGGGGGGCAATCAGGCCCCGGCAGAGGCTACTCTCTGGTCCAGATGGTAGACTCTAGAAAAAGCAGGAGGGGTGAGCGAAAGCAAGCATGTACTGAGGTCTGGGATAGAATGTGTCTTCCCCACTTACTCCCCGCCCCCGCCACATGAGTGTCAGAATCATCGTACGGCAGGGTCAAGGGGTCCCAGGTTCACCCACCACAGCTCTCCAGGGCAACTGGACCAGAGGAGGAAGGGACTTGCTGAGGGTCACACCTCTAGTTAGAAGCAGGACCTCAGATCTTAATCTCAGGCTCAGGATGATGGCGGGGGTGCTGACGGTGCTTTTGGACTTCTTTCTTTCCCAGCCAATACCGTTTCCAGCCCACAGATGTGACTAAAATCACATCCTTAGAGATTTATTCATTTAGACTCAAGCTTAGCTCACAATTATACAGCAGGTTCTCCAGGGAGGGCTTATATATTAAGCTCCGTCGGTAATTTCTCCCTTAGCAAGAATGATAAGGGTGATAAAGATACTGGATACCGGGGGGCTAGTGTGTGTGTGTGTGTGTGTGTGTGTGTGTGTGTGTGTGTGTGTGTGTGTGTGTGTGTGTGTACGCGAGCTCTGGGGGCAGCTTGGAGGGGAAGAAGACTGATGAGATGAAGAAGAGGGGGCACATCACCGAGGAGCCAAGCGGCCCCTCCACCTAATTTTATCTCCTGTGGGCAGGTGAGGCGTCCACTGCCGGCCACATCCCCACCAAGGCAGCCCAGCCGTCCCGGCGGCTGCTGTCTTCTGGAGTCTGTGTGACAGGATGGGACCCGTGGGGAAAGCAGCTGCGGCAGCACCCAGCCCGTTTTGTACTCCGGCAGCTAATTAAAGCCAGGAAGGTAATTTATTGCTGAGGGAGAATGTGTGGGAGGTTTGGCTTAGTTGAAATGGCCCCCAAAGAGTTATGGAAAGCTAAAGTGGGTTTTCAGAAGCAAAAGTTAATTGCTCTTCACTTAGCATTTCAGTGTCATGTGTCTCTGAGTTACACACATGCTGAATGGAAGCCGTTACCTACACAGGGGGCCTGGGGGGAGGACACTGGGGGCAGGGATTTCAGGTGGCTGGAGGTCCCCTGGCCGTGGAGCAAGGAGGCCACCCCTCTCCCCACCAGGGATAATGCTTCACCTGCTCTGGAATCTCAGCCCCAGGTTGGGGCGCGATGAGTAGACGGGAGAACGGCACTCCCTGAGCCTCAGAAGATGGGGTGAGGGGGTGGGGTCCCCGTCCTTTCCCGACAGCTCTGTGACTTGGCCGAGTGCCTTCCCTGTCTCTGGGTCTCAGTCTGTGCCTTCGGTTTAACCATCACCAGCGTACATGTTTACCTTTGGCATTCGGTCATTTCTTTGATTTCTTCCCTGGCTCTCATCGTGGAGGCCATTCCTGCCATGTGAGCCATTTGGCAGAGGGGAAGACTGAGGGATAGACAGTCCCAACAGAGGATAATGGAGGATGTGGGAGTGACTTGCCTTTTGTCTGAAAACTGATAGATTTGCCACCTAGAAATCAAAGCTTCTGGAGCCCTGAAATGTCTCCTGGACCTATGGGTGATGGCATTTGGGAGAGAGGGTTAAAAAGCATGAATCTGGATCACTTCAGTCAGAAGGGGTGAAAAATTCTTTCGGCGAGAAAGGGGCCAGACAGCAATGTTGCAAAGCTGCCTTGCAGAGAGAGTGTTTGTATCTCAAGGCTGTAATTATCCGATCTGCAGGTATAACTGTGGATTAGATGATAAATATTTTAAATGACTTCTACTGCTTCTGTTTCAGAAGATGAGTTGAGAGGCCCCCACGTGATTTTCTTAGCTCCATTTTGGAGGGGAGGGTATCGGGCAGTGGTGGGGAAGGAGGGGTCCCACACTTAGGTTTTCAGTCCGAGGTGGTTTATAAATAGCAATGAAATACAGAGATATGATGGGGTCATGTCTCAGGTGGGTGTCGAATTCTCAAGTCAGTGGGCGTGGTGAGTCCAGGAAAGTCCAAATTGTTTCTTTCTTTCTTTCTTTTTTTAAAAAAAATATTTATTTATTAGGTTGCACTGGGTCTTAGTTGTGGCAGCGGGCTCCTTGTGGCATGTGAACTCTTAGTTGTGGCATGCGTGTGGGATCTAGTTCCCTGAGCAGGGATAGAACCTGGACCCCCTGCCCTGGGAGTGCGGGGTCTTAACCACTGCACCACCAGGGAAGTCCCCAAAATTGTTTCTGAAAATTTCTATATGGCGGGTACCTCTCCTGGAAACTCAGAGGTAAAGAATTCTTCTTTCGTTTTTCTTGGCATCCCTACTCCGTCATCCTTTTCCTGGGAGTAAGTAGAGGGTCTAGTCTGGGTGGGAGAATGCAGATAGTGATGGAGTGATTAGAGGAACTCCCCTCTTCTCCGGTATATTCCATTAAAGTCGTGTAGAGTAAACATGTATGTTTCACGGTTCACTCTGCTGTCGGTCACCAGGACCTATAAAACCAGAGAGGAAAGTCTTTGGCCGAAGTGTCTGCAGGTGACATGAGCTCAGTGAGAATTGTTTTGAATAAATGAGTGAACAATAGTTCTTTAAAAAACTTTGTCTCGTGCTCTCACTCCGTGTTGTGGACAACGGCATTGTGTAGACACATCCTTTGTGGACGTGGTTGAGTACTGTGGCGCCTGTGACGCAAGAACCAATTGAAAATGATTAACTCCCTGGAGACAAGCTGTGACACCCAGCAATGCATTAGCGCCTCCCACATGTAATATTAGGTCTCAGGAAGAAGTTACAGCAGCGTTAATCTGAGAGCATTGGAAATGAGGTTGAATTCCCCTCGCACCATCTATCTAAAAGCCCCATATTACTGAGTTTCTTTTAAAGGCTTCCCTCTCTTTTATTCCAAAATGTTTCTGAGTCCAGGAGTGTTGGGTCAAACAGTCTTCACTTCTTTTCGGAATGAGTCGGACAGCTCAGAATGAGGTCAGAATCCCAGTAAAGCTGGGAATGGACTGAACATTCGCCAAGGATGCTACTTAGGTCATGTTCTCATCGGCAAACCCACACTGCCTGGGGAGTCTATTGTTTAGGCGAGGGCCAAATTCCCAGTCTGGTAGAGGCCTGGATAAATGAGCTGAAGTGGCCTTGGATTTGGTGGATGTGTTTTTAGACCACAGACCGCATTTGGGAAAGTACCAAGTGCTAAGGAAACACAAGGTCTTCACTTTCATGCTGAATGATTGTAAGTGGGAGAAGCATTTGCAAAACATGGTTGTCATTCACTCTGCCTGGCTGGGGGATGGGAGAATTCTCTTTTTTTTTGGATCAGGTCCCAAAGCTATGCTTCTGGGTGAAACTAGAAGCTGGTGTGGCCAGTGATTCCCCATCTCTCCTGCTCCATGACATACCTAGACCCGTGGGATTTACCAGTAAGGGACACGGGGCGTAGAGGAAGGAGCAGGGTCCTCCTTGGTGGGATGGGGGGTGGGTAGTGCCGGCACATGGATGCCTCTGAAAAGAGTTTGGTTTCTGCCATGATGGAGCTGGGGGGGGAATGACATCATATTCTTGTGGACGCAAATCCTAACACCTTGTTGGGATGGGATGAGAGTGGGAGCGAGAAGCGTTATTTAGATGAAGGGAACAGAAAAGAGGGAAGAGAATTGGAGCTACTGATGGTTGTGCTCTCTTAGTGGAAGAAAGTCTGCCATAGGGCAAGAGAAACATTATAAGTTAGCAAAGCTAAGAGTCTTTCAGAAGGAGGGATTTTTTTTTCAGTTTGTCTTAAAAAATTTTTTTGTATTGAGGTATAGTTGATTTACAATGTTGTGTTAGTTTCAGGTATACAGCAAAGTAATTGTTTTATATATATATACACACACACACATATTCTTTTTTAGATTCTTTTCCATTATAAGTTATTACAAGATGTTGAGTTGAGTTCCCTGTGCTATACAGTAGGTCCTTGTTAGTTATCATTTTTTATGTAGTAGTGTGTATATGTTAATCCCAAACTCCTAATTTATGCCCTCCCCGCGCCCAGAAGGAGGGATTTTATTCTCCTGCAACACGGAGATTCCAGTTCAGTCATCCTAAATGATGTGTGACTCTTCTGTCCTTGAAGACTTCTGGGGAGAATGTTCTAGAACCACATCTCTATAAACAATGTCCAGACTCAAAAGATTTTAAAACTTCACTCTACAGATGACTAAATAGAATCCTTTAGCCAGAGAGCAGCCCAGCCAGGAGGGAACCCACCTCACAGTGGTGGCTCTTAAACCTTTTCACTCAGGTAAAGGCAGAGAGGGGCGGATGAGAGGCCCCAGGTATGTGATGGCCTGAAACATCCTAGGGCAAGTGTCAAGTGTTTGAATTTTTGTGTTTGAAATGTCATCCACATTTTGTATGTTATATCAAAATACACCTGTGTTTTAATATGAAAACAATGTTTTAGCTTACCATTAGGAAAAACAGAGGTACAGGCACATTTCTTAGATATTTCTTTTTAAAAAAAATATTTATTTATTTATTTTATTTTTTGACTGCATTGGGTCTTAGTTGTGGCACATGGGATCAGGATTCTCTCTAGTTGTGGTGCATGGGCTCAGTAGTTGCAGCGTGTGGGCTTAGTTGCCCTGCAGCATGTGGGATCTTAGTTCCCTGACCGGGGATCAAGCCAGCGTCCCCTGCATTGCAAGACGGATTCTTAACCACTGGACCACCAGGGTAGTCCCTCTTAGCTATTTCAATTAAAGGCAGCAACACGTCCGTGCTAAATCCTGTGTTTTGGACACTGAATTAGAAGGGTGGGTGGCGGCCTGTCACTGTCAGTGGCTAGATCATTTTGCTTTCTGAGAATCGATAAAAGTAGTTTCCAAAAAACTCAGAATTAAGGAGTCTCAGCGAGTTTCAAAATGCTATTAGCATTTTTTCCCCTATGATGCTCGTGGTTAGGGGGCTTTGAACATTCCACCCGTGAAATGGCACAAGAGTAGCCGCGGCTGCTCTACCACTGCATTGACAGAGCTGAAGATGGGAATGATGGGGATCCAATCCCTGCTCGGCTCTGCAGTGGGATGCTGTCCTACCTTCGACAGGTCCCCATTGCCCCATATTCCTTGGAGCTTGGTTCACTTAATACGTGTCTTCCTAGCTCCATTGTTTCCCCTAGTCTGAGGTTTTACTCTCCCCACCCCTACTTCCCTAACCAGGGTAATCAGAGCAAATAGGGCTCAGACTCTCTACCACAAGGGAAGCCCTCTGTGAGCCGCCGCAGTGGGGGATCTGCAGAGAGTCCATGTTGGGCTCTCATCCTTGGGTGGATTTATCTTTGGAGAATGACCTTACCCAGCTTTGAGAAAGACGGCAGCCTGTTACTCCCCCACTATGAAAAGACTCTAAGTGCAAGCTCTGCAGCAGCTACTGAGAGGAGCGAGGGATGAAGAGAAGAAGGAAGAAAATCACAGACGGATGCTTCGCCAGTGCCAACGCCCTTGGTACAGGGAAAGAGCTGGCGATGGGTCTAGAAATACAGGCTGGTTGTATCTCCCTAACCCAGGGCTCCGGCACACAGTGCGGATGGCTTCTTCTTTTCTTCTGGTTTTCTTCTTTCTCCCCCTCCCCCTCCCCTCCCCCCTCCCCTCCCCTCCCCCTCCCCTCCCCTCCCCCTCCCCTCCCCCTCCCCCTCCCCCTCCCCTCCCCCTCCCCTCCCCCTCCCCCTCCCCCTCCCCCTCCCCCTCCCCTCCCCTCCCCCTCCCCTCCCCTCCCCTCCCCCTCCCCTCCCCTCCCCTCCCCCTCCCCTCCCCTCCCCCTCCCCTCCCCTCCCCTCCCCTCCCCTCCCCCTCCCCTCCCCTCCCCTCCCCTCCTCCCCCTCCCCTCCCCTTCCCCTCTCCCCCTCCCTTTCCCTTCCCTTCCCTCCCTCCTCCTCCTCCTCTTCTCTTCTTCATCTTCTTTTTTTTTAAATTAATTAATTTGGCTGCGTTGGGTCTTCGTTGCCGTGCGCAGGCTTTCTCTAGTTGCACGGAGCGGGGGCTACTCTTTGTTGCTGTGCGCGGGGTTCTTACTGCGGTGGCTTCTCTTGTTGCCAAGCATAGGCTCTAGGTGTGTGGGCTTCAGTAGTCGTGGCACACAGGCTCAGTAGCTGCGGCTCTTGGACTTAGTTGCTCTGCAGCATGTGGGATCTTAGTTCCCCGACCAGGGCTCGAACCCATGTCCCCTGCATCGGCAGGCGGATTCTTAACCACTGTGCCACCAGGGAAGCCCCTCGTCTTCTTCTTCTTCGTCTTCTTTTTCCTCTTCCTCTTCCTCCTCCTCCTCTCCTTCCTCTCTCTCTCCCTCTGTCTCATTGTCCCAAGTGGCAAAGAGCCCACAAATAACTGAGCTGTACTTTGAAAATGGATCTGATGAGCCTTGTAATAGGAGAGAATCATCATTATTTCCCAAGAGTTCACATTCCCATAATATTTTTATTAGCAGCCTCTCGTCTAAATAAAGTTCAGTGGATTGATCTTGGTTGGGTTTTCTCATTTTAAACATTCCCTTAAATTATGACCGTGGATGTAGTCCCGTCATCACCACTGTTATTACTGTTATCAGCATCAGCGGCTCCTTTGTAATATTTATGTCACATTCAGGGAGCTCTCAAAACACTTCAGGTATATTACCTCATTTGTCCTCATAGCATCCTTGGCAGGAAGGGAGGGGACCACATGAGGGCTAACCAGTGAGCACAAACCTCTCTGTGTGGACAACCCCTCTTTGGGGTGTGGCCAGGAGGAAGTGTTCTGCCCCATCTTCTGTATACAGTTGTCCCGGTAACAACGGGGGATTTGTTCCAGGACCCTCCGCAGATAGCAAAATCCATGGACGCTCAAGTCCCTTATGTAAAGTGGAGGAACGCGGTCGGCCCTCCATAGCCACGGTTCTGTAGATTCAACCAACCGAGGAGGGCTCACTGTGTCCCTGTGCTGCAACCTGGAGCAGAGGGAGATTGCTCCAGGACAGGTTACAGCCACCTGGTTGTAGACCTGAGAAGACCGCATAGCTCGGAGGACCCGGCTCAGGGTGGGGCAGAGGGTACTCATTGCGGGGGGCTCTGGAGGAGTTGGGGCAGGACTCTTGGGAATGGCCATGACCGCCTGGACCTGACTTGCCTTAGCCCTCCTTTGGTATATGGGACAGTGTCTGCGGAGGACCCCAAAAACCCCACATCCTGAGAGTGACACCGTGGAACGGTGGAAAGACACTGGTATGTTGACCAGGAGACCTGAGTTTGAATCCTGGTTCTGCCATTGATTGATAAGCTTTGCTTCTTGGGCCAATCCCTTAACTTCAGGTCCTCATTTATAAATGAAGGGGCATTAATGTCTCCTTTCTGGATTTTTGTGAGGATTCTATAGGATAACCTATACAGATGTGCTTAGCATGATGGAGGGGGCACAGGGGTGCGAGAGATGTCGATTCCATTTCTTCATTTAATTTTCTCTCCTGGAAAAATCTAAACTGTTCAGTAGGATTTTGAGAATTAAAAGGGAAAAATAGAGAACATTTGGATAGGTTTATCATTTGAATCAGTGCCTTGTCAGAAATCATGTATTTTCTTACCTACGTTGAGTAAAAGCTAGTAATCGGTAATTAGTGTATTTTGAGGCTGTGTTAGGAAAGCGCTGCGCTGGAGGGCAGCCAGCCTGGGCTTCATCCCCCTCCGCCGCTGACCGTATGGAGGCCCTTGAGCAGAGCTCTTGGCATTGCTGGGTCTCAGTGTCCTGATCTGGAAAATGAAGAGCTTGGAATAACAGGGCCATGAAGTCACTGACGAGGGTCATAATTCTAGAATTTTACAAGAAGTGATGTTTAGGGAAGGAGCCACAAGATGAGTGTGAGCTTTGTCCCTTCCATCGTCTGTGTCATGGGAAGCCCCACTGGTTCGCCCCAGGGTCATTGTCAAGGAACCCGGGTGATTTGCTGTGGGCCCATAGGCCGGGAGGAAACTAATGACCTTTGGAAGGCTGGTTAGCAAGCTCGGGCTCTAAGAAGGCTGCTGCTGCCTCAGACTCAGCCCTGGCTTGTTGGTAAAGGCCGGCCTCCCTCCTCCCTATCTGCCAGCTTGGTAGTCAGGGGAAGAGAGGCATGCTGGGCCAGGACCGAGGCAGCAAGCATTCCCATGCACAGAGGCCCAGCCGCTGGGAGTCCTCGGGGCTTGGGAGGGCTGCCGAGGGTGGATGCACGGCGCAGCGCCCCCGCCACTCTGCTGGCCACACCTCCAGGCAGGCACTGTCCCCTGAAAGTCTGTCATTAGCTGCTGTGCTAATCCCTGCTGGTCCCGTCTCTCAGCAGAACCTTACTTAGGGGCTGCCCAAGGCTAGCGCTCCTTTGGCATCACCTGAAGAAACAGGGAAGAATCTTAGAGGAGGAACAGGTAGGGCATCTTCTCACGCAAGCTTCCCTGCACACAGATGCACCGGGGAAGAGCGTGAAACGCACAGAAGACTTGCCCTGGAAGGATTCACCCCGTACCTTCTTTTCTTTCTTGGGTTTATAAAACAAAACAAAGCCCAGCTGCCTTTTCTGTTTAATTCAATGATACTTACACGGGCAGCTCATGACACTGGGTGCTGTGAGGCTCTCACGGTGAATGTGATTCTGTCTCTGCTCCCCAGAGGCTCACTGCTTGGGTGAGGGGTATACGAACTGCACGATTATCGAGGATAACGAACAGCTGGCCGGAAGTGCTTTCGTAAAGCCACCAAATATCATGGAAAAAGAATTACAACTGGGAGTGTCAAGTCTTTTGTTGGGAGGTGGGTCTCGATTTGGACCTTAAATGATGGGTTGGGTTACCGTAAAAACCCAGTAGAGGGTGGGGAAGGGCATTTAGGATAGAAGGAATAGTTCTAGGGAAGGCAGGGTGATGGGAAAGGGAATGCCAGGAGCGATTCTTTTATTCACTTTGCAGTCCATCCTTGAGGACACACACACAGGGAGATGCTACAAAACCAGCGTCCCCGTTCGGGGGTGGGGGAAAGGAAGTGCTGCTTGGTGTATAGGCTTCCACGGGGTCTAGCACCTCTTAGAATTTTCTGTTCTTAATTCAGATGGCTTCCAACTTTATCTGGACCAGGAGCACACAGATTCCTGGATGTACCTTTAATATAGTTAGGGAAAAAAACCCAAGAAAACAAGAATGGAAAACAAGCTCTCAACTGAAGTATGAATGGAAACTTTAAATGTAAACGTCACCCTTTAATCAATTTTGAATGCTCTTCTTCCTCTGGCAGTAATATACTTTGAAGTGGAGCTGGAAGAAGTAGCTCTTTCTGACTTTCGATGGCAGTACCCATGCCAGACATCACTAATCAAACCCGGCACACCTTCTCCCTGGGCAGGGCTTCTCCTAAGAGTGCCCTGCTGTTCCAGGCCGCCCCTGCCAATCAGCTGGTTGTACTGCACCAGATGAATCTTATTTGCTTTTTTCTGTTTTAAAGTATTAAAACTTTACTGCTATCTTAAATACTAAGTGCATTCTTATGGAACCCAAGAACTGTCTGAAAGCAGGGAAAAATTTTTATAGCATCTAGTGTAGTAAGAATCCCAAAATATAAATGGAAGTTGCTGATGGGACTATGAGATCAGGATGAAGATATTTTCTGTCTTTTCTCCCAATCTCCCTGTAATGGTATTAATATTAAATTCAAAGAGACAGAAAATAGGTGAGAAAGTATAATAAAATATACATAGAAAAATAACCCTTGACTGAGGTCAATGGTTCTCAACCTGGATGTACATCTGAATCTCTTGCTTATTTATAATGCAGATTCCTGGGCCTCCTTTCAGATTAAATTAGAATTTCTGGTCTTGGAGCCTAGAAATCAGCGTGTCTACCAAACACTTTAAATAATTCTTCTACAGGACGCCTGAGACCATCCCACAAAGCTATGTTTGAGAGCTGGAGACTTAAATGATAGGAATTATTGCCCTTGTCTATGTCATTAGGTGGTTGACAAAAAATACCATATTCGTTTTCCATGGCTGAGCTACCTGAAATTCCGTGGCATCCCAGGTGCTGAAAACAATAGTCATTTGGAAAATGGAAACGAAGTGTCAGTTTCCAAAGGGGTTGGTCACTTGGATGAGCATGGGTCGTGCTTTATGGAGACCCATTTTTGAGATATATTTGAATTATCACGCATCTATATTATCATTCAGGCTTGGTTTTAAGAGAAATTGGGAGAGAAGAAAGTAGTTTATGTTGACCAAGAAGACAGATCATCTTGGAATTTCTAGTTAAGGGGTCAGTGTTTGATTCTACTTGACTTTCTGTTTTTGTTTTTGTTTTTTTTGTGGTACGCGGGCCTCTCACTGCTGTGGCCTCTCCCGTTGCGGAGCACAGGCTCCGGACGCGCAGCCTCAGCGGCCATGGCTCACGGGCCCAGCCGCTCCGCGGCATGTGGGATCTTCCCAGACCGGGGCACGAACCCGTGTCCCCTGCATCGGCAGGCGGACTCTCAACCACTGTGCCACAAGAGAAGCCCCTCTACTTGACTTTCTGAACGTTAGCATCAAAATAACAAATATCATATATTGTCCATCTATTCTGTACTGGACTCTTCACTAGGACTATATACACATTGTGGAATGTAGTCCTTAAAATAATCCTATGAAGAAGTTATTATTGCCCCCCAAAGAGGAATCTGAGGCTCAGAAAAGTTAAACAACTTGCCTTGAGTAATGCAGGATTTGGATGTGCGTCTTGACCCTAAGGCTGTCTAACTCCAAGTCTTTTATTCTTATTTACGACACTCCACCCGCTGTTTCCAAGAAATATCCTGTTCTGTGAGACGCTGAAACACAAACCAAGGGCCCAAACCTCAGGTCAGAGCTGAGAAGGGCCCTTCTTACTGAACCCAGTAACAGTGGTCTGTTAAACACTGGTATTCTCATTGCTTTGATCAGAAGTCATCAAGTTGAGTCCTAGTTCTTTGCTTTGCCTCTTTTAGTATGAATAAAATTTGTTGAAATGTATTAGGATTGTTCTTATGCTCCAAATTCATATTTATGAAAGATTCAAAGGCTATTCTTTACCATTGTTATTTTAAAAAAATAAAAGAACCACCAGTGGGTGCACCTCCTGTAGGGTGTGTTCTGGGAAGTGCACGTGGACAGGACACGCCCGGTACTGAGTAGACTGACCCGTCATCCAGGGTATGGATCAGTGGTCAAGAGATTTTCTTTCCAGGTGGCTCTGTTACCTTGAGCAGGTCATTTTTTTCCCCCAGTGGTCCTCAGTTTCCATGCAAACCTGTTGGAGTAAAGCCCATAAAGGTCTCTTCTCCATTTAAAATGTCATGATTCTGCAGAAAGTGTCAGCCATGTAGCTGACAAAGAGATGGATGGGGCCTTGACAGGGGTGTCATCATGACTGTCCTCACCGGTCCGGGATGGGCAGAGGGTGGGCAATGCTGGGGACCAGTCTTTGGACTCTTCTCCTGTCCTCCCGACCTCTTTGGCCTGCTCCTTCCCGGGCCTGAATCTGCCAGACTCTTCTCTCCTCTTGAGACAGTCCAAGTGGGTTCCGGTGCCATATTCTTCAATATTTCCTGTTGGGGTGAAATTTTTTTTTTTTTTTTCTGGTACGCGGGCCTCTCACTGTTGTGGCCTCTCCCGTTGCGGAGCACAGGCTCCAGACGCGCAGGCTCAGCGGCCATGGCTCACGGGCCCAGCCTCTCCACGGCATGTGGGATCTTCCCCGACCGGGGCACGAACCCGTGTCCCCTGCATCGGCAGGCAGACTCTCAACCACTGCGCCACCAGGGAAGCCCCCGTTGGGGTGAATTTAAATCCCAGATCTTCCAGCAAAAACTTAAGTAGCCCCCTTCATGCGTAATTTCTTGCTCCTGAAAATACTGACCACCCGTTCACATCCCGCCCCTCCAATGGGCTTAGAACCACCTCGGGTGCCTGGGTGACAGTGTGCCTATGTTATTCACAGGGATATGAAGCTGATGGGACCCTCTTGAACTTCTAGTCCAACTCTTTTATTTCCTGGATGAGATCAAGGGCCCCAGGAGGGAAAATGACTCCACGCAAGCACACCTAGCCAGGTAGTGAAGGACTTGAAACCATGTTTTCGAATTTATACTGTGAGTGTCATAATAAAACTGACCCCACAGAGCTTGTGTGAAGGTGTGTAAACGAGATAACACACCCAAAGCACCTGAGCGTAGTTCTTGGCATAGAGAAGCATCTGGTACAAGTCGTTTCCTCCCTTCCTAGGACTCAGATCTCCCGGTGCTCGTCATTCTCACGTTCTCATAGATGTCCTGTGTGTCAGACTTTATCATTCCTTTCTTCCCCAGCACACCAAGGCGTGCAGAAGTAAGCTGAGCTGCCCGGTTTAATCGTTGCACTAATGGTGAAATCTGACTTGGCCCATGTTACATACTCAACGAATGTTTGGGATCACTGCCCGCCAGAACCCATCCCTCCTGACTCCTAATTCAGTGCTCTCTGCATGATGCCTCCCTGACGGACACGCAGGCGGGGACCAGCTAAGTTGAAATGCTATGAACACCAGCCTGGTGACAGACATGTAAGAATACATGAGACCCCAGTAGATCTGAAGTCTGCCAGGGTCATTTTTTTTTTTTTTTTTGCGGTACACGTGCCTCTCACTATTGGGGCCTCTCTTGTCGTGGAGCACAGGTTCCGGACGCGCAGGCTCAGCGGCCATGGCTCAGCGGCCATGGCTCATGGGCCCAGCCGCTCCGCGGCATGTTGGGACCTTCCCGGACCGGGGCACAAACCCGTGTCCCCTGCATCGGCAGGTGGACTCTTAACCCCTGCGCCACCAGGGAAGCCCCAGGGTCATTTTTTTAATCAAGCATTTATCAAAGCTACTATGTGCCAGGGGCTCTGCTTACGGCTGAGATGAGTATAAAAATGGATAGGATACAGGCCCTGCCCTCAAGGATCATTTGATTCGATCACAGAGACAGACTTAGACATAAAGAATTCAAATATAAGGCAGCTAGTAATCATGAGTACTATGTTCTATATATACTGAAAGGAAGAACAGTGATGGGGGTCTCCCTTGTTGACATGGTGGGAGGGGGGTTGACATGGTGGGAGGGCGCCGGCCTCGGATAGGGTGACCCCAAATGTCTCCATCCAGCTGCGTGCACAGGACACCTGGGCAGAGAGACTCGACCACAGGGCCATGCTGTGTGTCACGAGGAAAGTACATGGGGGTCGCCAAAGACTCCAGCCTCTGAGCTCCTTGACCCTGACTGCCGAGGGACCACAGCTGGGTCACCGTCCTGTCTAAGCCTGACTTGAGCAGTCTTGCAAAATGGGAGAATATCTCTTTTCTTGCTCTGAGCTTGATGGGGACTGGAGTGCTCGTTTGGTCTAGATCTCTGCTTCTGGAAGGGACTGCCCTCAACCGTGCAGACAGGGATCTGCGGTCCACACAGAGAACAAGAAAATGCCCTCTTTTTCTCTCCTCTCTGCTTTGGAGGGGGGAGGAGGGGGACGGGAGGTGGGGCTGGAGGTGGGGGAGGGACGGTGAGGGGACTGGTAGGTCAGTGCTTGGCGAGGGGAGCTGGGTCACCCAGGGAAAATATGGCCTTGCTTTCCACTGGCAGATTCCCAGGGAAGCTCTAGCTGCTCCCCACCTGTCCTGCGCTCCCCCTCCCCCAGCTGCTGTCCCCGTGTGCACGGAGCAGGGAGGCGATGATGAATTTCCCCCAAACGGCATTGCAGACAGTCATAAATAATGCTTTGCTCTTTGGTGACGGTACTTTCCATTAAAGCTGCCTGCGCTGGGCTGTTGTACCCCCAGTCTTCTGCCGGGGACTTGCAGTAAAATTTATCAGCGAGCTTTCTGCACCTAATAAATCTTCCCCTCCGGGAGCCATCTGGCAGATAAGGCCAGAACCCACATGCTCTGCAGAGGTAGAGTTGGAGAGAGAGCCTCTCTCGCTGGGGCCCCAGGCCCTGTGGAGGGGGACTTCCTCCCTACCAAGCCCGGGCCTGTCACTCTTCCTGGCTTTTCTCATCTGACTCAGATTGGCGGCCCTGGTTACGCTGGTTGTTGCAACTTACAGAACTGTCCCCACTCTGGGGACAGGCCCCAGAGTCACCTCCTCCCGGGGCTCTCTACCTGTCCCCCCGACTACGTGTTCAGAAGGCCCTGGCATCTGAGCCCAGGCAAGAGCAGGGGTGCCCCAGGGCCAGGCAGGTGCTGGGATGGCCGTGACTCTGGCTTAACTGACATCTCGTTGTGATAAGAAACGCAATGTCGCTTGGGCGAAAGACACCTCGAAGCATCTCCTCCTAATTCAGGGTAAACACCCCTTGGCTATCCCCAATTTCTCTGAGCAAAACTGCTGTGATATTAGTGACTTCTTTCAAATATAGATTCCTCCCATTAATATACAATAAGGGAGTTTCTCAAGCCAGCTGACCTGGAGGTAGAGGCACAGATTAACGATCGCTGTTCTTTCCTTTAGGCGCTTACAGTCCCGTTGCAGAGACTGTTTTATAACCCATCTCAGGCACGGTGGTGGCAGAGCCCGCTCTCACTGGGAGACAGGATGTGATCCTGCAGGTGAGGAATGCGAGAGAGTTTGGCTTTCTGGTTTTGGAGTCCAGTGCCTAGCACAGTGCCTGGCACATGCGTACTGAGTGTACAAGATGGAATGTGGCAGCAGGCAAACTCCCCGACACAGCCACCAACACGAAGTAGACGATGAGAATGAAACAACACACAGCAGCGTGGAAGCGGACCTCTCATGCCCCGCCCCCAGCAGAGGGGACTCTGCTCCTTAGGGACCAAAATCCTGTCCTGGGCCTGATGTAACCTGTGTCCGGTGTCAGCTCGATCAAGGGATGCTCTTCTGAGCCTCAGTGTTCTCATTTATAAATTCGTAGGGAAAGATGAGGTAATTTTGGGGGGTGTAATTTTTAATATCGTTGCTATGAGAATATTTTCTAATTTTTCCTTTGCCTGATTTTTTGAAAGGCAGGAAGCTGAATGGTAAAACCGGTCAGAACGCCTCTCTCTTCCTGCCCTACTTGACTGCTTCCCAGACAAGTAAGGCCGGTAGATGGGGGCCCCAGGCAGCTAGAGCCCAAATCCCCTGAATCCTTCCCGGGGGCTCCTTCTGCAGGAGGACACCTGTCAGGCTGCCTCTGAACACTGTGGACATACCCCGCGGAAACATTAAGTGGAGTGTCCCAAAGATGCTTAACTTAGCTATGCATTTAATTTGGTGGTAATTGAAGTTTGCCAACAAAGATTTGCGTGTAATCTGTGATTTCATTTTTCAATTAAAATTGTTTCCTTCCTCTGGATGGGAAGCGCTTGGCTTTTCTCCCCATCACGGCACTTTGCAAACACTAATCCCGCACTTCTCTGTGGGCTGGAGTGAGGGGAGGGGGCGGGTAGGACGAGGCCCAGAGGGGAGGTCAGGCCGGAGGGCAGGACCCTGCAGGAGAGGTGATGCTGGGGGCTGGGCTGATGGGAGACCAGGGGAGGGTGCGCCTCCTGCATTCCCAGTGGGCCTGTCCAAGAAGCTCCAGGCCCAGACTTCCGGATCTCGGTTTCTAGGTGCAGACAAGCGTTAGGGGGTGGAAAGAGGTAGGAAGATCCAACAGTTCTCCATGGCCAAGGCGCGTGTTAAGGAGCGGGGAACAAGACTGAAGGTCCAGGTACTGGGGATCAGAGGGCTGGTTGACCTGAAGGAGATCTTCAGGCTATTTTTATGGCCTTTGATAAAGGCAAAAAAGCAACACAGCTCACTGGAGAAGACAGCTGATAGGCACGTGTGCTTATAGGAGACACAGGCTCCCAGAGACCCCCCAAGGGGGTACGGAGCCTGCAGGCTACGGCTTCTGATGAACAGTTCGCAGGTATGGATTTTTCCTTTGCTGGCTCTGTGGCCTTGGGCTTAATTTCCTTGAGTCCCAGTTACCTCAACCTTCCAATGGGCAGATGAATACTTCCCTGAGTGGGGGCCAGAGGAGGCAGCCAGTTGGGGTGTGAGGGTCATCCCAAGGGCCCCATCTTCGTATACGCAGCACCCTGCACCGTGCCTGACATGTGGTAAGAGGCCAGTAAACTCTGTTACAATGGAAAATCGGCCAAATGAGATGGTGCGAGCATTTTGTAAACCCCGACGCCCCATTTTCGGTTCCCTGGTGGCCTTATTATTTGTGAAGGTGGGGTTAAGTATTTGACTCCAGGCTGGACTAGTCCTGGGCTGGGCCCTGGGTGGGCAAGGTCCAAGTACAGGTGTTCTCCACGGGGTGCTTCTCTGGGAGCTTGGAGCTCTGGTGGCGATTGGCTGCTGGAGACCCAGGTCCTACAGGTGCCCCCTGTGGGCGAGGGACTGCTTTCCAGGCCCGGGCCCAGCCCCTCCTTGTCCGGGCCAAGAATCACCAGCCTGCCTCGGGCTGGCAATTTCGAGATGATGGGACAGGACTCGAGAGGGTTTGCCACAACGAGAGCTGGCCCGATGCTCATGAGAGAGACAGCTGGGCTCTCGTAGCCCAGCTGGAGACAGGATTAAGAACCATTTTAAGAATTAGCAGCAATTTGGGCTGCAGTAGGGCACACCGCTTTGGGCAGAATTCTCCTCTCCGTCAGCGCAACTCTTTTTTTTTTTTTGGTCTGGTTTCTTTCAAGTAGAGATAATCCCTTCTACCTGGTCAGACAGCTGAACTGTTTTCATTTTTTTTTTGAATTCCGTAATAAATCTGCCAGCCCTGCGGGGCTCCAGCCAAGGGCTCTTGCTAGCTGCATCGACACAGAGGTCTGGTAAAAATGGTGTAAAATGAAAGAGAAAAATGCATACTTCACACTTTGTCTGCTTTGGGTTACGGCGATTCTGAACTCATCCCCGTTCCAAACAACTGACCTTCCCACAGAGTTCAAGTACCTTCTGCTGGTCTGGAGAAACCATATCCCTGTCTCTCTCTCCCACTCTCCCCCCACCTGCCCCAAACGGGCACATTTGCCTGAGAGGCGGCAGGGCTGTTTGTAAGTTCACTACGCTGGTCCAGGGCTTTCCGGGAGGGAGGGGGCGTAAAAGACCCCAGTGTACATGGGTTGGAGAGTGAGGACGCACACGGACTGCGTCCCCCTCTTCCCCACACAGCCACGCATCTACTCCTGCATCGCCTCACTCTCCCGCGATGCAAATTGATGTAGAAGGTATGAACATGGGTTTTCCTTCTACTGAAGCCTGCCTTGTGTCCATTACAGATCATTTTCAACCATGACCAAATCTTAAACATCAGTGTGGTTGCCACTCAATAGGAACAATCAACCTTTCCAACGTTACCCGCCTCTAGTCTCCTGTACAAATCTGCGCACTGATCGGAATGGTCACTTTAGGCTCCCCAGACACGCCAAGTGTGTTCCCACCTCCTGGTCTTTACCGCACACAATTGTTCCGCATCGATTCTGCTTCTCTCTGTTCTGACCAGCTCCGCCCTGACTGCCTTCAAAGCCCACCTCCTCCTTGAAGCCCTTCCTGGAGCACCCCAGCCTGTAGCGCTCCATCTTCATTTGGGACTTGGTCGGTACCTAAAGCTCTTATGACCCTCTCCCTTGGTCATCAGTCATATGCTGCTCCTTTTAGACATCTTTTTCTACAAAGCTATTGTCATTTTCCTGTATAACCATCATTTTCTTATTTAACATTTTTTATTCTCCAATTAGATGATAACATCTTACCTATATTTCTATCTTTTCCAGAGCCAGACACAGAGTAGGTGCCTGGTAAATGCTTGTCAAAAAAAAAAAAAAAAAAAGAATGAATCAAAGTTCTGACATGGGTTGTGGGTGTGGCTCTGGTGTGATCTTTCTTTTTTTTTTATTGAAGTTTAGTTGATTTACAATGTTGTGTTACTAGGAGTATGGAATTAAGAGATACAAACTACTATGAATAAAATAAACAATAAGGATATATTGTACAGCACAGGGAAATATAGCCATTTTATTGTAATAACTTTCAGTGGAGTGTAATCTATAAAAAGATTGAACCTCTGTGTTGCACAGTGAAACTAATATAATATTGTAAATCAGATATACTAAATACAAAAAAAATACCAAAAAACCAAACAAAGAATGAATGAAATTTCCCACATGGGGTGTGGGTGTGGCTCTGGTGTGATGGCTTTTCCTTTTTTTTAAATTGAAGTACAGTTGACTTACAGTGTTGTGTTAATTTCTGCTGTACAGCAAAGTGACTCGGTTATACATACATATACACATTCTTTTTTATATTCTTTTCCATTATGGTTCATCTCAGGATATTGAATATAGTTCCCTGTGCTCTACAGCAGGACCTTGTTGTTTATCCCTCTTATATATAATAGTTTGCTGGCTTTCTTTCTCTTGATCGCAAGACCATTCCCACCTCCAAGGGTCTTGACTTGCGGGGATGCTGCCTATAAGATGTTTCCTCTTGTTTGGATGACGCTGGATATTAGGTAACTGTTGAGTGTCAGTAACAGCTCCAGAGCTCCCTGTACAGACCCTGAGACTCCCGTGTCTATGATCACACAGACTATTGAGATTTTTATGGTAGTGAGAAAAACTAGTGCTTCTGACTGTGTGCTCTCCCTCTGTACCTTCCCCTCTCTTTACATCCCTGTATGCACCCCACATGTATTGTCTTTAATTTAGAGCAGGGAGTTACTTTGATTTTAATTCCGTTTTCTTCTGAATGCGCTGAGCGCCACCATCTTGCCTCTGCTTTGTGCTTCTCACCTCAAGGCCTCTTTGTGAATTTGTCTGATTTGTGGTTGTGGTTTGTAGCTGTCACGGATTTCTTTGTTGTTGTTGTTACCACTGCTGCTACTGTTTCCTTGCAGCTCGATTTTGAGCCGAGCGTTTGAGTAGTAAATATGGTTTACACCAACTCTGTTGGAAATAATGGCGTTTATGTGCTGAAGTTATTTCCAAAACCTATGATATGTGTATACAAATAGATCCACAGCAGGGCCCCTAGACTGGGGAGAACAGACTCAATCAAACCTTCGTGATGGAGTATAAACAGGCGTCTGAGACTAGGGCTAGGCCAGGCGGTTCCGAACCAAACTACCCTCCACCCCCGCTGTTGGCTCTGAGCGGAATCTGAACCGTAAATACTTTGCTTAACGCTGGGGGATGTAGGAGGTATTTTTGTGATCATATTTATCCGCTAAATGTTCACTTACATTCTTTCATGCACCTCACATTGAACTTCTTTCTCACTTTTCTCTTCACCCACCCTCAATGGTTTTAAACCTTAACTGCCCTGGATTCTGGAATGGAAAAAGATGTCCAGAAACTATGGGCTTCTATATAGTACAACTACTACTTAGTGCTAGCGGCCATCTAATGGCTATGGTTGGGGGGCGGGGGGGTGCACCTACACTGTTAAACTTTTAAATTCCCTTGTGTTTTGCTGCCCAAATCTAAATACTTTTGCTAATAGATAATTGCTCTTTTACTGAGAGATAAGCTTTACCTATAAAAATGTATTTTGAAAACTTATTTTACACAGCAATGTTGTATCCGTTGAAACTAACCTTTCACCAATAAAGCACTATTGTTTAGACATTAAAAAAAAAAAGAAACTATGGGCTTGGCCTTTAAAATTGGCGGCCCTCTCTTCTCTTCCAAATGGCTGCTGGGTTGCAGGATCATATGTGGTGAACCGTTCTGAGCACTGCCGCCAAGCTCCATCTTGGGGTCAGTCGTAGTAATCCTGGTGCAGAGCAGGAACTAGAGACAGAGTTGGGAACATTCAGAGGGGGAAGTTGGATTGCTCTTACCAGATGTGTCTCTGGCCTCTGAATTTGTGTAGTGTGGGTTTCCTTGACTCTGCCCTCAGCTCTGGAGCTCTGAGGGCACCAGGCCCCGCATCTGACATGTGTCCAGAAGTGGAGGCTGCCCACCGACCCCAGGGGAAGGTCTGGATCGCCCAGAGGTCAGGATCCGTCTCAGAGACGCCTGGGCTCTCTGAGCTGAAGGCCATGTGACAAAGGCACGGGGACGGGTGTTACGGGTTGTTCTCCAACTTGTAAATGCCAAGCAGAAATCGTGTTGCAGTTCCTAAATGCCACATTTTGGCGTGTTTATTGCTTCCCCCCGCAACGGGGAAAGATGGTGAATGAACTAATAATTCAGGAGCTGAGAACATGTTTATTTGATTTTTAGAGCTTTAACAAATACAGTGTGTACAAAACCCGGTGCCAACAGCATGCATAATTCCTCCAGGAACAGGCCTGATAGAAACACAGAGCTTGCAGTGCTTCAAAACGGTAACCAATATTTACACATCTGAGTGACTAATTCTCTCCTCTGAGCCGGAGAACAATAGGCTGTAATAGTCAGGTACATTAACGCAGAGCGCGCCTGTCTGGTGACTTGGATATTTGACACGTAAACAAAGATGGGGGTGGGGAGAGTGTAGGGAGGGAGAAGTGGAGGCTTCTTATCTACCTGTGTAACCATATACCAAACGGCAGGTTACAAATGCGCTCAGAAAATGCTGACCCGCCGCGGTTCCAGGGCCTCCCGTGCAGGATTGGCACGTGATTTGCGGCGCCGCGGGAGTGCTGTCGCTGACCTCATTAGCGGCGCGCTTCCTGGCTTGTTACCATCATATTTGTGTAATTTACAGCACCTTCGTTTTTATGGAATGTGTTTCTTGTAGAGTGTAATGGCAGCAATACATTTAACCGATCGTCTTTAGGAATGCTTCTGCTGGAGGCGGCCTGCAGATATAACGGGGCATTTTCTTCTCTCCTGCGTGGGCCTCTTCTTAAATTTTCGTTTTGGCTCGCTTGGCTGCCACGTGTGTGTGTGTGTGTGTGTGTGTGTGTGTGTGTGTGTGTGTGTGTGTGTGTGTGTTTTCCTGTGTGTGCGTATGTACGCACGTATAAATATAGGTGTGCAAACGCCTGGAAGACATTAAAAGGGGGCCCGCAGGTGTGATTCTTTCTTGAAGGATTAACTTGGCTCCCTGGCTGTCTTCAAGGTCGGTGGACTGAGCAGACATTGAAGGAAGGCCTAGACGCCTTGCTATGAGAAGACGAATTTGCAAAATGGAATAGAGGGCCCAGGCAGATTAGCTACTGGGGAACGATTGTTTTTATTTTTTAAATTTATTTATTTTTTGGCTGTGCCACATGGCATGTGGGATCTTAGTTCCCCGACCAGGGCTCGAACCCATGCCCCCTGCACTGGAAGTGCAGAGTCTTAACCACTTGGACCGCCAGGGAAGTCCCCAGGGAATGATTTTTTTTTAAGGATGGTATAAAGATGCTAAACTAGGGTGAGTTTTCAAGTCTTCATGACCTCCTGGAGGCTTTTGTATAAATCAACAGGATGGAAAAATGCAAAGTATATGTCATTCAGGGGCAGGTCCTCTCCCAAACGAATTCTTACCTTAGGAAAAATTAAAGCACGTGGGCACAGATGTGTACCTTCTTTTCTGCCCTGACCTGTGTCAAAAGAGAGAAATGGCTGGGACCAAATGTTTGAACACCAAATGTGTCAACTTGAAGGTTGCTCAGGGGAACCTGGGACCAGGAGCCAGGAGAAGTTACCCCAGTGTCTAACCCCGCTGCTAACCATGACCTCAGGCAAATTGCTTTCCCAGCTTAGGTCGCAGCCTCCTCTACAAATCAAAGAGATTGGACTGGATCGTCTCTCTCTAGAGTTCGATGTTTCTAGGTTCCCCATCACTTGTCTAGTCTGTTCCTAAAGGCAGATAAAGCCAAGGCTGGGGTTCTCATCAACCAAATCATCCCAGCTATGTTCTCGAGGGTTACCTGCAGTGACCCAGAAAAGGGAAACACAGCCCGCCAGGAACTGTCACTGTGTCCCACTTACATCTTCTGACAGGGGGCAGACAGGGCGAATAGACTAACAATTCAGAAACCAAGGACATGGTAGGGAGAGTTTGAGAGCTTTAGTAAAAACTGGCGCCAGAGGGTGTCGAGCTGCATATTTCCTTCCCGTAATCACTTCTTGGCCTCAAAGAGAAACTGCCCTCAGGGGCAAGGTAAATAGGTAGGCCCTGGACTTTGTCAACCCATGATAGAACCATAAGAAATTAAGTCTATTGATATGACCTGAGACCCAGGGACAAAGTATATCCAACTGGTCAGTCAGGTTAGGGTCCTTGGTATTTCCTCCCTCACTCCATTGGCTATACCTCTTCTCACTGATTCGTGAGGATTTGGGTTCTTGATTTTGCTTAATAGATATGTCCCTAAAATACTGGTGTGGCTAGAGTCTGCAGTAATAATACCTCAAAATGTTAAAGGTATTTAAAGGCAACATTTCCATGTAAGTTTCTATTCAAAATTTGAATACACCAGACTTACCGGCTATTTGCAGGTACCTAGTGGTGAATCTTTTGGTAAAGAAAAAGAATTCTTTTGTAAAGTCTGATTTGAACTTAACTGAATCCTGAAACAGTCATTGAACACCCATTAAGGACGGAGGATTCAAACAAAAATTGTATAACCTTCCTGCCTTCAAGGGGCTTTTATTCTAACTTTCTAATAGGGATTTGCCTATCTTTTGTATATGCTTACTAATACATACAATAAAATGTAGACACTTTCAACATCCAGCATCCATTCATTAGGGTGGCTTCAAAACTCTGAAAAATTTAGATCATTATTATAAGTGTTTGTTCAAAAACTCTTATTAGTCGCATTTGACTGATTTGGTGACCGGCTTGTCTCATGTGATGATAAAAAGGGATTGTGAACCTGGACTCCGATTAGTGGAACACCTGTGTGGTCGCATCAGATCTTTCCCTTCTGTTAAAATAGAAGCCACATTTTCGTCCTTTTCTCTGCCTTCAGTTCTGCCGCGTTCTCCAGCTCATCCCATCATTTCTCACTTTCTTGTGATGTTGAACCATGACTTACACTCATGCTTTCCTTTACCTTCAGCATTTACGCACGTCCAAATCTCTTCCATCTTAAAAAATGCCGCCTCTGCCATCATCTCTAGATTGGCTACCTCCTTCTTTCTCTTTCTAGCCACAACTTTCTGAACGTCCATGGTATGTACAGTCGTCACTTCCGTTGCCTTTCAGTCCACTTGGGTATGGCTTCTGCTCTCCTCCATGCCCTTGAAGCTTCTTCCCAAGGTCACCATTGAGCTCCAAGGCACTCAGTCAAACAGATGCTTACCTCGAGTGCTTCCCCCCACCCACCCCCGCATTGCCCACACTCCCTCCGGAACATCACAATCTCCTGGGGGCTGCTCACCTTTCTGGCTGCTTTATCACCTTGGGTTTTGGGTACCTGACTCTCCTGTTGGGGTCCTTAGAGTTTTGACCAAGTCTCTGCTTTCTCACCCTGTTTTCTCTCTTTGCCACAGCTTCAACGGACTTTTATGTTCTGAGGACTCTCCAGCTCTTCTGAGACTCTCTCCAACTTTCTACCAGACACAGCTCCACTCGGCTACACAGCTGTAACAAACAGAATCCACAGTCCGGTGGCTCAAGTAAGATTGAAATTTATTTCTCTTTCACATCATAGTCCAGATGTTGGCGGCCATTCCAGGGAGGGCAGGGGGTTCCATGATGTTGACTTAGTTGTCTTTCTATCCTGGGACTTCACCGTAGAGGGTAACTGTCCTCTTCCACAGGGTGACAATGTCTCCAAAGCACTGTGACCCAGCAGGCAGGAAGGAGAAAGAGGAAGCAGAGGGCAAGCAGCTTCCTTTTCAGAAAGTGAGACAGTGGTTGTACACGGCACTGACACACCTAACCCACGTGGCCATGCCTTGTTGCAAGCTAAGCTAAGGAATGTGGTTCTCCATCCACCCACCATAGAATGATAAGAAATGAAGCAAATCAATTCACATGACCCGAGGCACAAGGACCAAGTTTATCCAAGTGACTGGTCAGATCAAGCTTCTTTGCACCTTCACCTCCCTCACCCCCAACCACCCGAGTGACTATTGGGAGGACAGTTAGCAATGTCTGCCACAGGGACCTCAAAGCTAACATCTCCAGAAGTCACCTTGTCACCTTCCCCTCACACCTGCTCCTCCTGCAATTTCCTCTCTCAGAAAGTATCATGGTCCGACCCAGTTGCTCCAACCAGAAACCAGGAATCATTCTTGAGTTCCCTCTTCTCTCGTTGCCACACATCTAATCTTTAACTCTAGTCCTTTCTGTCTCTTAAATATGTTAGATCCGGACACTTCTGTTTATCCCATTGCCACCAGCTTAGTGCAACAGACCATGATCTCTTTCTTGGACCATTGCGATAGGCTCTTAACTGGTCTTCAGATCTATTTCCCATTCCACGTCAACGTTACATATGAAAACGGAAATATGATAATATTACTCCCGCTGAAAATCCTTCAGTAGCTTTTCATGAACCCTAATTTGTAATGTGCTCTAAGAGATCAAGCATGATGGACCTCTGTCAGTGTCACCAGGCTGATCTCATGCTTCTCTGGTCTTGGTTCTCTCCAGTTCTGATATAGGGATTTGTTTCAGCTCCTGAAATCAGCTATGCTATCCCTTGATTCTGGTCTTTCTGACGTACTACTCTCTTTGTTGGAGCACTCCTCCTGCTTCCTTCCATGCTTGGCTGACTATTTCTCCTTGGAGCTCAGTTTGGGGATGATTTCCTCAGTGGGGCCCTTCCTCCTTTCTGCTCGGACCCTCTCCTTGTTCTGGGGTCCCATGGCACCTTGTAATTCTTCTTTCCTAACACTAACCAAACCAATAATTAAGTGGCTAGTATCTGGGTTTGTGATTATGTTGTAAGCTCCAAGAAGGCTGGGCTACCTTTATTGGATGAGTAAAACTAATGAAAGTATTCATCAAAAACATGCTATCTTCAAATATTTCCTTGACTCCTTCACCCACTACTCCTCTGTGCAAAGCCTTTGTGTAAGGATGTCCTGCGCATTGCCTATTGCAATAATGGCAACAGCAGCTTCTGCCTATGAAAATTATTAGCAATGTAAAGTGAAGGAGACAAATTGCAATAAATATAAAGGACACCAAATATTTAATTATAATAGCATTAGCTTACATTTAGATACTATTTTATAACTTTAACGCTTTTGTTTATGTAACTTCATTTGAACCTTGCAAGATCCTGTTAGAGATGTCAGGTAAATTGTCCCCACTTTACAGGTGTGCAAATTGAGATTCTGTGAAGTGAAATGATTTAACTAGGGTCTTCCATTTAGAAAATAAAGGAGGCAGAGCTTGAGTCCAGATCCCTGACTGCGGAGCCGGGGGCCCTGTCTGCTGTATCAGGCTGTGATGGAGATCATGAAACATAACTCTGCATATCTCTAATTTCTTTGTCTGCATAAGCAGGCATTTGGAAATTGTTTGTTGAACAGATAGATGCATGAGTAGATATACCAGTAGGTCTGGCAATGTGGCTAAGATTTAACACCAACATATAGGTCAAACATTATGGGGTAATAAATAGGAACAATAGAACACGTTGTGCTGTACAGGAGAAAAGTGGAGTCTGACTGAGAGACTAGATAATTGCTTTTAAGTGAATTCAACGATCACTTTGAATAACTATGTGGGTGTGGGAGGTCTGTATGTACTCCTCACGAATCTTAAACCAACTAATGACAGGCTTGAAAAAGGAAATTTTATTGTAGCTCAGAATTTGATTGAAATGCAAGATATAAAATGTATGAATAATACCCAGCTTGACTCTCTCCTCGGCACAATAGGGACCAGAGGGCTGTTGGCTCTGTCACTGGCTTGAGGGAGCTCTAAATATTCCTCTGTCCAGGTTCCATTCTCTCCCCCACCCCTCTGAGCCATCTAAATGTATTCTTGGATTGATAAATCGTAATGGAAAAGAATATAAAAAAAGAATTGTATATGTATGTATAATTGAGTCACTTTGCTGTACACCAGGAACTCACACAACATTGTAAATCAACTATACTTCAAGTTAAAAAAATGTATTCTTGGGGGCTTCCCTGGTGGCGCAGTGGTTGAGAGTCTGCCTGCCGATGCAGGGGACATGGGTTCGTGCCCCGGTCCGGGAAGATCCCACATGCCATGGAGTGGCTGGGCCCGTGAGCCATGGCTGCTGAGCCTGCGCGTCCGGAGCCTGTGCTCCGCAACGGGGAGGCCACAACAGTGAGAGGCCCGCGTACCGCAAAAAAAAAAGTATTCTTGGACCAAGTGGGTACCAGGTAGCTATTTACAGAACCTGTGCTCTAGGAGAACAGCTGGTGTGTCTTTCTCTGGCATTTTGGGATGGACGGCAGCTCCATTAGGGGGAGGTACTTTTCCCAAGGGAAGACCTTAACTCTTGGCTAGTAAGAACTACCTTCAAGACCTATAATTCTGATGATTCCATAAGGGGAAGCATTTGCCTGATCTGAGGGTCTTGTATTATCTTTTGATTAGTTTTAGGGTTATCTCTAGGTATGTAAAACACCTAGGATATTTCTTGGACATAATAGGTACTCAATAATTGGTGGTTATTGTGGAGATAAAGCAGCCAACTGCAAAGAAAGTAAAGAGACATGATGTTAAAACCCACTGATGACACTTATTAGGTGGCAAAATAACTCTCTGATGGTGAGCAAGTTATTGAAACTTTCTGAGCTTAAGTTTCTCCTCTGTAAAAAGAATAGTAGCTACTATGAGCCAGGTATTCCTTATCATCATGACAAGTTTGAATGCTCAGTTTATGGGTAAGTTAACTGAGGCTCGTAGACATTAGGCAGTTTGCACTGGGATGTGGTCATTTAGCCAGTGTCAAAGTGAACATTCAAACCCAGGCCTATCTAACACCTGATTATTTTTCCACTTCGTAACACTGCTCATGTAAAATAGAGATGCCAAAACCAGGAATCCTTGTAAAATTAGAGCCAGTGCATGGCATAAGTTTGGTACTCAAAATAGTGTCTATTATTATTAATTACACCTCAGGTGATCAGAATAACCCTATAATATGTTCACATTAATCAGAGTTGGAAGAGCTTTGACATGTACTAACCGTTAAGAGCCCTGGTTGAAATTCCCTGTTTGGCAGATGGTGGATGCCCAATAAGTGCTTGTTGACATATTAAAGATCCAGTAATGTCTGCATTTATAGCTGAATTCTGTTCCTTCCTCATCCCCACCACAAACACTCCTGTTTCACCTTTGAAAGTTTGGGGAAGTTCTGTGAAATGCAGTACGACAAGGAACTACGAGGGTAGCTTTATTGAAACAGCTGGCTTTTTCTCCTCTCAAAATACATTGGGAGAGTTCTACCCCTGGTATGGCCACGTAGGCTTCTATCAGACTAACCTTCTACAAAGAGACAATAGCCATAAACCCTGGACGAAAAACAAAACGACAACAACAACAAAACCAGCCTCCTGAAGGTACAATTGACACTTGGAAGGAGGGAATAGTATGGGCTAAGCCTCCCACTTATGGCCGTTGTTGCAGTCAGCGTCACGTGGGGCAACTAAAGCACCTACAGAAAACCTGAAGTCTTTGTGGCCTAAAGAACTAGATGACAGAGTTTTGGGCAACCACAGCAGCTAAATATAAACTCCACTCAGAACTCTGGGTCAAGCACGCATGGGGTAGAATCCAAGCAGCTCAGCTAAAAATAGTAGAACTGAACTGAGATTTGAGCTGCCACCCAAGAGATAGAATTTGCCATTTGAGTCCAACCAATTTTATTGCCTTAATTGTTATTAGAACAGCAACAATAATAGCAATTTACCACTCTTCAGTAGAATGTAACAAAATTCAGAGTGCCCACTACAAGACATTCACAATATCCAGGATATAATCTGAAACCACTCAGCACAGAAAGAGCTATAAAAATGTGGCCGATTTTCAAGAGAAAAATGCCATCAATGAAGACAGACATCTACTTGACCCAAATGTTGGAATTAGTAGATAGGGATTTTAAAGTAGTTATTATAACTATACTCATTACCTGAGAGAAAATATGCTTGAAATAAAAGAAAAAATATAAAATATCAGTGGAAAAATTTAGAAAAAAAATTTAGAAAATTAAAAAAATAATTAAAAAAATTTAAAATAAAAAAAAATAGAAGTAAAAAGTAAAATATCTGAAGTCAAATTCACGGAATAGACTTAAAAACAGAATGGAGATAGAGAGAGAGTCAGTGAATTTGAAGACAGATCAATATAAATTATTCAATCTTAAGAACAGAGAGGAAAAAACAAACCAAAAGAGTGGAACTTCAGGTACCTGTGATTTTTTTTTTTTTTGCGGTACGCGGGCCTCTCACTGTTGTGGCCTCTCCCGTTGCAGAGCACAGGCTCCAGATGCGCAGGCTCAGTGGCCATGGCTCACGGGCCCAGCTGCTACGCGGCATGTGGGATCTTCGCGGACCGGGGCACGAACCCGTGTCCCCTGCATTGGCAGGCGGACTCTCAACCACTGCACCACCAGGGAAGCCCACTAACTTATTTTTGATTAGAGTTTCAAAAGAGGAGAGAGAACAGTGCAGAAGAAATATCTGAAGCAATAATGAGCAAATATATTCCAAATTCAATGAAAGACACATTGATACATTCAAGAATCTCAGCAAACCCCAAACAGGATAAACATGAAGAAAACCATGCCTTGGCCCATCACAGTCAAATTATGAAAAACCAAAGGATTAAGAGAAAATCTTGAAAGCAGATAGAGAAAGAGGACTCATCATATACAGGGAGACCGTGACTTGGTGAAGGCAAGAAAATAATGGAAGATCATCTCTAGAGTGGTTAAAAAACCCAACAAAATCCTGTCCACCCAAATTTATATTCAGTGGCAATACCTTCCAAGAATGAAAGCAAAACAAAGGCATTTTTAGCTAGATGAGAATTAGGTGAGTTCAGCACCTGCCGACCCACACTATACCAAATGCTTAAGGAAGTTCTTTAGATTGAAAGGAAATAATACCAGATGGAAAAGTGAATCTTCAGGAAGGAATGAAGGACATAAAATGGTAAATAGCCGTCCAGCTAGGACCAAGCAGTTGCATGTGGAGTGCATCTCTGATCAGTTCTCATCCATTCGATGTGTGCAGAAGCCCTGCAGTGTGCTTCCAGAACTGGCCCATAAGAAAACCTCCCATGGATAAACCTCCATGTTTTTTCCCTTTCAGACCTGATGCAGAAGAGTACAGGGAGTTAGAAGCCATGTATTGAAGGTGGTGGAGCCACAAGATGGAAGGATGCTGGGCCCCTCAATCACTGCTTGGAGGAGCAGGACCCCACACAATAGGGAGGCCATCCTAGACTTAGTCTAAGTGAGAAACAGACTTCTATTGTGTTGGGGCTATCATACATTTTGGGGTTTATTTTTTACAGCATCACCTTAATTCATTTAGAAAGCTCAAGTTACACAAAGCGTCTCATCTATGTTACCTGTCATATGATAGTGTTAAATAAATAAATGTGCCCTTCTGCTTGACAAAAATATTTTTATCAGGTTGGATGAGACGAGTCAACATCATTCTTGCTTATGCTGTATTTTTGTCACCTATTCATGTGACTCTGCTTTTCTAAAGAAGCCAAGCTGTTAGTAATACTAACCTCCCCCTCTGCAGTCACTGAGGAATAAGGAAGTTCTAAGCAGTAATGGGAAAGCATCTGGCTAAGGGCAGTGCAGAAATATTAGATGATAACTGGATAGGTAGGTGAAACTAAATTAAACTCAAAGCCAAATCTTCCTTTAAAGCAGCAAATGTTCTTGGGCTGTGATCAGACAAAGTGCCCACCATGTTTGTGGAGCTGCTCTTTTCCCTGAGAAGTCTTCCAGGTAAGTGTCCTCATCACTGTCTATGAGAGAGGTCTGTCAGTCATTTGACAAGGAAGGATGGTCTTTGGCCTTTGGCCGTGATGTCAGTGCAGGCTTAGAACTGGGGGTGGAGGACCACATGGCACAGTCTCAAAACCCAAACCCAGCAATCCCTTTGGTGTGGGGACTCGGGCCAGGAAGAAACAGCGGCCTCTGCAGCACATCCAGGCCGAGGCTCAAGTGTGGTGTGTGGATGGGATGTTTCCACACTCACCGCTGTCTTTCTGGATGCTGGCATGACCCTGGCCAGCCCCCCACTGACCCTCTCTCCCCTGGACATACCAGAGTGGGTTCTACGGTCCCTGGAACTAGGCCTGCTCCTACCCCAGCATACAAGGTGCTCAGGGCCAGGCCTTTGAGAACTTGGAATCCAACCTGGCAGAAGCCAGATGACGGCCAGGCTCTGAGTGGATCCTGGAGCGGGCGCAGGTTGGGAAGAGGAACAGAGAAGTGGAGATCTCTCTGGTACAAGAAGACCCAGGTGCTAGGCATGAGAGAAAGAAGGGGAAGGAGGAATGGACTGCTGAGGATGGTGCAGGGGACGAATCTATCTGGGGTGAAGGGTGGGGATGAGGAACATGGGGCCTGTGATGGCCAAGGCGCGGGGAGCCAGTCCAGAGGTCCTGGCAGAGAAGTTCCACATCAGACAAGGGATGGGGATGCTTCCCACGCCCGGCCCGGGAAAAGCACCTCTGAGCTTCTTTCCCAGCTGGACCAACTCCCACCTCCCGAGGGACGCTGGGGGGTGGAGCCCCGCTGAGTGGTCCCTGGCTCCAGCCCCGCTTCCTGGAGCCTGGTCCAGCAGGTCAACACCTCCCAAGGATGGCCAGTGTAGCCTGGCCTTCTAGTCAGCTCGGCACACTTTCCTCCAGCTTCACTCAGCTCATCTTCCCCTTCAGTTCAGCTCAGCCGGTCTCCCAGTCCCTCCTCTGCTTACAGGCCAGCAGAGACCATCTCCCCAGGCAGGAAGGAGGTTGGGGTTCAGGGGCAGAGAGCCCCTGTCTCCCAGCAGAGCACTGCCTCTCCTGCTTCCAGTCCTCGGAATAGAGCCTGTCCAGCCTCCCCCATCTCTCCCATTATTGGACCAGCCCATCACACACTCGGTAACCGTCTCCCGTTCCAATGGTCCCATTAGTTCAGTCCTGACCAAGAGAACTCAGAGCTTCATCCACGCCTCCTTGTTCCAGCTCACTTCTGCTCCACCACCTTGCTTTTGTTACCCAAAGTCTCTCTCTCTCTCTCTATTTCCCCTTACAAACGGCTTTGCAGCAGCCCTGGGAGTGCGCGGCAGCACCGATAATGTCTCCATGGTTCCTTGTTAGCTGCACTCTAAGCAGGAAAGTGACTTGGCTTGACAATGTAATTTACATCGCTGTATAAAACTATCTGTGGAAGCCAAGCTAATTTGTGCCAGATTAGGCTATTTGTCTCAGCCACTGTCTAGCCGCACAATCTATCAGAGGGCTGTTTTCAAATATCGCTCTTCAAGCGTGCCCTTGAGAGGCAGAAATTGATTGGGATCTTAGAGAGCAAAATTACAGCAATAACTTAAAAGAAACAATAATTACTGAATCATACCAGTGTCAGCACTCTGCAAAACACGAAATAGCCATCAAGCCCCAATCCAATATATTCCGAAGCGAATTTATTGAATGGAAAAAGCAGTTGAGTGAGGATTTTTCGGCGCCCCCTCCCCTTCCCCTGTACATATGGTTATCTCAAAACCGCAAGTGAACGAGTCGATAACTCTTGTCATTGACTGCTCCATTTTCTCCGAGTCAGGGGCGATCCATTAGCTGCCTCTGCTGCACCCTCTCCCTCGCCTCCTCTCTCCTTTTCCATCGCCTCTATTCATTTGCTGGTCTCTGCTCTTCAAGCAAACAAACATGTATAACTAATCATTTGTTAAAATGCAGAGGGCCCCTCATAAATCTCTACAGCTGAAATACTTTAATGGGTAATTAATTGATCCTGTTCCAGAGGAGTAATAAGATAATAAATTAGACAATATTTCACTCAGTCGTGTCAGGCTCCTAGCTAATGGCACTGTAGGGCTCAGCTGAAGGATAATATATTAGCCAGAAATTAACTGCTAAGAGCTTTCTGCAGAGAAATCGGCTGACAAGTGAGTCACGCCGGACTGGGGTGGTGGCGAGCTCGGTGAAAGTGAACCTGGGCTTGGGGGGCGGGGAAGGGGCGGGGTTATGTTCCAGACCCAAGAGAGCCTGACGGGTGGTGCTGTGAGCATGCCCACTGACCTATGACCCTTTCTCGGCACTTCTGGTGGGTTCCTAGGAAGTTGTCAACTCATGTCCTTGTGAGCTCTTAAATAGTTTTCGCCCATGAGTCACTGGACTCGTTGAGTTTTCATGGGTTTTGCCCACTCTTGACCAGTATGGCCACAGAACACCTATAGCCACCGGCTCCATCAGCTGCTGCCTAAGCAAGTGTGCAGGTACAGAATGAACCTCTGTGGGAGAGAGACCCACACTCTGTCACAAACAAGGGTTCCACAAAAATTAAGAAGGAAAAAGAGTAGGGAGAGAAGGTGTGAATTCCATGTTTTAATGGGTAGGAAATATTTCTTCCAGGGTGCGATGGAGAACAGCTCTTGGTTTTATTAAGGAAGTCAGGGAAGGTGATGACAATTAATAGCTAAGATAAGAACTTAGACTTGGAAGGTTGGGTGGGCCTTTGCTGGAGGACATGGGAAGTCAGTTTCCCCATATAGGAAGGGCATGGAGTAGGAGTGGGTGGTTGGAGGGGAACTCAGTATACAGTGAAGCACTGGGGCTATAAGGTCATTTGAACGACTCGCCTGCTCTTTACTAGCTGTGTGACCTTGTCTAGGTTACTTCACTACTCTGAGCTTTGGTTTGCTCACCAGTAAAACAGTGGTAGGATGAATAAGTGAAGTACGCAAGAGAAGCTCCTAGTTCCGTATCTCAACCCCAGGAGGTGCTGCCTTAATGTTGGTTATGATATGGTGGGCAGCAGGGAAGGTTACTATTGACAAGTGAAGCAGATGGCAGCCAAGGAAATGAGAGGAGTTGGCAGTGGGAGACAGTGGGCTGCTCCTCTGAGTCCAGAATAAGGACCATATTACCCCCACCCTAAGGAGGGTCCAAACTGGTGTGTGCTCACTTTCTGTCAGACCACTCCTGATTGCTATGGGAAATGTGGGTGGGTCCATCTTCTGAGTCATGGTGAATATGGCAGTGTGGGTTGAAGGCATAACAGAGCTTGATTATTTAAATGAGAAAATGCAGGCAAAACACACAGCCAGTGCTGGTCATCGTGATCAGTGGTGGTGTTATTGAGTCCAAGCTTGTACTGCTCACTGCACGACAGGAAAATAAATGGAGAGATGAGTCGTTAGGGCAAGGAATAGTGGCTTTATTCCAGGAAGCAAGCTGACCAAGAAGATGGTGGACTAGTGTCCCAAAGAACCATCCTACTTGAGTTAGAATTCAGGCTTCTTTTATGCAAAAAGGGAAGGAGGTGTGGTTGTTTGTTGCAGACTTCTTGGTGTCAGAATCCTTTGTTCTTGCAGCTGTCCCAGTAGGTTGGGTCACTGAAGTTCCTGTAAACCTCCAAAAAGACAAATGTTATTCTCTGTTCTGCAACTTTTTATCTCTCTATGAATGGAAAAGTGTTATATCTTTAAAGGTCAGAGCCTTGAGAATGGGCTGTCTTGTATATTTCAGGTTATTAGCAACATTCTTGTAGCAAAAGCAATAGAACACACAGGTTAAAGTAAAAGAAACAGATCCAGTATGGAGTCAGATTTGTCCTTCCCTATTACAGCAGTGGTATTTGTATCCCTTGCCTGGGTCTCCCTGCACTGCATCTTCCTGGATGGTGACCAGCATGGGGAAGTGCTCAGAAGACAAGGCCTTGCATGGTCCCTGATGGGCTCAGGGCAGCTGGAACCACCTTGGGCAGCCCCAGTGCTGTTCACCTTTGGAGGGAGGCATTGGGCCTCTCCCAGGACCTAGAGCTTGGAGGGACACAGGCAGAACAGGTTCGGCTGGAAACTGCACTCTGTGTAAAAGCAGGCGTTTCCCCAAGTAGAAATGGCAGACTAAGTCAGCTCACATGGCGAGAGTCCATTAACTGACATTTATTTTAAAAATAAACATGTGCTCATTCATCCTCTGTTCCTTTATGTGGAATGGCTTCCTGGCTTCTGGCAGCCTGTGCTCCACCCAGTTCCCTACCAAGGCCTAGTTCTTTGTACCTTTGACCTCAAGAGCTGGAAGAGAAGTTGATGTCACCTGGTCCACCCTCTGTTCCAGATTACTCATGCTCGGTCTGGGATTGCACGGGCCCAGGGAATGGCTGAACTTATTTCTGGGCTCAGTGGGACAGCATTTTAGATCCTTGGTGACCTTTATATGACCCTTAAGCCTTCTCTTTTTTTCAGGCCAAACTTGCCCAGTTCTGTGGACCATTATGTGTGTGCCATTTCCCCTTGTTCTTATTGAGAAATAGAGCAAGTAAAAAAAGAAGTACCCTGCACATACATTCAGCTTGATTAGTAATTATCAAGCGAACACCCACAGATGGCTGAAACTTGGGTTACTGTCCCTGGTGCCACCACCCTAATCAGAACTCGCTCTCCCTCTGGAGTAACTACCCTGACTTCTGTGAAAACCATCTCCTCCCTTTTCGTCATAGAATTATAATTTATTCATTTATTTATTCCCAAACCCTAGGGTTTAGTTTTGCCAACTTGAAATCTTGACATGGAGGAAGTCAGACTGTACGTACTCTTTTTCGCCTTCATTATGTCGATGAGGTTCACCCATGTGAATCTTGTTGCCATAGCTTGTTCATTTTTCTTGATATGTAGGCTGTATACATTTTATTTGTATCTATGGATATAATTTTATTGATCTACAATCATTTACTGATGATGCCAGTATATGGATATGCTGTAATTTACTTGTTTGTTCTGTCAAGGACAGACTTTTGAGTTGTTTCTGGTTTGGGGCCATGACGAACAGGGCAGCAATGGGCATTTATCTCAGGACAGACGGATATGTGTGTTACTGACCTAGAAGTGAAATGCTGCATCACAGGGTGGGCACATCTCCAACATTACCCAACTAGTGTCCACAATGATCATCTTAGGCCACAACACAATCAAGAGGTGCGCTTGTTCCTGTGGGGGACACAAAGGTGGGTTGCAGGCATCCCTCTTCCAGAAATTCTTTCTGCCCAGCTCAGCCACTTTGGGGTTGGCCCCACATAGAACTGTCCTTGCCCTAGAACACACCCTCCCGGGACCACCCGGATCTGACGACCATTGGGTGGGGACCAAAGGTGTGGCCAGGCTGATGGACTCCACAGCCCTGTGTTAGAGGCTGGTCCCTCATAAACTCCTGCCACACCAGGCTCCAGCTCAGAGCAGCTTCCGGAGCACCCCGTCCTTGAGTGCGCCTACAGCTCTTCCTCCTTGCCAGCATTTCCTATCGGCAGACTTAAAATTTTGCCAATCTTGTCGCTTAAGGATCTTTCATTGTGCTTGCGGCGTGCGTTTCCTCTGTTAAAATTTCAGAAATCAGATTTATTGAGGGGTAATCTACATACAGTAAAGTTCCTCCCTGTGAAGTGTACAGTTGGATGACTGTTGACAACTGTATACCGTCATGTATTCACAATCAAGACGTAGAGCGTTTCCACCACTCCAAAGGCCCCTCTGTGGTCAGTTCTTTACCCCATCACCCACCCCATCGCTCATCTATTTCTGTCATTATAGGTTTGCCTTTTCCAGATACTCAGTACATGGAATCATCCGGAAAAGACTCTTTTTGTGTCTGGCTTCTTTTACTTAGCAGAATGCTTTTGAGACGCATCGCGCTGTTGGATGTATCAGTAGTTTGTTCCTTTTTACTGCTGCATAGTATTCTGTTGTATGAATATATCCCAATTGATCCATTCTCCTGTTGAAGGGCATTTGGAATGTTTCTCGTTTTAGGCAATTACAAATAAAGCTCTTGAGATGTATTAGTACAAGTCTTTTTGTGGATGTAGGCTTTTATTTCTCTTGGGCAAATATGTAAGAGTGGCACTGCCGGGTCGCAGGGTAGGTGTAATTTTGACTTTAGAAGAAACCACTGAGGAGTTTTGCAAAGTGGTTTTTCCATTATACACTTTACATACCAGGGGTCTGTGAGAGTTCCGGTTGCTTCCCACCCTCGCCAACACTTGGTATATTCTGTCCTTGTAATCTGAGCTATTCTAGTGTGTGTGATGATATTGTATTTTAATTTATATTTCCATGGTCGCCAATGGTGTTGAGCATCTTTTAACATGCTTATTGGTCATTTCTATGTTGACTTTGGTAAAGCTTCTGTTTAAATCTTTTACCTATTAAAAAATTTAGTTGTTTTCTTACAATGGAGTTGTTAAGTGTTGTTTGTATATTCTGGACAGATTCTTAACAGATATGTGTTTTGCAAATACTTTCTCCCAGTCCATGGCTAATATTTTATTTTCTTAAGAGTATCTTTTGGAGAGAAGCTTTTCATTTTGATGAAGTCCAATTTATCAATTTTTTAATAGTTTGAGCTTTCTGTACCCTATCTAAAATATTTTTTTGCCTACCCGAAATCACAAAGATTTTTCTTATGTTTTCTTCTCGAGGTTTTATAGTTTTATCTTCTCATTGTGCATTAGTTTGTATTTTGCTGATTTCTAGTGAGAATAAGCACTTTTTCATAAGTTTGTTTGCCATGTGACTTTCCCATTTTGCGAAAAGCCTTTTGCCTATTTTTCTATAAAGTTGTCTTTATCTTATTGATCTGTAGGAATTTTTATATATTCTGAAGAGTGTCTTTTGTTAGGTTTATTCATTATTTATATCTCCCCCCACTCTGTGACCTGCCTTTTCAGTATCTTTATGGTGTCATTTGATGAATAGAAGTCCTTAATATTAAGGCATTTGAATTTATGTTTTATTTCCTTTATGATTAGTGCTTTATGGCTCCCACTTAAGAAATTCTTTTCTACTCTGAGGTCACATTTTATTCTATATCAGAATTTCTGAACTTTCTCAGTTCATGGTTCATTTTAATGTCTCAGTTATTTTTTCATGGTATGCTTAAGTCAAAAGAATACCCAACACTCCCGTTTATTAGGTAGTTAGGTCCAAACAACTTACCAAGCGTTTATATTCTAGCTACTTTGTAGTCATTTGAAAAGATAGTACACATATGAAGAAAAAATAATGTATTTTTCATTTTTAAATAATTGCAATCACTTACTAAGGGGATATGTGAGCCTGTTGGGCATTGCACAACGTCTCAAACCTCGGAATAAGGTTTCCTGTTTCATATTGATTTTTAGGGAGCATTTGCTTTTAATTACGGCAACTGCTGACAACCCAGATTGGCAAAGATATCATGCCACTGAACGGACTGTAGCTTGATCTAATGTTGAAACCATCCAGAGCTGGTCATTTGTACAGTGTTAAGTATACCTGTGTTTCCCTCAAAAATGTAAATATCCCAAGGCACCACTGTGAGTTTGATGCAGTGTCCTAGGGCGCCTTTTTGAGTAGTTTGGGACCCACGGTTCCATATCCCGTTTGAAAATCTCTATTGTTTTGCTTTTCATAGTTAGGTCTTTAGTCCCTCCTGATTCGGTTTTCGTGTATGGTGTGAGTTAGAGATCCAATTCAACTTTTTCCAAATGGATACGCAGTTACCTCACATCATCTGTTGACAAATCCTGCCCAATGCTCTGCAGCGGCACCTCTGTCTTAGGTCAAGCATCCATATACACGGAGGTCTCTTCTGTAGCATTATTGTATTATCTTAATTGCTGTAGATTTATCATGTCTTGCTGTCTGGTAGAGCTGGTTCTCCTACCTTTTATTCCTCTACTAGAGTATTTTGCTTAATCTTGGCCTTTTGCATCTCCATATGAATTTTAGAATCAACTTATCAAGTTCCAAAAAAATCCTCTTGGAGGTTTTATTTCAATAGCACCAATCTACAAAAAACAAAAACAACCCCCCCCGCAAACAAACAAACAAAAAGCCCAAAAAAACTTTGGGGAGTATTTAAAACTTTACAATAGTGAGTCTTATAGTTAATGAATATTGTATAACTCTGTTTATTTAGGTCTTCTTTGATGTCTTTTAACAAAGTTTTATAATTCTCCCCATAAAGACTTATTTTTAGGTATTTTGTTGTAAATTGTATCTTTTAAAATCTGTCTATCTAAATTTTAAATTAATTTTTAATTAATTTTTTTATTGAGGTATAGTTGATTTGCAATATTATGTTAGTTTCAGGTGTAAAACAAAGTGATCTGGTTATACATATATATGTATATACCTATATTCCTTTTTTCTTTTTTATCTTTTGTTGAAGTATAGTTGATTTACAGTGTTGTATTACTTTCTGCTGTACAGCAGAGTGATTCAGTTATACATGTATATATATTCTTTTTCACATTCTTTTTCTTCTTGATTATGTTTTTCAATTAGTATTTCTTGGAAGCATATAAACTCTCATTCTTTTTAATGATTGCATTATACCTATCATCAAAGGTATATATTAACTTCTCTTTTCTTGGCTAACATTTAGGTTATTTCTAGTTTTTTTTTTAAATTTTTTTTTTGTTGTATTTACCATTAAGGAGCCATGTTTCAAAACACATTCTTGTTCACAAACATTTGCATCACACAAATGTGTATATTTAGGACAAATCCTTAGAAATGGGATTTCAGCTACTGATGGGTAATGCCAAATTGCCCTCCATTGAGTCCATACCTACATTCACTAACAATGTATGATGCACCTGTATTCACCGCTTGTTATAGTTTGAGCTGTTTTGTTTTTTTTTTAAATTGGGGTATAGTTGCTTTACAATGTTGTGTTAGTTTCTGCTATATAGCAAAGTCAGTCAGCTCTATGTATACCCATATCCCCTCTTTTTTGGATTTCCTTCCCATTTAGGTCACCACAGAGCACTGAGTAGAGTTCCCTGTGCTCTACAGCAGGTTCTCACTAGTTATGTATTTTATACATAGTAGTGTATATATGTCAATCCCAATCTCCCAATTCATCCCACCCTCCCCGTTGGTGTCCATATGTTTGTTCTTTATCTCTATTCTTTCTTTCTTTCTTTATTTGTGGTACGCTGGCCTTTCACCACCGCGGCCCCTCCTGTTGCGGAGCACAGGCTCCAGACGCGCAGGCTCAGCGACCATGGCTCACGGGCCCAGCCGCTCCGAGGCATGTGGGATCCTCCCAGACCGGGGCACGAACCTGTGCCCCCTGCATCGGCAGGTGGACTCTCAACCACTGTGCCACCAGGGAAGCCCCTCTATTCTTTTTTGATTCTTTTCCATTATAGTTATTATAAGATATTGAATATAGTTCCCTGTGCTATACAGTAAATCCTTGTTGCTTATCTATTTTATATATGGTATCAAAAATTTGTTTTTATAATTTCAAACTTACAGACAAGTTGTGAGAACTCCCATATATCTTTAAACCAGGTTCCCCATTATTTACATTCTGCCCTGTTTGCTTTATCAAATAAAATACACACATATTTTAAAATATGTATGTGTGTATGTATATATATACATATACATATAGTCAAAAATTATTGCATTAAGTTACAATCCAATGATAGTGTATTCACATTCTTGTGGTAGACATGAAAGTATGCTGCATAGATCCCCCTATCATTTTTTGAAGTGTATTGAGCCTTGATTTTTGGCCCTGTATATAGTCTATTTTGGTGAATGTTTTGTGTGGCCTTTGAAATATTATACTGTCATTGAGTGGAGTGTTCTATAAATGAAAATTAGGTGAAGATGTTTGATAGTGTCATTCAGCTCTTCCATATTTTTATTATTTTGTTTATTTGTTCTACAGTTAAGGAATGGTATGAACCTTCAGTTATCATGACTATGTCTACTTCTTTCTTTATTTTGTCAGTCTTCACTTCATGTAGCTTGAAATTCTGTATTAAGTGCATAGGGATTTATGACTGCCATGTCTTCCTGGTGATTTATCTTTTAGTCTTTGTGAAAAATCACTCTATTTCTGGTAATGCTTCTTCTCTTGAAATCCATTCGTTTGTTATTACTATAGCCTTTTCAGCTTCCTTATGATTAGTGTTTGCAACGGTATATCTTTTTCTGTCATCTTACTTTCAACCCATCTGTGTCTTTTGATTTAAAGTACATCTCTTATGCACAGCAGATAGTAGGATCTTGCTTTTAAAATCCAGTCTGACAATCTCTGCTTTTTAATTGGAGTGTTTAGTCAATTAACATGTAATGTAATTATTGATATGGTCTGATTTAGATCTACCATTTTGACACTTGTTTTCTATTTATTCCTTCTGCCTTTTCTTTCCTTTACTTCTCCTTTTTTGCTTTCCTTTGTGAAAATCAGTCAAATCTCCCTTCCTTCCTCCCTTCTTCCCTTCCTTCCTTCCTTCCTTCTTCCCTCCCTCTCTCCCTCCCTTATTCCTTTCCTCCTTCCCTTTCTTCCTGACTCCCTCCCCCAGCTTTATTTCTTTTGGATTCTTAAGGTATACCATTTGCATTATTTTTTAGAGGTTTCTCTAAGGATTAAAAAATGCCTCCTCAACTTATCAGAGTATCTTTAGAATTAATATTTTATCACTTCACATAAAATTTAAGGATCTTGCAAGAATACAGGTCTACTAACTCTATCTCCTGAATCCTTTGTGCTATTGATGTTTTATATATTACATCTATATATGTTAAGAATTTTACAATAGAATGTCATAATTTTCCTGAAACAATTATATGCCTTCAAAAGAAATTGAAAGAGAGAAACAAAATATAGTCTTTTATATTTGCCCACAGTAAACCACTCAGTGCTTTTTATTCTTTCTTTCCAGTAAATCCAAATTTCCATCTGTTATCATTTCCCTCCAATCTGAAGAACTTCTTTTTGCATTTTTGTAGTTCAGGTTCATTGTTGATTAATTCTTTTTCAGTTTTTTTGTTGTTGTTGTTCTAAAAATGTCTGTATATCACCATCACTTTCAAAAATATATTTGCATTTGTTATAGAACTCTGGGATAATTTTTTTTTCATTTTGAACCTTTAAAGATGTTTTTCCATGGTCTTCTGGCTTTCAGTGTTTTTTATTTGAAACTCAGCCATAAGTCCTATTGTAGTTCTCTGTATGTCATATATATATGTGTGTGTGTATATATATATATATATATACACATATATATGAAATTTATATTATTATTTTATTTTTTGGCTGCATAGGGTCTTAGCTGCAGCATGCAGGATCTTTGCTGAGGCATGAGGGAGCTTGTGGTGCACGGACTCTTTATTGTGGCACATGGGCTTCTCTCTAGTTGTGGTGTGCAGGCTCCAGAGCGCGTGGGCTCTGTAGTTTATGGCATGCAGCCTCTCTAGTTGAGGCCTGAGAGCTCAGTAGTTGTGGTGCGCAGGCTTAGTTGCCCTGCGGCGTATGGGATCTTAGTTCCCCGACCAAGGATCGAACCTGTGTCCCCTGCATTGTAAGGCAGATTGTTTACCACTGGACCACCAGGGAAGTCCCTCTGTATGTAATATATTATTTTCTTTTGATTATTTTCAAGACTATCTATTTATCACCAGTTTTCAACATTTTTACTGTAATTTACCTCTGTGTAATTTTTCACTCTATTTATCCTTCCTAGGATTTGCTGACCTCTTTAGGTGTACAGGTTTGTTTTTCATGTGAATTTGGAAATTTTTTGACTGTATATCTCTAAATATTTATTCTTCCCCAGTCTTTCTCTCCTTGACTTCTGAGACACTAATTACATGTATATTAGACGTCTTGATATTGTCCTGAAGGTTATTGAGGTTCTGTTCCTTTCTCAAAAACATTTTCGTTTTTTCCCTTCAGATTGGATACTTTCTAACGATTTATCACTAAGTTCACTGACCTTATCTTCTCCTGTCTCCAGTATGCTGTTAAGGCTATCTAGTCATCTTTTCATTTCCGATATTGTAATTTTTTTTTTTTTTTCTGCGGTACGCGGGCCTCTCACTGCTGTGGCCTCTCCTGTTGCGGAGCACAGGCTCCGGACGCGCAGGCTCAGCGGTCATGGCTCACGGGCCCAGCCGCTCCATGGCATGTGGGATCTTCCCGGACCGGGGCACGAACCTGTGTCCCCTGCATCGGCAGGCGGACTCTCAACCACTGTGCCACCAGGGAAGCCCCTATAATGGTTTCTTTAAGTTCTTGTCTGCTAATGCTAACATCTGGGTCATCTAGACATTGGTTTATATAGACAATATTTTTCTTCCTTGACTCTAGGTCACATTTTTTTGTTTATTCTCACCCCCCCATCTAATAATTAAAAAAAAATTGTAAACTAGACTTTGTTGATGATACATTGTAAAGACTTTGGATTCTGTTATCTTCCTTTGAAGAATGTTTATTTTTGTCCTAGCAAGTAGTTTACTTGGGCTGGGCTCAAAATCCAAACTATTTCACCCAGAGCAGGCAAGAGTTGAAATCTTGGCTCATTCTTTCAGCCTGACAGCTATTGTTTCCCATTGGTTTTCTTAGAATCGCTCCCATACATGTGCCATTCAAGGGTTGGTCAAGGATTTGGGTGGAATTATATGTAGATTTGGAGGATCTCCTTATACCTTACTTTTTCTTTTTTAAGATTTCTCCTCTTACTATTCAGCTCCTCTGAAAGTCCATTTCCTGACTCCTGAAGCCAGTAAGTCAGAAGCTTTCTGTTTGACATCTAGATGTCTCATGCATTGTGGAAATAGAGTATCCCTGGGCAAAAACAGACCCAAGGGAGTTCCCTTACTTCAAGATTTGACTCTTTTGGGGCTTCCCTGGTGGCACAGTGGTTAAGAATCCACCTGCCAATGCAGGGGACACGGTTTTGAGCCCTGGTCTGGGAAGATCCCACATGCCGCGGGGCAACTAAGTCCATGTGCCACAACTACTGAGCCTGTGCTCTAGAGCTCGCGAGCCACAACTACTGAAGCCTGCGTGCCACAACTACTGAAGCCTGTGCACCTAGAGCCTGTGCTGCACAAGAAGAGAAGCCACTGCAATGAGAAACCCGCACACCACAACAAAGAGTAGCCACCACTCGCCGCAAATAGAGAAAAACCCACACACAGCAACGAAGACCCAACGCAGCCAAAAATAAATGAAGTAAAATAAATTTATTAAAAAAAAAGATTTGACTCTTTTAAGCAGACTCACAGATTTAGAGAAAAAACTAGTGGTTACCAGTGGAGGTGGGGAGGGGCAAGATTGGAGTGGGGGAGTGGGAGGTACAAACTATTGGGTATAAGATAGGCTCAACGATGTACTGTACAACATGTGGAATAGAGCCAATATTTTGTAATAACTGTAAATGGAAAGTAACTTAAAAAAATCATATATATATATAAAAAATTTGACTATCAGCTTCTAATTGTTTTGGGTTGCCCTCTAGTACCCTCAAGTAGTTGGTTTAAAAAATATTGTATAAATATTATCTGTGAGAGTGTTAGTCCAATACAAATGGCTGTCTAATCTCAGAGTGGTTTTTACGATTGATTTTTGTATGTTGATCATATAGAGAAGGATTAAAATTTTTAAAAATTAATTCTAAGAATTCACCTGTAGATTCTTCTAGATTTTTTATGTACACAATTATTAGCTGCATATAGTGACACTACAGTTTCTTCTTTTCCATTCAATATCCCTTTTATTTCCATGTTTTGCCTTACTGTATTGGCTGGCACCTCTAGTACAATGTTGAAAAAAAATGGTTATGGAAGAGTCCTTTATTTGGTTCATATCTCAAAGGGAAAGTTTTCAAAGTCCAACCCTTAAGTACTATATTATATTATTTATATTTCTAAATAAATAAACTCTTTAAATAAATTACTTCTATTCCTTATGAATGGACATTAAATTTTATCAAGTACTTTTTTCTCTGTCTATTGAGATGTCTGAATGTTGTTTTCTTTAATATGTTAATGTGTTGAATTACACTAATTGGTTTTCTAACATTTAATCAACTTTGCATCCTTGGAATAAATCCAGTTTGGTAAGATTTATTATCCTTTTTAATATATTGCTTGATTCATTATACCTTTGTTAGAATGTTTGTATTCTAAACAAAATTCGTTTAGTATTTTGTTTAGAATGTTTGCATCTATGTGCATGAATGCAATAGAAGGATAATTTTTCTTGTGTGCTATCTTGCTGAGTTTGATATAAAGGTTATGCTAGCTTCATATAATGAGTTAGGAAGAGGTTGTGTATGATTGGAATTATTTTTTCCTTGACTAATTGGTTAAACCTGCTGATGAGACTGTCTGGGTTTTTAGGCTACTTTGTAGAAAGATTTTTGATTTCTGCTTAAATTTATTTAATCGTCAGAACATACAGGTTTTCTATTTTTCTTGCATCCATTTTAGTAAGCTCTATTTGTACTGGTTATTAAGCTGCTGCCTTTTCTTTCCAAGACACCCTTGTAGTTTCTGCTCTGTGATGCCAGTGCTAGGACTTGATTCTGCAAACAACCTTCCCCCTTTGTCATCTGGGTTCCTGTTAAGTTCGGCAGTAGGGAATTCTGGAAGGAGATTGAGATACAGGAGGAAAGAAGGGACTTCCACTTTCTTATTTACTTCTGTACTATAAGCAGAGCTCAGAAAGAGCATCTTACCTTGAAGGCAGCCTCACTGTGACCCTGCAGAGGTACCACCAGCAGCTGAGCAAGGTCAGCAGCCAACCTCTCCTGAGGTCTAAGTCCCAGATGTCTGAGTTCCTCTTACGAATGCAGGAGGAACCAGCAGCATCCAAGTATGCCCTCTGCTCAGTAGCATGAGCCCCAGCTTCTTGCGGGTCCTACTTTAAGCTCCTAGTTCTGAAAACCTCAGCCTCTTTCCTCTTCTCCAGCCTTAGCTGTGTTAGCTGCTTCCTTCAGTTATTATCAATGTTTTCTTTTTTCCTTTATCGCCCTCCAGTACTTGCACGATCAATTAATTTCTTTCTGTTGATATATCTACTGTAGGCTCTTTTCCTGACTGGACACTGGCTGGTATGATATTTGGTAATGGAAGTGGTCACAGGACGCTTAAAAATGTCTGGGCCTGGTTTGTTTTTTTCCCTAGCCTTGAACACAGTGCTGAAGTCCTTGCCAATGGCAAATGGGTTACTACTCATCCAGAGCACGCAGTGGTAATATGATAAAATTGTCACCTATGGCTAGTTGTGATAAAGCACGTACTGCACCAGTGCCTTGGGGATTAAGTAGCTACTAGGCTTGATTAATATGGTGATAATGGTAACGACAAGAACCCGGATGTGGAATAGCTGCTTCCAAGAGCACTGGAGAACTCACACATAGACAATGACAAAGTCAGACTCTCAGCTCAAATGTTCAGAAAACCATCCTGCTTTTACAAACACCCTAGAAGAATCTCTTACCGTGTACAGGGTGAATCTTGATGGAAATTAGACTTGGAATTTAGTTGTGTGGGCTGTAGAATTATAATGTAAGATGAAGTCGTGGATCCACCAAGTTTCTACCTGGGTTGACTTGTTTGAAACTGAGATTTGAATTTCCAAGTCTCTTTAAGCCTCCCTTGCTACAGGAAGCAGCCTGCTCTTCTAGGGCCAACAAGATCAGCTTTCCCTTTATTTCTAAGACCGGATCATAACCTCACCTAGAGCGGGTGCCTTGCAAAAGATGCTTATTCTTCTCAAGTCTCCCAGCCCCCATCTCTGTTGTCTCTGTCTGACCTGAAAAAAAATAGTTTGTACTCCAAAATAAATGCAAGGTGTTGCTAATTTATATCAGCATAAATCTGGGTGGAACATGTATGCGATGGACAAGGAGAATGGAATATAAAACTGGATCAAATCAAATTCATTATATAGGTGCACTTACCAGAGATGATGGATCTAATATTAGAAGTGGCTCTGAAAATCAGTTTACTTGATCGGTGGCTGAAATTTTGAATGGCCTATATTCAGAGATGTTGAAGCATCATGTGGAAGATTGACTCTAAATATTTGATGAGATAGGAATATGGGAATGGATTTATCAGATGTGAACTGCAGACCCTTCCTCCCCACTCCCACTCTGTCCCGCAAGAGACCCTAGACGTTGCCTTTATTTCTTCCCTTTATTAAGGAGAGAAGTGGGGAAACGTATTAGTGGTTTGAGCACCAACGTATCTGAAAAGTATTATGATGGCTTCTTCTATACACACGAGGAGATGCAGCTACCAGATGTGCTGTCTGGCTTCCATGGAGATCCTGGAAAACGAGTGGCCAAGGAGTAGCTTTTAACTGCTAGAGACAAGGTAGACACAACTACTGTAAAGGGGTAAACAGAATGACCTTCTGGGCTCTTTGGCCATGTCTAATTGATTACTGTGTTCTTAGGAATGAAGTAGATGGGAAGCCTACTAAAATACTACTTTCTCAATGTAACAAAAACGCTCTAGATCTGATGTCCAGGAACTTAATTTGACTGGACACAGTGGACAGGCTTAATGTCTTACCTAGTGTTGAGGCCTAAGCCAGGTCACAGAGCCTGAGCCCCTTGGTTGATGGGGAGGCTGGTCCCCTTGAAGATGTGCAACCTGGCTGTACGCATACTCAGCTATGGGCAACCCTGCTGCAACCACGTTCTGTAAATATTCCTCCAAGCCTTCCCCAAAGGGGCCTTTGGCCACTTACTAAGTTTACTGTGCACTGCAGGGAAAAAAAATCTTCCGACATTTCAGGGACTTACTAGAAACTGAATTGGCTCTGAATTGACACTAGTAACTGGGTCCCCAGATGCTACTGTGATCCATTTGTCAAAGTGGGAACTCCTGGTGATCAGGTGATAAAGGAAGTTTTGGCATAAATCCATCTTACAGAGGGCTCAGAGGGCCCATGGACCCTCTGTAGTTTTCCTCTCTGTTCCTGAATATATACACGGAAGAGACACACTCAGGAATTTGGCTGAAATCCTGCATCGGCTCCCCGACCCTTGGAATGAGGGTTATTGTTTGCTGACTCTTTCCCAGTGGTTTAGTCTTGTCTCCCCAAATGAATTGTAACTTCTGAATATAGTAAATCTCACTTGGTTGGCTCTGTACCCCAAATACTTGGGAGAGTGCTTTAGTATCAGGTACTCAATATGAACGCATTGATGGTAGTTTTGTGAAATCCAGTCAACATCTTGAAGTATTTAGGAGGTATATGGTTAACTTGTGGGGTGGACAGAAGAGAACATTCTAGAAAGAGGGGGAAATATTAGCTTTAGGAAAGGAAGGTAAGAGTTTTTGTTCTGATATTTGCTCTTCTAGGGTCTGAGTCAGGTTCAAGAAAACCATTTGTAGACACCTGCTCTAATATGAGACATGCTGTTTGTATTTACAGTTTAAAATCTCATTTAATCTTTATGACATCACTGTGAAGTGGATTCTGCTATCTCCCGTTTTTAGAGTTGAGAAAACTGAGGCGCAGGAAGGTTAAGTAGCTGGTTCTGGGTCACTCCGGCAGTGGCAGGACAGGGGTCCAAACCCAGGTTTTCTGACTTGAAATATTAGGTGTTTTCCATTGTACACCAGTTGTTTCTTTGGCAGGCAATTTTGTCTTATTTTTCTTACACTACAGAATATCACCTTTCTTGGGAAAAGTAAATACTTCTTGTCTCCTCAGCAATAGTAATTTCAACAACTACCTGGACCTGGGGGGATGGGAAGGAGGAAGAAGCAACTACTGTTACTTTACACCCTGGGCCAAGTATTGACCTGAGACCATTCCCTTTATACTGTAAAGCCCACAAAGATAAGTAAGGAACATTTAGGCAGGACTTATGAAAGGAGTGAGTATAATAAAAGGGAGATAAATGTAGAAATGGATAGGAAATTTGGTAATCTGCCTTGCAAGAAGTGGTTTGCCATTTGTTGCTTCAGGCTTTGCTCTTAGAATTTTTCCTTCATGCCTTTTGGCCTTTCTTCATGAGACGCTGGCAGCCCGCTCTCATCACCTGGGAAGCTCATGCAAAGTCAAGAAAACAATCAGGGACTTTTGGGTTCAGAAGGGCCTATGGAAGCCCAGAAGACCTGTGTCCCAGCTGCTGTTTCCTGACTGAAGTCTTCCCTATTCCTGGATGATCTCTTGGGGGTGTGACCTTGAAGGCCCCATTCAGAAAAGCTATCTCAATATGACATGAGAAGTCCCACAACTCATGTGAATTCTACATGCACTCTGCAAAGGATGCAGCTTTTTTTTTTTTTTTTTTTTTTGGTACTTTGCCGCACTCTTCGTCCTGGTATTGTATAAGGGGGGGGAACTCTGTCATTTCTTAGGATCAAGAGTATTGAAATGGCATAGTTTGACCAGATTCTTCTAGAGCATAAACTATTTCCTAAGACAGCTTGGGAGCTGTATTTTCAGGCCCATTAGCAATCCATTTCTGGCTTTGAAGCTTTAATATAATAGATTCAAAGTCAGGCTACTCTTTGACTTTATAGCATATCAGTGGAACTCAGTGATGACCTTCCTTCAATGCCCCCTGCAGCCAAAAGGAACAGGCAAGGGAATGGGAAAAAGAAAAATACGGAAAATGGACTGTGAGAAAGATGAAGGGAAAAAAAGAGAGAAATAATAGGAATAAATAAATGACTAGCACTTAGTATAGCACAGGGATGTGTTCTTATTCTGGTTCTTACTCTGACAAGCTCAGTAAAGACAGAATTACAAGGGATATGAAAAGCACTGCAATAGGAAAAACAGAAAGTGAGGGGTGGGGCAGTGACTGGTGGGTAAGGAAGATTTTTCTCGAAGTGTCATGTCAGTTGGGTCTCAAAGAAAGGGAGAGTCATGTAAAAAGGGCAGAAGAGCCTCCAGGCAGGTGCAAATGTGCAAAAGTGCAAAGGCATGAGATCCTCATTTAATCTGGGATCCACATGTGGGTGACCTCCCACGTCCATGTCCATGTATGGTAGCATTCTGCACTTCGGCAGAGACCATCGGTGGCCCACCCAAGCATCTATTTTCCACTTACTCCTTAATAAGGGGTTCTCATATTGAACCAGGCACATTTTTGTCTCTCCTGCAGTTATGTGTGGGCTTGTGACTAAGTGTTAGTCAGTGGGATGTAAACAGAGGTATTTGTGGGACTTCTGAGAAGGCATCTTGAAAAGAGCTGACTCACTTGGAGGGTCCCCTTTTTGTTCTTCTGCCTTTCCTCCTTCTGGCCTGTAACACAGATGTGATGGCTAGAACCCCAAAGCCATTTGAGACCCTGGGATGGTCTTGAGGATGGAAGTCATTAGCTAGGATAGTGAAGCAGAAAGACTGAAACTTCTGTTTTGCTGAACATGGTATGCATTGAGCCAGAGCTGAATTTCTTGGGATAACAGGGCTTTAAAAGGCTGTATGAGACAGAGAAACAGAAAGCCCTTAGAAAACAGTTTGGGACCATCCACTGTTACTCCAGAATTCCCCTAGGAGGTCTCATGAAGTGGCTAACAGAATAAAATACTCAAGAAAACCAGATCTTTCCCTGGGAATATGGAATAGGTAGAGAAGATTGTACAGTGAAGAAAAAGAAGTTAAGGAAACTAAGCCAAAAAGCAAGTTCCTATAAAACACAGAGCTGAGATTTGAACACAGGTTTGACTCCAAAACCCATGCTTTCCATAGAAGATACTGGAGGAAGCCCACATTGCTTTGGAGGATGGGTGAGAAGTAGGATATCACAGTCACATCAGTGTCTCAAGTCTTCCTAAATGGCATCAGAGGGACCTGGCTAAATTTCAGAAACTGGTTAATCTCTGGGAATTACAAGCTCATTGCATAGGTCTATCCTGCATGGCTTTTGTTTGTGTGTTTTAGTGGTAGGATTTCACACTGGTCATGTTCAAATAGCTCTTCCCTCAACCTCCCAATGAAGTTCTTTGGCCTTGATAGATTGACCCCTAAGTAAAACAGAAGTCCTAAGAGTTTGCCTCAAAGCTTCCAAAAGCAGTAAAAGAGTGTCTTGTTAAAACTGTTAGGAACTGATGTGTGGGCATGTGTTCATACGTGTGAGTGTGTATCAGTGTGTAATATCTATATGAGAGAGAAAGGAGCAAAGGGATTTAAAGGTCTGCTATGAAAATGGGAAGCCCTGGTCTGTAGTTTACTTCTTTAGAGGCAGGATTTGCTGGCTGCCACCCCAGCTTGCTAATGTCAGGTCCCACCAGCCCTGTGAATTCTCTGCCTTGGAGGAGAGCCTTGCCAGCACTCTGTCCTCATTATCTTCCTGGTTCAAGGAAAAGACCAAGGAATCAGATCTGGAAGGCTATCCAAGAGCTACTGGCAACTCACTTTGCATTCATTCTTTCATTATTCCTGCTTCCATTCTCAGGGTGCTGGCGTTTAAATGTCCCCTTCTCAGGGAAACTTTCTTTGTCTGCCCCGAGATTTCCACCCTGACCTCCTGACACTGCTAACACCCTTCTGTCTATATTCTTCTCCGTAGCATGTGTCAACATTTGGCATAAACATATGGGACGTACTTACTTTATTGTCAAGATTCCCTTAACTCAAATGTTCCTACAGCTGAGGAAAATGACTGTCACATAGTAGGCACTCAATAAACATTTGTGGAATGAATAAATGGATGAATGAATGAACATCCCAATACATAGTTCTCAGCTATCTATTGGCAGAGGTATTGGTTAATTGCTATTTTATCAGGAACCTCTTTATGAGGCTTCAGAAGAGAAAAGAACTCGTGAATTCTACAAGAACATCAATGAGCATGTTGGAGAGTGAGAAGAGCCTGGAATCAGTGTCAAGAGACTTAGGTTTGTGTTCTGATCATGTAGAGAACTAGTTGAGGACCTTGAGTGCCTAATTTAATTCAGTGTTCCCTTGGCATTCACAGATTTATTGTTCATGGGCAATCTTGAAGGTCGATAGTGTGTGGTCATTTGAAATTTTTGTTGAAGGATGAACCTAAGTTTTCCTGAGTCTTTGACACACATTTCTGAATGAGGGCTGTTAGGCTAAAAGCTAACAGGAACCAAATAGAACAGGTTTAAATATAAAAGTGGTTTAAGGAGAAAAGGGGTGTGTGACAGGTTACAACTGGATCTCAGGAAGACTAGTGAACCAAGGACAGAAAAGTTTTCCAGGTTTTCAAAAAAAATCTGTTCCATGAGAATTAAGAATTGATCCCATGCTATCCTTTCTTCAGTGCAGGTTGACTGAGTGCATTTTATGAGTTCAGTGCTCCCCAAGAGGTAGTGAGTTATAAAAGGAAACATCAGACTCTGTCTTTGCTCTCAAGGAGTTCTCTGGCTAGTTAAGAGACAAGACTTCCCCTCACACTGAACACCAAGAACATGTGGCAGACGGAGTTCATTGGTTCTGGAACTATTTCACATGATTGAGAGATCCCTGTGTCCTGGGATAAACTCAAGAAGGCTTCATATAGGGGAAAATTCTTTTTCTTTTTTTCTTCCAGGAAGTGTAGAGTTTGCATCATAGATAGAAGGAAAGATGAGGAGGACAGAATGAACAAAGTCTTGGAGACATAAACTATCTGGTAGTGGCAGTAAAGAATAGAAGGAGGGCAATGAGGAATTCTCACTAGAGGAAAAATCCCACTTTGGGCAGGAGTGAGAGAGAGGTTGTAGCCAGCTGAGGAAGGGCTTTAAAATGCCAGGCTGATCAGTTTACTCTTAATGGAGCAATACAGAGCCACTGTAGATCCTTTAAAATTTTTAAAAACTTTTAATTTTTTAAATTTAAATTTAAATTTTTTAAAAATTTAATTTTAAAAAATTTTTTTAAAAATTAAATTTAAATTTTTTAAATTTAAAATTTAAAAAAAATTAAACATTTATATAAACACACACACATGGTATAAAGGTGCTATATTATATAAGGTATAAAGAATGACACAGAATCTGTGTACCCTTTATTCCACTTAAGAATTAGAACACAACCAATACCCTTGATCCCTTCTGTGTTCTCTTTCCCTGTAGTTACCTTCAGTATTCCCCAAGAGTGATCATTATTTGGAATTTTATATTAATTATTCTCCTTGCCTTTGGGTTTAATTTTATTGCATATATATTAAGCTTCATCTGAGTTTTAACTTATCTATCTATCTAAACTTCTACTTTGTCATTTTGTGCTATTAATCTCACTTTTTCTATGTTCCTCCCCCACTGCCTCTTTATTCCTTGTCTTCTTTTGGATTGTTTGTTCTTAACTTTGTTTTCCCTCTACTAGTTTTGGAAATTACTCACTCTATATTCATTTAAAGGTTAGCCTTTAAATTTTATTTTGTGCACTTAACAATCAAAAATATATTAGCATCTTAACCCCACTTCCCTCAAGAATGAGAATCTTGGAATGTTTTATCTCTCATCAACCCCACCCTCTCCAGGATTGCCCACATATTTTAGTTCTTGTTTTTAAGCACAAAAAATTATTACTTTTATTTTATTTGTATAGTTTTATATACATGCTATCATTTTCATTACTCACAATTCCTTTTTGCATTGCAGGCTTTTCCCCTAGGATTATTTTACTTCTTAAAGTAAGTCCTTTAGTGAGGATATCTTGGCAATAAAAATACTTCTTCTTTTTTTTTTTTTTTTATCTGAAAGCAACTTGAGATACAAATTTTCTGGATACTCTGTCCAAGGTTAACAGTTATTTTCTCCCAGCATAGTGAAGATATTATTCCATTATATGCTGACCTCCATTGTCACAAGTGAGGAGTCTGCTGCTGGTCTAATTCTTTCTTTCTCTCTCTTTCTTTCTTTCTTCTTTCTTTACGTATGTATTTCCAGTTTTTGGTGATTAGTCTTTTCTTTTGGATATTTAAAAAGATGTTTTCATTGTCTTTGCTGTTCTGCAGTTTCACTACAAGATGTATAGGCATGCATTTTATTTTATTTATACAGCTTTGTAAAGTTGTACTTCCTTTATGTATAGATTTATATCTTTCACAAATTCTGGAAAATTCTTAGTCATTATCTCTTTGAATATTGTCTCTCTTCCATTTTCTGTTTCTGTAACATTAATTACACATGCTCTATGCCTTCTAATTTCATCCTTCATGTTTCTTGACCTCTCTTTCATTCATATTTTCCATCTCCTATCTCTCTATGCTAGGTTCTGCATAATTCATCAGCTCTCTTTCATCTCATTAATTTATTCTTCAGAGGTGCCTAATATGATGTTAAAACTTTCCTTTGAGCTTTTAGTTTCAGTGATTGCATTTTTAATTTTAATTAAAAAATTCTCCTTGTTAGTTTTGATTCTACTCTTTCACTTTGTTCATTTTCCCAATTGTCTCTCTTTTCTTCAAAAATTGCATCATCAGTTATATTACATTTACTCCCTGATAACTCAATAATCAAACTCGTTGGGGGGCATACATTTGTTATCTGTCATTTCTGCTGATGCTGCCTTATGGCAGCTCGTTTCTCCTTGTGTTTCATAACTTTTTACTTGAGCTCTTGTTTACTTGGACGTAATCTGTGGGGTCCAGATTGAGGAATTTTATTCCAGACTGTGTGTATTTGCTTCTGTTTGGATTGAGTGCACTACCAAACTAGGATCACTTTAACCCAGCTTCTCAGCTTGAGGTTTCCCTTACATGTGGGTAGTATGAATTCAACTCCTGACTTCCAGTGAGAACAGATCTAGGTTATGAATTCTAAAGGAAGAGTAATTTTTATATATGAAATATATATAAAGCCACCACAGAGGTAGATTTCCTTTGCTAAGAAAGCTGTATTTTTCTTCAGTTTTCCCTTTAAATGAAGATGTAGCTTTATATGGAGTTTAGCTATTCAACCTTGCAGGAGGCCAAGGCCTGGCCTCCCATTTCCCATTCACATCAAGGCCACATGAATCTCTAAAACTCTAGGTTTTGGCATTTGCCCTCAGGACATCACTTACCCCTCTCGTCTCAGCTTATCCTGTGTTTGTCTGTGTAAGTAATGTATGTGGTCCTTGGAGACTTCCCTTTCTTGAAAACACATAAATACATTTAAAAGTGTGTTTGCTGTAATTTGTCCAGTACCTAAGCGTTAGGGTCAGAAGATGTTTTTAGAATGCTTAGTCTGCCGTGTTGCCAGAAACAAAAGTGCCATTGTAGACTCTTATGAAGGGAATTTAAAAAAAAGTCCTGGACTAGGAGTCAGAAAACATCTTAGTTTAGTTTCCTGAATTCAGACCCTAGGAAGCAATGAGGGAGTGGGGAAAATGTGCCAGCAATGGGAGAAAACCCAACGAAGAGACATGAATCAATGGGTTACTGCTGTGGGCAACTGGCTTGCAATCCTGCCGAGACCCTCTGTGCATCCACGCAGAATGCACCTCGGAATTATCTTCCTAAGGGATGAGAAAGTATAATAGTTATTCACAATTCACATCCCCCATCGGTGAGGGCTGCTCTTGAGGGTATTAAATGCCCAGCGTTTCTGTCCTTTGCAAACAGCTAAGCAAGCTCCCAGGGCACTAGAGAAAGCACTCAGGCAGCGAAGCAGAGAGATGTGGGCTCAGGTGGGAAGCTATCAGTGCTCCTGGAAACTGTCCCCTGAGGTTGCAGGTCAACTCAGAAGAGGGGTGAGGAAATATGGGACAGGTCGTCGACAGTGTCTGCTACAGAAGACTAGAATTCAAGACTTATTTCCGGACCTAATTACATGTCTTCTGCAAAACACTGCAAAAATGACAAGAACTATGGTGTTTAAGGAAGATTAATACAAGAACAATACAGAACAGGGGTTCGCAAACTGCAGCCTGTGAGCCAAATCCAGTCTGCCACCTGTCTTGTAAATAAAGTTTTATTAGAACACAGCCATGCCCATCATTTATATTTGTCTGTGACTGATTTTGTACAACAGCATAGTTGAGTAATTGCATCAGAGACTCTACGGCCCACCAAGCCTAAAATATTTGCTATTTTGCCCTTTACAGAAGAGATTTGTTGACCCCTGACTTAGAAGTATTAACTAGGGAAGACTCCATAGTTGGGGGAGGCAATCTGGGAACTACCGTAGATTTCCAAACCTGAGATGTGAAGAGTCTTGACTAATGTCTATACCTAGTACCTAGTCTACACTTACATTTTGAATGGAGAACTCTCTGAATTTGGAGAACTACAGTGAAGGAATTTTACAAACGACTGCAGAGTCTTGAGTCTGGGAGACCCTGAGTGTGGTGGGATCATCATTAAACATGAGGAAACTAAGACATTTTTGATAAGGTCAGGGAGACAGTGAGGGGAGGGGATGGCAATGAGTTTGTTTCAGTGAGAAATCTCAAGGGCAATTGAAATGTTTAGTTTCTGAGTCAAAATTTAGCACTGAGGTGAAAGTTGGAACTGAGAAGTCATGACTGGGTTGCTCTCGGAACTATGGACAGTTCACTAGAGAGCTGGGGGGTAACACAGGTCAACCTGTGTCAGGGCTTCTACCCTCAAACCCTATCGCTTCCCACTGTCTGTTTTTGGGGGGATCCAGATATGGTGAATCTCCAGAGAGGAAGCTGTTCAGTTTTAGCTACCTCATGGTGTAATAGCAACAAGATCTGGGACTCTCACATAAACTTGTTTTTTCCCAAGCTTCTGTGGCTTGAGAACTCGCCATACCACACAAGAATAGACAGGCAAAGGGAGGTACCCCCGATGCTGCCTTCGGTGTCTGAGGCCCGTCCTAACCCAGCCTGCTCCTCCTGTTCTTTAGGAGATGCTGTAGTGATGGATCACTTCCGGGCCAAGGTACCTGGCAGAAAGGCCCAAAGGATGTAGAAAATGTGGCCAGCTCTCAGAGTTTCTGGCACGTCTTTATCAGTCACCGTCGAGAAAGTGGGTTCATTTTCTGACCCAGGGCTTTGAAAAATCAGGGCATCTTATTAGCATGACCAGTAAGTGGTGGGATGTGGAAGGGACTTGAGAATGTGCCAACATTTCAAAATTTACAAATAGTTGTAAAGTGTAATTAAACAGAACAGTAGGCTTTGGGGGCTTTGCCTGATGTTTTTTAGATAGGAGATATTTTATAAAGAAAGGACAGTAGACTATGGGAGAAGACCTGGATTTGAGTCCCAACTTTGTAATCTGCAACCTTAAGAAAGTGACTGTATCTGTTTGTTGCCAGTTTCCTTCTCTGTTAGGTCGTCAATGAAAAGTAAGACGACACAAGTGAGAGGGCTTTGAAAATATAAAGTACCGTTCAAATTGTTGGAAGGATGGCGAGTTGGAATAACCATTAATTGCTCTTCGAGCTTAGGACTGTGTGAGGCATTGGTCTGTTTCTTCCCATCTACATTCTCATCCAATTATTTATTGGACGTAAATAATTTTCATATAATGCAGACATGAATAAATGCTAAGCAGAGGTGAACGCAGAGGGAGTGGTGGTCGGCGCTGATGATGGAAATCTAGATTCAGATTTAGGGGCTGCAGGGGGAGGCCCAGGCTCCTCCTGGGGTGAGCCCGGGAAAGGGACCATCCCGTCCAAGCATCCCTCTCTGCTTGCCCTTGGCTTCTCCTCACTCGCCCCTCCCCTTCCCGCGGAAGTGGCCTGGGACTAAACATCAGCCTAGGCAACACCAGAAGAGCTTTGCAGACGAGATTAAAAGCAAATCAAAGAAGAAAAATTGTGGCTCGGTTTATGTCTTCCTAATTAAAACCCCGCCAGTCTCCCTTCTTTTTCTTTCCAGCTAATGTTACACTAACGAGCTGAGTTTAGTGGCATTTATGTAGATAAAAGTCCCAATGATTGATCTCAATGGCTTGTTAAAATTAGTTTCAGTCCACCATATTGATTTAATTCCATTGCTTGAAAGTGCTAATTAATAATGATAATAAAAGTGTCCTGGCCCATTACTATCAGTGAGCAGCCTGTGCGGGAGGTAGAGTGGGAGGGGGAGGGCTGCTGTTTTTAGTGTCACTCACTCTGTCGAAGGGTGGCCTTTGAAAGCTGGCAGAGGGGACAGGAGGCTGGGGATGGGGGCAGAAGGGGGTGTTTCTGCCTCTTTCTGGTAGATGCCTCCTGGTGGTGCTAGAGGATGGTCAGAGGGGTGAGAGGTTGGTGGATGCCTGCGTCCTGGGGGAGCCATGCATCCAGCATTTTCTCTAAGGCTCTTGGTTCCCTCTAGAGCTGGGGGGTGGGCGTGGGGTCATGGTTAGCTGCTTGCCTTGTGGCTCCTGAAGGAGGTCAAGGGTTTAAACTTTAGACTGTTCCAGAGGGTGATGAAGCTGGAGGGGACGGGGTCAGGGGTTTGCCATTTAGATAATGATGAGCAGCTTCCGGGAATCTGAGCTCTGAACCTCAGCCACCCGGACCCCATGCTGCAGGGAGGCCACGACGGGAGGGAGGGATTTGGGGCAAAGAGGTCATTGGATGGCGAGTCTGATGGATGGGGAGGGAAGGAGGAACTCAGAGCGCAAAGAGGGAAAGGGTCCAGGGAAGTTGAGTTAAGAAGGGAGAGTTAGAGGTCTCTCCTAAATTAATGAATTAATTTGGCTTTAAAGTCTCCTTGCCTTTGATAAAGCCCTATGGCCCTGGGAAGGATTCTGCTGGCCCCTCTGGGGAGTAGGGCGTAGGGCTGAGGGAAGGGGGGGTGGTGCCGGCAAAGAAAACAGTGGCTGGAGGGATGAACAGCAGTTCCAGGACAGCAGCCAGGGCTTCCCAGGGCTGGTGGGAAGAACTGGGAGATGGAAGAAGGGCTCCTGCATGTGGCCAGCCTTCCCCACAACCCAAACCTTCTCAGTTCACTGCAGACCGCCTACCACCTCAATCTCTCTGCCCTCTGCCCCCAACAAAGACTGCATCATGTAGAAGTCCAAGTTCCATGAACTGTATGCGGTTTGCATGTGGGAGCAGTTGGAGACCTGTAATTCTTCCTCTGCTGAACTCTATGACCATGAATGGTTCACGGTCCGCACGTTGAGAGCCAAGAAGGGAGTGAAAAGAGCTTTTAGGGCCCTGGGGATGTGGTGGAGAAAGTAGAACGAGAGAGATACAGGTTGAGGATTTGCAGCCTCCAGAAGTGAGGGGTCAGGGACCCCCGGAAACAGCCCATAGAGCCCACGCGAGGGCCCAGCAACCAGAGGACCAAGAGAGGACTTTAACTAAGTCAGGTTTTGGATCAGCCAGTAGCTGCGCCTTCTCTGGGCTGGACTACTGGGCAGGAATAAATCTGTTTAAGCAGAAGCCTGTAAGAGATGCAGCTGCGGGCACTGGTACTTCTGAGCATCGTTGTCTCGAATGCAATATCCAAAGATCCATCTGACGTATGTTTGTTCCTGGAGATGCTTTTTATCAAAAAACTTTATGAAGCACGCTCCCCGCTCCCAGAAAGATGAATTGAAAACTCACACTAGAGCGCAAACTCTCTTTGATTTGGTCTATGGTTAACTCAATTATAGGCAATGATTACACGGTGTAGTTCTGATATTAATTACAATCCGTCCTCATTAAGGAATTAACCAAACCATGTGTGGCTGGGGCTGCAGAGGAGGGGATAGTTTTTGTTAGGATTTACCCTCTAGTTTTCTTTTTCCAGGTCACCCTATTGTTTTTCTCCTCCGGTGCTTTGTGCTGTACTCGGCCCCCGGTGGTTTGGGTGTGCTACCATGTTTCTTATATGAAGGTCCTTATTACTAAGCAGAGAAGGTCCTCTGTGTCTGTTTATGCAATTCCTCCAGGTTCACTTAAGAATCTTTCTCAACGATACCCCTTAGGAAGGGTGCTTCCTCCAATAGGATCGGCCAAATGCCAACTGCTGGCTTCACTTTATATGGGATTTCTATTTGAACAATCCTACTTTCTGTTTCTCACGGCCTATTCCTTGCTTTCTGCTCCCGTATTCAGCAGAGTGCCCTGCACTGTGATAGGGTGAAGGGGTTTGAGCTCGACTCGTTTTGGGGGAAGAGTAACTTCCAGATTGCATCCAAGCTTAGAATAGATTGCCTTTGGAGAAAATATGGGGATCCCTGTGCTTCTTTGTAACACTGTCAGGCACCCTCCCTGTTTCATCTCAGGGTGATTACTGTTAACTATTTCATACGCATGTTTGGATGGGGGAACAATGCAGTTGGCTGAAATGGGGATCCTGGTAGGGATCTTCAAAGTAATCCATCCATTTCTCTGTTTTTAGGTAGAAGGCATTGTGTATGTTTTCTAGGGTCTGGAAATCCCATGGAATGTTGGAGAACGTAATCGTAATGCATTCTGTCATCCTTTGGTACCTTCTACGGTTCCTTTCCATTTTGCTGTTTCATTTTTTTCCCTTTTCCTTTTCCTCTTATGTTTTTCACTTTTGCCGTCTTCTTCTGCAATCCTAGCTTACTCATTCTAGCTGAGGCTACATGAGAACGGTCAGGGTTTCCATATGGAGGACCACGGGAGGAAGAGCGAGCAGTAGGGCCAGAGGGGGCTTTCATCAGGAGGGTGAAACGCACGCTGCGGTGGGGAAAGCGTTTTCTTGTAGAGCCTTTAGGAATGGCAGCCCCACTTGTCCCTCTTGGCATGGCTTGGGCAGCAGCTGGGGACGAAGCGATTTCCAGTTGTAATTTTGGAATAGACAGTCATGGGTTATCCAGTCAGACGGATGGAGCACACAGCAAGGTGTCGCAGCTCAGCGTTCAGTTTGGAAGTCTGCTGGCCTCCAGCCTGGAAGTTAAGACTCTCTGATCATACTCAGTTGAGGACATAGTGGACAGTGTCAGGTCCTGGGGGTGGAGGCCTGGGAGGGTACCAGGGAATTCCCATGGGGTTTAGGGGCCATTCTATCCTCAGTGGATAAATGCATGTTCATGGCGCAGAGGCCAGTGGGAGGGCAGAGGGAGTTTCTGCAACAGCCAGAGACAGAGAGAGGGAATGATTTAAAAACCTCATCCAATTTGGTTCACGAACGTGAAAATTGAATTTGTTATCAGATCCATGGAGTAAATCCTGGGTGGAAAACTGGGAGCAGAGAAGGACGTCAGGAGCTTGATTAGTATGGAAGTGGAGGAGACGTAAGGAGCTGGGGATGGGCACGGCTTGAGGAAAGATAGTCCAAGACTCTGTGTCCAGAGCCCAGAGGGTGGGGTTTGGGGGATGGCTGCACAGTGAGGTCAGCGTGAGTTGATGGCTTAGGGGTAAGTATCAACGGGCTGGGGTCCCTGACAGTTGAAGCCTAAGGACCTCTGAAGGGAATCAGGCTGGAGCCCCAGTGTGGCATGAGCGTAGACGTCACTGCAGCTCAGGGGCTGTGAGCACAGGGCTCAGGAGGTTGCTGGGTATGGCTGGATGTACAGAAGCATCCAGACACGGCTGAGGAGTCACTGCGGGGAGAGAAGAGAGCAACTCAGGGCGCCAGCAACTGCAGCTGGGTAGGGGTGTCTGGAGTCGCCCTCCCGACTCAAGAGCCCATGGTGTCCGTCTCTTTCCAACTCCAAGTCCAGTGACATTATGTCAGGAGGTCGTTCACTTGAAATCAACCCTGGTGAGAGTATTTACACCGCAGAAAGCGGCAAATGCTACCAATCAGGGCTTTTTCCCCCCTGGAGAGCTGATTGTTAAACATTTACCTACTGGGAGGAGAACCTCTTTGATGCCTCCTTAGTGTCAGGGGGCAGGGGTGTTCGGGTGGGCTTTATTCTGTGCAGGTAGTTCAGAAACGGCACAACCAGAGGCATGTCTGAATGTGTTTGAGGAGAGAGAGAAGCCAGAGAGAGGAGAGGGGCTGGCATGAGATCTGACAGCTTCAAAGGCTGTCACCAGAGGTGGTGTTAATGAAGGCTGATGAAAGTAACCGTCGGCAGCCCCACTTTTAGCATCTTGGCCAGCCGCCTTGCTCTGGGTGTGGTGTGTGGGCACTGTCACACGCTGCTGGGTAGTGAAAATGGATACAGGCCTTGTTGAAAAACAAATTGGCACCTTGCACTGTGAACTTGAAACATGAATATCCTTTGACCCAGTAATTCTCCTCCTGGGAATCTGTCCTAAGAAATAAATCCTAAACACATTTCCATTGTTTTGGAAAACTTACACTGCAAAAAGATGTTAGTTGCAGCTTTATTTAGATTAGCAAAAAGTTGAAATTAACCTAAATGTCTAACTGTAGTGGAATGGTTAAGGAATCTAAGGCATATCTTCTTAATAGATTATTATGCAGTGATTTAAAAGGATGTGAAGAAAGTTTAAGAAAAATATGGAAATGCTTATGATAAGCAGAATACAAAGTTGTCGAGTAGCATTTTTTGCAAAGTGTCTCTTTTGGAATATGACTCCAGTGTCAAATGTATTTGGGAAATGCTTGGTATCCTGTGCCCCTCTCAGGACTGTGTGCACGTCAATGCCGAGGGTTCTGGGAAGTTCTATGGTTTAACCTTTTGCTTTTTGAACTTATTTCACCCCAGAGTCCTTTATCCAACCAACATCTATTACCAGCCTCAAGCATTAAGGCTCAGCAGAACAGAGTTTTGGGAAGTAGTGACACACTGAACAGTTATAATTACATTAAAGTGTCCATCAGAATACAGGGAAGAAAAACAATGACAAAATGCAAGTAGGGACCAGGGTAGCAATGACTGTGAAAGATTTTTTTTGATTTTTTTTTTTGGTGTGTCTTTGCCAGAAATCCTTTAACATGCATATATTTTATTAAAGAACTGTATAAAAGCCTCTCTTCAAGGAAGTTTGTGTATTTCTGCAGTTGATGACATGTAAGATTCAGAATTTGTGCTTTCTGCATAGTGGATGAAACGTCCATATAATCCAATGGGATATTTGATAAGTAAAGAATCTGATGGCTGCAATTTGTTATAGCACAATGACAGTCAGAGTGTGAATGTGGATCTGGGATCAGTCTAGCTCTTCACCACTAAAAAGAAACAGTCTAAAAAAAAATGAGCAAATACCTCCCTAATAGTTAAAGGTGTGCCAACCACGATTAGAGCCTTTTCCACATATTAACTTATTTAATATTTAACTCACAGCAACTCCACAAGGTAGGTACTACGCTTGTCCCCATTTTACAGATAAGTAAACAGAGCCATAAAGAGGTTAGGTGACCTGCCCATGGTTCCAAGCCCTCTGTCTCTAGAAACCAGATTCTTCATCAATACCCAGAGCTGCCTGGTACTGAGGGACCAGTGATGACACTGCATCAACAGACAGGATTTCACGGCTGCTGATTTAAATTAGACACAAAACCACTCCTGCTTTGAGAGGGACGGGGGCCCTTTCCTCTTGGGTTGGTAAGCTGGGACCACGTAGACCCTTCACTTCCTCTGGTCATATCCACAACTATGTGAAGATACAGACAAGAGGAATAAAGGGAGGATGAGTCTCCAGTTCTGGTCCCCAAGGGCCAGGAGCTACCCTGGCTCATGTAACTCTTCCTATGGCCTCTGGGAAGGATCCTGCATCTTCCTTCTCATCCATTTTCCATCCCACTGACTTTCGTTTAAGATTTTTCTTTTAAAAGGTGTTAGGACATGATCGCGTGTCTCTCTGTGCTGATATTTTTGGATTTTTACTTCTTTGCTGAGTGCGGGTTTTCTCTAGCTGCGGCGAGCGGGGGCTACTCTTCGTTGCGGTGCGCGGGCTTCTCTTTGCGGTGGCTTTTCTTGTTGCGGAGCACGGGCTCTAGGCACGCGGGCTTCAGTAGTTGTGGCACGTGGGCTCAGTAGTTGTGGCATGTGGGCTCAGTAGTTGTGGCTCACGGGCTCTAGAGCGCAGGCTCAGTAGTTGTGGCGCACGGGCTTAGTTGCACCGTGGCTTGTGGGATCTTCCCGAACCAGGGCTCGAACCCGTGTCACCTGCATTGGCAGGCAGATTCTTAACTAACTACTGCACCACCAGGGAAGCCCAAAATACTCCAAAAATATTTTGGAATCCACCATAGGTGGGTTGCGATGCCCATATCGACTAAGTTTGAGGCCTGTTTCAAATGGTCGAGGGCTGAAGGACCGTTCAGGGTCACTTCCGTTCTCTGTGTTCCAGGGCATTTTGGAGAGCAGGTCTCAGGGAGATACGGCTGATGAGACTCACCATCAAGCATCCAGTGCTCTCCTGGATGGGAGAGACAGAGGTGAGGAAACAGGAGAAAAGAAACCTGTTCTACACGGGTTTTAAAGCCAGCCGTTCCAAGGCGACATATTTGGGGTTAGCGTGTCCTTACCGCAGTGAGTCAAACCAGTTCCTTGCCCTTTTCTCCTCTGAGGACACAGAGAGGACCAGCTGGGCACCATTCTCTGAGAGTAAGAGCCTCTCATTGGCTTGAAGCCCATTGTTAAATCAACTCAGCTCCACTCATCCCCTTCCTTCTAGACTTTTCTGCTCTGGATGAAATAGTTCTGGGGCTCGAAGTCTTTTCACAGGTCTTGCTTTCTAGCCCTTTCTACCACTTTTCCTTCCACATTTCTCTTTAGCTGGTCAGCTCTAAACAAGATGTGATGCCCAGCTGGGGCTGGGTCCAGAGTCTCTTTAGATGGTTCCTTGCTGGACCAATGCTGTTTTACCCATATTTTCTCATCTTACTTTCATACTTACTGTTTTCAATAGATACATAACATGGTGGGCCTAGTCCCAGCACACAGCAAAGCATTAGACCTTTTCTGCAATTCACATCTACCTTGTTATTCACTCTGCACGGGCTGGTCTATTCCTATGAGATTTTATTCTTTCATCCTTTATTCATTTTTTAAATTCTTCCCCACTTATTTAAGGGTATCATTCCCCCACCCCTTCTCATAGGTTTAAAACTTTACACTGACTACTCCTGAACTTCATTTGATCTGTTTTGCACCAAGTACCCAGTTTGTCAAATCAAACTTTATGTGAATTTAAAATTTGTCCCCTGTCCCCTATTTTTAGCTCCTGGGCCATTGATGAGTTTGATAAAGACCATTCATAGAAAAGACTTACCGAGAACAAGACTTCTCTGCGAGCAATACGATATCCAAATTGTTGGATTGACAAGAAGAATGGGGCCCATATCAGGTGATCCAGTGTCCTTAAAGAACAGTGTTTCAAAGCTCCACTCGCCCCAACCCCCTGAGAAAAGAAAGCATGTTGAGAATTAAGGGCCACCATTTCCTGGCGTGGCGTCTGTGTGGCAACACTCTTGGTTTTGTCACCGCTTGGAGGGTCTGGCCTGGGCGCTGATTTTTATTGTCACTGTGATTTTTCAAAAACATAATACGGGTGAGGAAAGAGTCTAAAGAGCAACAGTTGTTGCTTTGGCCACTGGAATAAAAAACAATGTTTTGATAAGTCCTTCATCTCTCAGGGACTTGTAATATATGTAACAGAGCTACCCTGGGCAATTCCACAGGGACTCTGGGATGATCAAATAAGACTAAAATTAGGGCTTCCCTGGTGGCGCAGTGGTTGAGAGTCCGCCTGCTGATGCAGGGGACATGGGTTCGTGCCCCGGTCCGGGAAGGTCCCACATGCCGCGGAGCGGCTGGGCCCATGAGCCATGGCTGCTGAGCCTGCGCGTCTGGAGCCTGTGCTCCGCAACGGGAGAGGCCACAACAGTGAGAGGCCCGCGTACTGCAAAAAAAAAAAAAAAAAAAAAAAAAAGACTAAAATTACTAAAATAAGACTAAAATTAGTACTAATACTAATCATGGTTAACAAAAGCCAATAGTCACGAGCGCTTGCCCTGTGCCAGGTACTGTGCGTTATGTTTTGAATGCTCTGTGGCAGACCTAGAGTGATTATTTCTGGTAAATCTTGTGAGTTTCCATGGATTCCATCCAGTATTCTCTCTCTTTTTTTCTCTTACCAAGTCCCTTGGTTCTCTTTTAGGCATTTCTCCCTTCCAGTTCTTTCTGTCCCATCCGAGCAGAGCCCCTCCCCGCTGCTCACCATAGCCATGGTTCTCTGGCCTCCTTGGCCTCAGACCCTCCCTCGTCTGACCCTCCTGCAGGTGCCCCCAGACTGACCATCTGAAGATGCCACTTCCTTTAAACCAACCCCCTCTTCCCATTGAAAACTGATTCTGCGTCTCCCATGACCTGGTCTGGTGTTCAGGAGTCTCCACGTTCTGACTCCGAATGACCTTTCCAGCCTGTCTCTTCCTGCTTCTCCACGGCGACCCTCTGTCGTGGCGAGTTTGATTCCCTTACTGTCCCGGACGATGCTCTGTGCAGTCCTCCCTCCAGGACTGCGCCCACTGCCCTCCACCTGCTTCTGCTCCATGACCGCTGCAAGTCCTGCCCCACGTTCAAAGGCCAGCCCAGGCTCTTGTTCCTACACTACGTCTTCCCTGAACACCTTTGCTGTCTCTCACCCCTTTGCACCATTAGTGATGTTCACATTGGCAGGTGCTCCATTTGCCATCTTTGATACCGTTGTTTTGTGCTGTTATTTATTTCCTCTCCTTTTTAAAACATTTGGGCATCTATATTCCTCCCTCAACGAGATTGTAAATTCTTTGATGGCAGGGGTCAGTTTGTGTGTGTGTGCGCGTGCACACGAGCGCGCGCGTGTGTGTGTGTACACATTATTTCTCATAGTACCTAGTCCATAATAGATATGCAATGACTCTATGATTAATGACGGGATGACAATGTATAAATGTATTGACTTTCTCCCAAGGTATTAGCTTTCTTCTCAGATTTATAAAAATATGAATCTTCCTTATAGAGTGGGCGAGGGAGACTGAGGCACATGGGGAGGAGAGAGGGAGGAAGATGGCCTTGCACAGAATCTTGAATGGAAACTTGCATGAAACCCAGGACTTTGGTGCTCAGTCTGCAATTTTCTGGGGTTTCACTTAAAGAATTCAGCCCAGGATCCCCAGGTCTTTGGGAGAAATAACCAATAGCAGAGTAGCTGGAGCATGCTTGCCAAGAAATTGAGTGGTACCCATTACCGTTAGGAGCAATAATAACAATTATGATAGTCATGATGATGGCGATGGCCACGATGCTGATGTGATGCTCATGGTTACGATGACAATCGAATAATCAGCAGCCTCGACTGAGCCTGTCTCCCAGGTGGCAAATCCTCCACGGGGTCAGTAGGAATCTGTTTCCTTTTACTGTTGGGGGGAGTTATCCTGCTCTCCCACTGGCCGTATCGCCATGACCCCAGGCTCCCTAAGCCACGGGACAGGTCAGGAAGGCTGACCAGAGGGGAGGGAAGTCCTTTCCAGTCCCTTTAGTCTTGACTGAAAACACAGTGAGGGTCCCTGAGTTCTCCTATAAACGGTAATGATAACACAATTATCATGCAAAACAAAAATTAAGTTTAATGGTGCAAAGCCAGGGTGTACCGGAGAGGTAATTCATATTAATTATGTTTGGATTAAAAGCTTATTTCTTTTGTTAGCATCCGCAAGTAGAAACTTAGCTGTTAGAAAAAAAGTCTGCCTATAATTACGGCCTCTTCTGGAGGAGCAGTGTTGGACTTAATGGAGCATTCCCTGCTCTCTTCAAGCTCCTGAAGAATGGTAATACTTCATATTTTATGAAACACAGAAGAAATAAATTACAGGTTTAATGATAAGAACTACTTGGGCTCATAATGAAATCTGATTGGCCAGTTAATCCACCGAGACCCTCAGATGTGAACCGTCCAAAAGGGATAAAGATGATGAAAAATGAAATTAAATAGAAAAACCTTCACCCACAGCCTCTTTTGTGGAAGCTGGGGAAGCAAAGAGCAGGGGAGAAGCCCTGGGGCCTGGGGTAGAGGAGAAACATCACTTTCCCTGGGTTTGGGGAGAGCGGAAGGAGTGAAGGAATTTCCTTCCTGCCCCCCCCCCCCACCCCGGGTTTCCCATGGAAATAAAGCCGGGACACTTCCTGTGGGAAGAAAGGGACAGGACCAGAGGAAGGAAGGTGATTTCTCCTGGTGAGAAAGCTCCTGGCACCCCCAGCGGGGCCTTGCCCTAAACAAGAAAGACAAAGACAGATGAAGGCTAATTGGAGTTGGCTGAACTAATAACTGTTTTTGACACCCAGGAAATATTTTGCTCGGGTAGTAAGGTCAAGGTCTCTGTTTCTCAGTTCAGGGCGCTAAGTTCTGGGCTTGAGGCATGTTCCCATGAGGGACTTGACGCAAAGTCTTCCTGCGGGGCCAGCTTGGCCTCTGCCTGCCCCTCCTTGCTCTGCAACATCTTGGGAAATAAGCCCACCTCCACGGCTTTGAGCTTGGTGAAAGATTTAATTGTGTTTTCAGAGGCAGCAGGCGCACAGCAGAAAGAATTTGGGCTTTGGATTCAGACAGGCCTGGGTTCCAGTTTTCGCTTCCATATTTATATGCCTGATGACCTTGGACAGAACACTTCCCCATCTCAGGTTCCTCATCTGCAAATGCTTATTGTAGGAAGCTTCAACGAGAATACTATGTGTGAGAATTAAATATGCATAGGGCTGGAGACCCGCTAGGTGCTCAGAAAATGAGAGCCATGTCCATTGCTACTTCTACTGCTGCAAGTATGAGAGAAGCTTCTTGTCCTGGGCAAGGCCTGCCGATCAGCACATGCCCACAAGCCCATGGGGAAATCAAAGAAATCGTTTCATAAGAATTTAAATGATCTTGCAAGGTCTCTGAATCCTCAGGTCATTGACAGTGCCGAGGCACGGTCTCCCTAGATTCCATACACGTAGGAAGTCCATGGAAGACTCATTTTTGATGTCAGGAGGATGGAACAAGGTGGACACTGGAGCTAAAGGAGGCTTCCTGCACATCAGGTCATCTGCTGTCCTCATCAACAAGCTCCCTACTGGTGTTCACGGTAGCTGCTTCCTCTGGGGTGAAAAAGACATGGCTATGGCATGACGGTGACAGCATGGGGAGGGAAGGGCACTCATAGTGCTAATTCCCCTGGATCTTCGCCATCTGGTCCTAATGCCTTTGTGGAGGGAGATGGAAAAGTACATTCCTGGAGCCCCATATTATCAGACAAGGCAGATCTCAGCTCAGGACACGGCACCAGGCACCATGACGTAGTGCTGTGCTCCTGGAATCCCTGAAAGGCCCCAGAGGGTCCTGTGGATTTCTGGGGAATGTTTGCAGGGCCCTGTGTCTCAGGCCCTCTGTGGTTCTGCTCTTGTCCTGAGTCTCCTTGGAATGATCTTCGTCTCCCTGCCTCGGTGGTCTCACCACAGACCCTCTTATTGGTCCAAGCTGGAGGGATCTTGGGCATCACCTGGTCCTGCCCCCTCGCTGCACAAATGGGGAAGCAGACAAAACCCACAGACAATGCCCAGCGCAGGGCCTGCCATAGGCTGGTACTCAATAAATGATAGTTTTCTCTTTTATTTGAGTAATTTGCCCAAGATCCCATAATGACCAGGCTTTTTATTATTTTTTAAGACTTTCTTTAGGGCAGTTTTATTATTTTATTTTTGAACTTTTTAACATCTTTTTTGGGGTATAATTGCTTTACAATGGTGTGTTAGTTTCTGCTTTATAACAAAGTGAATCAGTTATACATATACATATGTTCCCATATCTCTTCCCTCTTGCGTCTCCCTCCCTCCCACCCTCCCTATCCCACCCCTCCAGGAGGTCAAAAAGCACCGACCTGATATCTTTAGAGCAGTTTTAGGTTCACAGCAAAATTGAGAGGAAGGTACAAAGATTTCCCATTGACCCTCTGCCCCCGCACATGCACAGCTTCCCCATCATCAACATCCCCCACCCGAGTGGTACACGTGTTAGAGCTGGTAATCTACATGGACATGTTATTATCACCCGAAGTCCATAGTTTACACTACAGTTCACTCTTGGTGCTGTGCATTCTATTTCTTTGATTTCTTTGATTTCCCCATGGGTTTGGACAAATGTATAATGACGTGTATCCGTCATTATAGTATCACACAGAGTAGTTTCTCTGCCCTAAAAATCCTCTGTACTCTGTATGTTCATCCTTCCCTGCCCCAACCCCTGGCAACCACTGATCATTTTACTGTCTCCTAGTTTTTCTCTCTCCCAGAATGTCATATAGTTGGAATCATACGGTGTGCTGCCTTTTCAGATTCTCTCTCACTTAGTAATGTGCATCTAGGCCTCCTCTGTGTATTTTCATGGCTTGAGATCATTTCTTTTTAGTGCTGAGTAATATTCCGTTTTCTGGATGCACCAGAGTTTATTGGTCATTCACATACCAAAGGACATCTTGCTCGCTTCCAGGTTTTGACATTTATGAATAAAGCTACTGTAAACATCCTGGTTTTTTTGTGGACATAACTTTTCAACTCCTTTGGGTAAATACCAAAGAGCACGATTCCTGGATTGTAGGGTCAGAGTATGTTTAGTTTTGTTAGAAACTACCAAACTCTCTTCCAAAATGGCTGTCCCATTCTGTATTCCCACCAGCAGTGAACAGGAGTTCCTGTTGCTTCACATCCTCACTGTCATTTGGTGGTGTCAGTGTTCTGGATTAGGGCCATTCTCATAGGGGTGTAGTGTGTCTCATTGTGGTAGCTCCCAGCGTTTGAGCACCTAATGTGCCAAACAACATGCTGGTACTTTTATGTACACTGTCACATTTAATTCTCATCAAAACCCTTAAAGTAGGTATCATTTTTGATTTTACTGAAGCGGAAAGGAAGGCTCAAAGAAATTAACTCATCTGACCAGATAACTTAGGGTCTCCTGACTCCTGGTTTGGAATTCTGTCTACTCTACTACATAGCTTCAGGGTCGGGGACAACTGTTTTCTCTTATTTTTCGGTATAAATAATTTACCAAAAATCCTCTGATGGATTCTCTAAGTGGACATTTGATTGTGCTGCCTTTGACTTTCCCCCTTGTTCATTAAACTACAGTTACACTAATCATAGTCTCTCCTAGTTCTTCCACATCCAGGGTAACACACCTTGCTCTTCCACCCCAGGGCTTTTGCACTGCATCCCCTCTGCCTGGCACACTCTTCCCTCCAGGTCCCCACATGGCCCCCTCCCTCAGTAAAGAAGCACCCAGCACCTCTCCAGTTACCTCCTGTCCAATGCTCTGCTTTACTCACTTCACATTACTTACCTCTATCTGAAATTTCCTTTGACGTTTAAGAATATAAACTCCAGGAAGGCAAGGAGTGTGTTTTGTTAACTGCCACGTCCATAGCGTTGAGATGAGGGCCCGGCATGGAGTAGAGACTCAATACGTCTTTGCAGAAGGAATAAACGAAGCCCAGTTCTGTCTCCATGTCCACTGCCAGTTGGGCTTCCCTGTCCTCCTCTTGAATTAGTTCCCCTTCTTGCAGCTGCACAGCCCCCTGTGTGTGTAGGAGCTCACATCTTTGCACAGAGGGAAGTAACAAACAGAATAACAGCACGTATTGCCACTCTGCCCTCCCTGCTTGCATGCCCAGTGGCTGGGGATGCTGTCTTCGGCAGCAGTAAGAAGTGATGATCTGGGAGCCTTGGACAAATGCCCTGCTTTTTCATTAAGGTCCGGGTGTTGGGAGGCTGCACTCTGGTTGAGGAGGGAAGAGGCAGGGCTGGTGGGCGCACACCCTACACTCTCCTCCAGCCCTCGCTCTCTCCTGCTGCTGCCCAGGCAGCCCATCTTGCTGTGATGTCACGCAGCACACCTGAGGGTGGAGGTGCAGGGCCGGGACATAAGGGCGAGTGAGGACAAGGTCTTCCTTGAAGAAGTGACCTTCATCTCCAGACTTCCTATGGGTCCTCAGACCACTGGATCAAGCTGTCACATTTCCGCACATGGAGACTCTCTGGTGCTGGTGGAGAAGGAGGGAGGGAAGCCTAGGAGCTTTGGCAGCTCTCAGTCCCCAGAGGATAACATCAGCCACATAGTCAAGGGCAGTATCGAGTTTCGGGCTGGAGACAGACTCTGGGAGCCTGGCAGCCTGGGTTTGAATCCCAGCTCTGCGTCTTGCCAACCATGTGACCTTGGGCAAATCACTTGAGCTTTCTGTGCTGGTTTCCCCATTCGTAAAAATGGCCTAAGAATAGAACTTACCTCGGGGTTTTTGGTAGGAATTAAATAAATTAATATTTCTAATGTGCTTAGAACAGTGACTGGCACGTGGTAAGTGCTATCTAACTATTTGTTAGTTAGCAAATAAGTAAACAAGTAAAAATTATCACCATTAGACCTCCCACAGGGATGCTATTACGCAGTTTACACAACACTCTCCCATATAGGATGCCATTTGATGCTGTCCCTGTAATGGTGGGGAGTTTATTCTTTTCTTTCTTTTTTTTCTCTGTCAAATGAGGAAACGGATGGGAAGTGGATTTGTTTGTATTGAATGCCTAAGTTTGATAGGTCCCTTACATATTTCTTTAGTCTTTATAACAGCTGTGTAAAGTAAACATTATTATCCCCATTTTATAGATTTGAAAATTGAGGCTTCACTTCTGAGTTCCATTCTAATAAAAGCAGGATCTGAGAAGGAAGGAAATCTGATATTCCCCCTCACCTCAGTCTGGCAGCTCCTCCCCTTGGGGTGTGTTGTGGGTGCACTGTCCATACTTATTTGTGTCTTTGGCAGAGCTGTCAATTTTGTCCACTTAATCTATCAAAAAAACTCAAGCAGTTAAATTCTTTTCTAACTACCAAGCTCTTGGAGAATGAGATGCACAAACAGAAGAAAGGAAACTCTCTTTAAGCACATTTATGATTTGCCTTTCTCAAAACAATGGGGCTTTTGCTGGTACAGCAATGCCTAGGCTGGCTTAATAAAGAGACTCATGCCTGGACCACAATGGGCAATTCCTTGGCCATGACATCATAGGGAAAGGCAAAAGAAGAGATGGCTTCAGTAGGTGAGGGAAGGTAAGACTGCAGAGGGGAGCTACCTCTCTGGCTACATGTGAGAAACCTCTGCCATACATGACCAACACTCATTGAAAAATTACCAAACACTTGAGGAGAGCCATCAAAATGAGAGAGAGATGATAACATAAGTTCTTACCTAAAAGGAAACGTAAATAATAGAGCCATCAGTACAGACCTTTAAAACCATTATATTTGATATCCTTAAGGAGACAAAAGAGGATGTTATATCAATGAAACAAGAACAGGAAATTATGAAACAAACACATTTTTTTAAACAAAAGACCATGATGAGAGCTTAGAAATGAACAAATGATTGCTGTTGAGCAGAATGGATATAGATAAATATTTATTAAGGGATCACCAGGTGCTTGTTGCTGGGGTACAAAGATGAATGAAAGCAGACATGTCTATGGACTCATTAACAAGAGAGATTTAAAACTGAATATGATGTTACCAGAGCCTGTGATGGATGGGGATGGGGTTTTACTTCATCAGGGAGATTAGAAAAAGCTTCCCCAAGGAAGCAACAACTGAGCTGAGATCTCAAGGATCAGTGGGATCTAAACAGGCAAAAAGAGAGGGTGAGAGTTCCCAGTGAAGGGAGCAGCCTTGCAGATGCAACAACAGAAGAGAATGATGGCAGGCGAGGTGGGTGGGCCTGAGAGAGAGCAGGAGCCTTGGAGGAGCCACCGTTGGGGTCAGGCAGAGGGGGTAGCAGATCATGCCAACAAGGAACCATGTTAACTTTGGACTTGAAGCAAACTTTAGTCAGGAAGGTAGGAAAAAATATCTTATGGTTAAAAGGGCTTGAAAACTCTTCTCCCATAGCCCAGTGTTCAGAATATTTTTGCTCAGAGAGAAAATGCAGCTTTCAGGTTTGAGAAGGAGAGTTGTACGATCACTAAGTTCACAGTCAGCATTGGGCTGAGCACAGGAGGAAGTGAAACCACCCGCAGAAATCAAGTGACAGTAACATCGAGAGACGGGGCAACTGGGGATGGCAGATGGGAATTAGACTACACTGAGGCTGGAGAGTCAAGTAGGTCATGTGTACGCTGGGGTCACACAGAGCCGGGCAGTGGGGAGAGGAAGGGAAAGCAACCTCAGAAAGAGCAGATACAGTATGAGAAGGAGGGAGGGGGCGATCAAGGGAGACAGATGGAGACAAAGAGAGACAGACAGAGAGGGAAAGATATAGATAGATAGATAGATAGATAGATAGATAGATAGGGGGAGAGAGAGAGAGAGAGAGAGAGAGAAACACTTAGTTCATGATGTCTTTCTCATACTCTGTTCTTGTGAAGCTTGCCCAGCTCCTTGAGTTTGCATGTACTTCCTTTTAAGGTTCTGCATGTGTTCTTACCACTAACCTCTATTTAATCTCCTGAGAAAAGAAAGAAAAATAAAGCTATTTCCTACTTAAAGTGAATAAGTCAAATCTGAGATTTATAATAGTGGTCGTCAAAGAAGGAGCTTGACAGTCTCCCCCGACAGCAAGTGTAGGTGCAGAAGAAAATACTACCTGGATGATACCCATCCCCTTAGGTGGTTAAGGGTAATCTTTCGGGAAAGAGAGGAACTGAAAGCTGATAATCCCACAACCTTTATAGTCAGTTGCATATCAATATGTCAGCTATTTTGCATAGTGTTCGGTTTTTACTACAAAGTATAAGTTCAGTCATTGTTAACAGGCTTTTAACATCTTCTTTATGAAGACACTAGAAGAACTTTTTGAAGTGCTGCTATAGATAAGCATTTCTACATATCTACACAGAAATGAAATAACAATGAGGCTTGCAACGTAGGAAGTCCTTGCTAAGACGCAAGTGATATAAGAATTGGTCACCATCTCAGGATTGGCTGGTTAGAATATGGGGAATGTGCTCTTGTTGAGCCCTTTACTATCCCTAAGGAAAGGCTGGCTCTGGGAGGAGCAGGCTCTCCCTGCTTTTTAAGATGTCAAAACATCATGAAATACAGAAAATGAAAACCGTGATTAATGTAGTTATGTAGAGATATTTCAGAAGGGTGTACCCAGATTGACTCCTAAAGCCAATATTTTGGAGACCAAGGTGGCAAAACCAGGTGAGCAGTTCCTCATAAAGAATTCTGTCTTTATTGTATCAATCAGGGTCTTGTCAGGAAAACAGAAACCAACCTAGGTATTTCAAAAGAGGATATTTAATACAGGGCATAGATTACAAAGATCTTAGAAAATCAAAGAGCAAAAAAGGAGAGCTGAAGGTAAGTCAGAGATTAGATTTCCAGAATCTAAGATCATAGGGGGTGAATCACAGCTTCAGAAGCTGGAGTATTAGAAGAAACAGTATCAGAGGAAGGAAGGAAAGAAAGGGGAGTGGGGTGTGGGGGAGAGGGGAGAGAGAGAGAGAGAGAGAGACAGTAAATGGGAAACAAAGACATTTCCTCTCTCTTCATATCTTGATTTTCCTGTCAGTTTGGCAAAACCTAACAGGAAGCCCACAGCCAAAGGAACCTGGGAAATGTAGTTTGCAGACTTCCAGCCCCATTATCCTAGAGGGCAGCTGTGGGACTGAGAGATAATAAGCAAAAAAACTTCCACACTTACAGATCAATTTTGTTTGGGTTCAGTTTTGTAAAGAGCTTCACGATTACTAATTATTATTATGAGGCTCTTATTCTAGTCTCAATGGATCTTTCAAATAATCACTTCAACCCATGCTTTCCTCTAAATTAATCAGTAGTTTGACTAATCAGTGTGATTATTTAAGGCCAAGGTACTCTAAAGGAGGACACGTATAAATAAGTTTTGAATTACTCCAATGAAAGAAAAACGCATGTGTACAAAGAAGTTTTTAGCAGTAAACCTGTAGGCTTACTTCTACTGTAGGAAAAGAAAAAACACCTGAAATCAATCTAAATGTTTAATAACATGTGATGAGCTAAGAGAATTTTAGTATATTATTTTGACTACTATGTAGCTATTACAAATAATAAATGTTGGCGTTATGGAACAAAATCTATTCTTTCAACCAATATATATTGAGCGCCTCGTGGGTGCTGGGCACTGTAATTAATGATCGGCATAAAAAGACAAATGGGGCTTGGTTCCTTGTTCTTATGGTGCCTATAATCCCATGGAAGAGATGGCCTTATAGATATGAAACAGTGTTTACAAATTACATAAGAAATTAGAATGGCGGGGCTTCCCTGGTGGCGCAGTGGTTGAGAGTCCACCTGCCGACGCAGGGCACGCGGGTTCGTGCCCCGGTCTGGGAAGATCCCACATGCCGCGGAGCGGCTGGGCCCGTGAGCCATGGCCGCTGGGCCTGTGCGTCTGGAGCCTGTGCTCCGCAACGGGAGAGGCCACAACAGTGAGAGGCCCGAGTATGGCAAAAAAAAAAAAAAAAAAAGAAGGAAATTAGAATGGCAAATTTTTATATATCCAAATTTTCTATAATGAACTTGTATTATATGTATAACAAAAGTAGTAAATTCTTGTAATACAGTTCTTTTTTTTTTTTTTTTTTTTACGGTACGTGGGCCTCTCACTGTTGAAGGCCTTAGGAGGAAAAACTGAGGTTTCCCAGAGAAGCTTTGCTTCAAAATTGTGGCATTGACCCCTGCCTGACTTTCCAGCCTGCTGGCTGGCCTTATAGATTTCAGACTTGCCAGCCTCCACAATTTTGTGAACCAATTCCTTAAAATATACTTCTTTATTTCATACATATTATTATTATTTATATTATTTAATATAGATTCATATATGATATATTATTATATATGTTATATTTTACATATTATATATTATTTCATATATATATCTATGAGAAGTGCACACACACACAAGTATCTCCCATTGGCTCTGTTTTTGGAGTACCTGGACTGATTCACCTACTAAACGTTTTTCTTTTAAACAGTCCTTAATTTAATGTTGGTTTTATCATGCATCATTTCTTTATAGTCTCTTCTGTCCTTACTGTAACTAGACTCCTCTTTGGTTATCTTTTCTCAGCCCTCCAAGAACGTCTACCTACAGTTGGTCTACAGATTCCCAAAGGCTGTACAGGGTCTAATGGAGGTGAAGGCTGGACTTTATTAGCTTGCGTGGTGTCTTTTTTCCCTTCCAACTGGCTGCCGGTCAGTGGGTCAATGCCAATGGATGCTCTCAGTCTCAAGGCCAGAGCAGCTCCATGAACTCCTCTGTCGGCCCTTCCTTAGATCCCAGAGAGCTGTGCTCCCAGCAAGGAATGGGTGTCCGTTAAGGACAGTCCTTTAGTCTGGCTAAGATTAGCACAGATGTCCCAGGAGCACTGGTGAGTGTGCTGCCTTTGGCGTTCATTCATCTCCATCCTGCCTAAATGGGGATTGAAGAGTGACATCTAACTGTTCAGTTGTCCAGCCCAAAGCATAGTCTGTATTTCTTGAGAGGTACAGACACTGTTGAAAGGATACAGGCTCTGTGGACAAAACATTAGATTTCAGTTTTAACTCAACTACTTTCTGGCTGTGTGACTATATCCAGGTTACTTAACCTCTCTGTGACTCAGCTGTAAAGTGGGGATGCTAATTCAACCAAACCTGCAGGGTTGTGGTGAAGATATCAAATAGAATGTGAATTTTCTAGTGCATAGCAAGGGTCCCACAAATGGTAATTGCTATTTCTATATGCCTGAACTCGAGGGTACACTTTGGGAAAAGTTTTTGACGCATGACAACCACCTAATAAGTAGAGACCCTGGTCCATCCCCACCTTCCAGATCTGACTGAGGATAAAGAAGCCACTGTCAAAGCACACTGAACCCTCAAAAGAAACATGGATTTTATTGTCATTTAATGCTAACATGTTAGCAAAGATAATAGATTAATCAAGTCTACAAATAAGTAGGGAAAAATTTACCATCACCCAGAAATTTTGTTTTGCCAAATTTCCTCTTGGGCCAGAAGGTATGCAGACAGTAAATAAATAGCCTTCCCCTCTACTTGACATCTTATTTATAATTAACTTGGGGAGGTGGGCAGGTGTCTATTTGCACTATAACAACCATATTTTTCAAGGCCAAGGACTCAACTCCAGTTAGCTTTCACATACCTGCATGTAGATTATCCACCTGAAGAAGCATCTTCCAGGAAATTTTTAATCCAAAACAGGCTCTCTCCTAGCACCCCCTCTCCCTGCTCTCCTTCTCTCAGCCCTCACCCAGCTGATGTGTGCTTAGGAAATGCAAACTAATTTTAAAATTCGCTGGAGCAAAACACCATTAGAATGGTTAAGTCTGCTGCCAAAAATAAAATCAGCTAATGCATTTCACATATTTAGATTTCCAAAATTAAGTTGAAATGATGCTTTAGTTCATCCAAAGTTTGGGCTTTATACACATCACCCCATATCTCTGCTAATTGACCCTACTTTTTTTCTGGCAGCGATAAATTTGATTTTCTTGTAACCTTTTCCATACCCCAGGGTGATGTTTTTACTCTCTCATCCTGCCGAAGCGAGGTCACGAGCCCTGTTGAAGACGGTGGAGAAGAAACTCCTCTGTGTTGGGGAGAAGAAGACAAAAAACAGCGCAGCTCTGTCTCAGCCAAGGCTCTTCCATTCTTTAGTCCCTCTACCAAGCCTGGCCAGACAGTGAGGGGCCCAGCTGGGGAAAGGGGACCCAGTAAAACCAGGGGCGGGCACCAAAAGAGATCCAATCAAGGCTCCAAAGATGTGCTGCTGCCTTCAAAGAGCTCAGAGTCTCTTTGGAGAGACAAGATTAGCCTGGCAGTATAAAACACATCATAGAATAAAATTAATTGCCGAATGGGTGGCATAGACTCTAAGGCGAAACTCCAGGGAGCGATCATCTGTGAGGACGGGATTTGTCTTCATGATGGAGGAAGCACCTGAGTTAGGAGCCGGCTAGATTGTGGGAAGGGGGCGGGGTGGTTCTGGTGAAAGAGTCAACTGGAACAATGTGTAGAAATGAACAGGTGTAGACAAGAGAAGTCAGCCTGTCTGAAAGAGGAGCACTGCAGAAGGGAGTTGTCGAAAGTACAGGTGTGCTAAGACTCTTGGATGCAAGCAACAGAAAACAATCTGATCTACTTTAAGAAAAAAGGGGAATTTATTTTAGGACTACAAGGGAGTCTCCTGGGACCCGAGACAAGAAAAGTCCAGCTCACCGCAATATGAACTTGGACATATTAATATAGTTTATGGTGTATTTTTATCTTTATAATTTTACTTCTCCATCTTTCCTAACTTATTTTTATATTTCTTTAAATCTCGAGAAAGAGACCCATTTGGATAACACATTTTGTACCATTATATTTTCTTTCTTTCTCCTACTGCTGACTAACTGGTATTTCCTACTCTTTTACTATATTAGGAAAATACCGCAAGCATCTTATCTTGTAGTCAACACAAGACTTCCTTTACATGGTATTGAAATTCAGCCTTTGTTTGAACAATTGAGAGCTCATTGCTTTGTAAGGCCTCCCGTTTCATTGTGAGCTGAGCTTGTTAGCAAGTTGACTCTAAAATTATAATGATTTAATTGTAGGATCCCCGCTTGTTTATACTTTACATCAAAAGAGAGCTTTGAGTTTGTCACTCTTCTGCTCAAGCTCCCCAAATGGTGCCCAATCACCTTATAAATTTAGAAAAAAAAGAAAAGAAAGGAAGGGAATTTGTTTTAAGGCTATGAGGGAGTCTCATGGGACCGAAGGACTCACAGATGCAAAGAAAATCATACCAGGACCCGGGAGGCTCTTACCGTGCCTCTGGTCTCCACTTCTCTGAATCTGTTTCTGCATTCTTGGGGCAGATAATCGCTGCTCTCAGCATCTTTTCTAATTCTCTTGCAGCCTACTGCCTGTTATTCTGCCTCAATTCCAAATTCCTGGGAGAGAGAGAACCCAAGTGGTCTAGGTCTGGTCCAATCAATTATGATGGGGTGGGAGGGTTCACATAGCACAAGAGAAAACAGGGCTGCTGGTGCCCCTCCTGGGGGTGGGTGTGTGTGTGGAGCAGCCCTAGAAAAGGAGGAAAGAATTGATCGGGTAAGTGAGTAAAATGGGCTAAGACAGGCCTCCTGCCATTCGATTTTTCCAGTCTGAGGAAAATCGCGTGAAAATATTTCAGTTGGCTGGGGTTCTAGGGGGTTACCTCACTTTCCGCGAATATTGAAAAATGCAGATGTTTAAAGCAGAGGAATTGAGTTGTGATCACTCACTTCATAAAGGGGATTATTCACTTTGGGGGAGATGTACCAGGATTCCTTTCCACTTCAAATGATATTTTTCCCATCATGCCTCTGATTATGCTCATCTGCTCTGTAATGCGTCTGCTTCCCTTGATTTGGGGGCCTTCCTCCAGTGGAATCCAGGATCCCTCCCCTGGCACCCTCAGTGCTGGCAGGACCTGGGAGGAAGTGATGCTCATGGCGTTTGGCCAATGGCTGCCCACTGGCTAGAGCATGAGCTTCCCGAGGGCAGGGATAGGCCCTCTGCTCCTTTGTAGCCGTCCAGTGTCTGACTCAGTGCTGGTCACCCGGCCGTGCTGATGAACACTTACTGAGCTGCATGAACAAAGCCAGTTTCCAGATATAAGCAATTCCTAGCCAAGGAGTAGCTGAAGGAAAATATAGCTTTATTGTAAGCAAGGGAAATAGGCATAAGTCCTTTCCTGCAAAAACATCATATACGGCACTGCTTCTTCTGGTCCTGCCAGCAGTCTCTTAGGGGCTGGATGACCCCAACTCCTGTTTCGTCTCAGGACATACTTGGACTGGATCCACCTCACATAGGGCCCTGAAACCTTATTTACGTCCCCTTGCCAAAGGGGAGCCTTGTGCCAGTCAGACCCAGGTGCCACCACCTCCCTTTGGGAAGGACAGGAAGCTGCCTCTGGTCACCAGAGAGCAAAACCTCACCCCTTTCATGGAAGCCTTGAGGGTGGTGGCTAGCAAGGAGGAGGACCGTCCATCGTCCACCTCCGGCCCCCATACTCAGCGCTCTAAACAGAGCCTGAGGTGAAAGTCTGTCCAGGGGACGGCCCACCCTGGCGAACTCCCTGCCTTGGATGTGAAGAAGGCGACAAATGAGACAAAATGAAAGCTATAATGATGCGTATTATATTAATCATCCTCCCTTTTTCTGACACCATAAATCTTCCCTTTAAACTCCTGGTGGTGATTGCATCATCTCCCTCTCTCCTCGAAACAGCACAGATTAAGATAAAGTGATGGTGCCGTGTCAAAGAGAGCTTTACTGCCACACTTGGGATACGAAGAGAGAGGTTAATTTATCATCACTGGGGAGAACTGACAGAAGAGAGATATACTACCGAAAGGGGGTTTAGCACAGGCCCAAGAAACTTCACACTATTTTTACCATCTGTCACATGCTCTAATAAAGCAGGGCAAAATATGAAGAAAGGAAAAATGAACTATCAAACACTGATGTAATGCAGCCCATAAATCTAATTTAATTACTTTGCATGGAGACAGGTCCTCGGGTCTGTGTGAATATACTGGATTTTCTTGGCAACTTAACAACTAAGTGTTTTAATAACATCACACTGTAATTTATTCTGCTTGAAACACAAAACCCCTTTTGTGAGAGTTTCATTTTTGAGAACTGTTAATTTTTTCGGCTAATGTCAAAACTGGCATAAATTCACATGTGAACTTGAAGCCTGACTGTGAAAAAGGCTTAGGTTACTGCCTGCCTTTTTATTGTTGGCACTTTTCCCCTCTTCTGCATGCATTAGAAATAATTGGGCTTTGTTGATGACTTAGGTGAGGAGAGTTGTCTCGCAATTAGATTTTAAAATAATGACAAATGGTGTGTGAGAGGGAAAGCTTTGTAAAATATAAAGAGGTAAGAAAATGCAATGGGAAAAAATAAATTCCTCATTTTCCAGAGCAACGGCCAAACCCAAAGGGCAGTATTCTTGGAAGCAGGCTGTCCCTGGGACCATGAGAATTTCACTCCGGAGGATGTAAGATCTCAGGGCTAAAAGGATGCTTGGAATGCAGGTCTGCCCTAGAGGGAGCCACTGGGAGCAGAAAATAAATCAAAAATAAAATTAATATTCATCGGGTGTCTTCCCGAATTTGGATGCAGTTACAGAAATTATTGTTAATAATGAAAGCCATATATCAAAGGTTATAAAATTCATCTGTGCTAGGACACTATTTTTTTAGGCTTTGTTCTGAACCATTAAAGATGACATATTGCATTTGTGTGCCTCTGTGTATAATAAGATACATTTAAGTATGATTCTAACCTAAACTGGCAATTTTGGCATTGAACCTGAGTCCTTAAGTGGGGGCTGTGACACTACCATCCAGAGGAGGTTAGGCGGAACTCATCTGTTCTCTCATGACCTCACTGGTAGGGCAGGATGGATGGGTAATTAATTTGTTAGATCATAAGTGCTTCATGTTGGGAAAATAAAACTCTCAGTCTCTTGACAAATTCAATTGAAACACAATTTGGGGGAAAAAAAGGTAAAAAAGAAACCAAAACAACCTATTCCCCTCTACTCCTCCCCAAACCCCAAACTCTCACATGAAAAGAAACCCAAGATGTCGAGATGCATAATCTGGTGGAGTTCGTTTCTTTACGCCTTTAGCAACACTTAATAAATCCTTACTACATGGAAATCTCTGGAGGACACAGTTTGGAGGCATCTGTAGTCTAGCAGCACAGATACGTTAGACAGAAGAAAAACCTGTATTTACTACATTCTAAGAAACTTTAACCTTTATCAGTGGGTCCATGGCGAAGGCAGATATAGAGCTGGTCGTGGTATGGACTTTGGATAAAACAACAGAAGTGGTTCATCTGGAAAATTCTAACAAGTATCAAACCCATCAGGAAATGGGCCACATACACGTATTGTTGAATATTTATTGAGTGTCACTGGTGTTTTGCTAGACGTTAAATATCTAGATGGATTCAAGGGCCTTGAAGCCAGGAAACCGAGGTGCAAAGGTTTTCACAGAAGTGCTTTCAAATAAATTTCCCCTCATGCTTTTTTTTTCCTGAAGTTCACATTCCCCTGTTCAGACTTGGAAAACGCTCAATTCTTGTGGTTTCTTGTTCTGTGGAATTTGTGTGGGAGAAAAATGTACAACCTTGAACTCTGAATGAAGCTCAGTGTGAAGAGAGGTGGTTTTCAGCTGTGCTGTTTCAAACGCTCTCATTGGTATTTTTAAGGACTTCCCACATATTTGGTTACTGACCTGGGGCCTGGAAGAGTGAACATTAAAAATAAAAAAATAAAAAAATCAAACTACCAGCACTTTTACTTATGAAATGACTTGGTTATAGGCCAACTATCCAACAGCCTTAAAATTAGTGTGCAAATTGAGAGTTTGAAGGGTTTCTTTTTTGGCATTTTGATTTCCTCATCTGAAAAATGGGGCTGTTAATACCTACCTCCTGGGGTGATTGTGAGGTTTAAATGCGCCTACGCAGGTGAAGCATCCGGCGTGCTAAAATGATGGCTGCAATTATTATTTTATTATTATTATTTTGATTTTGCTCTCCCTCCTTCTCTTCCTCTGGCATTTCTAATCAGCCCCCTCTCCCCTCCCCACCCTGTTAAAGTACTTTTTTTTGCAGACCTGCTGGAATCCACTTCATTCAGCCTCCCCCTTCTGGCCCAGCTGCAGACTGCAGCTACGTCACTTTAAAAAAAAAAAAACCTTCAAAATAGGGAATGTTAAAAAAAAAAACATCAGGTGAACCCAGGGTGTTTTCTGGAAATGAACCTTATGAAGGATGCACTGGGCAGAAACGAAAAAAGCCCAAACTCTGTGTGTGCTCCGCAGCAAAAGAAGAAACTGCAAAGGAGTCCAGGTTCTCAGAAGTCCAGGAAAGCGTTTCCAATCAAGGCGCGTGGGGATGGGGAATACCCCAGCAGATAAAAGGCCAGCAAAATTTATAGCGCTGCCTCCTTTAATCGGTAACTGTTAGCCTAAGTGCCCTGACACAAGGTGAACTTGACCTTTCCTATAAAGCCGTCGAACGTGAACTCTCCGTGCCGCTCCGAGGCTCTTCATATTCTTCTTTTAACAGGTACCTTGCTTTAACCTTGCTGGGCAGACTGGCTCTGCCCTCAAGAAGCACTGAGTGGACGAAAGGACACGGACACAGACTCCCTAAACCACAATATGATGTAAAAACCACGAGATGCTCAGAATCTGAGCAAAGTTCTGCAGGAACGGAGCACACGCTTACAGAGGAACCGGGGAAGGTTTCTAAGGCTATCTTTGGAGCTGGGGATAGAAAGATGAGCAGTATTTGTCCCAGGTCAGCAGTGGGAGGAGCGGCATCTCTGGCAGAGGGCACAGCATAAGCGGAGACTAGGAAGTGCCTAGTCGATAACTGATCGTGATGGCTTAGAGGCCCCCGTGGTCTGTGCTTTGCTGTTATGTAAGCTCACAGGCAGGGAGGAGGTGAGTAAAAGGGCCAGTAACTCTCTAGCTGTCCGGTTGCCTAGACCTTCTTCTTCAAGTCCAAGGGTCCAAGGAACAGAGAGATTGAGAAGCTCTGTTGGGTTCTGCCCATCTGCACAAGCACTGGTTCCAGAAGGTCTTGTGAATGTCATCTGACCTCCAGAAAGGGACCCTGAGGATTGCTGGCCAAGCTTGGCAGTGTCCCTTTGGACAAGGTGGTGTTGGTTTTGATGTACCTGGAGGGCCTGAAAATCCCCACTCCTGGACGACGCATTCCTGCGAACCAGAGCAAAGCACTTTGTTGAAGCATCATCACCTAGGTAACCCCGGGGAGAGGTCATGGTCACCACGGCCATTTACTGAACACTCCTCCTGGACCCAGCGCTGTTCTAAGTGCTCCACTAAGTCCTCATAACACACCAAGAGAGTAGGTTTATTACCACTTAACCATTTTACTAAGGAAGAAACTGGCTCAGACAGGTGGGGTGCCTTGCCCAAACTTACACAGCCAAGAAGGACCAGAGCACCATTCTGACCAGCCCAGAGCCTGTACTCTCAACCAACTTCCTATATCCACCCAAGAGAGTGAAACAACCAGGACACACTTACTATGCTAGATGCTTCCTTTCTGTACATCATCTCATGGTGTAATCAGCATGACAGTTCTGCGAGACAGGCATCATTTTGCAGATGTGGAAACGGAGGCTCCGAAAGGTTAAGTAACTGATCGTCAAATAGCCAGTAACTGATGAAAGTGGCATTTCAGCTGAGATGTGCCGGAACCTGAAAGCTGAGGTCCTTTCCACTCTCGCATGCTGAATTTCCAAGAAAGGATCTCGCTAGCTGCTTCATCTTTTCCTGCCATTCAAGGAGGTAGGTGTTTCACTGAACAACTGCTCCCCTCGCGAATGACCATCCAGGAAACTCCTCTCTACTCCCTCTCTGGACTGCAAGGCTGACTTTATGTCTAAGATGGTATATTCTGGACGCTGGTGATCTCTGACCCCCCCACACCGCCCAAATTTTTCCAAATAGGGTGAAGGCAAACTCCACGCAGTTTCTGTGGGTGGGAAGTGAGTCATATATACAGGGGAACCTTATTTTAGTAGAACTCAAGAGCCAAAGTAAAGTAGGGTTGTTCACCTTTAGAGAAAGAATATTCGTAAGCTACTGATAAGTAGGCAGCTCCTGTAGTGTGTTCAGACAGAGGATCAGCAAACATTTTCTGCAAGTGGTCAGATAGCAAATATTTCAGTCTTTGCCGAACTTATACATGTCTTGCACGTAATGTCATGTGTCTCTGTCACAACTATTCCATCGTGCACGGTAGGGCAAAAGCAGCCATGGATAATACATACATGAAATCGCATGGCAGTGTTCCAATAAACCCTTATTTATGGACGCTTGTATGTGAATTTCACGTAATTTTCATGCGTCACAAAATATTCTTCTTTGATATTGATATTTTCCAACTGCTAAAAAATGTGAGAACTAGCTCACGGGCCAGAACAAAAACTCACGGTGGACTGGGTTTGACCCGCGGGGTGTTGTTACGTGGTTTAGTTTACAAAATTGTATTCTGTACTTGTTAGAAAATCGAGTGTGTAAATCAAAACACAAGCAACATCTCTTATAAACCACTTAAACACTCATCTACATTTTTGGAAAATCAATGCCTCATTAATTGAGTGCTTTGAATACATTTGCACCCTGGAGCCCACAGAAGGAAAAAATCATACCCTGCTGAAGAGAAGTTGACACTTTCCCCACAAGACAGACTGAAGAGGGATTTACGGTGATGTCCGGCATGACGTTGACCAGGTTTTTTTTCTAGGGAAACATTCTGTCTGGAGTATTCATGACTCTAGATAAAGTGTTGCCTGGCCAGTCTTTAGACTGATTTGCAATATCTCCCTTCGTATCAAAGGCTTTGCCTTCTCATTAAGGACTTCACACTCATTTTCAAGGTTTTCCTCCACCTTTTTCAATCAAGATTGGAAGGATGCCGGGACTTCTCTAGCAGTCCGGTGGTTAAGACTCCGCGCTCCCAATGCAGGGCGCATGGGTTTGATCCCTGGTCGGGGAACTAAGATCCTGCAGGCCACACCAGGCGGCCAAAAAAAAAAAGGTTGGAAAGAAACCATTTCTGAAAGTCATTCACTAGCTTTCAGGAGAGCTGCAGCAGCTCTTGGGACCCTGTCAAAGAAGAAACTCCAACAGCTGAAGGACCCTGGTCTTCAGATAGCTCAAAGAAAGAGCAAAAGTTGGAACGTGGGAGAACTGTCCCTCTGAAGTCCTCTCCAGCAACGCTTTCTCCCCTCCATTCTTTGTCTTGCCCTGATGGCTGGCATTTTCTCTAGAATTCAGTGAACTGGAGCCCACGTTCCACAGCAGTAGTTTTGCTGTCTCAGCATCAACCCCCGCAACTCCTCTCGCCCCTCTTTTGCCACCAATTTCTTGTTAACTTAAAAGAAGGGAGAGGGGGCTTCCCTGGTGGCGCAGTGGTTGAGAGTCCACCTGCCGATGCAGGGGACGTGGGTTTGTGCCCCGGTCCGGGAGGATCCCACGTGCTGCGGAGCGCTGAGCCTGTGAGCCATGGCCGCTGAGCCTGCGCGTCCGGAGCCTGTGTTCCGCAACGGGAGAGGCCACAACAGTGAGAGGCCCGCGTACCGCAAAAAAAAAAAAAAAAAAAAAAAGAAGGGAGAGGACAAGCCTTCTTGGTCTCTGCTGTCCCTGGTAAAGACTTGCCCTTGTCCCACTGATATGTTTAAGTGTTGAGGGGGGAAAGACTTGGGCCCAGATGTGCCCCTCGAAGCACTGATCCTGGAGGACAAGTCTGGCACGGGGGCATGGGGGGCTGGCCATGGTGCCCTGGGATTCCTCCCACCCACCTCTTACCTGAGTGCCTCCTGCCCAAAGAGAAGACCTGCATCTCACTGGCCACAGGTGGAAGGGGTGACACTGGGACCAACTCTCTCAGGCATCTGTCCCGCTATAGGAAACCCAATCTATGCCTTTCACGCGGATGGCAGCGTGGATTCATTTCTGCAAATCCCTCTCCTCTTCCCTCTGAGGGAGGGCTGGCCAGGGGAGTGATCTCAGGTCAGAATTTGATCTTGGAACGGGAGCCTCTCTTTCTTCTGGGCCCCCCGGCTCTCTCTGCCCTGAGGTAGACAGTGCTGGGGGACAGGCATGTGGGGTCTGATGCACCAGGACCGAATGATGAAAGATTCGAGCCCCTGGGACAGACTCAGGGGTGTGGCTGACTCCCCTTGGTTTTGGAAGCCAAGCACATTGATGGGGGTGTGGTGGGGATACATGAAGCTCTAGATCCTGGTTACACGTGGGTTGGGTGAGATAGTTGGAGCAGAAAATAAGGGAGGAAAGATCGCCTTTTGTCACATCCCCTGCCCCAGTTGCCCCTGCCTCTCGCTGCCCAGGCCCTGCATGTTGCCTCTGTGTCTTCTCACTGCTCGACTCCGCCAAGGAGGGGGGCTCTTTCGGGCCCTCCTGTTTGTAGGAAAGTGAACTCCACCTTTGGGATATGTTTTGAGAGGTGTCAGGAGGCTCCTGGATCAGTCAGTCAATACCCCTGAAACACTGCATAACAACTACCCGAAACTCAGTGACGTAAAGTAAACACTCACTGGTTCTCATGACTCTGCAGGTCAGCTGGAGTTGACTGGGACTGGGTGGATCTAAGCTGGGCTTTCGTGGGCCTGCTTGGTTGTGATCCATGCGTCTCTCATCTTCCTCATGGGACCAGTGGAGTAGCCTGGACACCCTCCTCGTATGGCAATGCCCAAAGTGCAAGGGCACAGGTGGAAATACTCAAGGTTCATTGGCCAGAACAAATTATGTGGCCAAACCCAAAGTCAAGAGGCTGGGAAGCAGGACCTGCCCCAATGGGGGGGCGGGGCAGGGCACTGCATCCTTATATCACAAAGACCACCCACACGGTGGTGGATGCAGGATCAGGGCCCCCAGGATAATTGATCATATTCCCCCCTCGAAATATCTTCCCCCAAGTACCTGTGGCATGGCTTAAAATCCCTGCTATTCAAATTACTGCTTCGCATTCAATTATTGTCTGCACGGGGCCCTAGTGAGGGGTAGAACATTTATGCTAATGCCTTAACTTTTCAGCAGCCTTAGGCAATTAATTAGTCACCAGACACGGGGTTCTGAGGGAGTGGGGGTCAGGACAGAGACATTCTGCAGGGCAGTTGGACCACACGAGGCCGGGTGCCTGGAGTCACCCTGCCCTGAACATGCCAGTCCTTTGCACCTGCCCACTCTTATTCTCATTCCCCTTGTTAGGAGAGAGCTACAGAAATTCTTCATCTTCCAGAGAAACACAGATCATTTCAGGTGACTAGAAAATCCCTAGGTTGGAAACATTCAGAAAACAGGAGAAAACTTTGTATGAAACACATCCTCGGCTTTCCCGTGATGTCAGAATGTTTGTCTCTTTTTGTTTTCTGTTTGGGCACATGGAACACGTGAGGACGGGTGGGCGGCTGCGTGAGAGTGTGGAGGTCTGTGTTTGTATGCGTGTGCTTGTGTTCATGTTTTTGCCAATATGCCCGTCTCAGTGACGCTCAGAAATCTGTCTTAGGCTGGGAACAGAAAGAGGTTTTCATTATTAGACAATATTATCACCAAATAGTATTTTTTTTTTAATGTGAGTTAAGAGGATTGGACTCCTTCTGAACACAGTTAAAAAGAGGACTGTGTGTGTGTGTGTGTGTGTGTGTGTGTCCTGTGTATTGTGTGCTGTGTGCCGTGTGTTGGGGGTAGGGTGTAAATAGAGAGATGTCTTCACCCCACAACCTCTTAGATTCTATTTCTGCTACTACCAAAATGAATTTGATAAATTAACTTAGAAATTATACAGTTGTAGGAAAACTGCCCGTCTTAATTACATATGATTTCTAGTAGGTTCTCTCTATCTACATATCCATCCATATGTAATTTTTAGTCTATTTAGTACCTTGTACTGCCGACCTTTTTTTTTTTAACAGATGGGGGACGGGGAGGGAGGAGGGGTTGATGTTCTTTTGCTGGCTCTAAGGCAATGCATCCTCCTGTATTTAAATTCAGTTGTAGTTCATAGCTGGGTAGATTGGTTCCTGGTGAACACACCACGCTCAATGCTATCCCCTAAAAAACCTCAGAGCGTGTATGCATAAAGGAGATTGTAGATTAGGTTACCGGGAAAGGAAGTGTACAAATGTACCTTTGCAAGAAGATGAACTGATGACAGCAGCCAGTTGCTGACGAAGGCCGTTTGTGTAAGAGCAGGGCCCTAGCGCCCGGGGCCCATCTGTCTCTGCTGTCACTCTCTCCCTGGCTGCCTGTGCGGAAGGCAAGCAGCCCTGGGCTCCCTGTGTCTGTCTCCTGCCTCTATCTCCTCCTTCCTCCGCGGGAATCCTGTCCCACTGGGCCCCAGAGGCATGAGCTCCAGTGGAGGGAAATTAGGAAGGAGTGGATAAGGTTGATAAGGGTCCCCTTTCCAAATCCCTTTTGCTGTAACCCATCTTGGCCGCTGCTAACCTTTGGCCAACATAGCGACCAAAAGCCGCTCCCAGGAAGTCAGTGTCCTGCCCCCGCCTCCAGGAGCCTGGGATGTTAAGACCCACTCACAATTTGGGCCTTTGCAGGTTCCAGTTCCCTGATCTCGACACAGTGCTAAGGATGTGCAAGGTACTCGTAAATACATAGCAACAGGGGTTGGCAGCTAAGAAGCAATTCTTTGCCCCTTCTGAATCCACTCCTCTGGGTGCTACTCAGTTCTTTGGTTTTTCTCCTTCTTAAATCTCTCTCTCTCTCTCTCCCCACACACACCAAAGTCTCATTCCACACCCCCCATCTCATCTCCCTCCCACTGAAAGCAACAATAACCAACCACTCCAAAGCACACGAATCCATCACTTATGCCACGTTCCATGTAATTATAAATTCTGTTAGATGGACGAATTACGCTACAGTTGTGCCCGTGCTGAGTAGAGTGTGGAATTTGCCTTTACTTTCTCAGCTAGGAAGTGGAAACACTGGAAAAGATGTGGGTACTTTACAGACATGAGGTGAAGTCCTATGGCTTTCACGGTTCTCTCTGAGGTGGATGTAACCTTTCCAATGATCAGGGTTACCGGCTAAATAGTGAACTTATTTTTACAGGAGAGTCACTGTCCTTATTCACTCCTCTAAGTTCAGTTGCTTATGAAGAGGCCCCCCTGTTATGCTGTGTGTGTTCAGGGAAGGATCTTCTCAAGGCTGATCTTCGTCTGTTGTTTCTAGTTTTACTGGGTCCCCATCTCTGCAGTAAAGCATCATGGCATGAAAGGGCTCCAGGGCCGTTTGTGAAACTGTTGCTGAGTGAACGCTTCAATGAGATCAGTGGTCAGGAGGTCTGGGGCGGGACCAAGCTGACTGGGGGAGCAGGGCGTGAATGGGTCCACGTTGCCTGCACTTCAGAAAGTCCCTGCCTTCTGAGAACACTATCTTCCGGCAACAGCCCTATACTGGAGGCAACGACCTTTCTTTCTTTCTTTCTTTTCTTTAAATGTTTATTTTATATTGGAACGTAGTTGATTTACAATGTTGTGTTAGTTTCAGGTGTACAGCAAAGTGATTTAGTTATACATATACATATATCTATTCTTTTTCAGATTCTTTTCCCATATAGGTTATTACAGAGTACGGAGTAGAGTTCCCCGTGCTATACAGCAGGTCCTTGTTGATTATCTGTTTTATATATAGTAGTGTGCACCTGTTAATCCCCACCTCCTAATTTATCCCTCCCTCCACATTTCCCCTTTGGTAACCATAAGTTCGTTTTCTAAGTCTGTGAGTCTGTTTCTGTTTTGTAAATAAGTTTATTTGTATAATTTTTTTAGATTCCACATACAAGTGATATCATATGATATTTGTCTTTCTCTGTCTGACTTACTTCACTTAATATGACAATCTCTAGGTCCATCCATATTGCTGCAAATGGCATTAGTTCATTCTTTTTTATGGCTGAGTAATATTCCATTGCATACATGTACCACATCTTCTTTATCCATTCATCTGTCAATGCACAATTAGGTTGCTTCCATGTCCCGGCTATTGTAAATAGTGCTGCAATGAACATCGGGGTGTCCAATGACCTCTCTTCAGCTTTGCAGATGGACAGACTGAGGCCTCGTTGTTGGGATGCAGGGAGGTCAGAAGGCCCTGTGCTCAGCCCTGTAGACAATGGAACCAGAAGTTCTGTTTCCAGACTGTGCTCCGCCGCTGGACTCAGCAACCTGGGATCTGCGCTCCTGCGGGTGGGAGCATCACAGGGGCTATGTTTGCTGTCATCTTAGTCCACTTATATATGTCTTTTATTTGAATGTGGGGCCTGCAAATCAACACCGGCTTCTCTTCCACAGCCCGTGCGAGACTTCTTAGTTGTGGAACAGTACCCCAGAAAGCACACGCGAGCATCGGAACTTGCGCGCACGCGCAACACACACACACACACACACACACACACACACACGCACACGCGCGCGCAAGTTTTCATATTAGTTTCCTGAGTTCATGGATAAAGTCCAGAGCTGCCAAAGCTCCCACTACTTTGCCATGTCACACTAATAGCTTCCAGATCCCATCACATATTAAATTCATGCGGCTTCAGCGAAGCCATCTATTTAATGCAATTCGCTAAATGCCTGCGCAGCCCCGCTGACAGTGACATATTAGTTTTGCTGCCTTTTGCAATCTGATATCTCTGAATTTGCCACCGTACTAAAGATTTGATTAATGTGGTTCCATTTGGATGCAGTAATTGGCTGCGACTGTTGTAGAAAATAATCAGGCTTTCATTCCTTACAAGTGCACGGACATGCTAATGAGAGAGTGGGTTAATTAAGCCTGCGGCAGAAAGCGACAGTTACTGATGACTGTTATGACAAACCACCGACTCGGCATTTGGGAGCAGGACAGCAAATTTGCACTTTATGAAATTACAGGAAAACTAGGACATAAGGAATAAATAGTTACATCTGTTTGGTGAAAGGGTGGGGAGAAGAAAGAGGGGCTCAAGGGGAAGAGAAAAGAACACGCGAAAGATGTTCTCCCCGAGAACAGGGCCCTGGTCACAGGACTCAGGAACTGGTGGCAGAGACCTCCTGTGCTTCAGTGGGTGTTGTGGAGTGTCCTTGAGTGACAAGGGGCTGGCGGTACGTGACACACCCCGTCCAGCACGTGTGTTAGGGACTTTCTGCAAAAGGACCAGCCGGTAGCTCAGTTGACTAGAAACAGAAAGAGATTCAGGGAAAGAGAGGGAGAGGTGAAGGGAAGAAGCAGAGCGCACATGCTCAGAGCCCTCTTACCTGGGGAGCGGGGGGAGGGGGGTCCCAGGAAGGTCACGTGACTGTTCCCCCTTTCCTGAGAAGCTGTTCTGTACACATCCAGGGTGAATCAAATGACCAGTCTACTTAGTTAGTCTTTCAACTCGCTTTCTCTCCCCAAATGGATTCCTGCTTCTGGGTTTGACTCTCAGAGCCAAACCCCAGCTCCCTTCTTTGCACCGGGCGGGGTGTACTTCAGCTCTGCTAGTCCCCTCGGTTCTCCGCTGTCCCTTTCTCTGTCTCTCTAAGCCATTTAGGTCTCAAGGGACTGAGCTTCCTGATCACCTTCTGGGGTTCTGCAGGGTCCTTGGACTTACAAATACTTCATCTCTCCCTAGCCAGCTTGGGGGCCCCAGAATTTCTCTGCTCAAGCCTACCATCGACTTCTTTATTTCAGTCTGCATTCATCTTTTTTTTCCCCAACCAATGATATTTATTGAGTACCTAATAGATATAAATCACTGCGCTGGGCATGAGGAGGACACAAACATGAATCTAACTTGGGCCCTGCCTTTTGGGAACTTCTAGACTGTAGGAGAGAAAAGCCACACATCCAAATCACAAACAGTGATGAGTGTGATGAGAACAGAAAACATGATGAACCTGTGGGAACCCAGAAGGAGGGGGATCACTTCTGTCCAGGCACACGGGACGCTTCATAGAAAAGGCGGCTGTGAACCCAGACAGTGTCGGAAAGGGCATGGCAGGCAGGGAAACCAGCAAGAGCACAGTGACTGTGATCCAGTGATGTGGTGTGTTCGGGGAGATGGAGCTGGACAGTCATGTGGGGACAAATGGCAGAGAGTCTCAGTGTCCCGAAACAGTTGGGTTTATTCTGCAAGTGATGGGGCACTATCGGATATTTTTTGAGTCCAGAATGTCATAATCAGAGCTGTGCTTAAGAGAGACGCTTTTGAAAGCAGAGGTGTGGTGTAAGGCACCTGGTGGAGAGGCGTGGGGTTAAACAGGAGAGCAGAGGTCAGGGAGAAGGCCATCCTGGCCTTCAGAGAGTCTGAATGAGAGTGTGCTGGAGTGGGGGCTGTGACCATGAGCCCGTGATCTTCTCAGTGTGGCAGGGCCACACTCTTAGGGCAGCTGCCCTTTTGGGCTTCTTTTGAGCTCAGAGCTGGGGGAAGAGGATTCCTGGGGGAAACTTCTGAGCAGAGCCAACTAATTATTACAGTTGAACTTTCGTCTGATGGCGAGCATCCTCCGATCGACGAGAAGGAGAATTTAAGTCGAAGACACAGCAACTCGTATCTGCTTCTGTGTTTAAGAAATGGGGCAGCAGAGGCTCACTAAGTTGCTGAAACCCGTTCAATCCACAAAAATCCAGTTTATGGATGGCAGTTCCAGGAACTCCACTGTGGCACCCTGGGAGGTCCTCTATTCATTGGTCCGAGATTCTTTTGGCGGTCAGGTCATCAACTCTCCCACCTCCCCATCCCCACCCTCCCCAATCCCACCAAAACAAACAGACAAACAAACAATTTATATACATGAACTACATTGTCCAACACAGGTAGCTGCAAGGAAATTCTGTTTATTGAAGGCCTACTATGGCCAGCACCTTACATACATTATTTCTTATAATTCTTATTTTACGGATGAGGGTACTAGAACTCAGACATGTAAAATGCAAGCCTAAGTCTGCATAACTAGTAAAGGGGCGGGCAGGGCCAGGTGTAAAAACTGGTTCTGTCTGATGCAAAACTGTGATCTTTCTCTTGACTATTGAGAATTCTTTTTATTACATGGAAACTTAGTAAACTGTAAATTTCTTGAGTAAGACCAGCTTAGACTCAGGTGGAGCGTATTTTATTCTCAGGCCCTGGCAGGAGCCTGCCCTTGCCCTGCCCACCTCTCATACCCTTCAGCACAACAAGTATATGCTGTCCAAAGAGGTGCTTGGAAGCTTAAACCCATGATTTTGCAATGCGCCACGTTCTAGGTGCTTGACGTTGGTGTGTTGAAGGGGCTCCACTGCTCCAGCCACGTGCTCTTTAGAAAGAGTTTTCCCAGAGGTCTTTGCTCTTGGCTGGAAGGAGATTGGAAAGTACAGACCCAAAGAGGTAGACTTTGGCCTACATGGTCGACGTGTCTCTGACGAAGCTTATTGTGGTCATGTTTCCTGTGACTGAGCCCCCCTTCTGGGAAAGAGCCCCAGAGAAAGGGGGAAAAGTACCCGCAAATCAGTCTCCAAGGAGAGCAGGTGCCTAAGGATTGGAGAAGGGTCCCTCTCCAGTCTCGGGGAAGCATCATCCCTCATTTACCAGATGAGCTGAAGCCTCCCAGACCTGCCAGTCTCCATCTGGGGGAGATTCTGCAGCCTGGGCACCGGGGCCTACCTGGGTACCAGTGATTTAGACTAGAGGATTTCATGGTCTGAAAATGGCTTAAGAATGTGGTTGGAATCACCCAGAGCACATTTTCAACACTTAAATTGCCATCTTCATATTTTTTAGTATTTGCAAGTTACCTTCATACCATTTTTCTCCTGTTTCCCTCCCCCTTGCTCTTTGGAAAGGCTCCGGGCTTCAGCATTTCCCTGAGGCCTGGAGCCACTCCCTCTGTTCTGCTGTTTTATCCTGTTTATTTATTCTGAGTTGAATCGTGTTCCCCTGAAAATTTGTGTCTGCCTGGAACCTCAGAATATGACTTTTTGGAAAACAGAGTCTTTGCAGGTGTGATTAGTTAGGATGAGGTCATACTGGGTTTGGGTGGCCCCTAAATCCATGACTGGTGTCCTTAGAAGAAGAAGAGAGGACACAGAGACACACAGGGGAGGTGGCCATGTGAGGACAGAGGCAGAGATGGGGTGATGCGGCCACAAGCCAAGGTGTGCTGGGAGCCACTAGGAGTCAGAAAAGACAAGGAAGGATATTTCCCTAGAGCCTTCAGAGGGAGCACTGATGCATGGACACCTTGATTTCAGGCTTCTGGCTTCTAGAGCTGGGAGAGAATACATTTCTGCTGTTTCAAGCCACCCAGTTTGTGGTCTTTGCTACTGCAGCCCTAGGAAGCTGACACACCCTCTCAGGTGAGGCTCGGGCTTCACAGAGGAAACCCAGGCAGGTCTCTGTTACCTCCCTGCCCTGAGGCAGGAGCTTAGGGATTTTTTGGCTTTAAGATCCATCCATTTCCAGCCAGTGGCTCATTTCTTGCTTCATTCTGTTCAGTTCTGCAGTCCAAGTTTACTCCCTTCCACAGGGCTCCAGATCTGATATCCTGGAGATAGCCCACTGGGAGCAGAACTGAACACATTCTAAGTTCCCAGCCTCTGCATGACCTAGATGATCATTTATTCTCAGACAAAAACCATCCCTCCACAAATGTTTGATCCTGACTCGGATTTCAGACCCCACTTCCCGTGTGTTGGGAACGGGTGGAGATGGGGAGATAGGTTGTGCTTTCGACCCATCCCACCTCTTCCTCCTGCCCTCTGAACACCAGTGGGAGATGCTCCAGAAAGTTCTGCATCATCCTCCAAAGGCAAGGGGACCCCGACTCCTCTTTGCACCATCACACCTGCCTCTTTCACCAGGCATTCCCTCCTCCCGCCCTGTCCCCCTTGTTTAATTGTGATGGTCTCGCTCCTGGGGGCTGTCAGAGGGGCTCTGCTCATTTCATACCTGACAGGACCTCTCCCAGAAACCCCGGAGGGAGACACCGTTAAAGTGTTTTATGCTGGGGGAGAGGTGGGTTTCTATGCAATAAAACCGAAAGCCACTGAACAAGCCAGCTCCCGGGTAATTACTGGGACGGAGGAGAGAGCTTCCATATGCCGGGTGGGCGCTCGCAGGCCAAACCTGCATCTGTTCCCTTTGTTCTGTCGGAGAACAGAGCCAGGAGGGGGTCTGACCTCCCGATAAACCCTCCACCAGAACCCTCTGCCGAGCTTCAGGGAGAAGAGGGGGCTGGGGGAGGCCAGAGGGTAGCAACATCTGGCAGAAGGAGGGGTCGGGGTGGGGGAGTGGGGTGAAGGGACAGGGGAAAGGGATGGGGGCCGGGGCTACCCTCCATAATCAATAAAGCCAGCTACCAGAGGACATCAGAGAACCATTCATTAACGGGCTCGTTAAGTGATCGATAGGCTTAATTTTCCTGTCAAATGTGGACTTCCCTTGTAAACATGTCAATTGGGGAAAGTTCAAGCTTGTCACTTGGATTTATGGCTGGAATAACATGTAGGTGGAAAAGAGAGGGCAGGTCCCTAGTGACCCGCCAGCGCTATGAAATGGTCAGGCCAGTGTATCCAGGTGCCTCCAAGGCCCTCGGCTTTTCTTCCTACAGCTGAGATAACAATCACAGCCTCGGTTCTCACTCTGTCATCCTCTCAGGAATGAAGAAATGGTGAGCTCGCTGCTGCCGTTCCCACCTCCGCAAGCGCTGTCCCCGGGGTTACTCACCGATTCACCTGGTTATCCCGAGGGACCTCCCAGTGTTGGACAGACTCTCCCAAGCCGTGCTCTTAGAAAACAAATCCTCTTTTCCTCTCTGGTTCTCCTGGAAGATCAAGACTAAAGGAAAATAGTACTGAAAGCCCCAGTCGTGTGACACAAGCCATCAGCTCCTCAGTGATGTGGAAAATTGCTGGTGACACTCGGGGGACAGGTTGGAGGGGAGGTGGGCACAGGGGGAGTGGCCCACTCAGAGCAAGTGGAGGGCCGGTGGAGGACCGCCTGCAGCCCGCAGCCTAATGGGACGTCCTGTGGGGAGCCTCCAGTTAACGCGCCACGTTACATCAGCCAAGCACGGCCACGCCCCCCAGGTGTAGAACGCGCCACGTTACATCAGCCAAGCACGGCCACGCCCCCCAGGACACGAGACAAGTGAGCCTTTTGGATCATTGAAGATACAGTTCAAAATCCGCTAGCATCCGTGAGGGCTATGACCGCAAAGTTAGATAAGGCAGAGAGGCTTTTCAGGACCTGGCCGTGGGCTGCTTTCACCAGCACGGTGATGGAATTTGGACCTGGAGATGTTCTGTCCTCCTTAGGATTAAAACATACTTGGTCTTGTATGGTGGCCTTTCCTCTCTGGCCTGGCTGTGGACCACCCGAGGGCAGGGGCCTCTGTCTCTCATGCCTGGGTATCTCCTACAACATCTGGGAGAGGGTCTGAGTGCAGAGCCACTGCTGCACCAGCCACAGATGGGCCCAGGAGCGCACACCTTCGAGGCTTCATCTCATCAGCCCTCAGAGCCTCTGCTCTGGGGCACCAGGAACTTCATCCCTGGGGCCCTCGGTGCAGGGAGAGCTAGGGTGGAGGAGAGCCTGAGGGGACAATTATCTCGAGGTGGAAACTCTGTGACAGGCTTGCTCCAGCAGCCCTTATCAAACTGGTGTGTGTGTGTGTGTGTGTGTGTGTGTGTGTGTGTGTGTGCGCGTGCGCGCGCTCAGCCTGGTTTTTACAAACGACAGGCCCTCTCTAGGCCTTCCTGGCCTTTCATTTCATAATATATCATTATTGGTCTGGAACTGTGCTATGCCTGGAAACATATACCAGACTGCAGCTTTCTGTGGTGACACCAAACTTGTGAGGCTCTCAGTCCTCGGGCAAGGAGTCAGGAGGAAGGCCTGTCTACTCTTTGATGTTCTCCTCATTCTTCTTTTCCCAGAGCTGAACATTTGGTTTAGGTGTATAGGTTTGCTTGCATTTGAATATCCTCGAAGTGGTACATCAACAATAATGATAATAATAACGGCAAAGCTATACCTTTTTTGAGCACTTACCTTATAATACCGAGCTCTCTGATCAGGCCTCTGATTCTGTGACAAAACCACATTTCCGCCGAAGGCCACACCGGTGGTTGCAGATGGAGACCGGCCGGTCTGCGGCCTCCGAAGACCAGGCTTGTTGATAACTCTGCTGCATTAGTGCCTCAGAGAGTCCACGGCCATCTTGATTTTATGAAATTGCAACATGTTGGCTGTATTGGTCAGAAATCTGTATGTTTGTTTTTGTGGCAGGATCTCTGAGCACCTAGAGGCAGGGATTTTCTGAAATAGTTTTAGGTTCAGACCGGCAGGTCTATTTTTCTTCCTTACCTAAGTGCTGGTGTATAATAGGAGCTATATAATGGCTCTAATGTTCTCTTGAATTGAGCCTCTCGAAAGGCCCCAGGACCAAGTTTGGACACCAACAAAAGCCCTGTTGGAAAGAGGTGTGAGGGGGGCTGGGAGGTCCGTCAGTCATGGAACCACCTCTTGGCAGGGACCGACCCTCATTTTCCTTTAATGCGGTCAAGGCCGTTGAACCCAGGCCCAGACAACTTCCCTCCAAATCCTATTGCATTCCAGCTTGTGATTATTAATTATTATTATTAAAGCAATCTTTCTTACTTATTGAGCACCTACTAAGTGCCAGGGACAGCCCAAGCTACCTTACAAATGCTATGATTATCACAATAACTCTACCCCGGAGGGACTCTTGTTACCTCTGTTTATAGATAAAGAAACTGAGGCTTAGAGAGTGGAAGGACCTTCCCCAGGGCCAGGAGGGAGAGGTCTGCTCACCTCTAGAGCCTTGTTCTCAGGCAGGCAGCTTCCCAAATTCTCTCCCCTCTCCCAATCCTCTCGTCCAGAACTCCTCTGCGCAATCCACTTTCAAAAGTGGCAAGGAGCCTGGAGCACAGCCTGCACGGCTACTTTCCGCCTGGTGTCCTCTTGTTTTCTGACCTGGTGTCTGGTGAGCATAGACAATGGGTTCTCTGCACTGTGCTAGGACGGGAAGGACTGAAGTCTGTGCTTTGCCTGTGTGTAGCATCTGCGGCAAGCTCTTCCCAGGAAATGGAGGGAATCTTTCTATTCCAAGTGGTCAAGCCCAGAGGAAGCAGACATGCCTCATGAACGCGTTCCTTCAGCCTGTAAGAAGCAGCGAAAACTTCAGAGGCTTCCAGGCCCCTCAGCCTCTACCCATGACTCAGGTCTGCACCTCCCTGGAGCGGTGGTCCTGCCCTGGGGGCCTGCTGATGCCTGGATGCGACACTTTGTTCTGGGTACCAGCTTCCTCTCTCCCGGGACTGTTGGAGAAAGAAGCAAGAAGATGTGCCCTGTATTTTGGAAAACATATCTTTCAGCCCTGCTCAGCCCAAATGTCCTTGAACCCAGGCGTTTTCATGGTAAAGAAGACTGATCAATGGCCCCATTTCCAAGAGACAGGGAGGTTCTTTAACTTGCAGGAAGCGAAAACCCCGTCTGGGCTGGAAAGTCCTGAGCTCCGGGCGCTGGCACTAGCTCCTGGGAACCAGCAAGTGAGATGAATTGGGAGCCTAGAGCAAAATATTTGGCTGCATGCAATTTAGTTTCTTTCTACTACTTGCTTAAAATTCTGCGGAACAATTAAATCTTAAAAGTGTCTCATGAGAGACTTGGGCTCTCTTTTCCTTCGGTTTTATTGATTGTATCTGATATCACTCACAAGAACAAGAATTTTTTTTTTTTAAACATTTAATAAGACCGTTTCGTTGGAATCCAGAAAGGGAAAGTCCGCAAAGTAGGAAAGCATGTAAACCACGGCAGCTGGCTCAGCTCAGCAAGTAGAAAAGCTCCCATCATCCTCCGGTTGTCTTTGATCAGGGTCTTGACGGGGACCAGTGAGGAAATAGCTCTGAATGAAGGCTGGGTGTTCCTGCCCACGAGTATGTAGTGTATCCTTGGGGATAAGGCAGAAAATAAACACTCCAGGCAAAAAAAAAAAAAAAAAAAAAAGGCTTAAGGACCCTTTAAGGAGACACATGAGCGACAAGGATCTTCTCCTCTCTCCACCCAAGCAGCTTACTGAGGGCTGATTTACAGGTAACATTGTACTTCTAACTTTCTGTACCAGGTAATCAAACTGAGTGACTTCATGCCACGTAACTCAGGTGTGAAGCAGTCACTGAAGGTAGAAAACCACCATAAGCAAGTATTTATTTCATTTTTTCTGATCCCCTCTTGGCAAGTGGTTTACTCATTCTCTTTCCAAAGGCTTCTAGACATCTGAGCTGAGGAGGACCTGAGTGAATTAACAGCCTCAGGACGGCTGATGAAGCCAGGACGTGCTGCCTGAGCCTCTTTTTAAAAATCCAGGTGAAAAGGTGTTTGAGAATAATAAAATCTAAGAGCTGCCTCTTGTCTATCCTGGAAGACGGGCTACCTGCCCACAGCACGGAGGTGTCACCAGAAGCTTCGAACGCAAGGCCCCTGCCAAGGTGTGGATGACGATTTCTCAGCAAAAGGGGAAATGGAGGGGCAAGGAGGAGGTGGAGAAGGAATATGATTGCACTGGGCTTTGATGACCTTGTGCTTTCAAGCCCCAAGAAAGAGAGATTTGAGCTGCAGCTCAATACAGCGATCTCTGGTGGTAGCGGGGGCGGGGGGGGGGCAGGGGGGCGTGGCACAGCTGCCTTTTATAGGTTTGGAATGAAAAATGTTTTTAATTAAGGAGTGGAATTGGGGCTTTTAGTCTCGCTACACGCTATGTACCTGTCAAACTGGCTGGATGGGAATTGTGTTCTGACCTTTCACCTCCCACCTACTTTAACCAAAGGACTCGGGGAGAGTATAGAGGAGTCACGAGCATCTGAGAAGATCTGAGGCTGCTTGCGGGGTGACACATGCAGAACACACCCCGATGCAGGGAGCAACCCCCCATCGCATCGTGAGTGACTTACAGCGTGAATCCAGCTGCCTGGCTCGGGAAGGAAAAGTGGGTCTGCGTCACCACTGGCTGTGGACAAGAAGGAGAGCCGTGAAGGCTAGGGGACCCAACAAAACTAGAGAGACAAACAAGAAAAATAAGGACAATAAAAATTTAGAAATTAAAAAGTGAAACAAAACTAGAAAGATAATGCTCTGTGGCAGGATTCTCACTTGATAAAAGCCATCTCCAAAGTACCCCCCCAACCCCAAGAAAAAAAACCCTTGTAAACGGAAGGGGAATCATTCTGTGGAGGTGACAGTGCTCGTGGGGGATGCCCACAGACAGCAAACTTCGGTAAAATCTGTGTGAAATTTCAGGAACCAGCAAAGGAAAAGAGTTACAGGAGGAAGCCACCGTTCTCTCCCGGTGATAAACTCGATGGTCTCCTGGGCTCAGCTTCTGGAATTTTCCCCAATTTTCCTTTTTTTTTTTGAAAGCCTCTCAGTTATAAGGTGCTTCCATATGAGATGTGAGTCCTTCCCTAAATATTGGAAAGAGCCTCCTGGGAGTAGAGTCATGAGAGGTACGCGGGCCTCTCACTGTCGCGGCCTCTCCCGTTGCGGAGCACAGGCTCCGGACGCGCAGGCTCAGCGGCCATGGCTCACGGGCCCAGCCGCTCCACGGCATGTGAGATCTTCCCGGACCGGGGCACGAACCCGCGTCCCCTGCATTGGCAGGCGGATTCCCAACCACTGCGCCACCAGGGAAGCCCATGGAGACCTATTCTTAATATTCTGCCACAGTTGAAGGCAAGGACGGTGTGATCGATCAGCTACACCCCCTCATATAAATTATTTGTTATATCATATCCTTGACGCATACACATAGATACTACATTGCTCACCATGCAGAAAGTTACTGAGCAAGTTAAATCATACCGGTTTCGTTTTCTTTGTTAGACTTATTGTTTCTCTTACGATTATGTCCTGAAAATTGTTGAACGATTTTTATCACATTTAGTATCAGGCATTGCATTACAGCTGACAGAAATAACTGCTAACATTTATTGAGCCCTCACTATGTGCCAGGCATTCTTTTAAGCACTTTACATATATTAACGTATTTACTTGATACAGCAAACCTATATGCAGCTCAAACATGACCTGTAATTGATGCTATCATCTTGCTTGGCTGCAAATAAAAATTTCATAATATCCTATAAGCATATGGTTAGCAACACAGTTGGGAATATGGGTAGAGAGATTGGGCTATTGTGATTAAGTGAGAATATTTATCTAATTCACACCAGCACAAATTCAGTTCGATGGCTTAAGAAAAAAGCGTTGACATTTGGATTCATAAACATTATAACTTGGGAGAAGAGGGGTCCAAGGTCATTGCTGCGGTGTTGGTCTTGGGAAGAGTCTCAGCAAGAGAGCAGGAAAGGGAAGAAAGTCCCACGCTTTGGTGTCAGCATGTTCTACACGTCTGATAGGAGGGAGCTTTAAGGACCCCACTGGTTCATCAGGCTGCGATGATGATCGTGGGTCTCTGAGTCTAAAGCATGAGAGGAGCTGTGACTTGCTGGGATTCTCTTCACTGCACTCCTGGAGAGATGCCTACTTTGCCCCTTGCCTGTTATTTATTGGTGATAATTCTTGCTATTAAGTCAAAACATGGAGGTTGAAGGATTTATAGACTCAGGAAGGCTATGATGCCTCACTCTCTCTTCTTACAATTTGACACACAACGGGACCTTAATTCGCCTTTGTTGAGGGAATCAGCAGATTTCTCTCCAGCCTACACAGGCACCGTGATAGCAATTTGTGATCTTATTATGTTAGGTTCACACCCTATTAGTATTTATTTTAGTTAATATAATGCAATTAGAGTGTAATCATATCAGCAGCTTTCAGATCATGTCAAAAAAATAAAAGTTACTGAAATACCAGTGCTAATGTAAAGTGATGGAAAACAGCTAATGCGTGGAAATATTTGGATTGAGTTAGGCATGAGGAGAAAGCTGGGCAGTGGGAGGTGTGGGGGAATCAGATCTTTGGCTTCTGAGATCCCTGTTGACATGCTCAGGGCTCAGGGATGCCTCTTGCCTCTGTGTTCTTTCCCGCTTGGGGATGTGATCCTTTTGCTCTTTATTCAGACAAAGTTCTCTTTGGGTGTATCCAAGAAGGTGGTCCTTGGTTGATCATGGGAAGACAGAGATGGAAATCGAATTCCAACTTTTCTCTAAGTGGCTGTGTGACGCAGGCAAGCCTTCTACCTTCTCTGGGCTCTTAGTCCTCACCTGTAAGACAAGGAGGGTGTCCTAGATAATAATAAGGTCCTCTGACTCTGTCATTATATTTAATGATACTATCACTTCTCTGAGCCTAAACTGAGCTATGAGGCACATTAAACTGATGCTATATATATATATTTTTTTGGCTGGAGCAAAGCCCCAAGTGGCCCAGTGGCCACATAAGACCAGCACTTCAGCACTGTGCAAACTGTTAGGTACCATTAAGTGCTTGCAGCCCTATCCTACCAGACTTTCTAGCACCTGGGTGGTGGAGTGTGGACAACTATTTCCTTCAGAGGGTGTTAAAGCTTTATGATGCCTGGCTTGGTCATAGTTTCTCATTCTGCAGCCCTTTCCTCAGCGCCTTGACCGATCCTGATTTCCCCACCTGTTAAGGGGGGAGGTGGGGAATTTGGGCAGGTAGAAGATTCTGGAAAAGAAGCCAAGTGAAGAAGAAAAAGTAGTCTAAGAGCCAGATACCAATTTCCAATTTTCTTTTGGCAGCTCTGATTCTGGCTTCCCCACAGAAGGGTGCAGTGCCATCTGTGGGCTCTTTTCCAACTTTTGGATTCTTCTTTGGCTCTGACCATGACCACAAAAGCTCATTGTTCGGTGCTTGTTAGCCATGGCTCCCGTGGTGCAACTCTGAGGAAATAATTATCACTTATTTCTGAGAAGAAGCCTCCAGCTGGATCCGCGCGTGTAGTGGCGCATACATCTCGCAAAGAATTGTTGTTTAAGCAATAATCCTGAGAAATCGGTCGTTACCCGCGTTAAACGACTCAGCCCATTGCCAAGGATGGTTAACGCTCTAATAAACTGGTCATTAAATGCAGTAACAATGAATTTCGAGGGGATTATTGCTATTATAAACCTTAATCAATAGTTTATAACAGCAATAATGTGGTCCTTTCTCTTAATGGTAAGTAGGGCGGCTTGCGCCATCACCTTGAAAATGTTTCTGTGGTGGCTGGTGAGTCAGAGGGGAGGCCTTCTCAGTGCCACTCACTCTTCAGGGTCACACCAGGGATAGCAAAGGACACCTTGGGGGCCCTTGACTGCCCTGGTCTGTTCTCTGGGGACCAGGTGTGGAGCAAGAAGAAAGGGATTCACTTCCAGCCCCCATGGTCCTCCCCCATTACAGACACAGTGAGGCGCTGGGCGTGGGAATGCTTGGATGCGCCCGGCATGAGACTCAGGATGAGGATAGATTCAGGATGAGTCTCCTCGTGGAAGGGTGGTGATTAGGAAGGAGAAATGACCACCTACTTAGGGGCGTGGAGTCTGCTAACTTGTGATGTGCCTCAGATAAAAATCACATCACTTTCATGAGCCTCTGGAAGATGGAGCTTGGAATCATGTCCCAAGTCCCTCTCTGGTATAACACTCCGTGGTTCTTTTCATAATATTGGCATCTTATATGAGTTTACCATTATAGAGTAATAAGAAGAATAACTTACGTAATCCTTGGTACTGTTCTTAGTTGTTTGCATTTATGAATCATTGAATCCTTACAACAACCCTGCTTCTATTATCAAGGACTCTGAGGCCGAAGAGATTAAGAAACGTGTCTGAGTGCAGAGCTAACCCCAGGCGGAGCTGGGATTTCAACACAGAGAGTCAGAGTCCGTGTTCCTCCTTCTTACACTCTGCCTTCTCTCTAGAAGCCCCCCTTCATTATTTAATTCAATCCTCACATCCTTTGAGGTAGGCTGGCTGGAGCTGCCATATTGCTTTTACGGATGAGTCAGCCTTCTGGCTTCTGGCTGTGTATGTGCCAGAGAGCTGTGCTGCGAGCTTCCAGACCAGCAACTTCTCTCTCCAAGGATGTGGGCTGGGCACATCCTGATGCCAGACTCTTCACTGGGATCTCTTCCAACAAAAGGAAGGGAAAAGTTCATCCCCTCCCACATTGCCGGAAGCATGCCCCGGGGGACAGGAGGTCTGATTATTTTATCCAGCCTGACATTGCTTAGAATGCATGGGAAAATAGACCTGCAGTAGACTTTGGGAGCAAGGGTATTTGGGTATTTAAAATTTTTTCTTTATTATAGAGAATTGAAGGCGTGTATTGAAGGAGAGTTTAATGAACCCGCATATAACCATCGCCAGCTTGAGCCGTTATCAACACATGGTCTATCTTGTTTCACCCAACCAGCCTCTCACCCCTTCTCACTCTGGAGTATTTTGGAGTAAACCACAGATATCATAGCATTTCATCAGTTATCACTTGGGCATGAATCTCTAAACGTTAAGGTTTTGCGGTACGCGGGCCTCTCATTGTTGTGGCCTCTCCCGTTGCGGAGCACAGGTTCCGGACGCGCAGGCTCAGCGGCCATGGCTCACGGGCCCAGCCGCTCCGCGGCACGTGGGATCTTCCCGGACCGGGGCACGAACCCGCGTCCCCTGCATCGGCAGGCAGACTCTCAAGCACTGTGCCACCAGGGAAGCCCTAAAAGTTAAGGATTCTTTACAACAATAATCACAATACTGCGGTTGGACCTTGAAAATGAACACTAATTCCTTACTATCATCAACAATGCAGTCAGATTTCAAATTTCCCAGATTGTCTCATAAATGTACTGGGGTTTTCTTTTTGCTCCAGCTACTCACATGCTCTGTGACCTGAGACAAATCCCTTCCCTGTTTTGTTTCCATTTACTCATCTGTAGAATGGGATATACAATCCCCTCCCCTTCTCTTCCATCCCTGGTCACTGCGTGATTGAGACGAGGCTTTCGCTGGAAGGCCTTTCAATGGCAGCATCTCTTAATAAGCTGCATTGTCATGCCTGGGTCTCCTCTGCAGACCCAGGGAGGAGCACTCAAGAGGCTGCCCCCACAGTGCGCCCTTTTGAGCTTGACCTTCTTTTCTTCCGGCACACGCCAGAGAGCAGACTTATTACAGGGATGGAGGGGAGGGAGAGCAATCCTTCATGCCAGCACTGCCTCCCTGCCAGGTGACCTGTCTACAGAGGAAGCAGGAGCGTCTTAGTGACCTTTCTCCAGGAGAGGAAAAGGGAAGATGCTGGCTGCGTTTAGACCATCAGTGAAGTGATGCTGCCCCTCCAAAGCCAGCCTTGGGGCAATCAGGCCACACTGAATGAAAAAGCCCCATTCTCCTCCTATCCTCGGTCCTCTGGGTTATAACCCCAGTTCTGCCACTGCCCCACTGCGACTCTACTCCCTCCTGTGCAAAGTGGGAGGGCTGGGCGGGAGATGCCCTGGAAGAGTGTAGAGAAACACCTGCAGGCTTTGTCAATCTTTATATTTTCTTCTGGAATTTATACACGGCTGAGAGGGAAACCTCTTCCCTGGACTTTCTCTCCCCACCTCCCTCCCTCTCTACCCACCTTGAGAACTTTAGAACTAAAGGGTGGCCTGTGTCACTTGGTGTGCTAACATCCTACGAAGCCAAGGTTTTGCCCAATTTACCAAGGTGTTTCCTGTCCTGCAGAGCTAAGAGGGCCGTGTCTGCTGGACAGTGACTCCTGGGGCAGGAGGTTGCCCTAAACGACCTTCGATGGAGCTCCTCCTTCTAGGTTTTGCCTGGGACGTCAGGTTCTTTTCTGTAAGATGGGTTTACCCACAGCGACTGGTGCCTTGGGGATGTTGAACAGGGATAATTCATAAACACAAGAGATAGATCAGGACATTGAAATGGGGATGATTTAACAATAGGAGGACCCACCAAATATCTGTTTGCCTTTTTCTCTTCTGGACTCTGAGCTGGGCTGTGGGCCAGGACAACTGGCCCAGTTTTCTCACCGTTCTCCCACCCACGGTGCAGCTCGGTCTCCACCCGGAGTCTCCTCATCCACCTGGGCCTTACAGCGGCTGTTCTGCTTGGTGACTCAGCCTCGGCACCCAGCTGCCAGTGGGTGGGGGTCTCTAGAGGGTCTGCAGGTTCAAAAAGTCTCTTTTCTTCCCAGGTGGGAAACTTTATAGGATTTATTCAAGGTGCACTTCTAGAACCGCTACCCTGGGCTGACTGTCCCTCTTCAGCCCCTGGGCCACATCTGGTGGGGTCCGTTTTGCCAGGCTGCCCCTCCAGGCCCTCCCCAGGGTCCCCAGCCTCCTGTTGCTCCTTTGTCCCCAGCCTTTGTAGAGAGGAGCTGAGGCCAGCGGCAGAGGGTGGAGGGCATAAAAAAGACTGATCTGGAATAAACGGAAAAGTTTACTCTGTGCAGCAGCGAAATAAAAAAGCTCATTCAGAAAGTTAATGATTTATTTTATAGTTTCATTATCAGGGTCACATTACTCAATAGCATTTCAAACATGTCATTTGTACAAACTATGGTAATTAAAATTTATAACATACTTCATCAGCGGCATATGAATCTTTTAGCCGGCACTCTGCTGTCATATAAACAGTGTAATTTCAGCTGCAATTCACCCTTTATTGGCTCTCATTTGTGATTTAACAGCCATCAATGACTGTGCTATAAAGAATAAATTAACCATCCGTAAACCTGACGATGACAGGGACAGTCAAATAGACTTAAACGCCTTCCGCCCAGCTCTGGGAGCCGACAGAGAACAGGTGAAGGCCAGGTACACACCAGACCCTCTGCACAAAGGACCTTCCTGCCTCCTGCTGCCTGCTCTCACCAGGATGCCTCCTGGTTGGCCCCAAGGTCCTTCTGGCTGCCACTTGTAGGAGTATCAGCTTCTCTGCTCCCAGGATGGGGAGGTAGAAGGAGAAATGGCCCCTTCACAGACGCATCTTGGGATGTCTGTGCCCATGCTGGGAGCTAAGCTATCATCTGCAGGTTGTCAAGAGAACATTTGGAAGTGTATAGGAGCATTTTCCGTTGATCTAATAGCTGGGCGGGGGAACCACTGGCATATGGGAGTTGGGGCCAGAGATGTAAGGCTGCAGAGAGCAGGATTTGTCCCCACTCCAGTGCCTTGTGTCAGAAACACTGTCAGTCCAAACTTCTTCTGCAATGAGGAAACGGGGCAAGGGCCTTGCTGCCAGCTGTCCTGGCCCTCAGGGCAGAGACAGAATGAGAGCCTAGTCTGAAGGTGACGGCGCCTAGGGCAGGTCTGGCTGGCTCGCAGGGAGTGACAGTCCGGATGGATTAGGAACAATCCCCCTCTGAGGGCCACGTTCCTCGGCGCCCCCTTGGCGGGGGTGACGGTCGGGGCGCTCTGGCTGGGCCCCGTGACTGACACTGCACACAGCTCATAAATGAAGTGGATTGGATTTGTTACTGAGACGTCTCCAAGGAGCCTGGGTCATGCAGGCCAATAAAATTGGCCTCATAAATTCATCCTGACATGCAGGATTACTCCAGCCTGCTGAGGTCACCTTCCTGCCCTGATTTATCACCCGCCTATGGGTTAATAATACTGTTTACTGAGTGTTCCCTTCTCGTTTCGCCACTTGCCCTCCCTTTCTTGGAGCAGATACTGATCAGAGCATCTCTTTGGAAGGGTGTGATGGGGGGAGAGAGGGGTGGAAGGAGTACGTGGGTGGGGCGTTGTTTCATTCTGGGCTGTCTTAAAGCTATATATATATATATATATTTTTTTTTTTTTTTTCTCTCTCTGAGACGTTACCTCCAACGCTTCCCATCCAGGGCCCTATTTGGAGTTTTACCTGAAAAAAGGTGGTTTGGGAAAGAGTGGATTCCCTCCCACTGCCATATGTGTGCTTGGGACATTAAATAAGAAGTGACTTTTCTGTCCTTCCCCTGGCCGAGTCATAGGCGACTCACCCCCATGAAGGGTGTGCCAATGACCAGTCTCTGCTTCGAAACATTATGGGATTTAATGTTGATATGGAGAAGCTGGTGGAGAGCGGATGCCTGTCCTTTCTCTTCTCATGACCAGAAGATGTCGGTGGTAAGAGCATGGAAAATCCTCACACGGGTTTTAAAGTCCCTCCCGCACCTGAAGTTCTCTGACCCCACTTCTTCCCATTGACAAGCTTCCACGTGTTACCTTCTGGGCTTGCTTGCTACAGTTTGAATGATCCAATCCAAACCAAACCAAAACCACGGAAAAATTAGGTGGGTGGCTCTTTAAATGTTTCCCTTCCGTACAACAAGTCGTCTGGACGGTGCCCGAGTCCCCTCCTCCTTCTTGCAGCAATGGGCTTGACACCAAGCGCTTGACCGTGACACCATAAATAAATGAAATCGGGGGCCCTCAAGCATGTGACTGCAGGGTCTCAAGGCTGACTTGAATCAGGAGGCCTGGGCGAACTCAGGGGCAGAGCTCCAGGTGGGACATCATATCTCTAAATAAATTAGCAAACAATTATGGAGCAATTTCTCTGTGAGTTTCAAACCTCAAGAATTTAGACAGTGTCTGCCCTCAAGGTACCTATAGTCTACTGAGGAATCACGATGAATGACTATTCGGATGATTTGGGGGTGTCAATAGAGGTACTGTGAGTAAGAGGCAGACTTCTTTTTATCGTGCTTTGCAGATACTGCATTTTTTACAAATTGCAGGTTTGTGGCAACCCTGTGTCGAGCAAGTCTATTGGCGCCGTTTTTCCATCGGCATCGGCTCACTTCGTGTCTCTGTGTCACATTTTGGTAATTTTTGCAATATCTTACATTTTTTTATTATTATCATATTTGTCATGAGGATCTGTGATCAATGATCTTTGATGTTGTTACTGCGCCTTGCCAAAGGCTCAGAGGATGGGTGGCAATTTTTAGCAATAAAATAGTTTTAAATTAAGGTCTGTACATTGTTTTGTTAGACATAATCCTATTGCACACTTAACAGACTACAGTAGACTACAGTAGACTACAGTAGAGTGTAAACACTTCTATATGCCCTGGGAAACGAAAAAATGGCTGTGACTTGGTTTACTGCAATTTTAGCTTTATTGCCAGGGGGCGGGGTGTCTGGAACTGAACCCACAGTATCGGTACATAGAGTGAAATTGTCCATATATGTGTGCATAGTGAAAGAGGGGAGGGAGAGAATGATTCCAACTGGGGCAAATCCTGGATGTGGTCTGGGGCTGGGCATTTACTTATTCAATCATCAAACACTTCTGAAATCCTGCTTCTAACCAGGCACTGGGTCCCACTGTTTGAAAACCTTTCTAGGCTGCTGCTTTGGGGCTGATGGCCACCTAAGTCCTAACCCTTCTCCATGCAAGTGACCTTCTCTGCTCCCTCTCCAGTCTCCTCCCCTGGCCACGGCTCTCGCCCAGCCCTGCTGATGTGCCCCGAGAGAGCGTTCAGAAGACAAAATCGCTTTCAGAGAGCCTGAGCCTGCTTCCACCGTGTGAGGGCCGAGGAGGGATGGGTTGGGCATCCACGCAGCGCAGAGGGGATCCTGCCAGAACCAACCCTGGTGAGGCTGCAACCCTTCTGGCCACTGCTCCACAGCCGGTTTCTTTGCTTCCCAGGATCCCTGGTTGCCCGTTGGCTTTGGACACTCCGCCAGCCCCAGAAGAGGGAGGAAGGGGAAGAAATGGGGAGACTGGGGCTTTGCCATATGGAGAGTGAGCCAGACAGGAGTGGTTGTGGTGACCCAGAGGACACAAATTCCATAGATTGGCTTCTAGTCGTGATCAACCCTCCCTCGGCCAAGGAGGGAAGAGGACTAACCGATTCCCAGGTGATGCCACAGGTGCTGTCACACCTGCCACCTCATTTCCTGTCACGGCACCCTGACAGGTGGACATTTTTAGCTCTCTCTCTTTTTCTTTTTAACCAGTGGGGAGATCCACTTAGAGAAGCTAAGCTATGGGGTCAAGGTCACACACCTAGTAAGTGATCTGGACCAAAGCCCATGCTTTTCAAAACCATAGCGGGGGCTTCTCAGGCTCTCGGAGGCAGCTGACAGGGGGACATGAAGAGGCTTGGGCAGTGCAGAGCCGGCCAGTGGCAGGACAGCTCTTCAGTCTGGCTCTCCTCCTACTTCATTCTGCTGCTTCCCACTTGCCCTGCAGGAAGTCCATTAAATAGAGGTACTTGTCTTCCGCAGAGCATTCACTCACTCTGGAGAATTAAAAAGCTTTGGGAATTTGGGGATTTGTGGAGAGGCGCAAATACTATCTCTCTGGAGATATAGATACATATACACGTTCGGACGGGAAGAAAAGCTGGCTGGAGTCCCTGGGATCGGGCGGCCTGAATCCAGGGTCATTTCCAGGCATGATGGTAGGGCAGCTGGAAGTACTTCAGTGCCTCGTCTGTGAGGGCCACTGCTGGCTGTGAATTTTCACAGCCCGGCCTCGGACGCCCGTGATGTCACCAGCCGAGGTCCCCCCTCCTGTGTTTGCTTGAGGCCTCATACGGTTCTCTCGTACCTACTGGCCCATTGCACCCCCGCAACAGCTGGGTACAAAGGGCCTTCTGTTAAAACAAAACAAAATGAGAAAATCAAGACCCTCACCACCAAGATGCAGGGAAATGGTGGGTTTGGGCCTCACATCAGGGCAGGCTTCCTGGGTTAGGACAGATGTCCTCCACAGGCGGGCGGGTGGTAGCATCACTGTCCCACTGGGCCCGGTGCCATGCTAGACGTGGTGGACAGGCAGAGGGAGATGGCGAGGGGGCAGGCGAGCCACGTGTCACAGGCAGCAGGCTTGTCCCGAAGGTACTTCCACATCTGCCCTCTCTGGCATGTGCTCCTTGAGTTGGTAAAAATCTTCCTAGGGTGACGGTCCGGAGTCACCCACCAAGGAGAGCAGGGGTCGCACACACAGGGTTCCAGGCCTAATTCTGCCATTCGCTACCACCTGTGTGACCTTGAGTCAGTCCCTCCGACCTTTTCCCCCCGCTTGGTTTTTCCATTTGTCAATTGAGGGATGGCGTGTGATGAAGGAGACAGGGATCTGAAAATAAAGCGTTATTATGAGACAGAAGGAGGGCGTTGTTTCAGAGATGGGGACCCCCATTGCTCCTGGTCTGACTTTGAGACAACCTTCAAGCTACACGTCGTGCATCTGTGTCATGGGCTGAACTGTATCCCTCTCAAATTCATATGTTGAATCCTAACCCCCAGTGTCTCAGAATGTGACTGTATTTAGAGATGGACTCTTTCAAGAGGAAATTAAGTTAGAATGAGGCTGTTAGGTTGGACCCTGATCCAATGTGAGTGGTGTCCTTATAAGAAAGAGATTAGGACACAGACACACACAGAGGGAAGACCCTGTGAAGACACAGGCCATTCACAAGCCCAGGGGAGAGACAGCCTGAGGACATCTGGATCTTGGACGTCCAGCCTCCAGAACTGTTGTTTAAGCCACCCAGACGGTGGTACTTTGTTATGGCAGCTCAAGCAAAGTAATATACACAGCAAGATGATTTAATATTCTTAATATTCTTATTAGAGACACCTTTGAGAATTTCAGAGCCACCATGAAAAGAACTGAGAGTGACCAAAGGGATGGGTCAACAGGGTGTGGTCACAGTATAGGCCCAGGGGTGCAGGTGGTTTGGGGACCAGATTGGGAATGATTGTGTGGGTTTTCCTGTGGTTTCTGAGTACCGTGGGAGGAGGAATTCCCATTTATCTCTTTTATCTAATCCTCCTATTAACTCTGTGAAGCTGGCGTGACAATTTCCAATTTACTGTTGGGGAAGCCAAAGCCCGGAGGCTTAGGTGACGTGACCCCAGCCCTACTCCAATTGGAGCAGAGCCAGGACTTCGGGAAGTTGAATTGCTTAAACGCTTTGCTTGGGTCCGGCCCAGCAAACATAACTCAAGGCCTGTGCCCAGCTACAGAGGTGACCTGTTAGAGGAGCCATTTGAAAGAAATAAAGAAGGTGAGGCACCAGGAAGATTTTCAAAGCCTTCGCCTAAACAGGACAAATGGCTGCAGGCCTGAGGTTCGTACAGACAGCCGGCCACATCTCAGGATGCCACTCCCGCCGCGAGCCAATGCCTCGCTGGCTCTGAAATTCATGCTGGAATTTAGACAGAGAACACGAATCATCGTAATCTCAGGATGAAAGATTGCTGTCTCTGCAAATGCATTACCTGCTTAGAAAACGGCATGTTAAAAAATACGGGTAATATATGGGCACGGAGAGAGCGATTTCCATGCCTGGGCTCCTCCGGCTAAAATACGCGCACCTGCACCAGAGGCGGAAGATGACAAAGGAAGTCACTGAGGCCCCAGAGCATCTTCTGTGTCGGCTGTGGCTCTGACACTCCAAACAAAAGACTGTGCAAGCTCATCGAGCAGCCCCTTCCCCCCTCTTCCCGACATGGGGTGTCTTGGATGCAGGAGACCTGAGGGCGGGCACTGGACCCCGTGCTTTTTCACCCCAGAATCAGATACTCTTGGGGCTGACAGAATGAGGGAAGATGGAGAGGAGGCGTTAGACCAAGTGAGTACCGTGGGAGGAGGAATTCTCATTTATTTCTTTTATTTAAGTAGGAATTAGAGCAACTTCCCATGATCTCCTTCCCCATCATTCTCCTGGATTTCTGATCCCTCCCTACATGATCCATTAGCAGCCCTTTGTGGGCCTCTCTTGCATGGAGAGGAGATACAAAGACAGAAATGGACTCACAGACTTAGAGAACGAACTTATGGTTTATGGTTACCAGAGGGGGAGAGTGGGCAGGGGAGAGTGGGGTGGGAGGGATAGATTGGGAGTCTGGGACTGACAGGTACACACTGCTATTTTTATAAAGGATAACCAACAAGCACCTGCTGTATAGCCCAGGGAACTCTGCTCAATACTCTGTAACAACCCAAATGGAAAAAGAATTTGAAAGAGAATAGATACATGTTTATGTATAACTGAATCACTTTGCTGTACACCGGAAATGAACACAAACACAGTTAATCAACTAGACTCCAATATAAAATAAAAATTAAAAAAATTTTTAAAAAGATACAAAGACAGATCTTAGCTTGTGGGGAGCACAGACCTCTGACGTAGCTGTCAGTCTTCCTGCTCTCTCCCCACCTCTCTCTGTCTTCAGCGGCTCCAAGATAGAACAAGGTGAGGGAGAGTGTGGGCTTGGAGCCAGAAAGACCAGTTTTCTGTGACTACTTCCAGCTTCATGACCAACTGGCAGTGTGACCCTGGCCGTGTTCCTGTTCTCTCTGAGCCCCAGCCTGTTGCAGGCGCTGCCCGCCTCCCTCTCTTTGCCCCAAGCTGCCTCATGTCATGGCTCAAGGCTACGTCTTGGTCTTCTCGATTTCCGCTAGCTCTGTGGCTACAGTGTGATCTCAGTGACGAGGCCACTTTCCTCCATGCTCCGCTCAAGAGAGAAGCCATTCTCAGTCTAATGGGCCTGTAGGACAGGTGCATCTCTCTTGCTGTAACGATCATGGGATAAACAAAGCGAAAGAACCCAAACCCAGTACATTGTCCTAAAGGGGGAAATAATATTTCAAAATGGCCAGAATGTTTACCAACCCAAGGAAAGGGAAATAGCACCGCAGCACTGAGACTCAGGCTCTCCCTCTGTGGCAAGAGAGTGAACCTCTGCTGGCCAGGCCACCATTCCCAGGGCCGGTTCTTGTCCTCCAGAGGGGTGGCTGGAGGAAAACGAATTCAAGGATAACTTACATGCCAGTTTTTTCTACTTTCTTGATGGAAATGGAAAAGAGCCTGAGCATTGCTGTCTGTGGAGGGTCCAGCTTGGAAGCATCTGTGTTTATACAAAGGAGGGATGGATGTCAGGAGATGGCCCTACGGGGTCCCTAACAGGCCTGGTTGGAGGACCTCATGGAACAGGCCTATGGTGGGTGAGGGACTGGAAGGCATGGCCTCTTCATCAGCGTTGGGTGAAAGATCTGGGCTTTTCAAGCACAGTGCTGGAAAGGAGCAATGCTCCCTCATGAAGTTGTGCAACAGGTGCAGGGCTTCTGCCTCCCCCCGCCCCCCCGCCCCCCTGCCCCCGCTTGCTGGAACTCCTTCCTTATTCACCGTCATTCTCCAAAATGGTTTTTGGCTCCATAAAACCAAAGGCATTTGGAGCATAAAACCAAATGCCTTTTGTGTGATGGCCTTCTTGGCATGAGTTAATAAGGTACAGAATTAACGAGCACGGCCTCTGCACTCCTGGTTCCACTATAAGTTGGTGCCTGGGTGGGAGGGTTGTTTTTACCAACCCTCTGGGTTATTTTTTTGTCTTTCAGGTCTGGTCCCTTTTCTTTTTAAAAAAATTTTTATTTATTTTTAAAATTGAAGTATAGTTAGTTTACAATGAATCACTTTGCTGTATCATTACAATGATACAGCAAAGTGATTCAGTTATACCTACATATGTGTACATATTCTTTTTTGGATTCTTTTCCATTATAGGTTATTACAAGATATTGAATATAGTTCCCTGTGCTGTACAGTATGTCCTTGTTGTTTATCTATTTTATATATAGTATTATGTCTTTTAATCCCAAATTCCCAATTTGTCCCTAGCCCCTCTTTCCCCTTTGGAAATCATAAGCTTGTTTTCTATGTCTTTGAGTCTGTTTCTGTTTAGTAAACAAATTCATTTGTATCATATTTTTATTATTTATTTATTTATTATTATTATTATTTTAAAATTTTTATTTATTTATTTTTTTTGCGGTACACGGGCCTCTCACTATTGTGGCCTCTCCCGTTGCGGAGCATAGGCCCAGACGTGCAGGCTCAGCGGCCATGGCTCACGGGCCCAGCCGCTCCGCGGCATGTGGGATCTTCCCACATGGGGCACGAACCCATGTTCCCTTCATCGGCAGGCGGACTCTCAACCACTGCGCCACCAGGGAAGCCCTTTAGCCCTTTTTTTTTTGTGTGTGTGTGTGTATCATATTTTTAGATTCCACATGTAAGTGATGTCCTATGATATTTGTCTTTCTCTATCTGACTTAGTTCACTTAGTATGATGATTTCTAGGTCTATCCATAGTTCTGGTCCCTTTTCATCTTACTTTTTCCTCCCGTGGAATGGAAAGTTCTTTAGACAAGCATGTGGATGCTCAATTCCTTCCTTGGGTCTGGTACTGCTTATAGGAAACAGGGAAGAGAGAAGGAAGCAAGAAGACGTGTGAATAAAGTTTCCTATAAGCCTGCTTATAGGAAACAGGGTGAGAGAAGGGTGGAGGGGGAAGGGAAGTGTCAAGTGGCATGACCGGGACTGCCCCTTGAGCAACACTGAGATAACACACAAGGAAATGGAGCATTTATTCATTCAGATAAATAATATTTATTGAGGGCCTATTATGTACATGCAAATGTGGCATCTATTTTTCATCTAAAAATGTCTATGGAGGGCTTATTATGCATCAGGTGTAATAGACAGACTATAAGCAAAAAATAGATGAATCTTTGCCTTTGCCATTTGGAGTTAGCAATGTCCTTCCCCCATGTTAGCCCCAGGTAACCACTGATCTGTTACTAAACACGAGTTTGGCTTATTCTAGAATTCATGCAAATGGAATCATGCAGCATGTACTCTTTTGTGAATGGCTTTTTTCACTTACCAAATGTTTTTTAGTTTCATCCACACTATTGCAAGTATCAGAAGTTCATTGTTTTTATTTAGAATTTCATCGTGTGGATATGCCACAGATTGGGTAAACTATTCATCTGTTGATAAACGTTTGCTATTCATGTACAAGTCTTTGTGTGGACACATGTTTTTATTTATCTTGGATAAATACCTAGGACTGAAATTTCTAGATATTTTAGTAAATGTAAACTTAAAAAGAAACTGCCAAAAATTTGCCAGAGTGGTTGCATCATTTTCCAGCCCACCAGCAATATATGGGATTTCCAGCTGCTTCATATCCTTGCTAATACTACATATTGTCAATCTTCTGAATTTTAGCCCTTCTACTTGGTGTGTGTGGTGGTATATGCATATATTTTTTAATGGTACAGTTACTTTTAAATTTTATTTATTTATTTACTTTTGGCTGTGTTGGGTCTTCGTTTCTGTGTGAGGGTTTTCTCTAGTTGTGGCAAGCGGGGGCCACTTTTCATCACGGTGTGCGGGCCTCTCACTATCGCGGCCTCTCGTTGCGGAAGACAGGCTCCAGACGCGCAGGCTCAGTAGTCGTGGCTCATGGGCCTAGTTGCTCCATGGCATGTGGAATCTTCCCAGACCAGGGCTCGAACCCGTGTCCCCTGCATTAGCAGGCAAATTCTCAACCACTGCGCCACCAGGGAAGCCCTGTGGTGGTATATTTTGATGGTTTTAATTTGTATTGCTCTGAAGACTAATAATGTTAAGTCTTTTATGAAGTGTCTGCTCAATCATTCACTCAATTATTTCATTGATGCTTTTGTCTTTTTTATTATTGTGTTGTAGTAGTTTTCTATATATTCTGCATGTCATGTGTATCTAAGGTTTTCTGCCAATCTGTGGCTAGTCATCATTTTTTATTTTTTAATAATGTTCACCTAAGAACAGAAATTTGTAATTTTGATGAAACCTAATTGATTAAGTTTTTTTTTTAAAGTTTTGTAGTTTCAGCTTTTACATTTAAGTTTATGACCCATGTTGATGTTTGTGAATGGTGTGAGGTAAGGGTTAAGGTTCATTAAAATAAATATGGATGTTTAGTTTTCCAGCACTACTGTTGAAAAAACTATCCTCTCTCCATTCAATTATATTTCTATCTGTGTGAAAAACGAATGGACTATATATGGGCAGGTCTATTTCTATATTCTCTATTCTGTACCATTGATCTATACGTATATCATTATTATAGACCACACTATTTAGATTAGTGTAGCTTTATAATGAGTCTTAAACTCAGGTAATGTAAATCTTCCAAATATATTCTTTTTCGAAAAATTGTTTTGGCTATTCCTTTGAACAACCTTTAGGCCCTTTGAATTTTCATACACTTTAAAATGTTTGCCAGGGATCTCAGTCCTATGCTACCTATTTTCAAGCATCTGAAGTTAGTTTTAAATGCAACATTTCCAGTTTTCTAATTGTTTATGGCAGGCAGGCAAGTCCAGCTCCAGTTAATTCAACATGGGTGGAAGCAGAAGTCAAGTGTTCAGAGTTCTGAGACTACATAGCAGAATCTAAGCCTGTGAAGGAGGCTCAAAAAAAAAATACCCATTGATAGTTTAATTAATATGTGTCTTGGTGTGTTTTTCCTAGGGTTTATCCTGTATGGGACTCTGTGCTTCCTGGACTTGGGTGACGATTTCCTTTCCCATGTTAGGGAAGTTTTCAACTATAATCTCTTCAAATATTTTCTCAGACCCTTTCTTTTTCTCTTCTTCTTCTGGGACCCCTATAGTTTGAGTGTTGGTTCATTTAGTGTTGTCCCAGAGGTCTCTGAGATTGTCTTCAATTCTTTTCATTCTTTTTTCTTTATTCTGCTCCTCAGCAGTTATTTCCACCATTTTGTCTTCCAGCTCACTTATTCATTCTTCTAACTCAGTTATTCAGTTATTGATTCCTTCTAGTGTATTTTTCATTTCAGTTATTGTGTTGTTCATCTCTGTTTGTTTGGTCTTTAGTTCTTCTAGATCTTTGTTAAACATTTCTTGTATTTTCTCAATCCATGCCTCCATTCTATTTCTGAGATTCTGGATCATCTTTACTGTCATTACTCTGAATTCTTTTTCAGGTAGATTGCCTATTTCCTCTTCATTTATTTGGTCTTGTAGGTTTTTACCTTGCTCCTTCACAAAATACTAGCAAACAGAATCCCACAGCACATTAAAAGGATCATACACTATGATCAAGTGGGATTTATCCCAGGGATGCAAGGATTCTTCAATAAACACAAATCAATCAATGTGATACACCACATTAACAAATTAAGGAATAAAAACCATATGATTGTCTCAATAGATGCAGAAAAAGCTTTTGACAAAATTCAACACCCATTTATGATAAAAACTCTCCAGGAAATGGGCATAGAGGGAACCTACCTCAACATAATAAAGGCCGTATATGACAAACCCACAGCAAGCATCATACTCAATGGTGAAAAACTGAAAGCATTTCCACTAAGATCAGGAACAAGACAAGGATGTCCACTTTCACCACTCTTATTCTACATAGTTTTGGAAGTCCTAGCCACAGCAGTCAGAGAAGAAAAAGAAATAAAATGAATCCAAATCGGGAAAGAAGAAGTAAAGCTGTCACTGTTTGCAGATGACATGATACTATACATAGAGAATCCTAAAGGTGCCACCAGAAAACTATTAGAACTAATCAATGAATTTGGTAAGGTTTCAGGATACAAAATTAATGCACAGAAATCTGGCATTCCTATTCACCAACAATGAAAAATCAGAAAGAAAAATTAAGGAAACACTCCCATTTACCATTGCAACAAAAAGAATAAAATGCCTAGGAATAAACCTGCCTAAGGAGACGAAAGACTTGTACTCAGAAAACTATAAAACACTGATGAAAGAAATCAAAGATGACATAAACAGATGGAGAAATATACCATGTTCTTGGATTGGAAGAATCAATATTGTGAAAATGACTATACTACCCAAAGCAATCTACAGATTCAATGCAATCCCCATCAAACTACCTATGGCATTCTTCACAGAGTTAGAACAAAAAATTTTACAATTCATATGGAAAAACAAAAGACCCCAAATAGCCAAATCAATCTTGAGAAAGAAAAACAGAGTTGGAGGAATCAGGCTCCCTGACTTCAAACTATACCACAAAGTTACAGTAATCAAGACAGTATGGTACTGGCACAAAAACAGAAATATAGATCAATGGTACAGGAGAGAATGCCCAGAGATAAATCCATGCACATATGGGCACCTAATTTATGACAAAGGAGGGAAGAACATACAATGGAGAAAAGACAGCCTCTTCAATAAGTGGTGCTTGGAAAGCTGGACAGCTACATGTAAAAGAATGAAATTAGAACACTCTCTAACACCATACACAAAAATAAACTCCAAATGGATTAAAAACTTAAATGTAAGACCAAACACTTAGAGGAAAAATCTCTTAGAGGAAAACATAGGAAAAACACTCTTTGACATAAACCACAGCAAGATCTTTTTTGACCCACCTCCTAGAGTAATGAAATAAAAACAAAAATAAACAAGTGGGACTTAATAAACTTAAATCTTTTGCACAGCAAAGGAAACCATAAATGAGCCAAAAAGACAACTCTCAGAATGGGAGAAAATATTTTCAAATGAAACAACAGACAGATTAATCTCCAAAATATACCACCAGCTCGTGGAGCTCAATATCAAAAAAACAAACAATCCAGTTAAAAAATGGGCAGAAGACATAAACAGACATTTCACCAAGGAAGACATACAGATGGCCAAGAGGCACATGAAAATATGCTCAACGTCACTAATTATTAGAGAAATGCAAGTCAAAACTACAATGAGTTATCACCTCATGCCGGTCAGAATGGCCATTATCAAAAAATCTAGAAACAATAAGTGCTGGAAAGGGTGTGGTGAAAAGGGAACCCTCCTGCACTGTTGGTGGGAATGTAAATTGATACAGCCACTATGGAAAACAGTATGGAGGTTCCTTAAAAAACTAAAAATAGGACCACCATATGACCCAGCAATCCCACTGCTGGGCATATACCCTGAGAAAACCATAATTCAAAAAAAGTTGCATACCCCAATATCCACTACAACGCTATTTACAATAGCCAGAACATGGAACCAACCTAAATGTCCATCAACAGATGAATGGATAAAAAAGATGTGGCACATATATACAATGGAATATTACTCAGTCATAAAAAAATGAAATTGAGTTATTTGGAGTGAGGTAGATGGAACTAGAGTCTGTCATACAGAGTGAAGTAAGTCAGAAAGAGAAAAACAAATACCATATGCTAACGCATATATATGGAATCTAAAAAAAAAAAAAGGTACTGATAAACCTAGTCGCAGGGCAGGAATAAAGATGTAGACATAGAGAATGGACTTGAGGACATGGGGTGGGAGGGCAAAGCTGGGGCGAAGTGAGAGTTGCATCAACATATATACACTACCGAATGTAAAATAGTTGGCTGGTGGGAAGGGAGATCGGCTTGGTGCTTTGCGATGACCTAGAGGGGTGGGATAGGGAGGATGGGAGGGAGACTCAAGTGGGAGGGGATATGGGGACATGTGTATGCATATGGCTGATTCTCCTTGTTGTGCAATAGAAACTAACACAGTATTGTGAAGCAATTATACTTCAATAAAGATCTATTAAAAAAAATACCCACTGAATTTAGTAACCTGGAAACCATTGGTGGCTTTATAGAGATATGTTTGCTAGGAGCAGATTGGAAACTAGATTGCTGTGGACTGAGGGATAGGTGGTAGGTGAGTTTATTGGTTCCAGCAGTACTAGGTTTTGCAACAAATAAAAATCAAAGTTTCAGTGCCTTCACTGAACAGGAGTTAATGTATTGCCCTTGTAACAGTTGTGTTTCTGGATGTTCCTGGTCATTGGGTAGCTTTCTCTCATGATACGATGCAGGGAACCAGCCTCCTTCCTTTTTATGGTTGCATCATCCCTAGTGAAACCTCATCACCACAGTTGTCTGCATCTAACTGGTCAAGCAGAAAGCAGCCTGGAGAAAGCTACTTCTTAAAGCCTTTGCCTAGAAGTTACCCACAACTTTAGCTCCTATTTCATTGGTAGAACTAATAGCATGGCCATACCTAAGATGAAAGGGAAGCTGGAGATAGAGTCTCCGTCTGGGCAGTCACTAACTCTCTACAATTGGAAGAGGGGAATGACATTTTGGGGGCAACAAGCCACCTCTGCCACAGTAGAGATAATGCTTTCGAGAAACTTGAATGTCAGGAGATTGGTTTAAAGCTGGATAGAAGTGAGGGGTTGAGGGCATTTCTCCTTTTAATCTGAAAGACTGGTGCATGTTTTCAAGCCATTGGGAATGATCCAATTCAAGAGAGAGGTTAAATGTACAAGAAAGGAAGGGATCAGGAAAATGAATATGAAAAAAATTCAAGGTGGGAGAGTATGATATGCAAAGCCCAAGTACAAGGATTGGCCTCAGGGAAAACAGGTAGCTAGTCTGTTTTATTGGAAGGGAAGGAGGATAGCGTCGGGGTATAAATAGATTTTATGCTTTAGTAATAGGAACAGAGGGAGTTCCTCTCCACTGGTGTCTATTTTTTTTTCCTAGAAAACAGGGTGTACATTAAGGGGGAGGTGTGGAGTGTGAGAAGTTTGAGGAGAGTGAAGATTTAAAATTATTGTTGGGACTTCCCTGGCGGTCCAGTGGCTAAGACTCCATGCTTGCAATGCAGGGGGCCAGGGTTTGATCCCTGGTCGGGGAACTAGATCCCACATGCTGCAACTAAAGATTCTGCATGCCGCAACTAAGGATCCCGCATGCCGCAACTAACAGAAGATCCCGCACGTGGCAACAAAGATCCTGCATGCCGCAAGTAAGAGCTAGCACAGCCAAATAAATATTAAAAAAAATAAAATCAATGTTGCCCTGCTCGATACTTGCTATACAGTAGGTACTCTATCAATGTTTTCTGACTGTTGATATGTGCATTGCCTTTCGCAGCATCTGGGGATTGTTATGAATAGCCAAGGGCTCTTTCCTTCTGCATCTGAGCAGCACCAAAATCTCGCTGTGAATCCAGGTGCCATTGGCTGGAATTCATTCTGTAAGGCCAGCCCGTCTTCTGCCACACCTGGAGGGGCTTGGCCACTGGGATTCCTAACGAATCGTGTTTCTATAAATTGTTCCTCTGACCTGGAGCCCATGGAACTATTTCCGCCTGCTGCCCACAGCTGCAGAAGCCCAGGTGCACGATGGCTGTGGGAGGGGGTGGGTTGTGAAGAGTGTGAGGTCCATGCATTGACGCCTCAGGCTTCCCCTCTCCTCTCCTTCTGCTGCCTCCAGAGTAGAGAAGACCAGACCTCAGAGTCAACAGGCACCTGCTTCCTGCAGCATGTATTTAGGATTAGGTCATGAACCTGAAATGAACGAAATAAAAGGTGGGCACTCTGCCAGAAAATGATGCATTTACAAAAGCCGGCACGCTGGAGGCGTCTCCATCCCCGCCAGTGGATCCCACCCTGCTCCACTCCCTGTGCCCTGTCACCCACTCCTCACATCCGCTCACCTTTCTCCCCCATTCTTTTTCCCCACTCCTCCCCTCCACGCCCCACATTGCATTTCTCTTCAGTTCCCCTCTCCCCGGGCCCCCAGGAGGGGTGTGAGCCAGAGACCCTGCAGCCCCGGGGCTCTAGCAGCCTTCCTGGTGCTGCTGTTCCCTGTTATTTTCATTTCCCTGTAATTCGAGGGGACAGGTGGGATGTGCTTCAAAACACTGTAATCATATTTTAAATGGAAATGAAATGTGTGAATTAAATGTAAATTACAGTAGAATGGAAGGACAGTCACTATTAGTTAAGGTCTGACACCTATTTTTGCAGACTTTTCCCAAACGCCACAACTCGTTTCCCCAATGTGTGATGAGAAGTTGTAATTATGTGACAGCTGCTTCTGCAGTGGGGTTGATGCTAGTTACTGGGTCGTTTGTGTAAGGGGGCCAGGATCAGGGGCTGTGTAGGTATTTCAAGTAGCTATGGACTGCAGTTGGTACTATAAAATTACCCAGAAGAAATGATATTTTTATAGGAGGGCCGTGAAAAGAAATCTCTTTTTTTTCCCCCTTGGAGAGGTGAGGCCGTAATATAAAGGGACACTTTTATATAGTCAATTTATTTACGTATTCTCCATTTGCTTTTATATTGGAAAAGTATGTGCAGTGCCAATGGGTTGCAATTTTGCCCTCAGTCTCAGGCTGCTTCCCTCCCACCTAGTCCCAGGCGCCTGATGGTTCCCAGGGGAGCCCATGATCCCTCCTGCATAACCGTTCGTGAACATTTTTCAAGACAGTACCAGCTCTTTGCTTTAATTCCTTGGATGAGGAAGGCAATATTTTTTTTAATCTATCCAATGCCATGACAAAACAGCAAAAAAGATTTAAAAGAAAGTCACTGAATTCCCATCAGTCTGGTCTCCTGGTTTGTTTTTTGTGGACAAAATGACCGGTTGATGGAGTGAATTTAAAAATTTTCTGTGTTGTGTTGCAGAACTTTCCGGGATAAGGGCAAATCTGGATAAAATAGATAAGCATAGAAGCATGGAAAGGTCACTACGTTCATTCAAAAGGGGTCTACTTACGTGCCTGTTGTTGATTCTCCTCCTGTTTGCTTCAGCGAAACGCCTCTGTCTCCACCCGAGCAGTCAGCAGATGATGTATGTTGACTAATCATGTGCGTCAGTGAATTTTATAAATCTTGCGTTTTTTACGAGCCAACAGAGATGCAAGCTCAGTCAATATTTAGTTCTTGGGGACACTTGCAATTAAGGTGTAACGTCTATCCTGCGATGAACGCAGGTTCTATCCTGAAGATTCCTTGGAATCTGGCCAGTGTCCCCCTTGCGCTTGGCCTCGGAACAGCTCTTCAGCTGCAGTTCTCTGCTAGACCAGGGCCAGCAGCTTCAGAACAGCTGGGAATCACCCTCCACATCACGGCCTGAGCTCACGTTCTAAATGCATCTCTGGCCATGTCACTTGGTGCCCTGGTGAGAAGCTTCAGGGACCTCAGTGAGAGAGTCAGGGGTCCCTGCTGTCGATCTATGCGACAGCTTACGCCTCCCCATGCCTCAGACAGTTTCTCTCTGCTCAGGCTAATTCTTCTTTGAATGTCTGTTTCCACCTTCCCTGCCCAGTAATGCCCCTGACCCTCAAAATCTCTCAGACTGCTCGCGGAAGGCCAAGCCTTCCCAGAGCCCCTGCAGGCCAACCCAAGTACTTCGTTGCTGTGTCCCAGGCATGCTGCACTCACTACACTGCATCACCCCAAACTTTTTCCATGCGCACCTCTGGATGGGCACGGAAATGCCCAGCACATCTCCTGCACAGCTCGACAGGCAACCAGAAGAAGCCTTTTCGCTGGTGGCTGTTTCTCTTCGGAAAGTTGAGGTGCTAAAATAAATAAACATAAATATAGGCCAATTTTTGAATTTCCTAACAGTTTTCCTCTCTTGCTGATATCATCCATCTTCATTTTTAAATAAAACAGAAAACTGCTGTATATCACAAAATGTAAGCCACGTCGAGTGTCTTCCTTTTGATTGCATTATATCTACCATTACCTTGTTTATGGTCATGTGGAAATAAAATTAGTCAGCAGCTTGTGTTCTAAATGCAAATCTGATCATGGCGCTGGCTCCCCTGCCTCCTGGCTTGGTGATAGAAAGGTTGGTTTGGATGGGCAGAAAGGGCGAAAGGAAAACTTCCATGACTTTAATGGGATAGTGATCTTGTGAGTTATAGTAAATATCTGGGAATTCCCTGGTGGTCCAATGGTTAGGACTTGGTGCTCTTACTTCTGGGGCCTGGGTTCGATCCCTGGTTGGGGAACTAAGATCCCACAAGCCGTGTGGTGCAGCCAGAAAAAAAAAAAAAAGAAGAAAAAGAAAAGAAAGAAAATAAAACTATCAACTTTTAAAAAAATAAGTAGGGCTTCCCTGGTGGTGCAGTGGTTAAGAATCCGCCTGCCAATGCAGGGGATACGGGTTCGAGCCCTGGTCCGGGAAGATCCCACATGCTGCGGAACAGCTAAGCCCGTGTGCCACAACAACTGAGCCTGCGCTCTAGAGCCTGCAAGCCACAGCTACTGAGCCCACATGCCACAACTACTGAAGCCTGCGCACCTAAAGCCCGTGCTCCACAACAAGAGAAGCCACGGCAATGAGAAGCCCGTGCACCACGACAAAGAGTAGCCCCAGCTTGCCGCAACTAGAGAAAGCCCACGTGCAGCAACGAAGACCCAATGCAGCCAAAAATAAATAAATTTATTAAAAAAAAAATTTGGTCTTTCTGGCACAGAGCTCCTAAAACCTTGAGAATTTTTCTTTTGTTATGTTAATGAGATGACTTTTGGAAAACACCTAGGGATGGGGGCCGGTTGTCAGGGGAACCAATCATGTAATTGGAGGGTTGGAACTTTCACCCCCCTCTCCCCACCTCTGGGGAGGGAAGAGGGGCCGGAAATTGAGTTCAGTCACCAATGGCCAGTGATTTAATGAATCATGCCTATGAAATGAAGCCTCTATAAAAATTCAAAAGGGTGGATTTGCAGAGCTTCTGGGTTGGTGAACATGCGGAGATTTGGGAGAGTGGTGGCACTCAGAGAGAGCATGGAAGCTCTGTGCCCTTTCCTCACACCTTGCCCTCTGCATCTCTTCCATCACGCTGTTCCTGAATTATATCCTCTTCTAACAAACTGGTGATCTAATAAGTAAACTGTTTCTCTGAGTTCTGTGAGCCACTCTAGCAAATTAATCAAATCCAAGGAGAGGGTTGTTGGAATCTCCAATTTATTGCCAGTCAGTCAGAAGCACAGGTGACAACCTGGACTTGTAATTGGAGTCTGGAGTGGATGTGTGTAGGGGAAACAGCCTTATGGGAACGAGCCCTTTCCCAGTGGGATCTATCTCAGATGTCAGAATCGAGGTGAATTATAGGACACCCAGCTGGTGTCTCAGAATTGCTTGGTGGTGCGGGGGAAACCCCCATACTCTGTAACTGGCCATGAGCATCATTACATGGTTCAAAGGAAGGAAAGGGTAAATGTTTCTGGAGACTCCTCAAACCCTTTTATTTCTATTCTATGAAACAGAGAAGGCATTAGTATCCCCAGTGGATAAATGAGGAGACAGGCAGAGGGCTGACACAAATGAGAGAAACCGAGGTAATTAGAAAGTCTGTGGTGTGTTCAGAGCAAGTTACCCAGCAGCCCTGGGGCTCGTGGAGTGTCTGTAAGTTGTGACATGACCAACAGCGATCAAAGAAGCAAAGTTGTTTGGGTCAAACAGATTTGGTGAGTATCCCCCGAGAACCATTATTCCTACCCAACTTAGTATTAGGAAGCCTGGATGTTTCTGCAGAAGATGGTAATGTTGGTTGAGATTTCCGTGGGGTGCAGGTGTGAGGTGTGTAGGGGTTCTGACCGCACCCCCGCCATAGTGTCCCTGTCAACCTCCACATCACACAGCAGCAAGCGAGTTGCCAAATGTCCTTCTGACCTGAACTAGAAGTCAGGACCCCCAGAAAACTCAGCCACCAGATCAACTCTTTCTATTAATATGACTAGACAGCCGCTGCAAGCCTGGGATTTATTCTGGTAAATCCCGGTCTCGGGAGGGCCCCGCTCAATTTGTGCAGAAACTCTACCAACAGCGGAGGGTTGATTTAGTGTCAGAAAAGTGTGTTTGAAACAAGTGCATTTTCCTTTACGAGTCTTTTAACATCAGGAGAGAAATACAGCTGATTGCAATTGATTTGTATACGTGGCTCTTTCTGTGAAGTGTCACAGTGAGTTTTATAGGAAGATGGAAACAAAGGAGGAGAAGGGAGAAAATAGCTTCTGGAAGATGCAGGACAGAGGGCACAAGAAATCGCATCATACAGAACACGGTTGTCTCTCCGGGTTGACACACTTGGATCCCAGCTCACTTGCGGTGTGACCCTGCCATCTCGAAGCCTCGGTTGCCACATCCGAGAAAGGGGGATAAGGACAGTATCTCCGTCACAGGCTGTGGGCAAGGTTAAATCAGTTTGTGCAACTGAAGGGCTGGTCACAGCGCCTGCCAGATTGTTGGTGCTCAATAAGGGATAACGAAAAGCAAAAGCACATGAGTTGTGAATTCATGAATTCAAGGCCCAGAAAGGTCTTTCCGGAAGTCAGCTGTCAATCTCTTCCACTCCCCTGGGACCGAATCTTTCAAAATTGTGAAAATGGGGCTCCAGGCTTTCTGTCCTCCAACCCTCAGCCCCAGTTGCTTTTGTTTTCCTCCTGTTCATCTCCCTCCCTAAAAGCTACTTCCAGGGAGGAGCCTTCTAAGAGCCCATCATACTAGAACACAGCAGTGCAATCAGCATTTAGCATGTGTCCCACACGGGAGCGCCTTAGAGCTCTTTATAGTTTTAAAAACACTTACACCCACATTGCTTCATTTAATCATCTCAACAACTCCACGCGTCATATAAGGCAGGCGTTATTTATTCCTACAGTGAAACAAAATAGAGGCATAGAAGAGTTAAGTAATTGTTCAAAATTCATATTTTTGTTTCACAAATATAGTTTGAGGTATGCGTAAATGATCCCGTAAAAATCACACAATTAATAAAGTAAGGATCTGGGACTTGATTTTGTGTTTTCTAACTCCAAGTTTTGGTGTATTTTCAAAGAAAAGACTAATTGGGGAATTTCAGCCTAAGTCAACAAATTGAGGAGTGGGAGTACGTTGGGAGTGAGGGGCTGGTCCACTGCCTCTGCTTTAACATTTCTACAGGAGCCAAGTTGTCTGCGGGGAAGGTCCATCTTTGCCCAAGACATATACCACCAATAGCAAAAGTTTCAACTTTCTCTTGGTATTAAGCTTTCTGAGTGTGTCTGTATATATATTCCTTCGTTGTCTCTTCCACTTGGATGCCTGTATTAGTGATCTTCTGCTGCATAACAAGTAACCCCAAAGCATAACAGCTTAAAACGTATTTATCATCTCTCAGTTTCTGTGGGTCAGGAAGCCCAGCATCACCGAGCTGGGCCCTCTGCTTTTTGGTCTCTCATAAGGCACTGCTCAAAGGTCGGCTGGGACCGCAGGCATCTTAAAGCTCAGCTGGGGGTGCATCTACTCCCAAGCTCACCAAGTGGCTGTTGGCAGGACTCAGCTCCTTGGCGTGAGTGAGACAACTCACAGCCTTCCTGTGGCTAGTCTCTGAAGTAAAATACCATCATGTTTGCTGTGTCCTATTCATTGGAAGCAGGTCAATAGGTCCAGTCCACACTCAAGGGGAAGAGAGCTTGCGAGGATGTGCATCCCAGGAGGTGGGGACTGTTGGGGCCACCCTGGATGTCTGCTGACTACCATACCTTTGTAGGGAAGCCTTCAGCACCAGATCCAACCCCTACGACTCCATTTGCTCCTTTCTATTTTGAAGTTGGTAAATATCTCTTAAAACTTTGTGGCAGCCGTTGTGAGAGTGTTATGCTGAGTCAGACCCTTAGCCAACTGACTCTATAATGGAACGAACAGAATTAAACGGAAGCAGCTCATCACCGATGCCTAAAGATTGGTTGGAGTGAATGAGATTAAGCACACTTCAGCATTGGGCAAGTCCTCGCTTCTTTTTTCTTTTCTTTACTCAAGTGGTTTGCATGACGTACCAAAAAGTACAGGAGACACTCTTCCAAAACCATGCTAGGGAATCTCTTGTCCCCGTGCTACTGCCCCCTGCAAAGGTAGGTCAGGTCAGAATCCAGGAGCACGGATGTTGCTGGCCGCTCTGCAGGGCCCAGGTGGTGGTCAAGGTGGACAGAGAAGTTGTCTGCTGGTCCGCCTGGTCCTGCAGATATGCCTGTGGGGGCAGCTATGGGCCACCTTGAAACAGTAGCCTACTGTTCCCCAGGAATGTCGGGTTCCACATGCACAGAGCCATGTCATCGTTCTGGTGAGTTTGGTTTATTTTCATTCATTGAGTCGCTTCTCCCAGCTGCTTGTTTTACGAGGAGTTAGCTTCATTAGTGCTACCAAGCCCACATGCTGGCTTCATGCACACCAGTCTTGGGTTGACGTTGACTCTTTCCCCAAGGTACTGGGCACTGCAGTGAACATATGTGGCCCTGGCATTGGAGGTTGAGTCATGGCATGGATAGCCCAGCAGGGGACCAGGAAGTTCAGTAACCCTTTATCTGGGTCACAGTCACTCCCTTATTTAAAAGCCATGGATGGCTCCCTGTTTGTCGCAGGGAATGCCAAGCTTGTCGGCAGGGACAGAAGCCCTTCACTGGGTAGCCCCCTCTGCCTCCCCAGGGACCTCTCCGGCGGCCTGTCTCAACCTCCCGTCCACAGACAGCGAGACACCTACACCACGTTCAGTTTCTGTTTCTTTGTCCATGCTTTTCCCTCCCTTTGGAATGAATGCCCTCCCGCCCTGAGATCCTCTGCCCCTCTCTGCCCAGCGGTCCCCTACCCACCTTCCAAGGCCCAGCTCAAATGCCAGCTGTCCTTTGTAAATTTCCCAGGACCTTTGCTTTGGGCTAGAACTCGTGGGTCTATAGCAGCCGCCCTCAGCACCCCACCCACATGCCCTTGTCATTTACCATGTTGGACACACCAGCCTGACTTCCATCTTCCAGCACCCCCAACTCTCTTTCGGAGGCGTTCTCTGTCTGCCACCTCTGCCCACGTTCAGTGCGGGCTGGAAAGGTCTGGGGTTATGTCCCCAGAGCAACCTCTGCCAATAACTGATGGAGTCGGTAGATAAACACACCGGCTCCCTCACCCCTTGGGCAGGACGCTTCTGTGGCTTGTATTTGATAGGCACTCCTGGGGTTCTCTACTTGCCCACAGTACTAACTGGTTGATAACATACCTCTCATTTTCCCACTCCCCATAAGTGTTTTCCCTGTTCGGTCCCCCCAGATCAGGTACTTGTATTTGAATCTTTGCTCAGCGTCTGCTTTTGGGGGACGCCGCTAAGACAGACCCCCTGATCTGACCTCCCCGAGGACCGAAACTGTGCCTTGTCCCTGACTGCACGCCCCCATGCCTAGCGCAGTGCCTGGTACACATCGGGGGCTCATATTTTTGTTGAGTTGATTATTTTATACTCGTTTTCCTACTTTAAAATTTTTCTGTGTTCGTGGAGCTGGTAGAGCTTAGATTTTCTTGCATCCAAGAATGAAGTGCTCCGCCAGACCATCCCGACCTCACTGCCCACTGCGGGCTCTGCCCCTCTCATGGCCCTTTGTGGCAAGAAGTTTGCCCAGAGTCTTACACGGCCAGGTGACAAGAGCACCCCTGTGATGTCCACCCTGGACGAGACTGTGAGCCGGCATTTTGCATTTTGTGTGGTTGCATTGGTCCCCATCTGGTACAGACAGCATCTGATCTCATCTCCTTTATCCTGACTCTCTTGTTACAAATGAGACATTGAGAGAAGAGTGAATGAGCTATTGGAAATAAAATCCCACCCTGCAGAGGGCTGAAGTCCCAGGGAAAGAAGCAGGACATATCTGCAGCGCCACTGTGGGGATACCTCAGACGTCTGCCGAGCTATTCCCACACGTGCTCACTGGTCAAATTTGGGACTTGGACCAGAATTTCTCCCCCCACCTGAGAGCAGAGTGTTAAGCAAGGAAGGGTCGGGGACTGACTCACTGGGAGGCTGGGTGAGGTTCTCAGCTGAGAGCCTTTACCGTGACATTACTCTGTGATGACTTTGTTCGGTATTTGTCTATTATGACTTCACTTTATTTTCAGGGTGAGATAGGAAAAGAGACCAGGAAGTGGCTCACCAGGCGGGGTGTCATACTCCTTTGTGTCAAGTGCACCTTTACCAAGGGAAACCCTGACCACAGTGCAAGGTGTGTTCTGGGGCAGGTTGCTGAGCTTCTCAATCAAGAGACAATTGTCCGAGGTTGGCGAGTAGGCTGGGCGCCTTGTCCACTAGAGCGTCCCCCTCTGGTCCAGCCTGATTGGTCGGAGCCCCACTTGTCTCTGGGCTGGGAGTGTTTCTGATATGCCAGTAACGTGACAACCAGACTCCTTTCTTTCCTCCCCTTGGTCCCAGTGAGGTCAACTTCTGTGGGCTTTTCACTTGGGAGAAGTTCCACTGGGTCATCCACTGAAAGGAGATCCTCGATCCAGAGGAGGGTTTTTCCAACAGCAGGTCCTTAATGAATTGTTAGGGCCTCAGGTACAGCGTGGGGACATTGCGGATATGGCGTTGCCCGTAGTCTTTTCTGGAGGACTGTGCTTTGTTCTCAGATATGTCTTCTATACTCTGTTTATGAGAATTAAGATAGCTCCCTTTATGGATGGAAATAATGGAAGGTTTTTGTGTAATAGCCTTATTTGGCCAAATACGAAGTTAGCAACCCAGTCATTTCTAAATATGCTTTTAATAGGTCTGTAATATACAAAGACAGGGAACTGGTTCCTAGGACCAGGTTAAGTACCTGAGGAGTCATCATCTAAGCCTGATTTTTGACTTTCTGTGGAGAAGTACACGTTGCCACACATGCCTGACTTTCCTTATCTGCAAGATGGGGGCAGAGATGAGGCCATCTAGCTCTACATAGACCAACTGAGAAAAGGGATTAAAAAAGAAAATCCCATGGGAATTTGTGTGGGAGGCTGAAAAATGGCCTCCGAAAGGCATCCACTTTCTAATCCCTGAACCTGTGACAGTGACCTTATTTGGAAAAATGGGGGGGGGGCTTTGCAGATGTGATTAAGTTAATGATCTTGAGATGGAGAGACTGTATTATCCAGGTGGGTTCTGTATATCCTGCATTATCCAGGTGGGTTCTGAGTGAAATCACGTGCATTCTTATACATGGGGGGGGGGCAGAATGAGGTTTCACACACAGAGCGGGAGATGTGGGAACAGAGTAGAGGTAGAGATACTGGCCTTGAAGATTAGAGTGATGTGGTCACAAGTCAAGGGATGGCAGGGCCACCAGAAGCTGGAAAAGGCAAAGCATGGATTCTCCTGAGAACCTCTGGAGGGAGCACGGCCCTACTGTCATCTGGATCTCAGCCTGGTGATACCCATTTTGGACGTCTGAGCTCCAGAATTATGAGAGAATCAATTTATGTTTTAAGCTACCATATTTGTGGTGATTTCTTACAGCCACCACAGGAAATGAATCGAGGAATCCAAACTGTAAGTTCCTTTAGGTTACAGACGAATCCTATATTTCTCTCATCTTCCCGACAGTGTCTCGTTCTTACCTTGGATGTACTGTAGCTGCCCGTGTCTGTAGATGGAGCTGTCCTGGCACCTTTCTGCTATTAAATGGCAAACCCTCTGAGTCTTCTCTTTTTTAGGGCCTGTAGATGTTCCCTGTTAAGCAGCGTCACTGGGTACTCCTACCTATGGCTCTTTTCTCAACTTCATCTCTGGAAGCATGAGACTGTCTTCTTGACATAACACAGAGAGAGATGTTCTTTCCAAGACACCATTTTGGACTTGAAGGAAGCATATTTTGAAGCAAACAGTGGGCTGAGAAATGGGAGTCCGGGCCACGCCCCTCTTCTAAACAGTGCTGTGACAGCATACATTTGCTCGGCTCAGGTCCCTTCGGAGTAAGCATTTGTTTCCTGGTTTGCTTCACATCCTGATAAGTGGCTGTTATGGGTTGAATCGTTTGTCTGCAAATCCACGTGTTGAGGTCCTAATCCCCAGTACCTCAGAATGCAACCTTATTTGGAAAGAGGGTCTTTGAAGTTGTAATTAGTTAAGATGAGTTCACTGGGGTGGGCACTAACCCCAGATGACTGTGTCCTTCTGAAAAGGGGAAATTTGGATGAAGACACACACCCACACCCACACACACACACACTTCCGCATATGGAGAAAGTCCTATGAACATGAAGGCAGAAATGGGAGAGATCTGTCTACAATTCCAGGAGGACCAGAGAGTGCCAGCAAACGGCTGGAAACTAGGGGAGGGGCACAGCACAAATCTTCCCTGGCAGCCCTCAGAAGGAATCAACCCTGCCGGCACCTTGACCTTGGACTCTGGCCTCCAGGATGGGGACACAATAAATTTTGCTGTTTAAGCCAGCTTGTGGGACTTTGTTACAGCAGCCTGAGCAAATTAATACAGTAACAGTAACCTGTGCATTATGTGTCTGGTCTAAATCTTGTAGCGAGCAGCTAAATGGGGGGAGGGGCGGTGAGGAGAGAGAGAGCGAGCAAGCAACTGCACAAGGCGGGAGTCGCTTTAGAAGTGGGGCCTTGGGCTTCCCTGGTGGCGCAGTGGTTGGGGGTCAGCCTGCCGATGCAGGGGACACGGGTTCGTGCCCCGGTCCGGGAGGATCCCACATGCCGCGGAGTGGCTGGGCCCGTGAGCCACGGCCGCTGAGCCTGCGCGTCCGGAGCCTGTGCTCCGCAACGGGAGGGGCCACAGCAGTGAGAGGCCCACGTAACGCAAAAAAAAAAAAAAAAAAGAAGTGGGGCCTTGATGTCTGAGCAGGAATCCTTTTACACCCAGCAATTTGTCTGGTGCCCGTGATAAGAGGACGGGTGAAGTCTCCAAGCCCCCCTTCCTGTCCTAATCCCTCCCCAGGGATCCAACCTCTCCCTCTACATGGGGTCAGCGAAAGAAAGTAAAGTTTCAATCGTGCCTTTCAAGTTGCCCTAAGCCCCTCCTTAGCCTCCCGCTCCCCCCTGTTTCCAAGTGCCCAGCCTTGTCAGAAGACAGGGCACCATCTGGTTAGTCCTTGTTTACTGCACACCCTGCCACTTTGAGCTTATTAATCATATTTACCCAAGTATCTTAATTACTCCCTGTCTAGCAACTTGCTTTGCACTCAGCTGCTGACCCCTTTTTTTTTATTCCTTTCTATCATTAATCATAGGAGCAGCGTGGGTACAGGAATTCCTGCAGCTTGGATTTCACTGGCACCATTACCACTCCCAGAGAGGGGCGGCTGGAGGTCACGGCTGGTTCCTGACAAACTTCCTAATTAATCTGCTGAAGATCAGAGAAGGGCTAATAGGGGCTGAAGACTGTGCGCAGGCCCCCCCCCCCCCGCCCTTTCCCTGCGTGCATGTGTGTGCGTGTGTGCACACGTGTGGTGCAGAGCTTGGCAAGAGAGGAATGGCCTCGGCCAGCCATTCAGCACAATAGCACTCCTGCTGCTGCCACCTACCTTCCCTGTTTTGGGAGAAGGAATTTTCTCCTCTTGCTTGGAAGTTTAAAAGACTCACCCACCCTCTTCTTCTCCCGGATGCAACGGTGAACAAAATACCTTCCAGCCAACGTGCTTGTGGAACCAGAATTTTGATATTTGGGTTCGTGCAGGCAGGAGTTGTCACGTAGGTGGATTCAAGTGCTTCCCTGTGGACCCACAGATCCTTGGCATCTCAGGCACTAATGATACTCCAAGCTGCAGGATGCTACATGACGGCCAGGCGTGGTACAGGGTCTGCAGAAACACCCTGCTCAACCTCGTTTCTCAGCCGACAACTTTGCAGACGGACCTTGCACAGGAAGAATGCAAAACAGAGGACAGCTGAGCAGGAGAAGGACATCATTTCTGGTCCATCTCCCCCATGCCCCTCCCGGGGTCCCACTCCCCGATGCTCTGGGACCTCCTAGGTCTGCCTCCTGCTACGTGTGCCCCTTCCTTTTCCTCTGGTGGAAGGCAGGGATCAAGAACAAGGGCTGTGCCTGCTTTCTTCCTGCCGACGTGTCTCAGGCCGAGACACTCCATTAAGGAGCATAATTTGTTGGTCCAGGCGCTCCTCGCGTTTCGGCACCGAGTGGCATCACTTTCTTTATGACCTCGTAAAGTCACAGCCGAGAGGCCGATTTGGAAAACAAACTGCCTCAGGTTGACAGATAATTAGATACGGGGGACATATTATACGCCTTTGCATATAAATGTGCTCCGAGGCGGGTTGGTTCATCCGAAGTTGAGGTTAAAGGCACACCAGGTACTCCTGACACATCAGGATATATATTTTCATACAGTCTCGGGTGCTGTGCTGGTTTTATAGCCCTTTCATCCCAGTGCTGACGGATGGGGTGTGAGCACAAGTCAACCTGGAAGAAAGGCACAGCTCTCTTACCTGTGAGCCTCCTGGAGTTTTGTCTTCCATCCCCCCAGACCCCCCACCTCTCCTCGTCTCTGGAGAAGGGGCTGCTCTTTGGGCTTGGATTCTGCAACACATGACAAATGGCCGGAGTAGGAAGGGCCAGGATCCATTTCTCTTCCCCCATTTTTTTGCATTCTAATAGGCTCGATTAATGACAGCTATAACATAGGGGCCTTTCAAGACTGGGACAGATCCTGGTGGAATTCCATCTGGGGGCAAGGAGAGAGATGGAAGTAGATATTGTCCAGAAGGTTCTGTGGACTGCGGGTGTTGTTGGTAGGCAGCTGCAGCTGCCCGGGATGGCGGCCTGGCCGTGTCATGAATGCTGGCCTCGTGGAAACTCCCCCCTTTCCCCGCAATCTACCCTGGGGGAGCAGAGACTGAGTACTGAGAAAACCAGACTGGAGGATGAGTCTTCATTTCCCCCTTCGGCTTCAGAAGGCTCAGGGCTGGGAGTTCCAGCTAAATCCATCCCCACGAAAATGTAAAGAGCTTAGTTTAGTGCCCTTGGGAGTAATTTCTATTTAAAAGTGGCATTAGAGCTGGTGCATAAAAGAACGGCTTAGCGGGTAGTCATCTTCCGTTCGGGTGAGTCGCTTAATCTCTTTGAGTCTGTTTTTGTTCATCTTAAAATGGGAATAAAAAGCGGCACTCACCTTATCACTCTGAGAAGATTAATGCAGATAAAACAGGTAGCCGAGAGCTTCATATATAGTATTTCCTACATGTTACCTATTTTTAGTAATGGTGATTAGCAGAGCTAATCATAATAAAACTGATCATAGAAGATTCAAGAAGGGAACACCTCTACCCAGAGGGAGGGGGTGGTCTTCTGGGGCCACCTCACTGCAGTGTGGTGGAGGTGGCCGCCAAGTGGTGGGCTGGAAAGAGCCTGAGTCCTGGGAGGTCTGGCCCTGATTAGCAGTGTAATCTCGGGCATTTCACTCCCTCCCTCCCAGTCTCAGTTTCCTCATCCTTACAGTGAGGGGCCCTCTCCGTCTGGGTGGCCTGGGCCCGCGGTCTGACCCATGACCCCCACAGGCCTCTCCTCTCCTCTGCCAGGCCTCTGGGCCACCCTGCTGTCAACTTTGCTTCCGGACCAAGCCTGTGTTATTTTCCAGACCAAACTGGAGGGCTGCGGGGGCCTATTAAGAAGACTTTGGGGAGGTGGTTGAACAAGTCTCAGCTTGGAATTAACCTTCTGCCTGAAATCTTGCCATCGAAAAGGAGAAAAGGAGAGAGAGAGAGAGAGAAACAGAGAGAGAAAGAGCAAGGAAGGGAAGGATGATAAACCCCATAGGCCAACCCTAAACCCTGTTGCTGGAGATGATGTAAATAGAGTGGCTGTCACTGTGATGAATTAAATCCTCCATTAATTAGGATGCATTGATTTAAGGGTTGTCCAAGCAGAGCGTCCTTCTCCCCTTCCTGGCAAATTACAGCAGAGGGAGGGCGCAGGAGAGGGCGCGCTTTCTCTGTTTCTTACCGGACTGCTGCTTTCACTTCCGGGCCTCAGGAACCATCCCAGGACCTGGTAGGTCACCCCAGTTTTCTCCACGTGCCTTTCTTTTTTCAGCGGGATCTAGGCAGTGGGCTACACAGCCGCTCTCTGGAGGAAGGACTACATTTGAACCCTACCACCTGCTGGAGTGTTGCCCCACAAGGTGGTCCGTTGACTTGAAAGGGGAAGGGAGAACGTTTGAGGTTGGATGGAAGGATGCGTGTGTTGATCTCTGGGCCTGAGAGGCAGTGATTCCGGAGAGACTACGTCAGCAATGGCTGAGAATCAGCTTGGCGGCCACTCCCGGCTCTGGGTTGACCTGATGTCAGATGGACTCTTCCTGTTGCTCTGCGAGGTCGTTAAAATCCCAGGAGGAGAACAAGTGAGGGCTCCTGTCTTGCTGTGTGGACAGCCCTCCCTCTGGAGCTGCAGGCTTCTGCAGCCGTGGCGGAGCTGACTGGTTGAAAGACATCCTTGTCCATCCCTCCCTGGACCTCGGGCCAAGTCGCTTTTGGTCCCAGGGCTTTGAGGCTCCAGCTGCCTGCTCTGGATTCCATTTCCAAGAAGATGAAGATATATTGTTCACAAGGACCTGGAAAGCCTGAGTCTGGATTGAGTATTCCCTGAGTAACAGTAGTTCAGCGTTTTATAATACTCGCTTAACAAGTGAAAATGATTCAGAGAGGCAAGACACGATAAAGCCATGATGTGTTTTCTCATCACCACTGCAACCTCCGTGTGTGTTGCTGATTGTGTGCAAGGATCCTGGTGCTTCTTGTGAAGTTAAATAAGAAGTGAGCTTGTTAGCCAAGTTAGGACTGGGAAGCAGGATGTGACCCCTTATGGAAAACCCCCTAACCCTGACCTAGGGAACCTTGAACAAAGTGATTCTTCTTCACTTTACTCCTTCACTCCCAAGGGTCCCATTACTCAGGCAAAAGGAGTGTTTCCACTCTCAGAGAGGGTTGCCTTATAAACAGATGGAACGGGGGCTGTAAGAGGTCTCTTAGACTGAGTCTTTCGTCTCAAGGCTCCAGCTAAAACTCCCGGCATGACTAAGAGAGGGAAGCTCTCACAGACACCCCCTCCCTTTAAAAAACATTTTTTTAAATTGAAGTATAGTTGATTTACAATGTTGTGTTAATTTCTGCTGTATAGCAAAGTGACTCATTTATATACACATATACATTCTTTTTCATATTCTTTTCCATTATGGTTTATTACAGGATATTGAATATATTTCCCTGGATATTAGGACCTTGTTGTTTATCCATTCTATATACAATAGTTTGCATCTGCTAATCCCAAACTCGGAATCCTCCTCACCCCCTCCCCACCTCCCCCTTGGCAACCACAAGTCTGTTCTCTATGTCTGTGAGTCTGTTTCTGTTTCGTAAATAAGTTCATTTAAGTCATATTTTAGATTCCACATATAAGTGATATCATATGGTATTTGTCTTTCTCTTGCTGACTTACTTCGCTTAGTACGATCATCTCTAGGTCCATCCATGTTGCTGCAAATAGCATCATTCTTTTTCATGGCTGAGTAATATTCCATTGTATATATGTACATCTTCTTTATCCATTCATCTGTCGATAGACAGTTAGGTTGTTTCCATGTCTTGGCTATTGTAAATAGTGCTGCTATGAACATGGGGCAGACATCTCCTCCCTTGATTCACCAAAGTCCCGTATGCAAATATATGCACACATCCCAGTACCAACAGGGAAAGCATCCTTCTGGAGTTGCCCCAGGGTCGAGTGTGGCAAGAGTTTCCTCAGTCTGGGGAAGAAGGATCAACTCATAAACATGGGGCTGTGCCCTGAGTGTGTTCAGAATCGCAGACCCCCAACTCTGACCCTGCTGAGGGGCTCAGCTGCATCTCTGCCCTGCTCCTCAGATGTCATGTTGCCCTCGCTGCCAAGGCAGAATGCCTGCCTGGCTCATCCGGTCCCAGCCCAGAACCCTTCTGTCCCTACTCCTGTCCTCTGTAAGTGGATCTAGTGTAGCCATTGTGCTGAGGTTCCCACCCCTGGAGAAATTGTCCTCTTTCTTCTCCCTTTGTTTCCTTGCCAAGGGGATCTGCAGGGTAGAGGTGACATTTTTCTTAGCAGATTGGGTGAGCCGGAGGGATGAAGTGGAGAGAGGGAGGAGAGGGGATGGGATGGGAGGAGGGAGCAAGAAAAAAAAATAGGAAAAGGATAACAGGAAATGAAGCTGAGGAGTACGAGGGAGATTCGCAAGGGACGGAGGCAGGGAGAGAGAAGAGGAAGATTCGGAGAAAACACACAAAGAAGAATCCCCAAAGAGGACGTGAGCATGTGGGCAGGAGGTAGAGAAGAAACAGGAGACAGGAGTGGAGGGAAAGGAGATGGGAAACTGGGAGAAGGAAGAGAAGAGAGAAGCATCAGGGAGGGGCCAGGAAAAGAAAGGGAGAAGGAGGGGAGAGGCTGGGGACGGAGGGAGGGGAGAGGCTGGGGACGGAGGGAGGGGAGAGGCTGGGGATGGAGGTGGGGAGAGAGCAGGCACTGGGTAGGGGGAGAGAGGGGAGACAGAAAGTGCTGTGCTGGGTGGATTATTGTGTGTTTGTCATCTGGAATGGTATAAGCTGTAGGTACAGCACCTCCTGCCCATGATTTATGGTCCTGTCGGGCAGGGAGCGCGCTTTGTCTGCTGTAGCGTGGAGGATGAATGCATTGCTGTCATCCCGGCCTGGCCAGCCTTTCTCTCTCGCTGCTCCGAACGCTCGCTCCCCATTTCACGCCAGTGAACATAAACAATCTTTTGTAAACCTGACAGTCACACTTGCTTCTTTGGAAACATAAAGCAGAAATGTATGACTCGGCTTTCATTACCCAATTTCCTACGCTATATAAAAACACTCAGGAAAGACATGTAAGTGGTCACAAAACCTGGGAAATTGGAAGTGTCCTGGAGGGAAAAAAAATAGCTGGAGGTGGAGGGGGGGAGTCTGGCTGGGAAGGAGCTGGTGAGGAGAGTGATGATGTGTCTCACCCTTCACATCCTTCCCAGAAAACACTGTCTGATAAACTGGGCCATCCAGACACATAATTATATTAAATTTCTGAATAATTGACATTTCCTGCCTGAAGTGTTGCTCCCCCCCCCCAAGTCCTTTGAACCCAGAGTGCAGTAATGAAACAGTCTTGAGATCAAATCTGGCTGATAATGTTGCTTTGTTTTTTTTCTCCTCTTTCTGCTTTACGTTTTTCTTCCCTACTAGCCATTCGGCAAATTCCGCCAAGTCAGAAGTGTAACTTATTTGGAGAGAGCTATTGGGGGCTGATTGTGGTGATTCCGCAGCTGGAGCATCTCGGCTGGGAAGGGAAATCCATCCCTGACACGCGGAGCCTTACCAGGGCCACAGCAGGTAAAGGGCGCCAGTCAGGCTGGAGGGCCTGGGGGGGCGGGGGAGGCTCCAAGATACACTGAGGTTGAGATCTGGTCTGGAAGCCACCGATGGCCACCTTCCCAGGCCTCTCTGCAGAGACAGAACACTCCTCTTCCTGCCTTCAGTTATGTCCAGTTGTAGCCTCGCAGCCAGAAGAAGGGAGGGAGGCTCAGAGGTGCTCTGGTTACTTCCATTGTGCTGGGGTTTTGACCTGGAAGGTCTGGGCCAACAGTTACCGGTGAGGTCACTCCAGCATCACTGCAGGCCCATGAGGTTCCCGACTTTGTGGATCTGGGAGTTGAGAGCTATTTGTGAATTCTTGTAATCACTTTCCCCTCCAGATTCTTTAAGGTCAAAATCTTTGAGAGGCATTTAGTGAGTTGCTTTAGTTTGGATGTCTGCTTTTGAATAGAAAAGGACCTTTGCAGCATCCGCTGGAGAGCTGACCTTGAACTACATTGCAGCTGGACAACTTCATTGCCCCAGAGACCTGGGGAAGTCACTCTGCTTCCTCAAGCCTCAGCTTTTCCAGAAAGAGAGACATCCTGTCTACACACCAAACGCACACACAGACATACACACACACGTATACAAACATATACACAAATATTAGAACACAGGTTCAAGGATTGGAAAACTACAAATTCCAAAGAGTTTTTGAATACCTACTACATGTCCAGCACTATGCTAGGTTCTATGAAGTGAGTGCCCTCAAAATGCTTTTTGTTTAATTGGAAAGTTTCCAATATACTGATACCTACAGGGAAGGACCCCCTTTCGACACGAGTGTTGCATGCCTTTCTCTACTCTCTCTCCAACCCTATCCATGCCCAAGTTTGATTCATTCTTCTTTCAAGGTCATACTCTCCTTGGACTCCTCCACACAAGAAACTCTTGCCCTCTCTAACCCATGGGGAGTGGTCTGTTCCCCCTGAATGTCCAGAAATTATTGTGTGTTCCTCTTTGGTGGTAATTCATCATATGCTGTCTTGTCCCAGTTGTCACATTGCTTTCAAGTCTTCATGTGTAATATCTTGAAGGGTTGAGATTTTAATCATGTCTCATTGCTCTGAGTATCCCCCTAGCAGTCAATGTAGGGATTTGCTATATAACACACCCAAACTTTTGGAAAACACACATCTCGAGACTTTTTCAGATTCTCCAATGTATAAAGGCATGTCTGTGCCAGATTTCTGACTGTTTTCCTAACAACATGTCTATAAGGAGTTGTTTTTCATTTAAGAATATGTTACAATTTAAACATCTTTTGAACTCATTCAATGGTCATTTATTCTTTGCAAGGAAACATAGTTTTGTTATTTCAAAAGAATTATAGTGTGCATGGTGAGTGTTAAGATTAAGAACACAGCATGGAGTTTTTTTTTTTTTTTTGGCATTACGTGGGCCTCTCACCGCTGTTGCCTCTCCCGTTGCGGAGCACAGGCTCCGGACGTGCAGGCTCAGCGACCATGGCTCACGGGCCCAGCCGCTCCACAGCATGTGGGATCTTCCCAGACCGGGGCACGAACCTGTGTCCCCTGCATCGGCAGGCGGACTCTCAACCACTGCGCCACCAGGGAAGCCCCAGCATGGAGATTTGGGTGCTGGGGGCAGTGGTTTGGTTTACACACTGGCTGAATCGCTCCCTCCTGCTACTAACCTCTCAACATCGTGATTCTCATTTGTACCTCAATAAATTGTTTTTTCTGTTTATGGGACTTTGGGTTAATCCACAAATCGAGAAATACCACTAAGGAAAAATCTACCAAGCATCTGTATAGTTGGTGCCAAAATCTGTTGATTATTTGGAAACTAAGTGCATCTTAATGTCCCATGAACCCTTGCTCACTCCTTTCTCCCACCCAGGGGTCCTCAGGCTTTCTTACCTGTCATTGAAGGAGGCAGCACAGTGCCGTGAAAACACTCAGGCTTTGACTCCAGACCTGGTTTCAATCCTGGTTCCACCACTTCACTAGCTATGTTGTCTAAGGCAAATAACTTCTCCGAAGCTCGGTTTCCTCATCCGTAACATGGGCAAGGTAATAACTCACCCAGTGGAGCTGCTGTGAGGATTAAATCTACAATGACTACCACGTAGTAGGTGATTAATCAGCATTAATTCCTTTTCTCTCTCCATCATCCACTACAAATATATCCCCTTCATTTCGTGGCATTCAAAGTACAGAGCTTCCAAAAACCTCACTGCTGTCAGCGCTTAGGGAGGAAGTACACAGGCAGCTGGCTGAGCACTCCCAACCGCGATATATAGACTCCGATGCAGACTTGGAATTCTTCAGGCCTCCAGAGGAGCCCTTCCTCTGTTATTGTTAGGCATTTGCATTGGACAAACAAAGTGAGCACAATGAGATGAATTTAATACCTGCCAGGTGGCAGAACAAATGTCGTTGATCTTGGTGATAATATATAAAAAGCAGGGAAGTAGATCTAGTTTGGTCCTACGGCGATTTATAATCCTTTTGCCTCACTAGGTAATTTTCAATAGGAAAGACGTTCTTTTGCCCGCTGGGGGTGTGGGAGGAGGCACGTACTTATACAAGCCGCCCAAGCCACGTGATCAGGGTCGAGCCTCAGAGCCGGGGCTTCTCACATGCCCAGGAATCAGAGGAGTCAAAAGCAAAGTGGTCGCAACACACCAACAGTACAAAACTAAACAGCATTATAAGCTACTCCCCCCTCAGGAAATACTAACAACAACAACGACAAAAAGACTGCACGAGGTTAAAATAATTACAAGTAGGAACTTTTTAAAAAAGAATCGTTAAATTTAGAACCGCCTTTCACATTATTCATTCACTGAACCAATGATTTATTGGACTTATAAAATATGCTGTGTACTGGAAACTTGGATTTCAGGTTTGTCTCTAGCTGCACATATTAAAGGGTAAAAAAAAAAGAATTAAAAAAAAAAAGCAGAGAGAGGAGGTGGGAACACAGTTGGACTTCACATTAGGAACATCCAATATACGGAAATCATAGGTCCCCTCTCACCTCTAAACCACCCCCCATAGAAATAAAATAAAGGGATATTAATTATTTATAGAGCAGAAGAAGAACTTCCTCCCTTTAATGATTGTTAGAAGTAGTCCTCTTCCTGAGTGGGTATACGGAATAATTTACACTCAACTGAATAGGTGTTTTCCTCTTATAGGAGAATCTAGGGAGACAGAAAGGTGACATCAGAATGTGATGTTTAATGATGATGGGTCTCATTCTCAACTACCAAAAATAGAGGGCGTTTGTTCTGAGGAAGTTTACCAGCTGGTGGTAATAACACCAGCCTGTTTTAACAGCTTGGTGGCCTGGGTCCTCTTTAACATCTGTCCGGGGGATTGGAAAAGAGATTTGTGTAGGTATCTCGGCCGCACTTGTGATTTCCTGAAGTTGACGGGGCTTTGGAAGAGTCCCTTGTGGGTTCAATGCTTGGTATAGGAAGGCCCAGGTCAACAACCCCAGGAGAGTCAAGCTTCTTTTTCTCATGAGAACAGAAGTGGAAGCTACTGGCTGGTGTCAGCAAACCACCACAATGCTTGGTCTTTGGTTCTAATCTTGTTTAGAATGTTGTGGGATCTCATCTTCTATGTTAATTATCTACTGCTGGGTAAGACATCACCCCAAAGCTTAGTGGTTATCATCTCACGGTCTCTGCGGAACAGGAATTTAGAAATAGGTTATGTGGGTGGTTTGGGCTCAGGATTTCTCCTGAGGCTGCAGTCAAGATATTGGCAGAAGCTACAGTCATGTGATGGCTTGACCGGGGCTGGAGGAGTCCTTCCTGAGTTGACTCAGGTGTTCACCTGGCCTCAGGTCCTCTCTGGCTGTTGGCAGGAGGCCTCAGTAGTTTGCCACATGGACCCCTCCACAAGTGTGCTTGAACTTCCTTACCACATGGTGCTGGTTTCCCTAAGAACAAATGACCCAAGATAGCAATGAAGGAGCCACAGTACCTTTTATAACACAGTCCTGGGAGTCACACGCCATCAATTCTGGCACATTCTAGCTGTTAAAAGTGAGCTGCTATGTCCAGCCCACTCTCAAGGGGAGGAAAATTAAGATTGACTTCTTGAAGGGACCTGTACAAAGAATTTGTAGATATATTAAAAAAAACCCAAAATCCCTGTATCTTCCTCCCTCTATTCCTATGTGTTCATTCAAAAATCATTGTGTTGGGCTTCCCTGGTGGCGCAGTGGTTGAGAGTCCGCCTGCCAATGCAGGGGACACGGGTTCGTGCCCTAGTCCGGGAAGATACCACATGCCACGGAGTGGCTGGGCCGGTGAGCCATGGTCACTGAGCCTGCGCGTCCGGAGCCTGTGCTCCACAATGGGAGAGGCCACAGCAGTGAGAGGCCCACGTACCGCAAAAAAAAAAAAAAAAAAAAAAAAAAAAAAATCATAGTGTTGAACCTTTATTTTCATTCCTGGACATTTCCATTTTCACACTATAAAATTACCAAAATGTGATATTGAAATGGAATGAGACTCTAAAATACAGGTGAATGCTTCTGCAGGTATCTATTAAGTATGTAAAACCAAACAATATAAAAGCTTTGTTTTGAATATTTTCCCTTTGTGATTATTTTTCATGGGTTTCACTGGGTCAGGCTCCTCCCCTATCTTATAGATTTTCTTTATAGACTTTCTTCATTGTCCCAGGGACTTTCACATTGTGTCCAAATTTATGGTCATTTATTTGGGAAACAGTTAAGAAATTTGCCTGCTAGCTCAATGAGTTTGTTCGGTGGAAGTTTTTAAACAGGAAATAATGGGGAGGTAAGTATGGTTTCCACAATTGAAACCGTGTACAAGCCCCAATGTTCTTGTCTTTTGAAGTAAAAGCATGGCTCAAAAGTTAATGATTGGGAAAAAAGAAAAAAAGTTAATGATTGGGAAATGTTAAGATGTAGAAATGAAGAGCTGCTGGGCTGGGGAACTGGTAACAAGTTAAACTGTAAATCCGCCACATCGAGGAGTCACTGAACTCCCAGTTCCCTGAAAGATACAGCTAAAGGCCTGACACATATTCCTAAGTTGTTTTTACAGGAAGCCAACCCACCAGATGAAAACTGCTGCCCGCAAGCACACAGACCCTAGACTGCTTGAAACCAGAAGGTTGAACGAAGCTTGAAACTTCACCTCGATGCCAACCCATCCCAGAACTGTCCACGAGCTGATCACACCCTCTGCTCCTTGAACACTGTAAGACGCCTCACTACCCGCTCCGGGCGTGCGGCGGGAATGACACCGTCTTGAGGGCACTAGCCTGCTGTGACCTCCTTCGCCTGGCAAAGCAATAAAAGTTTCTCTTTTTTTTTTTGCCTGGCCACGTGGTATGTGGGATCGTTGTTCCCTGACCAGGGATCAAACCCTTGCCTCCTGCAGTGGAAGTGTGGAGTCCTATCCACTGGACTGCCAGGGAAGTCCCCAAAGCTACTTTTTTTCTACGTCACCCAAAACTCTGTCTCCGAATTTCTGCTTGGCACAGATGAACAGAGTCTTGGTTTTGGTAACCCAGTAAAACCTCCTCTTTCTTTGCTTCAGGGAGCGCTGCTCTCAAGGCAGTGCAGACTGGGTCAGCTGTGATGCTGCCTAACTTGACTTTGGCCAACAGACCAGTGTTTCCATGAGCATCCGCACTGGGATTGGTCACTTCCTGGATGGCTATGGACGGTTTGGGCCCTTTAGCACAGGAGGTTTCACACTAAAACTGGAGACCATCGGCAGGCCAAAGAGTACCCGAGGCTAGTCTAGTCCAAAGCTTTCCCAAGTCCCCAGTTATGTTCACTCAACCAATCACCCATTCATTCATCCCATGTTTATTCATCCCCTAGAGGGTGTGAGGCATCACACCAAAGCAAGATGTGGCAATGAGTTTCCAAACAGGTGGGGGGAAATATTGGGATGAGGAAGGTAGGGATGGATTGCCATTTCTCCTGGCTAAGAGCCAGCCACTGGACTGATGTTCGGGGGGCACCAGAGGGCGGTGACTAGTAAAACAAAGGGACGCAGGACGCTTTCTAAGACCTTGGCACAGAAACCCAGATGTAGGAACTGGGGTTCAGGGTGGTTCCAGCTGCCCAAGATAAGAGAGACACCCAATGATCAGACCTGCGGTCAAATTAGCACCAAGGGAGACTCAAAGCTGAGTCCTTGAACTTCTTTAATCTCAGGGATCTCGGGTGGGACAGAGCCTGAAGTGGGGCGGGGCTTCCAGGGAGCATCAGGTCTCCTGAGTACGATGCTTAGGAGGAAGAGCTGCAGAGAAAGGAGCCCAGTGGACCCAGCACATCCCAGTGGCTCCCACATGCAGGGAATTTACCTGAATGTTCGGCACAGTAGACAGGAGAAGGGAGGAAAGGGGTGTGACGAGCTGGGCAAAGCCTGTTGGGTCAGGCAAGGATCCTGGCACATCCCAGATGCCTGCCCTACCAGGTCCTGCTGCTCAGCCACCGAAGGACAGAGGGAAATCCTCTCTCCTGATGCAGAGGCTGAGGGAGAGCCTTCAGGCGAAGCAGGTGCCTGTCTGGGCAGCTTAGGTCACAGGCACACAGCTTCTTTTTTTTTAAACATTTTTATTGGAGTATAATTGCTTTACAGTGGTGTGTTAGTTTCTGCTTTATAACAAAGTGAATCAGCTATACATATACATATATCCCCATATCTCCTCCCTCTTGCGTCTCCCTCCATCCCACCCCTCTAGGTAGTCACAAAGCACCGAGCTGATCTCCCTGTGCTATGCAGCTGCTTCTCACTAGCTATCTATTTTGCATCTGGTAGTGTATATATGTCCATGCCACTCTCTCACTTCGTCCCAGCTTCCCCTTCCCCCTCCCCGTGTCCTCAAGTCCATTCTCTAGTAGGTCTGCGTCTTTATTTCTGTCCTGCCCCTAGCTTCTTCAGAACCTTTTTTTTTTTTTTAGATTCCATATATATGTGTTAGCATATGGTATATGTTTTTCTCTTTCTGACTTACTTTGCTCTGTATGACGGACTCTAGGTCCATCCACCTAACTACGAATAACTCAATTTCGTTTCTTTTTATGGCTGAATAATATTCCATCATATATATCAGGCACGTAGCTTCTTTAAGGCTCAGGAAGCTTCCCCTCCTCTCCTCTCCCTGGGCAGAAGCTGGCTCCTTCTCTCCTTCTCCTCAGGGGGTTCATTTCAATGTTAATGAGACTAAGAAAGTGGGTGACGTTGTTTTCTTCTAACAATTCCATTTCACCCTTCCTCGTCTCTGAGCATCTCTCTCTGATTTAGATGCACTGTGTTTAATTAAAACTGTTTTTTCTTACCCCTTTTCTCTCTCCACTTCACGGGAATCATTTCCTCCTCCTCCTACTGGGACGCGCTCTTTTCCTTTGGGTCTACGCCCCACCCCAGCCCTACCTGCCTTGGGGGGGGACCTTGGGGGCAGGCCAGGTGGAGTTCTTTCTATGAATTACCATCTGGGGTGGAGGAAAAGTTTGCATTGGGAACCTTACAGGGTAGCACTAGATAGTGAATTAGGTACACGTGTGCCTCACTTTGGGTTAAACCAGAGAACCCAGTTAGGAACAATCTGGATTGTCTGAAAACTAATTTGAGAGAAGAGGAGGGTTTTCCAATGGATGGGAGAATCTGGGACAGGAAATTGGGGGCAGTTCTTTTTTTGTTAAGGACGCACTCTTTCCATCAGATAGGGATTCTGAGCAGGTTTCCTTCAAACAGCGAGCTCCTCTAGGGCATTGAAAATAGATGTAATCAACAGAATGAAGAATATAAAATCTCACGGGTCCAGAGCCCAATCATGGCTGCCACTGAGAGGCCAGGTACGGTGAAAGCACTTGAAAACTTCCAACGACATTTTTACTGAAGGTTCATATTATTTTACCTATTTTGCGTATGAAGAAATTATGACTCAGAGAGGTTAAGTTTCTTGTCCAAGTTCATACAGCTTGTAAACAGAAATGAAATTTGAATCTAGATTTGTCCAACCCCGAATCCTACGTTTTCCCACCATATCCAGAAAGGACCTCAGAGTTCATCTAGTTCTGAGCAACTCAGCCTGTTCTGATAGTGGATGAAAAAATGCCGCCTGCCGTACACATCAGTAAACAAAGGCTGTTGTAGCCATCAAGCCACTGCAGCCGCCCCAAAGGTGAGCTTGAGGGAACTCAGGCTGGAGACAAACTGGCTGCCCAGCCCTCAGCCCCTGCAGCTGCCCCAACGGTGCGCCCTGAAGGGACTCAGGATGGGAAAGAAAAGGATACTGGCCCTAGATAGTTAAGGTGCATATCAGAGGGATGATTTCAACAAGCCCAGACTCTTCATCTTCCCATACATAGAAAAGGGCTGAATTCATTAACTTGAGATGTCTGGTTTCCCTTAAGGAACAGTAATCTTTTGATGTTCTGACTACCTGAGAGTTATGTTTTATTTGGTGGACAAATCTCAGGACTTAAGCCTGGGACACAGCATCTCAGACAATTCTGAGAAACTGTTCCAAAGAGGAAGGGGTGGGGGGAGCCAGGGTACACAGGAGTTTTTGCAACAAAACCAGGTGGTCGGAACATCAAAAGATGACTGTTAATAAAAGAATCAGATATCTCGAGTTAAGGGATTTAGCGATCTTCTATGTATGGGAAGATGAGAGAGTCTGGGCTCCCTGAAATCATTCCTGTGCTATGCACCTCAGCTCTCTGGGGCCAGCCTCCTGTGTTTTCTCATCCTGAGTCTCCTGAGGGCTCACAGTTGGGGTGGCTGCAGCAGCTGACTGATAGATGGCAGGCATTCTTTGTTTCCATCCTGAATTCCCTCGGGGCTCACAGTCCGGGCAGCTGTAATGTGATGGCTTGATGGCCGCAACATCCTTTGTTTACTGATACGCAGGCAACATGTTAGTTCTCAACCCTCACATCTGCTGTATAAACTGAGGCACACGTGGCATCCAGTACTTTGTATACACGGGGTGCTCAGATGGGAAAGAACCGGTATTCCTTGTTCAGTGCCATCAGTGATTACTCACCCTCCAGCTCAGGATGGTCCAATAAAAATAGGATGTAATTCACTTATATGATTTTAAATGTTTTAGTGGCCACACTATAAAAAGTAAAAACAAAGGGGGAAAATTAATTTGAATAATATATTTTATTTAATCCCATATATCTAAAATGTAAGCCATATAAAAAAAGCAATATAGGGCTTCCCTGGTGGCGCAGTGGTTGAGAGTCCGCCTGCCGATGCAGGGGACGCGGGTTCGTGCCCCGGTCCGGGAAGATCCCACATGCCGCGGAGCAGCTGGGCCCGTGAGCCATGGCCGCTGAGCCTGCGCGTCCGGAGCCTGTGCTCCGCAACGGGAGAGGCCACAACAGTGAGAGGCCCACGTACAGCAGGTAAAAAAAAAAAAAGCAATATAAAAAGTCATAAGACATTTTACTTTCTTTTTTTACTTTGTACTTACTAGTCAGAATCCACTGTGTATTTTTCACTTATCATAGGCCTCCATTTGGATGAGCCGCATTGCAAGGGTCATGGTCACGTGTGGCTAGTGGTTGCCATATCAGAGAGCCCAGCCCTAGTTCATGAGCTCTTCTGAAAGCCCCGTAGTTGATCCAGTTACAGGCTCTTCCCCCTGGGGTGGAGCTTTCTGGTTTGGGAAGAGTCGGGGAGCAGACAGGTGTGTCCATTTCAGCTCTCCGTGTATTCCCTGTAGAAAGCTTCAGGACTGATAGCATCACCTTCTCCAACAAAGATGAGCTGCCAGGGGTGGGGAGAGGATTTGGGTCCACGTCCAGTTGTGGCCCTGAGTGCAGAGTGTGATTCGAAGGGGATTGCAAATGATGGCTCATGAAGACGCATCCTGTTTCTTTTGTGTTTCTCTGCTTAGACAAAGATGGACTACGTTTCTATGATCAGCAAGGGCAAGCTCAGTCCTTGCTGAGTGAAGCAGAACTTTGTCATCAATGTCCCTAATTCCCCACTGAGCTCGCTGCCATCCTGCAACCTCAAGGGGCCCATGAGCCAGTCCAGTGGAAGGCTCCCCTCCGCCACGCTGTCACCCGAGGACACTGAGATTTCTTCATTATGGGTGTTGGGGGTGGGTAGAAACACAGAACGTGGGCAGCAGCCTCCTCTGCTATCGCATCTACTCTTATGTTGAGTTCTTGGAGGTTCGAGGCTTTTGGGGAAACAGACCTTTGCCTGGTGGAGGAGAATGGGGGTCATGTGTGTGGAATTGACGGTAGCCAGGGAGGGAACAGACTGAAAAGGTGTCATGGCTCTTGTGGAGGTGACAAGCATCTGCTGACTCTCTGGCCCTTTGTTTCCCTCGCCTTGGGCACTAGACCACTTCATGACCACCTGGAAGGGAGGTGCAGCCCGGACTCTGAGACCAGCCCCATCCTTGGCAGGGATGAAGTAGGGGACTCAGGGCCAGCCATCCTCGCATCCAGCTGTTGAGTTTGCTTGCGCACAATTAGAGGGGTGCAGCTTGTTTCGTTTGGTACCCTCATTTCCTCTGGTTCAGGATCCTTCCTTCGTACTCTTGGTTTTGAAGGACTCCTCTCTTGTCCCTTGGACATATGGTGTCCTAAACTTGTAGCAAGCTCTGCTTCCGACAGGAAGCTGAATTCTGGTCTTGTCTGGTCATTGACAAAGGTAAGAGATTCAGCCAAATTAAAAGACACGGCAGCTGTGTTTTCCGAGGACTAGTGCCTTTTAGGCAGCACTAGATGGTCTGTGTTTTACACTCGAGAGATGGGGGAAAAGGTAACTCCCTCTGCTAGATTGTTAGGCCGTCTTGCGGAAGATGGCAACAGAAAATCGACTCCTTACTTCAGCTTTCGTGTCTCCTGGTTCCTTCCATCCTTGTGCTACCCCAGTAGGAAGGGGTTCGACCAGCTCCCGGATGGCACGTGCTGGTCAGGGCACAAGTTAAGCCAGCGTGCTTATCAGAATGATAGAAATCAGGACCCGGTCGTGCCCAACATCGTGAGTTCCTCACGTGGTCATGGAATCAGCTTTGGAACAGTGTTCCTTGCAACAGGGTACTGTGGCCTGGATGCCACCAGCTTCCTCTTTACCTCGTGACTCACCTCGCTGCCCACCACACCTGCCATACACTCCTTGCATTGGCCACACCAGCCTCCTTAATGCACCAGGCATGAGCCCCGCTCCGAGCTTTGGAAGCCCAGCTGCTGCTTTTCTCTGGAAGCTTCATCACGCCCACATCGACAAGCTCCCTTCCTCACATCCTTCAAGTCTTTCTTCAGATGTCACCTTCCCAGTGAGGCTCTCCTGACCACACCCAGCCCCCCTCTTCCAAGTCTACGATTATCCATCCTCTCCCAGGTCTTAGTTTTTACGCGGTACTCATTATTACGTGTCATTAGCACATCCTTAATTTGCTTGTTGCCAGTCCTTTCCACTAGGATGTACGTTCGAATAAAGGGTAAAGTTCAGTGTGTTTATTACTGTGTAGAGCACAGAGCAGCCCATGGCACGTGGAAAACGGAAAAGAAATGTCGATTGAGTGACTGAGGTGAACGAAGCCTCTGGTCCACACCCCACGATCCATGGCAACCTGGGAAAGTTCTGGCTTCTGCTCAAATATCTTCGGGAGCTGTGAAGTCAGCACCATCGATGACCGGCTGGTCCCAACTGTTATCAAGGTCTCTGTGTGGAGGTAAGGCATGGGGGGAAGAGCACCAGGCTCTCTCCTTCCAAGAAGAAAAGCCTGGACACCTGGGGATGAGCCTGGGAAAAAGCATCAGGCTGGGAATCCCAGAGTCCGCCTGAGTCCTGCCATACAGTTCCCATGGGAGGCCGGAGAATTCATTTCATCTCTCTGGCCTCAGCTTTCTCTTCTGAAAAAACAAGGTTGTGTAGACGTGTTAGAAAGAGCATCCCATGACCAGAACGAAAGGTGATAGAATCTGTCAGAAGTAAAACAGTAATGTTGTTTTGCCTAAATATGGAATCTTAACGGTATCCCACCTGGTGTGTGTGTGTGTGTGTGTGTGTGTGTGTGTGTGTGTGTGTGTGTAAGCACAGAAGTGTGTAAACATGCCATCTCCAACTTGACTGAAAGCTCCAAATGGGAGTGATACAGGCAGGAGCGGCATCACCTGTTTCTTTCCTAGGACTCCACAGAACCTGTGCAGAGAACTGGACCAGCTCCAAATGTTGATGACTGACTTAACAAAATCACAAGAATAACTGCATTTATGTAACGCCTTTCTCCAAGGATCTCTCTGCACTCTGCAGAGAATGGATTTATTTATCCTTGGAGCACCTCTGTGAGGCACTTACAGGACAGGGGTGACCAGACTCATGGAATAAATAGTGTCAAGAGCAGCATGAAGCTAAACTAGCCGGTAAGTCTGAGCCCCAGGAGGAGACGGGATGGGCCCAAGGTCACCCGGTGAATTGAGACTTGGACACGCGTTTCTGCCCCAATGAGGTGGCTCGTTCTCCCAGGGCCCGACTCCATGTCCCCCAGGCTGGCGCAGGCCTTCCACAAGCACGTCCCAAGGCATATTCCATGGGATATCAGAGGGCTTCTTCCTAACTCCTGCCCTAGAAAGTTGTGGAAATATTGGTTTTCACAGAGTGAAGCAGGTTTCCTCCCTGCAGGACTCTGTAGACACTTTAACAATCCACTTTGTATTGTTACTTTCCAAGAGGCATGCCCAGTAGGCGCAGTTTCTCAAATTTAATTGTCTTCGGAAACTTCCTTCCCTGGGGTCTCAGTGGATTGGTGAAATGCTTGATTTATTCATATCTGACACCAGAACTTCCTGTGGAAGGAGATATCTAAGGTTAGGAGAAATCTTGGCAAGCCAGCTTTGGATGTGGGTGACTTTGGAAGCATGACTGTCATTGGAGGCCGAGACATCGAGAGGAAAGATGAAGGAGACAGTGGGGAGAGTGGACTGTTTTTGTTCCCGAAAGGTAGGAGGAAAGAGAAGAGGAGAAGAAAGAGAAGGGCAAAAAGACGGAAGCCAGGAAGAGGAGAAGGCTTGGCTGGAGTGAAGCTTCAGTGGCGCTCCAGAATTAGGAGAACCAAGGAATTTATAAGGATGCTCACTGTCTCGTGTGAAGTTGCTGGAGCTGCAGTATAAACCCCTCCTCCATTCTCTCCCTCTCGCATCTATTGGGAAGTCTATAGGACCATATGTGCTTTGTAGAGTGGGGTGTGTGTGTGTGTGTAGGGATTGAGAAAGAGCTTCGTTCCATCCCTGAAATTTTGTGGACAGGGAATAGGTAGCGTTCACAGAAGCACCCAGAGGCGGAGATGACCCTGAGAGGTAAGCCTTTGTGTGTTCACATAACCCTTTGGGAGGTTCGGGCACTTTGGGCTTGGGTTAAACCCTCTAAGTTCTCACGTGCACCCCAAGCTGCAACTGGACATTCTACAGGTTAGCTGATTTCTAGCGCTGCCCTCTGACATGTCAGCCTAGGGTCCCAATTACTGTCTCCTCTTGCACCATAGAAGCCCCCAGGCATCTGGAGCCCCAGAGAACAGGTCTTCAGAGAGTAATCCTAGTTTTCTTTACAAGTCTGTTCTCCAGATCAAACAGACTTCGTTCCTTCTTCATGTCTCATAGGACGAGTTACCAGACTGGTCACCCTCCTGGTCACCCTGGTCTGGACAAGGGTGAAACACCCTCCAGGGTTTCAACGTGCCTCTTGGGATTCAACACAACCCAGCCAGGGTGGTCTGCCTGTCACCAAGTCCAGGAGAGTCTTTGCTTTCTGTGATCCAAGATTTCATCCAGCATTGTTTTTGTTCGGCAGTCACATTGTGTTCTGGGCTCCGCGAAACTTACGGTCAGCTAAAATCCTCGTCAGGTAATACAATGGGTTTACCCATTTTGGTTACAGCTGTTCGGATGGGAGGGTATTACTGCCACTTGGGTGAGAACAGCTGCCTCTCCCGTCATGTTACATAATGATTACAGTTTATATCATGCTGTCATAGGGGAGGATACACGTGCGCAGAGGCTGTGTACAGGTTTAAGGAGTGCCTGGGTGTAATGAAGTGGTTATTAACAGTGTCAGTCACAAATAACTTTTTTCTTTTCTTCCTGGGCTCCCCAGCTTGTGTGTCAGAAGCTGCTGATGCGCTCGTGATAGACGCTATGTAAACACACAGGTAGACCGAGGAAGCCTGGCAGACGGTGATTGTAGAGTGGAGACAGGGACCCCATCAAACACCCTTAACAGTAATGACAGCCATTGTATACACACAAATCACCTTAAACAGCTTTTATAAAAGTGCTTCTGGGGTAGGAAGTAGGGATGGGGAGGGGAGAGAATGAAGAAGAAATAGAAGGACGTGGAGGTCTTCAAGTATATTAGCCGAGTTTCTGTCTCGTCTGAGCTGTGTAAGTACCTCCTGATGGCAGTGGCTCTGCGGGGGTGGGGTGGAATGCCCTAGACCTCCCATCGACCCATCTGCCCTTAGCCTGTGGCCTTGCAGGACCATGAAATTCATGTAGGGGAAGGGAGAAGAGAAAATGCATCCTCTTCCACTGCACACTAGCTGTGTGACCTTGAGCAAGCCAACCTTTCTGAGCCTCAGTTTTTCCATCTATAAAATGGGTTTTCCGAAGTGGACGTAGGGGACTATGGGAAGGCAGAACCAGTGTCCTGACGCCCCAGGGGAGCTATAACTCAGTAACTGGGAGGAGTGATCTCCCCTCTCGGTCAGGGTCCTATTTGGAGAGAGAAACCAGTCACTCACTCGTCTGGCATGTGGGAGCCTCTCGGGTCAGGTCTGTGGGGTGGGGCCGTGGGCTGGCGGAGACAGAGATCCTGCCTGCAGCGGAGATGGGACCACATGCCGATAACAATGCAGGATAGAAATGAGAAGCCCTCTAAGAGGCAAAGAAGATGTGAGAAGGGAACCTACCTTGAGGGAGAGGGTGAGAGGGTGGAGAGTTCTGGAAGGGTCGGCGCTTGTGTGATTCTGAAGAGTGAGTAGGAGGGGGACACAGAGGAGGGTTCAGGGGAACACCATTCCTGAAAAAGGGAGAAAGTCTCCCACTGCAACGCAGAGTGTCTTCACATCAACGATTGGATTCAGCCCTCGCTCCAATGATGACAGCAGCTAACACGGCAAAGCATTCTAGGTGCTCGGTACTGTTGGAACTTACTCAGCCAGGGCAGAGGAGCAGAGCTTGTCCTTTTGTACAATGCTGTCCCAGGGGTGGGAAATATAGGAGACAAGGTTGAAAGTCATTTCCAGGAGGTGAGCCTGGGAGCAGGGCATTGACATGATCTAAGTTATACCTTTAGGGGGTGAATCAGGTCACTGTGTCTAACATGAATGGGGAGACTCCTTCAAGGCTCTCTCCCTGCTTTCTATGGTACCCAGAATCTTATTTCAGTCTGAAATCATTCATTCAAAGGTACTGGGCATGGGAGATAAGGCTGGAGCTTGAACCCACACAAGGTACAGTTTTCTAGAAGAGTGAATGGATTAAAGTGATTTAGATAATCACTTATTCATTCAACAAATAATTAGGAGGGCTCTAAACGTGTCAGGCACTGAACAAGGTCAGTCACTGTCCAACCCAGTCTCTAAACCTCCACTAAAGGGGAAGCCTTTCCTCTTACATCCTCTGATGATGGGCTCTCCCTTCTTTCCATCTAGTTCCTAGATTACTTCTGTTTTCTCAGATAGTTCACTATCTCACGATGGTGGAGACCCATCAATAGACTTGATTCAATGCAGTAAGTAGTGTTGGAGCTCTACAAGGGTGTTATGATGTGAGCAGAGAGGAGGTGCAATCAGAGAAGACTTCCTGGAGGAAGTGAAATCTGAGCACAGCCTCCAAAGGGAGTTTTGGAGACAAGAAGCAAAGGGCCAGGGGAACTACGGGCAATTGAAGTTGTTACAGCAGAACATGGGAGGTGGGGATTAGGGAGAGGTGTGGCTGGGTACTTGTAGATGGTGGTAGGTGGAGATCAGATCACAGAGGGACTAGATGCCATGCATAGAAGTTTGGACTCTAGCTGATAAATGATGAAGAGCCACTGATGCCTCTTAGGAAGAGGAATGACAAGGTCCAATTTGAACTTTCCGTGGATGATAATAGCGAATACTTGTATTGTTCTGGGCTCTGTTTTAAGTGTTTTGCAAATAATCCTCATGATAACCATACAGATGTAGGTGTTAATATCATCCCCATTTGACAGATGAGGAAACTGAGGCTTCGAGCTTAAATGACTTGCCCAGGTCCACACAGATAATAAGAGGACAGAGCTAGGTGGCCTGGCTCCAGAGTTTGTGCCCTTATCCAGTCTATTCTACTGCACTGTAGGAACAACGATGAGATGCTCCTGGCTGCAATTCTAGAGGTTGGGAGACCCTTCTGGAGGCTGTTGCAGAAGTTCTGGTGAGAGACACCGAAGTCTTTAACTAGCAGTGAGAGAAGGGAGTACATTCCAGAAATGGCTTGCAGAAGTCCATCAGGTGTTGGTGACTGCCAAGTGGGAGGGAGAGGTCAATGTTGGGCTTGCGGGGTGGCAACCACTTCCTGTAAAGGCCCATATAGTAAATATTTCAGACTTTGGGGGTCAGATGGTCTCTGTTGCAACTACTCAACCGCCTTTGCAATGTGCAAGCACCCTAGACAATCTATAAATGAATGAGCATGGCTGTGTCCCAATAAAACTTTATTAATGGACGCGTAAAACTAAGTTCCATCGAATTTCCATATGTTAAAAAATATGATTCTTCTTTTGATTTTTTTTTCCAATCCTTTGAAAATCCAAAAACCATTCTTAGCTCCAGGACCATATAAAAATTGGCAGTGGACGAGATTTGGGCTGAGGCTGTAATTTGCCAACCTCTGGGCTTATTCCTGGGAGGGGGAGGTGAGTGGTGGCCCAGAAGGGACCCAGGATGATCTGAGGACAAGGTAAACAGAGGGCGATGAAGGCCACACAGCTGCTCCCTGAGCCAGGGGTACATGCTGTGAAGGGGAGTCATTCAGGACCGGCATGTAATGCTCGACCCGCTTAGACCTGAAATACTGCTCATAAAAGAACATTTGCAAGGACAGCGTTAACAAGCAGTGGATCTCGCTTCTTCCAGTTCCCCTTCCCACCCCAGGCCCAGTGGTAACGAAAACACGTTTACATAAACACAGAGGTCATGGTCACACAGCCGTCCTCATGCTAAGGCATTTCCGAATACTAATAGTTTTCATTTAATGCAAGATCTGCATTATAGGGCTTCCCTGGTGGCGCAGTGGTTGAGAGGCCGATGCAGGGGACACGGGTTCATGCCCCGGTCCGGGAAGATCCCACATGCCGCGGAGCGGCTGGGCCCGTGAGCCATGGCCGCTGAGCATGCGCGTCCGGAGCCTGTGCTCTGCAACGGGAGAGGCCACAACAGTGAGAGGCCCGCGTACCACAAAAACAAACAAACAAACAAAACGATCTGCATTGTATGGGAGAGCTTAGGGTGACCCAAAATACCCCTCTAAATTGCACAACTTTATAAATAAAAAATCATTCTGCAGGCTAAATTAGTCCAATGTTCTTCCTCCACGTTGGAGACAGGGGAAGCACAAAGTTTGAAATTGTATCTGAACATGAACCTTAGGGCACCAATGTTGTGGCCACTGGTTAAATGCCACCCCCTGGGCCACCAGCCCCATCCCAACCCTGTGCTGGAAAACCCCCATCAGGCACAGAGGCCACACTTTCACGGGTCTTCATCACGAGGGAACTCAGGCAAACGTTTGTGGCTGCCATTTTTACGCACAAACTACACACCAGGCACTTACGGGGGGGTGTGACCACACCCGCTGTAAGCACACAGTGGCAGATGTTTTGTCGCTGCTGATGCCATGTGGACAAAGGGGTCTTAGAGAAGGTCTAATTCAAGTGCTTTTAAACATTAAAATCTTTTATCAGTAGACTCTCCTGCAAGTCATCACCTTTCACAGGGGACCTCAACATACAACACATAAAAGAGTGGGGCAGGAATGCCCCTCTTGCACAGCGGGCCCTGAGGCATGCTAGGGTTTTGCATCATGAGTTTGGTCTTCGCTTTATAAAGTAGAAAGCTGAGGCCCAGAGAAGTTAGATGACTTCCCCGCAAAGCACAGAGCTCTGGCTAGAGACAGTTGCTTTCCGTATCAGTAGCCGCTTTCCTCTTCAAGGCCGTCTCACATCAGCATTTTCTGGAGATGGCCCCTGACTGAGCATAGACCCTCCCAGGCCAGCCAGCAGCCCTTGACCTCCAATAGGGGCAGCTGGTGAAAAGGAATTAACCTTGGAGGACACGATAGCAACTTGGGTTTGAGTCCCATTTGTCATGTACTAGCTACATGACCTCCAACAAGTAACTTGCCACCCTTAGCCCTGGGTTTCTCACGTGCAGAACAGGAATAACGCTCAGGTGTGTTAGGAGGATCTTGCGAGAGAAGTAAGTGAAAGCATTTTGTGAGAAGCTGTATTTAAGAATGTGATTATGGCTTTTCCAGGCAAAAAAAATCGAGTGCGTTTCAATCCTTGCTCTGTGCCTGTGTCTCTAGCTCCAACCTTGTCTCCCATCCGCCATCCATCCAGGCAACAGGGAAGGAGAAAAGGACTTTTCTTTACCCTCTGGTTCCTGGGCAGCATTCAGGAGTTATGGGCTTTTGCTCCCCCGAGAAGAAAACATTATTCTCAGCCTTCAAGGGTGAGGATTCCTGCATGTAACAGGACTGAACGATGCCTTTTCTCTCCTTCTCATACCAGAATTTAAGAGGACCCCAGAGCAGCCGGGTTTATTAGGACCCATAAGAACCGTACTATAACCAGGACACCCGCAGCCGTAAAACTCTACCTTGAAGTTTGCAACAAATCCTGAAATGGTGAACTTGGATGAGCTCTTGTCTCTGTCAGCAGAAAAAAATAAAATAAAATAAAGGGAGAAATGCAAACTCGAGCAGAAAAAGAGGCCTGAGAAGGAAAGCCAGGAAGAATGGGAGAGAACAACAGTAAGAGCGATGCTGTGAATGATGGTGAAAGTAAAAATCCCAACAAGAAAGCCGGTGGTGTGGCCAAACCTCCCCGGAAATGCCTGGGGACTCACCTGTGTGATAGGATGGGGCCTGGCTCCTGAGGGGAGCAGAGGAGGGGCAATGAGAGAGGAAGACATGCACACGTATATGCGCTCACACACACAACACGTCTGCACACGGTGTACTCATACACGCACACACAGGCACACACGCACACAGATACACAGATGCACACACACAGGCACACACACGCACATGTATGCATACACACACAGAGGCACACATGCACACAGATACACACACAGGCATACACATGCACATGTATGCATACACACACAGAGGCACACAGGTACACACGTGCACAAAGACACACACGCAAACATGTGCACACAGGTATATACATACGTGAACGCACATGTGCGCACACGCACACAGATATACGCATGCAGACACATGCACACAGATACACGCACACAATCACACAATACACACAGGTGCACACATGCACACACAGAAACACACATGCACACAGGTACACACACGTACACACAGATGTACACATGCACACACAGCCAAACAGAGGGGAGGAGAGAAGCTGAGTGGAGGGAAGTAAAACCCAGGTAAACAATAAGAAGTGTCCTGGGGCCTCTGGGCGGCTACCCTGATGAAAGGGCCATTTGGAGCAGGGTCTGTGGTGACGGAGTGGAAGTCTCGTCCACTAGCCTTTGGGGGCTGATCCCACTCTCCCCTGAGTGCCCTGAGTTGCTTTAAGGCTGCACAAAGCCTTGGTAGAAAAGACAGCACAGATGAGCTGTAGCAATGGACTTAGGGCAGAGCCAGGAAGTGGAGCTTGAGGACCAGCACCTTCTCCTCGTGGGACAGGACATAGAGCCTGTCTGTGAACAGCAGGAGGCAAGCACTCCCGCCTCCCCCCGGCACTGGCCCCCCCTCTGTGATGCCTGCCTCAGCCCCAGATTCCCCTTCACTGCATGGCAAACCCTGTTAGTTGCTGACACAAAACCCAGTCCTCTCTCCTTCCTTGTAAACAGAGCCCCACACTATGTCCATTTTACCTCCCAGGCTCTTTGGGCTCTTTAAGACAATTTTGGTCAATGAGATAAATATCTAAATTTGCTGGGTGGGGGGAGTCTGGGAAAACTTTGGTTTTCCTGATAACAGAGATAACAAGGGCCAGGCATCATTCTTTCCACTCCGTTCTTTCTTTGAGCATAGTCTTGATGTCTGGAGCTGCAGTAGCCATCTTGTGACCATGAGTCACAGAGGGCAAAAGCCAACGCCCTAGAGATAATAAGCAGACATTCAGAAAACCAGTCCGGCACCTCCCACCTCTGGACTTCTGTTACTTGAGAAAAATAAACACTTCTTTGTTTAAGTCACTGTGAGTTGGGATATTTTTTTGTACTTGGAGCCAAACTCAATCATAACTGGTACATTCAGGTAGAAAGGACTTGACACTTTTTTGTTTTTTTAACTTCCAACCTTCCTGCTGCCCCTTTGTCACTTGTGAGACCTACTTGCCAAAGTATTAAGTAACCTCAACATTCCTGATGGTGTGAAATGGAGTGTCTTGGGCTGGGCTGGGTGAAGAGAAAGAGAGAAGCACCCAGTGGGCTGACTCCGAGCCCTCCAGCTCTCTCCCCTGCCCACCTTGGTGCGAGGAGCCCTTTCCTCCTCCCCTGGCCCTGCTTCCCACCCCACCAGGATCTCAGCTTTCTCTGGTCTACACTTCCAGCCTGCCTCTTTGACCCCATCTCAGATCTAGAATGGGTTAAACTTTTTATTGATTTATTTTTCTTTTTGGCAGTGTGTAGGGAGGAAGAAGAGGGACAATAAATTATACATCTCCCAAGACACAATCTGGAGTTAATTCTTAATTAGGACTGACAGATGCTTCCCCCATAATCCTCTTCCCAACATGTTCTGTTTGCTTTGTTTGGTGCTGGAAGATATATTGTGACACGCTAATGACCTTTCTAAGCTTGTCCTGGAAGTGTTATTGGCATTCTAATGATTTATTGCGTGTTCCAGTTGATTACAGGGCCATTTGTCAACATTTTATTTCTCTCTCCATAAACCTGTCTCCTGCGTCACAGACGTTCACCAACATGAAATTTAAACAAATACAGTAATATAGCCCTTATTCCACTTCTGCTTTCACTTGGAGCCTCTGGACAAAACCCATTCTGGCCAAGAGAGGGCTTTTTATGACCGGTGCTGCTGTGGCTTTCACGGGACAGGTGTTGGGATTTTTTTTTTTAAAGCAGAGTCAGCCAGGCCAGTTTCCCAGTTACTTAGATGGATTTCGTCTCTGGGTTTTCAAGCAGTCATTTTGTGCTTGTTGGCGGGCAAGAAAATGCTTGGCTGGAAAAGGAAGTGCTGGCCAGTCCGAACCAGTCCATCTGGCGGATTTACCTCTTAATTCCTTACAACCACATTCATACCGTACAGGTGACAGGACTTAGCAACCCCAGGGGACATTCGGGGTGAATATGAATCATGCCTCATGGCACAAAGGTTTGAGTAGTTCTCAACTAGCTGGGTGACCTTGGGCCCATCCCATCTCCTCCTGGACCTCAGACTTATTGGCTAGCTTAATTTCATGCTATTCTTGCCATTATTTATTCCATGAGTCTGGTCACCCCTGTCCTGTAAGTGCCTCACAGAGGTGCTCCAAGGATAAATAAGTCCATTATCTACAGAGTGTGGAGAGCTCCTTGGAGACAGACTTTACATAGATGCACGGTTATTCTTGTGCTTCTGTTAAGTCAGTCATCAACCTTTTGAGCTGGTCCACCAGACACGGTGGGATCGTGTGAAAAAAACAGAAGATGCTGCTCCCTTTCAGTTTTGATTGGAAAAGGTACGAATATTCACAGGGCTGCCTACACGCCTGTTCACACTCACGCACACACCCAACAGAGGGCACTTTTTAGAGTTAAACATTCAGTCTGAACAGTGTTAAGGCTTAGCTTTCCTCAGATTCCTGCATCTCTAGGCGACTTTTATCCTGGTCCATAGCACTGTGTCTCTTAAGTCACGTGGCAAAGCCAGGAAGCTATGGCTGTGCTCCTGTGTATTGTAGATGACTCCATGTGTGTCCCTTGCAGGCATCTCTAAATCGCCAAGTTGATAACTGAACTTGGAATTCGTTTGCATGTTTTAGTTCCCTGAGAGCTGCTTTCTCTTGAATTGTATTCCTCACCGAACGGCATGAGCATCTGCCCCATGGCCCAGTTAGAAATGCAAGAAACATCCTTGCCTGCATCCTTTCCCATATCCTCCTCCAGTCCTGTTGGATTTTGTGTCCTGGGCTCCAACCCCTCCCCACCATCACATCTGTTCTCAGACCCTTATCATCCCTCTCCTGGACCATGACAATAGGCTTCTCATCAGTCAGGGGCAGTGATTGCAGCAACAGACACCCAATCTTGCTGTGTCACACAGTCACAATGTCTATTGGAAGGATATCTGGTGACACAGCATTGGTGGGAAAGTAGGAAATTAGGACAAGGAAATAGCCAGGAATTAAGAGATCTCTGGAGATCAGGCAATTCAGTCTCCATTCAAGGTCACTGTTCCATTGTTCCATGTAAAAAACTACCCAAAGCTTAGTGGCTGAAATGACAACATTTATTTTGCTCACGAATCTGCAGCTTGGGCATAGCTTGGAGGGACATCTTGTCTCTAGTTCTACTTGGTGTCAGCTGGGACAGCTTGAAGGCTGGGGCCTGGGATCACCCAGAGGCTCGATCATGCACTTGTCTGCTGGCTGGAGCTCTAGCTGGACTGTTGGCCAGAACGCCTCCCCATGCCTCCTCTGGGTGGTCTGGGCTTCCTTGCAACATTGTGGCTGGGCTCCAAGGGCAAGCTTCTTGCGAGAGAATGAGGCAGATAGAAACCATGTCACTTCTGGTAACACTGCCGCTGAAGTCTTGCAGCCTTACTTCCACTGCTTCTGTCCTGGAGAAAGAATAGACTTCTCCTCCTGGCTCTGGAAGAGAATGTGGGATCAGAAATATGGCCGTGGCCATTTTGGGAAAATAAATATGCCACAGTCTGTGAGAAATCTGCTGTTTTGCTGCCTTCTCAACACGCCAAGTTCCTAGAACGGAGTGTCGGATTGGCTGTGTGTGTCATAAACCTTCTCCGGGCAACTCCCGAGTGGTGGTGAGATGGAAAAGCTTACCCCTTTGGTGACAGAAGAGGGAACTGTCTCCTTCCAAAACTACCCAAAGTGACATCAGGGTGCTGGTAGGAAGGTGGTGAGGGGGATATGAAGGGAAGTACTGAATTTTTTTTTTTTTTTTGGTGTGTGGGCCTCTCACTCTTGTGGCCTCTCCCGCTGTGGAGCACAGGCTCTGGACGCGCAGGCTCAGCGGCCATGGCTCACGGGCCCAGCCGCTCCGCGGCATGTGGGATCTTCCCAGACCGGGGCACGAACCCGTATCCCCTGCATCGGCAGGCGGACTCTCAACCACTGCGCCACCAGGGAAGCCCCAAGTACTGAATTTTTGACAGCCAAAAAATGACAAACATCTTTTACAGACTGACTGCAGACTTATCTTTCTACCTCCATCTAGGTTTTCATGACCTTGATGGAATTGTGATCTAAAATTGATTGTGGTCATGTGACCCTCATGCCTCAAATCCTCTGATGGGTCCCTGCAATTGCAGAATTGGCCCCAAACTCTTTTAGCCTGGCGTACTAGACCCTATGGACCTGGCTCTTGCCTCTCTGTCCAGGTGTCCTCTGTGTCCACAGCCACAGTCTTTGGTCCACCAAGCAGCTTCCTGGTTCTTTCTCATGTTTGCCAGACTCTCAGTCTCCTCTTGCAAACCTGTACATCCTTCTGCATCAATGGCCCTTCTTCATCCTTGGGTACCAAACTAGCTTTTATTCATGTATATGGGTCTGTGTCAAGAGACACCACTGAGAAGCCTTCTCTGGAGTTACTCTCTGCGAGCCAGGCTGGGTTGTGGCCCCTTCTCTGTTCCCAGAGGACAGCCCTCCACAGCTCTACTGCAATTTTGGTCCCTTCTGTGATCCCCTATGACCCCACACAGCTCTCTTGCAGCTCTAACCTTTGCTATTCTGGTTAATTTCCTCTGTTAGAAGGTGGGACCCTTGAGGGCAGGGACTGTGTTATCTCTGAATCCCTCAGGGCCTAGGATGCCGCTGGCCAGGAAGCGATTGCCTGGTAAATGCCAACTGAATGGTGATGAGTGATACTGTCCCACGGTCCAGATTCTTTTCCTAGGATGACTGTCTAAGGCTGGGGGTTATGGTGGTGGTACTTGTAGCTGAGTGTTGGAGAGCAGATGAGAACCGGCCCGGCCAGTGTGCCCTCTGTTAGTGCACGGTAGGGCTGGAGGGGAAAGGAGCTTGATCCACAAGACTGGACCACATGAATGCTGATGTTGGGGGGTTTACAGGTCGGTCATAATTCGGGCCTGGTGGGGCAAGGAGGTGTATATACGCACACAATGGAATCCTTGACCCAAATTCTTCTTTGTTTCAACATCATCCCAAGAGAAAGGAACACTTGAAAATCCCCATGATGGGATTAGGCCTGGGGAGCATCACCCTGGGGGGAGACTCAGAGGGGAGAGATTAGCAGGGCTTTCCCTCTCTTTCTGATGACTAATTTCTCAGCCGCTGCTGGAGCCCTGGTGTGAAAGCACTGTCTCATCAAGGACGCCCGCGACACTAACACCACGGCCACCTGGATACCTGCCCCCAGCTCCGTGGGGGTGACAGTAGGCTCTGGGCAAGGGGCAAGCATGAACTCTAGTCCTTGGCTGAAGAGGACAGATGGGGTGAGGGAGAGGGCCGTCCCTGAGAGATTCGGAGGCTGAAGAGCTCCCAACCCCAGCGCGAGCTGCGGGTAACGTACGGCTTAATTTCCTCTCAAATTAGACACTTGATAAAAAAAGTTATTATATCTGTCAAATTGCCAGGGAATTTTATGGGCCTGATAAGCTGAGAACCACTGCTTTACAAACGTTGATGGGATGCTCCAGTACCTGGAAAACAATTTTATGGCTGCCCAGGCTACTGACAAATTGCAGATACTGATGAAGCCATAAAGTTACAACAACATTAAAATATAATGAGAGGTTATTGCACTCAGGGAGGCTCTTAACCAACAGCCACAGCTGCACTCAGCTGGCGAGTCGGGCTCAAGCTTCCTCTGGCAGAGGGAGATGGTCCCTTTAGGGCCAGGTCTGAGCTCCCAGGGGACGCTGGGGGGTGTTTCCTCCAGGGCAGAGCAGAGAACGGGGAGAAGCGCCCCTCACTGTGAGCTGGGAGGCATTAGACATTGCTCTCAGTATCGTATTTTGGGGGAGCCCGGGACGTAAGACTCGGCAGAGAAGGAGGGCTCTGTGTCTGTCCCACACGCCAGGACGTGTATGCGACACTCTTTCCGGAAGTGGGAATTCCCTCCTGGACTCTTTGTTCTTGATGCTGACGGAGCTTCTGTGCCCCATGTGTGGAATTCCCTGCTCCATGGATGGGACAAATCAAACGGTCCTTGTGCAGCATTCACCAAAGGCAGGCGTCATGAGATGCCAAAGGGAAAAAGGACCTGGCTTCCACCTCTACAGAGCTGCCGTCTAGCAGGGAGGTGGGACAGATGCCAGAGGAGATAAAGATACAGGGCAGAATGGACTAAGCATTGGCCAAGTCACACAGGAAGCGCTTCTGCAGGGGAAGAGGAGAAGCTGGTGCTCTCTCACAGCTTCTTTTTGCCTCTCTGTGCCTGGGTCAAGCTGAGATTTTCTTGAGCGCCATCTGTCATCCAGGGAAGCAACAATTCTCATCACTGGCCTCCCTAAAAGAGAATGTCAATCGAAGCCCAGACCTCCCGAGTCCCAGAGTGGCTTTGCTGGCCTCTCTCAGTCCTGGAAGCCTTGCATGGCCCAAAAGGCCTGAATTTCCTTCTCTGGCCTTCCCTCCCGGATGGAGGCCACCTGTTTGGTTCCTTTCGCCATAGTGCCTAGGCTCTGGTCCTCAGCACAGAGGCTGGCAACTTCTCAGAATGGGTAGGTAGATTCTTCACTGAGGGTCTCCTGTACCAAGCACAGACCCAGGCTTTACGTGCCCTGCCATTCATCCGGGGAAGACACGGATGCGGATGTGCAGCCCGTGGCATCCGGGCTGGGAGGTGGAATGAAACACTTTTAGGGAACTCGTGTAATAAGTCAGTAGATAAACATCAGGAATCAGAGAGGGGGGCCTGGAGTCAGGGGGATGGAGAATGAATCCTGACCCAGGACTTACAGCTGAGTGGCCCGGGGCAGGTTATGTAGCATCTTTGTGCTTTAGTTTCTCTTTTTTCTCGATCTATCAATATAGGTATCATATTATATTTATATTACATTTATTGCAGGCAGACCTCAGAGACACTTCGGGTTCAGCTCTAGACTATGGCAATAAAGCTAATATAGCAATAAACCAAGTCACATGAATATTTTTTAGTTTTTTAAGACATAATGCAATAGCATTATGTCTTAAAAAAACAACGCACATACCTTAATTAAAAATTACTTTATTGCTAAAAAGTGCTACCCATCCTGAGCCTTCAGTGAGTCGTAGCGGTAACATCAAAGTTCACTGATCACAGACCGTCATGACACATATAATAATAATGTAAAAGTTTGAAATATTTTGAGAAGTATCCAAATGTGACACAGAGACACAAAGTGAGCAAATGCTGCTTGAAAAATTGTACCAATAGGCTTGCTCGAGGCAGGGTTGCCACAAAGCCACAACTTGTAAAAAACAGAATATCTGGGAAGCACAAAAACTCAGGTCTGCCTGTATTTGTATATTTATTATTTTGTATTTATACTCATTTAAATTATCTACCCACAGAGTTGTCAGGAGGGTTAACTGAGCGAATAGATGCAGAGTCCTGAGAACCGGGCCTGGCCCAGAGTAACCCTCAGCTCATGTCGTTATTGCCATTTATTGAGCACCTGCTATTCATTAGACTCCTTACTTCACATGAATTATCTCTTTAATAGTCACAATATTCCTAACAAGTGTCATATGATATCGCTTATATGTGGAATCTAAAAAAAATGATACAAATGAACTTATGTATAAAACAGAAATAGGTACACAGACATAGAAAAACTTATGGTTACCAAAGGGGAAGGGGGGGGAGGGATAATTTAGGAGATTGGGATTGACACATACACACTACTAAATATAAAATAGATAACCAACAAGGACCTACTGTATAGCGCAGGGAACTCTACTCAATATCTTGTAATAACCTAAAAGGAAAAGGAATCTGAAAAAGAATATATATATATATATATATATATATATATATATATGCATAACTGAATCACTTGGCTGTACCCCTGAAACTAACATGACATTGTAAATCAACTATACTTCAGAACAAATGAACAAAAATCAGTGATGAAATTTTAAAAAGGCAGTGTTATTTTAACGATCCAAAAATTTCTTTGTTTTTAGATGAAAAGGAGGATTTGGTTTTTAAAAATTGAGCCATCAGGGCTTCCCTGGTGGCGCAGTGGTTGAGAGGCCGCCTGCCGATGCAGGGGACATGAGTTCGTGTCCCGGTCCAGGAGGATTCCACATGCTGCGGAGCGTCTGGGCCCGTGACCCATGGCCGCTGAGCCTGCGCGTCTGGAGCCTGTGCTCCGTGACGGGAGAGGCCACAACAGTGAGAGGCCTGCGTACCGCAAAAAAAAAAAAAAAAAAAATTGAGCCATCAATGTGTGACGTATTATGACACACTTTAATTTATAAATTGAATGGTTAATAATCTTAAAAAATATTCATAATATTCCTAATAAACGTCAAAATATCATCAACTCTATTTTATAAACGTAGAAACTGAGTGAGACTCAGGGAGGAAAATTTACTTGGTGGATGGCAGAGCTTGAATTCAGAACTGGGCGGCTCTGATTTCAAAGTCCTTGCTTGAGAGGTGAAGTAAGCCCTGGGGCAGACACCTGGGAGATGGGGAGAAGCCACACATACATCCTGCTCAGCATGACACCGTCCCTGTGACTAAAACTAGGGCTCTGTTGACTTTTGGTTCTAGAAGTTCAGCCTGGAAGATGGTCTGATCAAAGCCATCAGGTGTGCAGGTCATGAGAGACGGTCCACCTGCCCCAGGGTAGCAACATTTTACAATGAGCAATGGAAACATATCAGGAGATGACAGGCCGTCCATCTTTTGGATTGTATTTGTAGGAGGAGATGGGCAGGTTTGAGGGACAATGAGAAGCTTGCAGGACAATGTCATCTATGGGCTTCTCTTTTAGGGTACAGTGTAGCGAGTATGCGACACAGAACAATAGTACTCAGAGACTCCTTATTCATTCACTCCCACTTATGCATAATTTATTCCTCTAAATTTGATGGTTCACAACTACCTAGGAAATGGCTTCACTGTACTAGGCACTGGGGCTCGGTAGTTGGATGAGAAAGGGCGTGGGCACTCCTGACTGCCATGATGTCTACACCTGCACAGTGTGTCAAACACGATAACAAAGGGAGATAGTGCGTAGGGACAGTAGGGAAATCATGCCCCCAAGTGAGCTTGGGAAGGCCCCAATCGGAGGCTGTGCTGAACTTCCTTGGCCAGAGAGAGTCAGGACATTCACATTCCAGTTTCTCTCCTCTTCTCTTAAGAATACCGCTCCTTGGGTCTAGGCTGTGAAAGTATTGGTGATGATAACAAACATCTGGGTAGCACTTTACCAAAGGGCACAATGGCCCCATCAGGCAGCTGTCATTGTTAGTCCCATTTGATACATTAAGAAATGCCACCGCCCGAGAGGTGATGTCATTGGCCCAGTGTTGTTGGTTTACCATTGGTTCCCAGTAGAATGTGGTTCCCACATGAGTGGGACTTTGCATCATTTGGGCTGCTATTCACTGGCAGATTGCTGGCACCTGGAAGGGTACCTGGTACATGGTGGTCACTGGATAAAGGTCTTGTTGGATGAGTGAATAAAACCCAGACTCTACTCGATTCCAACACACACGTGTTGTCTACCGTGTCACCAGCTCCTTGGCCTAGAAATGAGCTTCTGTGAGAGAAAACGTTACAAACAGTGATTACTTTCTTCTCTTATCCAGGTACGAGGTTTTAGTTGTTTGTACAAAGCACACTCAGCTGGGACCTCTCCAAGGTACTCGGTGACCATAAGCACCCTGGGTGGGGGGGGGGCAGGTGAGGGTGTGCTTGCGGAGGTGGGAGAGGGTTGGCATAGTGAGGTCTTTGCCTGGTGGCTGACCAAGTTGGGAGCAATCTTCTAGCCATTCCAGCTCATCAGATAGGGTCCCACTGTGGCCCAGCTGGAATGAGACATAAACAAAGTAGCCTTCTGCATGCCAACAAGAGTGGAAATAAGATGTGTCAGCAAGACAAACCCTCTCATTGAGAGTCCTCCGCAGTACCGATTAGAAGCGCAGTCCAGAGTCTGCAGGTGGCAGGGGAGAGCCTGTGGTTAAGAAAAGGGGAATATTAACTGGCACACTGGGCCATAATGGAAAATGTCACCTTTTCCAATTCCTTTGAAATAGTCACCTAGGGTATGTTTTATGATACTGCTGCCCTGTTTTCAACAGGGTCACTTCTCCTCCCGGGGACCTTGGGAGAGGACGGAGTTGGGAATAATGGAGGAGAAGCCAGGACAGAGCATCAGTCTCCGTGCCTGCCACATTCTAGATGCGGGCTATGCCTCTCTGCATCCCACCATGGAGATGCTGTCTGTCTCAGAGAGTGATGCTCTCCCACTTGTCCTCATTCTCCTGGACACTGCAAATAGGTCTAAACATCTTCACTTCCTCCTGCAGGAGTGGAGCTGGTGAATAGCTGGTCCCCCCAGAGGCACCTGTGGGTCAGCACAGACAGCTAGGTACCCACTGTGAGCCGGCAGCAGTGGATCTGCCTATCAACCATTTTTAAGTCTTTTATCACTTTCTGGAGCATCAGCCACTGTAGGGGTATCTTGGTGTTGCCACATTTTCCAAAGGTGGGGCAGTGGTACCAAATCCCGACACAGTGACGAACATGGTGATATTTCTGAAGTACATCCAGACTTACGAATGTTCAGGAGGCTTTACCCCTCCAAAAAAATACCGCATACTGGTCAGGACAACAAGGAGATGCAAGGGAAATGAAACCTGGCAGAAAGAATGCTCAGCACAGTATAGTAAGAGGAAGAAAAAAAGGTTTCTTTTCTATCTTATTAAAAAAAATAATGTGACATTTATTAATGTCCCTCATGCTCAAAACCAATTGCTTTTTAATGTGTACCAAAATGCATTTAACCTTGACATGGGTGTGATGCAAATTCACTGCAGTGGGGCTGGTGATGTCGGAAGGTAACATTGACCTGTGTGGGTGCCTGCTGGGTTCACTGCTATTTGTGTGTGCCTTGGGTGGGGCAGTGTCTGGGGCTCTCAGAACAGTGCCTATCAGCACTTCATCAAGGTGGGCTCCAATAGACTCTTTGGGCTGAGGGCATGATCACTTTCTTGAAGAGTTTGGTCATTAATGACAAAACAGAGAATGAAGAGGGTTAGGTGTCTTTGCAGAATGGACAAAGGAAACGTAAAGAATTGTGGAGTTGTTCCTGGGGACTGCAAAACGATGGCATGGTGCAAGGAGCCCGAGGGGGCTTGGATTTGAATCCAACTCCTCTGTTGTCAATTGTCCATGTGACCTTGGGTACGTTATTTCCATCCTGTGGCTGGCCTTGGGTTTCTCATCTATAATATGAGTGGGTTGGGCTAAATGATTTCTAAGCACCTCTTGTGTTTTTACTTTCTGTCTTCACTGCACAGTTCAGGCATTCCTCATGTCCATCTACGTTTCAGAGGGGGGGTTGTCTCCTAAGTGCCCCCTGCTTGTCACTTAACCCACATTCTGTCTTCCTACCCTCGGAGTGGTCTTTCTAAATATGTGATCTTTATCATGTGACTCCCACCTAAAACCCTCATGCCTATGGGATAAAGACAGAACTCCTTGCCATGGATATAAATAAAAACATAGAGGATACAGATAACATAATGAAGTGTGATTTCTCAGTTATATATGGAATCATATTCCCCACAAAACCAGGATGCTCATTCTCTCAAAAGGCCAGTGAGACATCTACACAAGCTGAAATTTTATAGTAATAACCTCCCTGAAGCAGAAAGTTTATCAACCACATTTTCTGACTGCAATGGATCAATGCATTAAAATTCAAACTTACAAATAGAATAATATTTGCCAAATACTTTAAAAATTTGAGATGAAAATAAAAAAACCCTCCAAAACCTAAAGCAACTTAAAAAAACCTGTGATGGGCAGAAAGGGAATCAAAATAGAAATGACAGGTTATTTTAAATTATTATAAGCCTGAAACCCTGCATAGCGAAAGTTATGGAATGTGACAAAATCTCTTTTTAAAGCATGCTTCGTATGCTCAATGGACTTTATTAATTAGAAAAAGTGAAAAGTAATAATTGAATTCAAGAAGCAAAAGGAATAAAAATAAAGAAAACCAAGGAAGGTAAGAGGTAAGAATCAGCAAAAATAAAACCAGAAATGAATGAATTAGAAAGAAAAAAAAAAAGAGGTGGTTCTTTAAAAATACCACCCCCCCAATTAAAAAGATTATACTTTGACAAGAAAAATATTTCATGTATCAGTTTTCTATGGCTAGTGTAACAAATAACCATCAATTTCGTGGCTTAAAAGAACACAAATTTATTCTCTTACAGTTCTGAGTCAGTTTCAGTGAGCTACGGTCACTGTCACGGTGTGGGCAGGGCTGACATCTTTTGGAGGCTCTAAGGGAGAGTATTTCCTTGCCTTTTTAGATCCTGGAGGCATCTGCATTCCTTGTCTCATGACCTCTTCCTCACATCACTCTAACTTCTTGCTTCTGTCATCATATCTCCCACTTCCTTCTTTGACTTTCCTGCCTCTCCCCCCACCTTTTTTTTTTTTTTTTTTTTGCGGTACGTGGGCCTCTCACTGATGTGGCCTCTCCCGTCGCGGAGCACAGGCTCCGGACGCGCAGGCCCAGCGCCTATGGCTCACGGGCCCAGCCGCTCCGCGGCATGCGGGATCCTCCCGGACCAGGGCACGAACCCATGTCCCCTGCATCGGCAGGCGGACTCTCAACCACTGCGCCACCAGGGAAGCCCCTGCCTCTCCCCCTTTTATAAGGACTTTTGTGATTCCATATAGGAGTCACCTGGTTAATCCACACTAATCTCGTCATTTCAAGATCCTTACCTTAGTCGCATCTATAAGTCCTTTTTGCCTTACAAGTTGAAATTTACAGTTTCTGGGGATTAGGACAGGGATATCTTTTGGGGGAGATTTTATTCAGCCTACCACAGTGCATAACCACAAATGTTTTCAAATTAAATATTAAAAACGTTAAGGAAATATTATATGCAGCATGATTCCAATAAATCTGAAAATCTAGATGGAATGGTTTTCCTCATCCTGGGAAACTGAAAATGTTTCCAAAACATTCCAAAATTGACTCAAGAATATATAAAAAATAGACAACAAATTGCCCCTTCCCTTTGAGGCTCACCAAAAAGGCACCAGGTCTGGATAGTTTTGTGGGCAATTCCATAATAACAAAAACAGAATACTGAGATCACATACATTTCTCCAGAGCGTAACAAATATGGAATATCTTCAACCTCAATTTTTGACTCATAATGAAACTTGACAAAGTATCTCAAAGGAAAAATAGAGATCAATTTCACTTGACTAAAGACATAAAAATCCTGAGAAAAATATTAAGTCAAATATAGCAATATAGAGAGACCCTCAAGATGGCGGAGGAGTAAGACATGGAGATCACCTTCCTCACCACAAATGCATCACAAATACATATACATGTGGAACAACTCCTACAGAACACCTACTGAATGCTGGCAGAAGACCTCAGACTTCCCAAAAGGCAAGAAACTCCCCACGTACCTGGGTAGGGCAAAAGAAAAAAGAAAAAACAGAGACAAAAGTATAGGAAGGGGACCTGCACTTCTGGGAGGGAGCTGTGAAGGAGGAAAGGTTTCCACACACTAGGAAGCCTCTTTGCGGGCGGTGACGGGAGGTGGAAGCAGGGAAGCTTCGGAGCCATGGAGGAGAGCACAGCAACAGGGGTGCGGAGGGCAAAGCGGAAAGATTCCCACACAGGGGATCGGTGCCAACCAGCACTCATCAGCCCGAGAGGCTTCTCTGCTCACCCGCCGGGGCAGGCGGGGGCTGGGAGCTGACGCTCCAGCTTCGGAGGTCAGACCCCAGGGAAAGGACGGGGGTTGGCTGTGTGAACACAGTCTGAAGGGAGCTAGTGCACCACAGCTAGCTGCGGGGGAGTCCAGGAAAAAGTCTGGAACTGCCTAAGAGGCAAGAGACCATTGTTTCAGGGTGCACGAGAAAAGAAAAGGGGAATTAGAGCACTGCCTAAACGAGCTCCAGAAATGGGTGTGAGCTGTGGTTATCAGCACAGACCCCAGAGATGGGCATGAGATGCTAAGGCTGCTGCGGCCGCCACCAAGAATCCTGTGCGCAAGCACAGGTCACTATCCACATCCCCCCTTCCGGGAGCCTGTGCAGCCCACCAATGCCAGGGTCCCGTGACCCAGGGACAACTTTCCCAGGAGAACACACGGCACCCCTCAGGCTGGTGCAACGTCATGCTGGCCTCTGCACTGCAGGCTCACCCCGCATTCCGTACCCCTCCCTCCCCCCGGCCTGAGTGAGCCAGAGCCCCCTAATCAGCCGCTTCTTTAACCTCTCCTGTCTGGGCGAAGAACAGACACCAGAGGGTGACCTACATGCAGAGGCGGGGCCAAATCCAAAGCTGAGCCCCGGGAGCTGTACAAACAAAGAAGAGAAAGGGAAATTTCTCCCAGAAGCCTCAGGAGCAGCGGATTAAATCTCCACAATCAACTTGATGTACCCTGCATCTCTGGAATACCTGAATGGACAACGAATCATCCAAAAATTGAGGCAGTGGACTTTGGGAGCAACTATAGACTTGGGGTTTGCTTTCTGCATCTAATTTGTCTCTGGTTTATTATCATTGGTAGATTTGTTTATTGATTTGGTTGCTCTCTTTCTTTTTATATATATATAGACATGTTTTTCCTTTTTCTCTTTTTGTGAGTGTGTATGTGTATGCTTCTTTGTGTGATTTTGTCTGTATAGCATTGCTTTTACCATTTGTCCTAGGGTCCTGTCTGTCTTTTTGTTTTTTTTAGTGTAGTTTTTAGTTCTTGCTATCATTGGTGGATTTGTTTTTTGGCTTGGCTACTCTCTCTTCTTTCTTTCTTTTTAATTTTATTACTTAAAAAATTTTTTTATTTAAAAAATATTTTTTTATTTTTAATTTTAATAAGTATTTGATTTTTTCTTTCTCTCTCTCTCTTTCTTTCTTTCTTTTTTTTTCTCCCTTTTCTTCTGAGCCATGTGGCTGACAGGGTCTTGGTGCTCTGGCCGGGTGTCAGACCTGTGTCTCTGAGGTGGGAGAGTCGAGTTCAGGACATTGGTCCACCAGAGACCTCCTTGCTCCATGTAATATCAAACAGTGAAAGCTCTCCCAGAGATCTTCATCTCAACACTAAGACCCAGCTCCACTCAACGACCAGCAAGCTACAGGGCTGGACACCCTAAGCCAGACAACTAGCAAGACAGGAACACAATTAGCAGAGAGGCTGCCTAAAATCATAATAAGGTCACAGAGACCCCAAAACATACCACTGGATGCAGTCCTGCCCACCAGAAAGACAACATCCAGCCTCAACCACCAGAACACAGGCACCAGTCCGCTCCACCAGGAAACCTACACAACCCACTGAACCAACCTTAGCCACTGGGGTCAGACACCAAAAACAATGGGAACTGTAAACCTGCAGCCTGCGAAAAGGAGACCCCAAACACAGTAAGTTAAGCAAAATGAGAAGACAGAGAAACACATAGCAGATGAAGGAGCAAGGTAAAAACCCATCAGACAAAACAAATGAAGAGGAAATAGGCAGTCTACTGGAAAAAGAATTCAGAGTAATTATAGTAAAGAGGATCAAAAATCTTGGAAATAGAATGGAGAAAATACAAGAAATGTTTAACAAAGACCTAGAAGAACTAAAGAGCAAAAAAACAATGATGAACAATACAATAAATGAAATTAAAAATTCTCTAGAAGGAATCAATAACAGAATAACTGAGACATAAGAATGGATACGTGCCCTGGAAGATAAAATAGTGGAAATAACTACTGCAGAGCAGAATAAAGAAAAAAGAATGAAAAGAATTGTGGACCATCTCAGAGACCTCTGGAACAATATGAAATGCACCAACCTGCAAAATATAGGGGTCCCAGAAGAAGAAGAGAAAAAGAAAGGAACTGAGAAAATATTTGAAGAGATTATAGTTGAAAACTTTCCTAATATGGGAAAAGAAATAGTCAATCAAGTCCAGGAAGTGCAGAGAGTCCCAAACAGGATAAATCCAAGAAGAAACACACCAAGACACATATTAATCAAACTATCAAAAATTTGATACAAAGAAAAAATATTAAAAGCAGCGAGGGAAAACAACCAATAACATACAAGGGAATACCCATAAGGTTAACAGCTGATCTTTCAGCAGAAATTCTGCAAGCCAGAAGGGAGTGGCAAGACATATTTAAAGTGATGAAAGGGAAAAACCTACAACCAAGATTACTCTACCCAGCAAGGATCTCATTCAGATTTGATGGAGAAATTAAAACCTTTACAGACAAGCAAAAGCTAAGAGAATTCAACACCACCGAACCAGCTTCACAACAAATGCTAAAGGAACTTCTCTAGGCAGGAAACACAAGAGAAGGAAAAGACCTACAACAACAAACCCAAAACAATTAAGAAAATGGTAATAGGAACATACATATCAATAACTACCTTAAATGTAAATGGATTAAATGCTCGAACCAAAAGACAAAGATTGGCTGAATGGATATAAAAACAAGACCCATATATATGCTGTCTACAAGAGACCCACTTCAGACCTAGGGACACATACAGACTGAGAGTGAGGGGCTGGAAAAAGATATTCCATGCAAATGGAAATCAAAAGAAAGTTGGAGTAGCAATTCTCATGTCAGACAAAATAGACTTTAAGATAAAGACTATTAAAAGAGCAAAGAAGGACACTACATAATGATCAAGGAATCAATCCAAGAAGAAGATATAACAATTGTAAATATTTATGCACCCAACATAAGAGCACCTCAATACATAAGGCAAATGCTAATAGCCATAAAAAGGGAAATAGACAGTAATACAATCATAGTAGGGGACTTTAACACCCCACTTTCACCAAGGGACAGATCATCCAAATTGAAAATAAATAAGGAAACACAAGCTTTAAATGATATATTAAACAAGATGGACTTAACTGATACTTATAGGACATTCTATCCAAAAACAACAGAATACACTTTCTTCTCAAGTGCTCATGGAACATTCTCCAGGATAAACCATATCGTGGTCACAAATCAAGCCTTGGTAAATTTAAGAAAGCCGAAATCATATCAAGTATCTTTTCCAACCAAAATGTTATGAGACTAGATATCAATTACAGGAAAAAATCTGTACAAAATACAAACACATGGAGGCTAAACAATACACTACTAAATAACCAAGATATCACTGAAGAAATCAAAGAGGAAATCAAAAAATACTAAGAAACAAGTGACAATGAAAACACAATGCCCCAAAACCTATGGGATGCAGCAAAAGTAGTTTTAAGAGGGAAGTTTATAGCAATACAATCCTACCTCAAGAAACAAGAAACATCTCAAATAAACAACCTAACCTTACACATAAAGCAATTAGAGAAAGAAGAACAAAAAACCCCCAAAGTTAGCAGAAGGAAAGAAATCATAAAGATCAGATCAGAAATAAATGAAAAAGAAATGAAGGAAACAATAGCAAAGATCAATAAAACTAAAAGATGGTTCTTTGAGAAGATAAACAAAATTGATAAACCATTAGCCAGACTCATCAAGAAAAATAGGGAGAAGACTCAAATCAATAGAATTAGAAATGAAAAGGGAAAAGTAACAACGGACACTGCAGAAATACAAAGGATCGTGAGAGGTTACTACAAGCAACTACATGCCAATAAAATGGACAACCTGGAAGAAATGGACAAATTCTTAGAAAAGCACAACCTTCCGAGATGGAACCAGGAAGAAATAGAAAATATAAAGAGACCAATCACAAGCACTGAAATTGAAACTGTGATTAAAATCTTCCAACAAACAAAATCCCAGGACCAGATGGCTTCACAGGCAAATTATATCAAACATTTAGAGAAGAGCTAACATCTATCCATCTCAAACTCTTCCAAAATATAGCAGAGGGAGGAACACTCCCAAAATCATTCTACGAGGCCACCATCACCCTTATACCAAAACCAGACAAAATGTCACAAAGAAAGAAAACTACAGGCCAATATCACTGATGAAAATAAATGCAAAAATCCTCAACAAAATACTAGCTAACAGAATCCAACAGCATATTAAAAGGATCATACACCATGATCAAGTGGGGTTTATCCCAGGAATGCAAGGATTCTTCAATATATGCAAATCAATCAATGTGATAAACCATATTAACAAACTGAAGGAGAAAAACCATATGATCATCTCAATAGATGCAGTAAAAGCTTTTGACAAAATTCAACACCATTTATGATAAAAGCCCTCCAGAAAGTAGGCATAGAGGGAACTTACCTCAACATAATAAAGGCTATATATAACAAACCCACAACCAACATTGTTCTCAATGGTGAAAAACTGAAACCATTGTCACTAAGATCAGGAACAAGACAAGGTTGTCCACTCTCACCACTGTTATTCAACATACCTTTGGAAGCTTTAGCCACAGCAATCAGAGAAGAAAAAGAAATAAAATGAATCCAAATCGGGAAAGAAGAAGTAAAGCTGTCACTGTTTGCAGATGACATGATACTATACATAGAGAATCCTAAAGATGCTAACAGAAAACTACTAGAGCTAATCAATGAATTTGGTAAAGTAGCAGGATACAAAATAAATGCACAGAAATCTCCTGCATTCCTATACACTAATGATGAAAAATCTGAAAGAGAAATTAAGGAAGCACTCCCATTTACCACTGCAACAAAAAGAATAAAATACCTAGGAATAAACCTACCTAAGGGGACAAAAGACCTGTATGCAGAAAACTATAAGACACTGATGAAAGAAATTAAAGGTGATGCAAACAGATGGAGAGATATACCATGTCCTTGGATTGGAAGAATCAACTTTGTGAAAATGACTATACTACCTAAAGCAATCTACAGATTCAATGCAATCCCTATCAAACTACCAATGGCATTTTTCACAGAATTAGAACAAAAAATGTCACAATTTGTATCGAAACACAAAAGACCCCAAGTAGCCAAAGCAATCTTGAGAAAGAAAAATGGAGCTGGAGGAATTGGGTTCCCTGACTTCAAACTATACTACAAAGCTACAGTAATCAAGACAGTATGGTACTGGCACAAGAACAGAAATATAGATCAGTGGAACAGGATAGAAAGCCCAGAGATAATCCTATGCACAGATGGTCACCTTATCTTTGATAAAGGAGGCAAGAATATACAATGGAGAAAAGACAGCCTCTTCAATAAGTGGTGCTGTGAAAACTGGACAGCTACATGTAAAAGAATGAAATTAGAACACTCCCTAACACCATACACAAAAATAAACTCAAAATGGATTAAAGACCTAAATGTAAGGTCAGACACTATAAAACTCTTAGAGGAAAACAAAGGCAGAACACTCTATGACATAGATCACAGCAAGATCCTTTTTGACCCACTTCCTAGAGCAATGGAAATAAAAACAAAAATAAACAAATGGGACCTAATGAAGCTTAAAAGATTTTGCACAGCAAAGAAAACCCTAAACAAGATGAAAAGACAGTCCTCAGAATGAGAGAAAATATTTGCAAATGAAGCAACTGACAAAGGGCTAATCTCCAAAATATACAAGCAGCTTATCAGCTCAATATCAAAAAAACAAACAATGCAATCCAAAAATGGGCAGAAGACCTAAATAGACATTTCTCCAAAGAAGATACACATTTTGCCAACAAACACATGAAAGGATGCTCAACATCACTAATCATTAGAGAAATGCAAATCAAAACTACAATGAGCTATCACCTCACACCAGTCAGAATGGCCATCATCAAAAAATCTACAAACAATAAATGCTGGAGAGGGTGTGGAGAAAAGGGAACCCTCTTGCGCTGTTGGTGGGAATGTAAATTGATACAGCCACTATGGAGAACAGTATGGAGGTTCCTTAGAACACTAAAATATAACTACCATATGACCCAGCAATCCCACTACTGGGCATATACCCTGAGAAAACCATAATTCAAAAAGAGTCATGTACCACAATGTTCATTGCAGCTCTATTTACAATAGCCAGGACATGGAAGCGACCTAAGTGTCCATCAACAGATGAATGGATAAAATGTGGCACATATATGCAATGGAATATTACTCAGCCATAAAAAGAAACGAAATTGAGTTATTTTTAGTGAGGTGGATGGACCTAGAGTCTGTCATACAGAGTGAAGTAAGTCAGAAAGAGAAAAACAAATACCATATGCTAACACATATATATGGAATCTAAAAATAAATAAATAAATGGTTCTCAGGAACCTAGGGGCAGGACAGGAATAAGGACGCAGACATAGAGAATGGACTTGAGGACAAAGGGAGGGGGAAGGGGAAGCTGGGACGAAGTGAAAGAGTGGCATGGACATATATACACTACTAAATGTCATATAGATAGCTAGTGAGAAGCAGCCACATAGCATAGGGAGATGAGCTCGGTGCTTTTTGACCAACTAGAGTGGTGGGATGGGGACTGTGGGAGGGAGATGCAAGAGGGATGATATATAGGGTATATGTATATGTATAGCTGATACACTTTGTTATACAGCAGAAACAACACACCATTGTAAAGCAATTATACTCCAATAAAGTTGTTAAAATGAAACAAAAAAAAGCAATACTGTTGCAATTCACAAGAGATATGAAATCATGATTCACACTGTTAGTCATAGTAAATAAAGACTTCCTCACTTTAAATTTTTTTATAGAAATGAGAAAGAGCTTGGATATTAGTTTTTGTTTACTTATCAAATTCCTAATTATGCACTTACTTTTACCTTCCTTAAATCATTTCTGTAATTTTTACTTAATAAATTCCATTTTACTCTAAAAAATAGCAACATATTAAAGGAAGAATATGCCATATACAAGGAGGTTTTATTCTAAGAATAAGTATGGAAGTTTATTTCAACATTAGGAAATTTATTAATTTTTTAATATAATACATATTACTACCTAAATATGTTAAAAGAGGAAAACAGATATGATCCCTTTATCAGGGTCTAAAACTGCATTTTACAAAATTGAACATCCAGAACTGAAAATAGTAATTTAGAAAACTTTAGTATATTAAAGATAGAAGAAAATTTCTTAACACAAAAAAGTATCAGAAACCTATACTAATCATCAGAGTAAACAGTAAGAGGGCTGCACTGGCTAAATCACGCCTCTCCAATACTATTGTCATTCAGTTATTATTGTTGAGGTTTAGCTAAAGAAATACTACAAGAAAAGTAAATAAGAGATAAATATTGCAGAGTAAGAGCCAAAAAAGTTCATTATTGATTACAGTATTATTGTAAACCTAGAAAATCTAAGTTAATCAAAAAAGAATGTACTAGATGAGAGCTCAGTAAATTGGCTGTATAAGACAAAAATAAATAGTTTTCTTATGCGTTAAGAATAACCAACTGGAGTCAAAGAATGGGGAAAAAATCCTATTTGCAAATGTAGCTAGTTGCTGGAAATTAACAAAAGCTTGAAATATGGAAGAACTATATAAAAACATTATGACATGCTATTGAATGAGCTAAGAAAGTAACTGAAAAAATGGGAAACATACCATATTCTTGCTGGAAATATTCGTTCTCACAAATGTGTCTTTTATCCCAGATTACCTATTAATTTATGGAATGCCATTCAAAATCTCAGTGGGATATTTTTGAAGTTTAAAAATTGATTCTAAAGTTCATCTTGAAGACTGTATACAGAAATAGTTCATAAATTTTGGAAAAGAGGAGAATAATGATGGTAGGGTTTGCTTTGTTGTCTATCAAATATACTACGAAATATTTTATTAGTACAGAAATTGATAAATTAATCAAACTTAATTCTAGAAGGATTTTGATTTAAATACTATTATAAACTATAGGAAACAAGGAAACTCTTCTTTAAACTCAGTAAGGTCGCAGATCTTTCTAAAAATTTTCTCAAAAATTACACTAAGGCTGGAAACCTTTAAAAAACTGACAGATTTGACCACACAGTAATTGTATACTTTTCCACATCGAAAGACATCATTAACACAGTTAATAGACCATCAACAAACTGGAAAAATATATTATGTGAGTTAGGCAAAGATTTAGCAATCACAATATATAAAGAACGCCTACACATCAATAAGAAAAAGGTAAATAGCAGCAAAATGATGCTAATTGATGATTCACAGAAAAATACGAATTTCCCATAAATGTAAGAAAAGTTCTTCCACTTATGAAAAGAAATTCATATTAAATCTGTAAGATCCTACTTTTCACTTCTTAGAAACAATGGTAACATTTATGTTTTGAGAATGTACAGAAACATATGCTGTTGGCGAGGGTATAAATTGGTTGGTGTAACCATCTGTAAGGACAGCTTATCCATGTGTATCAAATTTAAAATGGGCATTCCCTTTGACCTAGCAATTACACGTCTATATATTTATTCTATGGAAATAATCTCACAAGTTTGCAAAGATCTGTGTGCAATGTTAACTGATATATTATTTATAATAGCAAAGAATTTAAACTGACCTAAAGGTCTACCAGTTAGGGATTTGTTTTAATACATATGACTGATTCAAATCTTGATGAATTAATATCAAGGATGAGCTTGATATTTTCAGGCCCTTGATAAGGGCCTGAACTTAATATTTTCAGGGCTGAGGGTAGGAGTACAAATAGAGGGTGACGTAATTCAATATACAAAAGGTACAAATTAACCAAGTGAATTGTTAAAATAAAAATATTCTACCCTTCCACCTTGATAAACATAACATCAAACATGGGTAAAACTGCAGTTTTATTTGGCTAAAGTTTGGCAAATAGCAAAGACGACCGAATTTAATTGTTATCATACATCTCTCCATGCTCTGTTGATGGACCAGTGGTTTCTAAGTGAGTGATTAAAAAAAAGACATTCTTCATCATGACAGCTATGTGTTTATTCCATAAAATTTATTTTTCTTGTCCTTATTTCACTGAAATCACTAATCATATTGTTATAATTGAGATTTTTCACACAGTTTATGCTGTATTGACAATGCCAAAACAGAGAAACTTTCTGGAGTCCTTGTAGTTCTTATGTAGTCTTTTATTAATTTCAATTTGGAGAAATTGCTGGCTGAGGCAGTAGCAACTGGAATTGTTAATATCACAATTTAACATATGGTAAATTGTTAACAATGCTACTCAAAACAGTACAAAAGTATACATATACAATGTAATTAGGATTAATGCCTAATACAAGAGCTAAAAGACAACTTTTTAGCAAAAAATTACACCATTTTTATCATACTACCTTCTTTTTTTCCAACTCTGAAGTATAATCAACAAATAAAATTGTAAGATAATGTGTAGAATAGGATGATTTGATATACATTGTGAAAGGTTCATTCTGTTGAATTAATGAACACATCCATCACTTCACATATTCATCTCTTTTTTTTCTGAAAGAACTTTTAAAACAACTTCGTGTTTAAAAAAATAATACAGATTCAGAAATGAACGTGAATTTTACCTGTCCTGTTCAAACATTGAAATGGGTCACATATGATAAATTATCCTCGGTTCAGAAAACCTTACAGAGTCTATCATTTTCATCAGAAACATGGCTATCACTTACATCTTGGTTTTCACCATTTTTAGAGCAATACTAGATTCATTCAGAAAGGTGAAGAGTTGGTATCACGCTTTACCCTTTTCAATTTAGATATATAAATGTAAAGTAATATAAATAATAATGTAAAACATTCCTCAACTGCTACAGGCAGCTCTTGTACATACCACAATACCTCATGAATACCTCTGGAACAATGATGGGTTAGAAAATGAAGAGAATCAAGAAAATGTACACTTGGGCCTCTACTGGGAAACAGCAGTGCATTATGCAAGAACGTGGAGCATTCATGTCATTTGAGAGAAAGGATGGGGCTGGTTCCTTACTCCCTCCTCACTCCCTTACCCAGCCCTTCTGACTCTCAGATCATCTCTGTGATCTAAGATCTAAGGCTGTGTCAGTCCCTAATGTCTGTGGTGGCACAACCCACAAAACTTAGTGGCATCTGGACACAACGTCCTTGTATTTGGAAGGACAAGAGATGGAGAAAAAATTCCCTGGGGCCTGAACAGCGTTAGTCATGGGCGTGAATGTTTAGGGTAGTGAGTGGGTTATCCACCAGCTCTGAGGACTGGGTCCCGAGCCAATGCAACACAAGGAACATACCTCGGGCCACCTCTTTCTGACCTGAGGCATCTCCGTGGTTTCCTTGGCTGCGCAGAGCCTTCAAGAAACAGGTTAAGGCAGGAGAGTTAATGTCGCGACAAAGACCTGCAGTGGGTCACCCCTTGCTGCTGTCCTGATGACAGGGTGCATCCTTCATGTCGCCTCCTCCAAGCATTTGGCTTGGAACATGACGGAGCGCGGGGAGGGCTTGGAGATCCCCGAGGGTGGCAGGTGCTAGATATTAACATAGCAGCAACTTTTGTCAAGCAGAACATTCCCTCACGCTGCTGGTATCGAGCTCCCCAAGGCTGAGAAATAGGCAAAACTGGCTCACCGGCATCTTTACACTTCGCGGAACCTCTTAATGGCATCTCCCCCGCTGCTCTGCCCAGCAGCAGGCCGCCTCACAGGCTGGCTTGCTCACTCTTTCTCTCCTCCCTTTGCCTTGCCTCCTGTCAGTTTCCTTCCTCCCAGCCTTCCAGGCAGTGAGTCATTTTTCTGGAGTTGTCATTTACCACTCCGCCTAACTGTTACAGTTCAGCGTGGCCGAACTAATGATGCTGCAATTAAGAGTGATTAGGGTTATTGATAATAAGGAGACTTCATAAACTTGATTAAATGCACTCATTAATGAACATGTTGTGGGTGCCTGTGTGTGAGGGTGGGGTGGAATGAAAGGTGGGAAAAATGGGAAAAAGAATCTTTTTTTTTTTGCGGTACACGGGCCTCTCACTGTTGTGGCCCCTCCCGTTGCAGAGCACAGGCTCCGGATGCGCAGGCCCAGCGGCCATGGCTCACGGGCCCAGCCGCTCCGCGGCATGTGGGATCTTCCCGGACCGGGGCACGAACCCATGTCCCCTGCATCGGCAGGCGGACTCTCAACCACTGCGCCACCAGGGAAGCCCGGGAAAAGGAATCTTATGCCGTAGCTATCCTAGTGTAGATCTGAAGGTGGCTGAGCAGGAACATCGGGAGTCCCCGGGTGCTTAGACTTCGAGGAAATTGCAGCAAAATCCAGAGCACATCACTCATTTATATACGGTGTGAGTGGGGGTGGGACAAAGGCAAGGAGATGCTGAAATAGAGGAGCCCTAAGAGTCACCTGAAATGGTCCAAGCTTGAGATGTGCCTTGTCCTCACCTTTCCCGTGGGTGAACGGCTGAGGTTGTTATTAATTAACACAGCAAATCCCGCCCCCTCCCCCCGACCATTCCCCTGCCAGCTCATGCCTCTGCGCACGGGATTAAGGATGGCTGCAGCATCGCTGTGCTTTTGATCATCTCTCTGCTTGTTGGGGATAAAAGCACCACTTTAATAGCATCCTTCTCTGCCTCTCTCTTTCGGTAAGAGTCTGGAATGCTGGAGAGACAGAGGACATGGTCCTCGTCCTCCATGCCACATCTAGAAACCGTGGGGAAACCTTACAGCTCATTTCCTTCAAAGGCTTAGAAAAATCTTATTAACTCTGACCTCCACTTAGGGCTATGACAATTCAGAGGGGAGAGCTTCAAAGCTGATCTTCGCTTATAGATTCCAGATGGTGCAAATAAACCTGAGTTTAAATAAACTGAAAGAGATTTTTTTTTAGAAAAAATAAGAGAACGAGCTTTTTATAAGAGGAACCCCAATACACATCCCAAACTCTCACTTACCTGAGAGTAATACACTGTGTACAATGTACTCCTGCCTCAGGTCAGGCTCCCAGGAATTTTGAGACAAGCAGGTCATTAACTAGGCTGTGGTTACTGATACTTCCAAGCAGTTATACTGAACTTCTCTTACATCAGTCAATGGTTTTTTTTAGATGAATTGATGATATCCCCTCATTTAGCTTTAATTAGTCTGGGTTCATGAGTTTATGCTGTGTATCCTCAGACCATATTGTGACCCCACCTGGGAGAGGCCCCCCGAGCTGGGAAGGGTCTGCTTCCTGCGCTCCATGCAATGCCCTCTGTGGACTGAGGCTTCCCTGGTGGGGGGGAATTTAACATGTGGGGGGCACACCGCTTGCTTCTGCAGCAGAGCCACAACTGAAATGAAATATTGGAGCCGTTGTGAAAGATTTACACGGCCATAGGGTAACAGCATCCACCAAGAAAGCCCTTGGTGTTGGGTGACTACACCTCGGGGGTACGAGAATTGACAATAATGAAAGGAATCCCTGGGTCTCAGGCTTGGATGGTCCTTAAATTTCATCTCATGTTGAATCCCTTTAGCAGCATCCTGGTCATATGGTTCCGACTAGTCACCATTCAGGGAAGCCTGTTTTATTTGAGGGCAACTCAGGCAGTTAGAAAGCTTTTCTTTAGGCTGGGATGAAATCACCGGGACCTAAAAGTTATGGTGCAGGATTGCTTTGTAGGCAAGACCAAGTGATAATGAGGTCTTTTTGGTACTTGAGCAACTCAACTTCCTGGGATGGCTATCAAAGTGAGCCCCGTGGAGTACTCCTCTGGTGGGGAGAAGACTCCCTGGGATTCTGGTGGTCCTAATTTTTTCACTCAGTACTCATCTGTTGACCTTTATGCAAGGTGCACTGGAGGATAATTGGCTCTTGCCTTAGAGGAGCTCGGAAACATTGTAATGATTGGCAATATCATATTAGCTCATCATTAAACTGTAGAGCATTCAGAAAGAGAGAGAGAAATGCAATGTGTATCAATACCCTTAAGTCACATATACACTGTGACCAAGAAATTCCATATCTAGGAATTTAACCTGAGAAATAATTTTAGGCCAAGATTAATGTGCAGGATGTTCACTGCAGCATTATTTATAATAGCCAAAAATCAGAAATAACCTTAATGTCCAACTATAGGGGAACAGTTCATTTATGGTTAAATTCATTCAATGAAATATTATGCAGTCACCAACAACCATTCTTTCAAATAATTCTCTAATAAGGTCATGGGGAAATTCTCACAATGGGATCTTAAGTGAAAACAAACAAACACGATGTAAAACTGTATATTCAGCTTTGAATATCTATCTAACATCTGTCTATCATCCTATCTCTCTCTCTCTATATATCTATCATCTGTTGTTAACACTGGTGATCATTACCTTCTTTATACTTGTCTATATTTTCCAAAGTTTAGAATGAATGCAAAACAACATGATTTTTCATCATCAGAAAAACTCAATCTACATATTTTTCTTTGTTTGTCTCTATGGTAGAAAGGAGAAGGCAGGACCCAGCTGGATGGGAAGGTTAGGGCATTTGCAATCCAACCAGGGGGTAAGACTGAAGATGGAAGACTGCCCAGTGTTTCTGGCTTCGTGGTGCTCTGCCCTGAAGCCTGGAGGGGAAGCTCGTTGTGGGGAGGGACCTTTCAGAAAGACTCTGTAGGGAGGTGATGAAGAAGCAGGAAAGGCAGTCAGCAGTTACAGGCTCTCACTGGCATTGCAGGTGCCGTCCTGGTGAGATGCAAGGCTTGAAGGGGGCCCATGAGGACGCTCAGACCAGGTGGGGGAAGCTTGTCACGTGGTTCTCTTTTCAATATCCATCCCTCACATCCTAGGGTTTGACTTCCCCTGCCTTGATTTGAATTTAACTGATATTCCAAGGAACGTACTCATTCCAGCTTGCATGGTGCATTTTATCACACTTTGCTCAGAAGGATCCCATCTTTCCTCCAAGGTGCGGGCCTGGCCTCACTTCCTCTGACCACCAACCCTCCTTTCTCTTCTGAGTGCCTGTAACACCCCTCATCTACACTCCTCACACGCTGCCTTCAGTTATCCGCTACCTTCATGCAAGCCCATCTGACAATCTCATTAACTAGATGTTCAGGCTTGGGAGAGCTGAAACTCTACCTGAATCCCTTTATGTCCCCACATGAGCCCACTCAACTAACGCAGTGTCAAAACTGGAAGGCTGTCTCAACATGATTCCGCCCAGCTCTGTATTTTATAGGCTGTGAAACTGTGAGAGAGATTCGGTGACTGGTCCAAAGTCACCTAGTGATGGGTGAGAAGCAATTAATTCATTTAACAAGTATTTAGTGAACCTGTGTCTTCTGGCTTCAAGATCAGGATGCTCAGTAAATACTTCTTTGTTGTTGATTGAATGGATGACACACTGACTCTATCTTTGAAGTAGAACCTCAGATTTGACTATGAGGGATGTTTTCAGCACCAATTATTTGCCAGGCACCTTAGAGGCAACCAACCTTTCTTTATTCCTCCTATCCATCCTATGGCATCTTTATTTTTATAGATGATAAGACAAAAACTGAAGAGGATAGACAACTTGAGCATGGCACACAGATAAAAGGTAGGGAACCTAGAATTCAAATCGAGGCTTGTTCCTGGGAGTTCAGGGCTGTTGCCTTGACCCCAACTCCCAGATTGGGGGTCGGATGTTGGGAATCATACAGGGCGACCCTGATTTCACGGTCAATACTATTTGCTCTTCAGCCACCCAGTAAAGTTCTGACCAAAAATATCTGCCCCTTAGTGTCCTCTCATGAGCTGACCTTAAGATCATTTTCTTTTCACACAAGGAGACCTGGCATTCGGTTCAAGATAGGAAATAGGTGAGGCCTGTTTTCCTCCGGTGGCTTTGCTCCTTTGCCATTGAGGTCTGCAGTCTAGAAAACAATTGCAGTCAGCCTGCACCAGGAGAGAGAAAGAGAAAATTCTATCATGTCAGAATAATGAGATCTGTGATTTCAGCACTTACTGGGTCAACACACAATGTGTTATCTGCAATGCTCTCCTCCTGGCATTTGGGGAAATTGCATTTATGCAGAGGACACAGGGCACAGAAATGTGGGACTCCACTGATGCCACTCAGAGCTGACAGATCGCAGCCCTCCTGCCAGAAATGGCCCGCGGTGGCCTCTAGGAGGACAGAGGTATGGTTTGGCCTGATAACAGTGGGGCCCTCCCAGCTCCTGAGGCCCTGCTACTCCAGTGGTAAGGGGACATCCCAGAATTTCCCGGGCGGTTAGTTGGTTGTTTGATTGGTTGGTTGAGAAGATAGATGTAAAGTGACCTCTTCGGGGTCCTGTGTGTGCAGAATGAGGTTTTCTTTCAACCCAAGATCTTCCAGAGCCCCTCTCCCCCAAGTCTTTCCCGTCACAGCAGATGTCTGACAACAGCCCTGGGCTTCTTTGGGTATAAGTTTCAATTTTTGCTGGGGACTTCCCTCCCTCTCCAATTCCTGCACACAGAGGCCCATGAGCACCCTAGGAATGTGGCTTGTTGCTCTGAAGCTGACTCAGAGGCAGAGAGTTTATCGCCCTTTCAGATGTGTTCCTGCATCCTTCCTCCTGTCTCGCCGCTCTCTTTATCTGCAGTGGCAGTGATGAAGTGATTGATTACCCTGCCTGAGACATCTGTGCGGTTTTATATTTAATCCTGCTCACAACAATAGGCAGATTGACGGGGAGGTACTTACACGTGCCCCCCCCCCCCCCCCACACACACAATGGACCAAAGCAGGGAGTGATTCTCCCCTGGACATGACATTTCAAAGATTTCTCTCTGCTCGCAACCTGGGAACCGTTTTCTCATCTGTTTCTGTGGCAGAGAGCTAGCAGTTTGTTAAATGGCCCTGACAGCACATCACACATTCCTCGGAAGCTGATCTATCTATGACAGTCACATGAGGCCGTTGGACTGATGAATACCTTGCAAATATTTTTTTTGGAGCAGAACTCTTTTTCGAAATGAAATGAGAATCTTAAGCTGGAATTCCAATGTAAGAAACAGATTAGAGTGAAGAACTAATTCCCTGGCCAAGCTAACAGTTTGCTGTTTGGTCAGGTTCATGTTAAGATTTGCAGTGATTCTCTGTTTGCAGATAATCCTAAAGATGCCACCAGAAAACTACTAGAGCTCATCAATGAATTTGGTAAAGTTGCAGCATACAAAATCAATGCACAGCAATCTCTTGCATTCCTGTACACTAATAAGGAAAGATCAGAAAGAGAAATTAAGGAAATAATCCCATTCACCACTGCAACAAAAAGAATAAAATACCTTGGAATAAACCTACCTAGGGAGACAAAAGACCTGTACTCAGTGAACAGACACTGATGAAAGAAATCAAAGTTGACACAAATGGATGGAGAGATATACCATGTTCTTGTATTGGAAGAATCAATATTGTGAAAATGACTATACTACTCAAAGCAATCTACAGATTCAATGCAATCACCATCAAATTACCAATGACATTTTTTATAGAACTAGAACAAAAAAATCTTAAAATTTGTATGGAGACACAAAAGACCCTGAATAGCCAAAGCAATCTTGAGGGAAAAAAATGGAGCTGGAGGAATGAGACTCCCTGACTTCAGGCTACACTACAAAGCTACAGTAATCAAGACAATATGGTACTGGCACAAAACCAGAAACATAGATCAATGGAACAGGATAAAAAGCCCAGAGATAAACCCATGCACCACCTATGGTCAACTAATCTATGATAAAGGAGGCAAGGATATACAATGGAGAAAAGACAGTCTCCACAATAAGTGGTGCTGGGAAAACCGGACGGCTACATGTAAAAGAATGAAATTAGAACGCTCCCTAACACCATACACAAAAATAAACTCGAAATGGATTAAAGACTTAACTGTAAGATCAGACACTGTAAGACTCTTAGAGGAAAACACAGGAAGAACACTCTCTGATATAAATCACAACAAAATCTTTTTTGACCCACTTCCTAGAGTAATGGAAATAAAAACAAAGATAAACAAATGGGTCCTAATGAAACTTAAAAGCTTTTGCAAAGCAAAGGAAACTGTAAACAAGACAAAAGGACAGCCCTCAGAATGGGAGAAAATATTTGCAGATGCATCAATGGACAAAGGATTAATCTCCAAAATATATAAACAGCTCATGCAGCTCAGTATTAAAAAAACAAATAACCCAATCAAAAAATGGGCAGAAGACCTAAATAAACATTTCTCCAAAGAAGACATAGAGATGGCCAAGAGGTACATGAAAAGCTGCTCAAGATCACTAATTATTAGAGAAGTGCAAATCAAAACATCATCTTACACCGGTTAGAATGAACATCATCAGGAAATCTACAAACAACAATGCTGGAGAGGGTGTGGAGAAAAGGGAACCCTCTTGCACTGTTGGTGGGAATGTAAATTGATACAGCCACTGTGGAGAACAGTATGGAGGTTCCTTAAAAAACTAAAAATAGAATTACCATATGACCCAGCCGTCCCACTACTGGGCATATACCCAGAGCAAACCATAATTCAAAAAGACACATGCACCCCAATGTTCATTGTAGCACTATTTACAATAGCCAGATCATGGAAGCAACCTAATATCCATTGACAGATGGATGGATAAAGAAGATGTGGTACACATATGCAATGGAATATTACTCAGCCATAAAAAGGAACAAAATTGGGTCATTTGTAGAGACGTGGATGAACCTAGAGACTGTCATACAAAGTGAAGTAAGTCAGAAAGAGAGAAACAAATATTGTATATTAATGCATATATGTGGAATCTAGAAGAATGGTACAGATGAACTGGTTTGCAAGGCAGAAATAGAGACACAGATGTAGGGAACAAACTTATGGACACCAAGAGGGGAAAGTGGGGGGTGGTGGTGGTGGGATGAATTGGGAGACTGGGATTGACATATATACACTAATATGTATAAAATAGATAACTAATAAGATCCTGCTGTATAAAAAATTAAATTAAATTTAAAAAAGATCATAATGGAATGTTGTTTTCTCAAGATAAAAAAAAAAAAAAGATTTTCAGTGATTCTCAAGTACCTCTTGGGAGTCCCAGGAGTCTGTAATATTCATTTGGAAACCTACTGGAACGGTTGGTGAGCCCTTACCAACCAACCCTAAGGACCAGAGAGGTTAAGTGATTGACCAAGGTTACACAGCAAGTTGGTACTTGAGTTGGGTCTAAAAGCCAGGTTTTCTAAGCCCAGTAACATTAGCCATATTTATGCCTCTGTAAAGGGACGTGGAGTATTTTTTCCCATTGCCCTAGAATCAGTGATTAAGGTCCGTCATGTCTCTCGGTGTACACTGCCCTCCCATGTTTAATCTGGGCTGGCGTTATGACTCTACTTAGCCAGTAGAATGTGGCAAAGTGACCTCGTGTTAGTCCTGGTAGCTTTCACTTTTGTGCTTTTGTGAGTCCTCAGCCGCCATGTAGGAAGCCCAGGTACCCTGCAGAAGCCACATGGAGGGACCACGTGGAAAGTCCACGTGGAGAGCAAAAGGACTTGTGACTACATCATGGGCAGAGAGAAAGGCCCAGGTGTCCACCTGCCATACAGAGCCCGGTCTTCCCATCTTCCAGTGCAAGGCACCAGACATGTGAGTGAGCCCACTGGTACCTGCAGCCCAGTCCAAGCCCCAGATGACTGCAACCCCAGCTGACATCACATGGAGAAGTACAGCCATCCAGCCGAGCCCAGCCAACCCTCAGAATCGTAAAAAGTAATTAAGCTGCCCAGTTTGGGGGTGGTTTTATTAATCAGCAATAGATAACCAAAATCCGAGCTCCAGAAGCAAAGACTGTTAGATTCAAAAGCAGGCTTTCCACAAAATAGATTCCTGCGGGAATAGGAAGGGAAAGCATCCCCTCTAGCTCCAGGGAGTTATATCGTCCTGCTTCTCCATTCTCTTGGCCAAAGGGCCAGCTTCCACGAGGGACAGGAACACACTCTCTTCAGCTAGACCAGATAACAAGCAGCACATACAGGGCTGGGCAGCCAGTGACATGATCCAGTGGATGCAGGGGACTGATAATTGATGGTGGCAGTGATGACAGATCATCTTGTCTACCTAGAGACAACATTCCATCTTACCTGGAGCTGTCCCTGGAGAACAGTGGAGGCACCTTTCCTGCACAGCCAGGAGACCGGTAGAAGCCAGCCACTGAGAGCTGAGCCTGCTCCAGGCTGGAACCAGATCCCAGGGGCTTCTTTGATGATGATGAAATTGCCTCATAGTGATGTAAATTGGGCAGCCCTGTCCAGCAGCTGATCTTTTCGGGCAATTATTTGGAAGTAATGAAAGTGAATGCATGACATTTAAAAGGAACTCCTTTGTCAGCGGGAAAGCTGCCACACTCTCCCACACCTCTGAGAATACACTTAGCTTGAAATAATGTTCATTTTAGCCAAGTTGTAAATTACAAGTGTGTTGGGGTCCGAGAGGATTCATTACCATTTGGAAGGAGGTTATTGGGCCTTGTGCGTGGTTGCTCATATGGTGGGTGGTACGAAGTGGCCGCACTGCAAAGTCTGCAGCCAGGGAAGGCACCTTTCTCACTTTCTTTTTTGCATCTTTTCTCTTTTGCCTTCACAGCTCCTCTCTAGAGGCTTCTTACTGCTAATGTTCCAACAGAAACACCAGCGATTAAGGACACACTCTTGCAATCTGGTTTTCCCAATTGTTGCTTAGATTTGACCGGACACCATTAATGACAAAAGACAATAAGCCTGTTGACGAGCAGGCTGGCTGGGCCCTGGGTTGGAGGAGGGCAGGAAGGCTGCACGGCACATGCAGGATCAGCTGAGGGTCTTGGAAGGGGGGGCGGGCAGAGGGGCAGCTGCAGACTCAAGCAGGCATCAGCGTCGACCTTGCAGTGCCACGCCCCTGTCCTCATATTGGGCGAGGACGGTGTCACTCAGTTTCCTCCAGCCACTCTGGTTTTCCTTTCCTAGAGATTTGTAGACACTCAAGCCCCTGAGACTCAAGTTTAAAACAACCTCCTTTTCTTTCTTTTTTTTTTTTTTTGCGGTACGCAGGCCTCTTACTGTTGTGGCCTCTCCCGTTGCAGAGCACAGGCTCCGGACGCACAGGCTCAGCGGCCATGGCTCAAGGGCCCAGCTGCTCCGCGGCATGTGGGATCTTCCCGGACCGGGACACGAACCCACGTCCTCTGCATTGGCAGGCGGACTCTCAACTACTGTGCCACCAGGGAAGCCCAACAACCTCCTTTTCTTGGAGAGGATAGTCCTGGGATGGTAATAGACAACACAGATTGTTGACCTTGGACTCAGAAGGCCTAAACTTGAGTCCTGCTTCTGCTACAGACTCTTTATATGACCTCAGAGAGGTTTATTGGAGCTTCAATATCTCCATTTGTGAAATAGAGATTAAAAAAAAAATCCAAACTGTCCAATCAGCTCCACAGCATTGCCTTAAGTAGCAACACGAGATGATCCCTTCTGTGAACAGTTTCTAGGCACTGTGTGAAGGGCCGTCACTGGGTAAGCAGAGATGGGGAAGAAGTGGCCTTAGAAACACTCTGTAAGCTGTAGAGGGCATGGGTGTCCTACTGTTTTACTTAATTGCATGCTATATTCGTTTTGGATTGCTCCCTAACAAATTTAACAGCCATAAGTTAGTGGCTTAAGACAACACCCCTTCAATATCTCCCAGTGTCTATGCACCAGGGGTCCTGGTGTCGGGTATCTGGGTCCTGTGTACAGGGTCTTCCAGGCTAAATTAAGGTCCATCAGAGGGCTGTGATCTCATCTGAGGCTCTGGTCTGCTTCTAAGCTCAGCCAGGCTGTTGGCAGGATTCATTTCCTTGTGGTTGTAGAACTTATGTCCCTCTTTTCTTGCTGGCTGAGGGTCACTCACAGCAGCTAGGGGCCCCCCTCAGTTTCGAGTCACAGGGACTCAGCGTAGATGCTCTCACACATGGCAGCTTGCTTCGTCCAGGCCGGCAGGAGCAAGTCCCTCTGAATTTAACTTCACCTGATTATGTCAGACCCACCCAGGATAATTTCCCTTTGGATTAAGCCAAATTCAACTGACTAGTAACCTAATCGTGGGAGGGACATCCCGTACTAGTCACCATTCCTGCCCAAACCCGAGGGGAGGATGTTACACAAGGTGTGTACGTTAGGGTCCGGGAATCTTGGAATCCTGCCTCGTATAGATGCTCATTCTGAGATGGCCTGGATATCGCACCTGGGGCCTCTGTCTTTCTTTTGGAGGCAGCGGGGACCCGTGTCCTTTTACTGGCTTCAGCTACATGAGGGGAAAATGGCAAGGCTGAGGAGTTGCATCGCATGTCAGGCCTGGTTCCTTTCCCTCTGTTTCTCCCACTTGCTCCTTTGGTTACCAGGTCCTACGAGGCAACCCTTCCCTCAACAGGCTTGAGCTGTTGCTTCTCATTGTTAGAATCCTCAGCGAATGTCAGAGCCGGAAAGTTCCCTGGGTCTCATCCAGTGCAGCTGTTCCTATGAGAATGAGAACGTGTCTAAAACACAGACTCACAGGAGATCCTGGCCAGTAGGTCCACTTCGGGCCTAAGAAGCTCTATTTTTAACAAATGCCTCAGACGAATCTGACGATCGGCTAGGTTTAGAACAAACAGAACAAAACAAACAGAAAACCTTAAAATCCGAGGTCCAGAGACATGAGCTGACCTGCTCAATCTGAACGGCCTGGGGTGTCTTGCTTTGCCCTCTCCAGAGCTGGATTTGGAGTTTACAGGGCCTTTCACATTTCCCTCTCGGGGGTCCAATACAGCGCTTGTTGCCCTCTTAGAGCAGATGTGTGGGATCTGCTGTGATCAAGAGTGAAAGAGGATCCCTGGCTTGGGGCCACAGCGGGGAACCTCAGGCCCCAGCCGCCATCTCCCGCAGCCCCAGGGCAGGGCGATGGCATCAGGGGACGCTGGGTGCTTCACCTCTGTGTGTTGTCATCGACAGTTTCCCAAATCCCACAGCTAGGTCTCCCCAGCCACACCCTGAGTGGCTCGCAGGCCCCAACTGAGTTGTGGGTGTGAATTATTTAGAGGCATGAGTGGAATACGGTTGTATTGGTAACACAGACGATCAGTTTGTGGCCTTGGGGCTCCGCCATCGCGTGCTCCATCACTATTTTCTCCATGAATAATGGAGCAGCTGAATTACTCTGCGTGTATGGGATTCATACCCTGAGAAAACACGGTTGCTCTGAAATTAATTTTCTGTACTAAAAGAGTGACAGAAAATCAATTAATCGCATATTATTCTATACGGAGAGAGTGAAGGAAGCAGCGGAAATGGCTCAGGCCGTATGTCAGCAAATGCTCAGGGTGGTTGAGAGCTTTGCCGGGCTCTCAGCTCAAGTGAGTGGCACCAGAAGCCACGTGTCCCGCCAGGGAGGCGGTAGGTGGGCGCCGGGGGATGGCTCCCCAGGTCTGCCTCTGTGCTGTTTCCTCCTGAACTGGTGGTCACGTTTCTCTCTCCCTAACCCTCGCCCTTCTTCCCTAGAGCCACCTCCGTGGTAAGGAGAAGAATGAGTCTTCTCTGAAGCACTGTGGACCCCTGTGTCCCCAGAGCTCCCCAGCTCACCAGGAGGCCCCATGCCCATGAGGGTGAGGTTGACCTCTGTCTGCCTCCCTCAGGGAAGCTCCTCCCTTTACAGTTTTGCTTTTTCCACTTCCACCAAGATTACCTCTCAAGTAAACAATATCCTGTGTTACTTCTCTCTGAGGTTCAAACGCCCCGGGAGATCAGAAGGATTTTCTGTCCTGGGTAGCTGTAGATGAGCGGAGCCTAAACAAAAGAACGAGTCTTTCATGGTGGGATTTCAAGTGATGAGGCATTTGGTGGAGGGAGATAAGGGGCAGTTCGTGGGGCCTCAGATGGCGAGCTTTCCTGGACCTCTGAGATGACCACCCCCTGTGGGTAGCTATCTATTTTGCCTATCTATAAAATGGGTGTCTTTTTTTTTTAATAAATACATTTGTTTATTTATTTATTTATTTTGGCTGTGTTGCCGCACACGGGCTTTCTCTAGTTGCGCCAAGCGGGGGCTGCTCTTTGCTGCGGTGCGCGGGCTTCTCATTGCGGTGGCTTCTCTTATTGCAGAGCACAGGTTCTAGGCACGCAGGCTTCAGTAGTTGTGACACGTGGTCTCAGTAGTTGTGGCTCGCGGGCTCTAGAGAGCTGGCTCAGTAGTTGTGGTGCACGGGCTTAGTTGCTCTGCGGCATGTGAGATCTTCCCCGACCAGGGATCAGGCCCATGTCCCCTGCATTGGCAGGCGGATTCTTAACCACTGTGCCACAAGGGAAGTCCCTGGGTGCCTTTTTTGAGTAAATAAATCTTTTCTGCACATCGGCTGGGAAGAAGGCTGGGACACTCTTTGAAGATAAAATGTAAATGACAAAGGAGACAAAGGTATTTAGGGCTGTCCCCTCCTCTACTCCCCATCCCCGGGAGATCAAGGTGAACTGGCTTCTGTCCCCACCACTCAGCAACTCCGTGGCGGCCCCGCGGAGCTAAATACCAAACATCCTCGCACAGGGCAGCTGGGTGGCCGGGAAATAGAGGCAGGAAAGCCATGAAGCTGTGACGACCATGCCACCCCCGTCTCCTTCCCAGCCTCATCAGCTGGGGTTGACAGAGTCACCTGGACACAAGGGCTAATCACAGAGGGACCCAGGGAGAGTGAGAATGGACCGCGGAAAGGGAGCCACCAGCAGCATCAACTTCCAGGAGGAGGGAGGGTCGTTAGATCTCCAGCTAAAACTGTTTTCCCTCCCTGGACTTTTTCTCTCATTGGATCTGACATCTGCTGAATTGATGGGTTGAAGGCTAAGAAGGTTTTGAAGAAAGCCTTTCTTGCTGGCTCGTGTTTTCTGTGGCTGTTACACCTCATTCTCCTCCACTAAAAAGAACAAATGGTCTGCTTATCAGCTGCCTGAGCCCTGCCACGCCGGTGTCTCCCCCCCCCCCCCCCCCCCGCTACAGACATACATGCAGATGTGTCACATCTTCAGCTTCTGATGGGCGGCCTCAGCAAGGCGGGGCCAGGCAGCTGGCAGGCGAGGGTAGGGCAGGTCCCCGCTTGGCTCCAGTGCTCGAGTGTCCTGCTCTGGGGTGTCTGCGCGGTGGGTGTGCCCTGGAGTCTGTGACAGGAGATAACAAAGGTCCCCACGCAGGCGGTAGTACACAGGCTCAAATCAGGCCCTGCACCCGCATGGAGGGAGGCAGAGAGCGGGTGGTGGAGCAGCTGGGACTTCGAAGCCCGCCACCCGAGCCCCTGCTTTGGATCACAGATTGCTTAGAAATCCATTTCCCCCCCCAAAAGTCATATTAATTCACCATGGGAGTTCTCCTTTTAAAGGAACTAGACGTGGGATGGGGGCAGGGCACATTGGTTCACGCTCTGGTGAGGGAAAAATACCTTCAGTGATATGGACTTTTGTTTCTCCCAACTCTTGCGTAAGTAATAAGACTCTTGTTTTAAATCAGTGCTTTTCAGAAAGAGCATAGCCGCAGCCTGCAGGGTCTTTGACGAATGGTCTTTCGAAAGAGGCACACCTCCTGAAACTTGGGTATCAGATGCCCACTCCAGTCTCTGAGAAGGACCAGAAGCGGTAGCTCTGGCAGCCCTGGAGCAGGTTCTGGAGGGTGGGGTCTGGGCACCCGCGCCCGCTTCCCTTCCAGGAGAGGCCACAGGAGGCTCCGCTCTTCTGCCCTGTTCTGCAGCACCGCTGGGTTCCCTGCCTCAGTTGCCCCTTCGGGCCAAATGGAGGTGGGGGGCAGGCACTCACTCCATCAGGGATGGAGATTCAACTCAGAGAGTCCTTTGCACGCACGTGGGGGTACCCGCCCCGCCCTGCCCCAAGGGCCCCGCCTCCCCCCTCAGTGAATCACCAGGGGTGGGTCCAACCCAGGTCCCTCCAGCGGGGCAGTCCGACTCCATGGCTTCCATCTGCCCATGTTTATGGGCTATAAGTGGATCTGTTTAGCGGCTCATTAGAAAGGTGCAGCTCTTGGGCTCTTTCTCCCCTGGCAGGCTGCAGAGCCCCTTGCCAGACAGAGCTCCAGGGCTTTCCAAACCAGCCAGAAGTCATGCAGGGGGTGGAGCCAGTGAAGGGGGGATGGGGACTCGTGAGTGACCGCAGGCTCCTTGTGGGAAATTGAAAACAAACACAGCCTTCTTAGTAATGTTAGTGTCTCACCCACCTGCTGCATTTCACATCCTACTTCCAGAAACGCTGTCTCTGCTCTGGCGGAAGAGATGATTATTCCATTTTTACATATGAGAAAACTGGGGCACCACATGTTCAAGGGGGTATCTGGAGGAAACCCGGGACCCTTGGTTCCAGTCTCTGGCTCTTTTATTTTGCCAGGCTGTAAACGGGATGGAGACAGGTAGCTTGCCTGTTGATTGATTTCTACTACCTGCCCTAAGTAAAGACCAGCTGAAGTTTCCTTCCCTTCGGGCTCCTTGCTGATTGTCGAGATGGCCTCAGAGGGACAGCTATACAGATAGATGGACAGTCTTTCTACCAATTTGATTCAATAGACGCAGACAGAACCCACATTGTGGGCCAGCCACTGGGCTGCAGGGACAAGAACTGGGTGTTCCAATAAACAAGTTGGGAAGTAAGTATCCAAGGTTCTGTTGGCTCCCATCTCCTGGTGTCTATTGGCCATAAGAAATGCATGGTCACTTCTTGAGCACTGTCTGTGGTCTGAAACTAAAGCCTGATGCTTCACATCTATCACTTTACTTAAGCATCACAAATATACTTTTGAGAGAAGTAAAACAGTGACCCATTTTATAGCTGAGCAAACTGAGGCTCAGAGGAATCAGGCAGCTTGTCTGAGGTCCCACAATTAACAAGTGATAAGGATGGGATTCATCACAGGCCAGCCTGACACGGGGGACAGAGTGTGGACCATCTGTCCTGTCCCAACTTGTTCTTCTATGGGTTTAACTGAACCTTTTGATAAGGTTGATTTTGCAGTGGTGCTGACTGGTGCTCACGCCTCTTTTTACATCCACCAAGTCCCCTTCTACAGGATAGAGAGACCGACTCTCTAAAGGAAAGGAGACAGTGCCTCGTGACCAGCCTGGTCTGCTGAGCGTCCGTCTGGCAAGCTGGCTTGACACTAACATGCAGTTTGCATCTACATTCTGCTGGCTTCCAGCTCATGCCCTGTCTACATTGTGTCGTTCAAGGCCATTTTCTAATATATTCAAATGGAATACAATGTCTTAAAGTTGAGTTGAATAGAGGCACAGCTATGAATGGTGGAAAGAATTCACTGAACATCTCAGCCTCTTAACATCTAGGTTTGAGTCTTGAATGTATCCAAATTAGCTGTTCTCTGAGCCTCCATTTCTTTATTTATAAGATGGGTATGATTATATCGTCCTACCTTTCTTAGCTTGTATGTATATTAAACGAAATAATGCACAAAAGGTACCTCATGATTGGTAAAGTGTTGCAACAATATGATGGATAATTAGTATATATACTTTTTTTTCTTTCTTTGTCATCTTGGTTTCCTTCTTAGAAAACTGGAGAGAAATCTACACACCCTTCTTTAGGTTCCCCTTTTCCCCGCCAAATTGCCTGTGGAATAAAAAATTACCTGAAGGAAGAATTCTTTGCAAATGTGAAAAGGCATCTTAGACAACAATGGCTACTTTTTTAAACTTTTTAAAAAGCTACAAGTTGCCATGAAAATATATGGAACTTGCAAACAAGGAGCCCTTGGAAGGATGCATTACTGTTGAGTGGCATGAACTCACTAAGCTGAAACTGTCACTGGGCTTGACTACAGTGGGATGACATACTGGAATTCCAGTAAGCACAGTCCACGCTAGCAGCAGCGGACTTTTGTGTGGACAAAAAGGTCTGCTTTTGGGAGTTCCCTGGTGGTCTAGTGGTTAGGACTTGGTGTTTTCACTGCCAGGGCCCGGGTTCAACCCCTGCTTGGGGGACTAAGATCCCACAAGCTCAAAGTGCGGCCAAAAAGAAAAAAGGTCTGCTTTTGATGTCTTCCTCAGTCATCAATCCATCCCCATTTTTTATAAAACTGCTTTAAAATGGGGCTGTACCAGGTAACTGAGTGTGTTCACCGCCAGGTCTGTGAGACAATGATGACTCCAATGACAGCAGGTAGCACATGCTATAGAAAAACCCTCTCTCCGTTCTCAGATCTGACAAACAGGGGCCTGGCTTTGATGGGACAGGTGAGGTGACTTGCCTAATGTCACAACCAGGCTTTGGCAGGGCTGCGATATGGATTCAAATTTCCTGCCTCTCTGGCCCCCTGGTATTACTTTGTAATCCACTAATTAGCTCATCACCCATCATATTTGATATCTCCATTTGTATATAATATCTTCATTTACATAGAGTAAATACAAGGAAACTCTTGTTTACACTGAGTAGGGGATCCACCTATAAGGTGCACACAGTGTGTCTTGGGTTGGATAAAGGGCTGAATAAAGGTAGATTTTGACAGGAGGCAGGCTGGCCTGGGTCCACCCTGCTATCAAAGACAACCCCTTATGTGTACACTGCGGAGCGCTGGGCCCCTCTCTGACACTTGATAATTACAGTGACTAATTAATATGTCATTGGCCTCTAATCATGAACCCAGACAAGATTAGCAATGACGAAACCGTGGAAATTAATTTACAAACAGCTACATATTTCTCCTTGACCCGATGGGGCTCACACATCTCCTTTGCAAAGTGGAAACAGGAAGTCTGTACGCAGGAAACAGAGGGCCTAGGAAAAAGGAGAGGTTCACGGAGCCACAGCTGAACTGGGACGAAGCCCCTTCACGCCGCAAGTGGCCTCATGGAATGGGGTGGCCTGAAAGGGTTAGAAACTCAAAAGTAAAGTTAGTCAGAAAACTAAAGGACCCCTCCAACTCCAAACAGATTCAACTGGATGCAGAGTTTTCAAACAAAATGAAAAGCTGAATTATATGACTCAAGGGTAGGGACTTCCCTGGCAGTCCAGTGGTTAAGACTCCAGGCTTCCACTGCAGGGGGTGTGGGTTCGATCCTTGGTCAGGAACTAAGATCCCACGTGCCATGTGGTGTGGCCCAAAAAAAAAAAAAAAGTGATAGGTCAGAGTTAAAGATACAGGAAGTTAGAGGAAACCTGCATTGATGTCTCAGTTCTGCCTCTAACTAGCTGTTTCCGGTCAGCCTCAGGCCAGCTCAGGTGGGAAAAAGGAGGCAGGAGGGGCTTCCCTGGTGGCGCAGTGGTTGAGAGTCCGCCTGCCGGTGCAGGGGACATGGGTTCGTGCCCCGGTCCGGGAAGATCCCACATGCCGCAGAGCGGCTGGGCCCGTGAGCTATGGCCGCTGAGCCTGCACGTCCGGAGCCTGTGCTCCACAACGGGAGAGGCCACGACAGTGAGAGGCCCGCGTACCGCAAAAAAAAAAAAAAAAAAAAATGGAGGCAGGAGACAGATGTTTGGAGAATCATCCTCAGCGCCTCGCTCTTCCTCACCCTCGTCTTCTGTTCAGCCCCGAATCACACAGATGCACTCTCTGCCCCCTCCCTGCCGCCCCTCTGCCACTGCCCTACGTCAGGCCTAGTTGGCTTCTTATTTGTATTCTTGCAGCAGCTGCCCAATGGGCTCTATGCCTGTCGTTTCTCTCTAGGACAGTCTGTTCTCCACACTAAAGTAAAGCAAGGACAATAATCATAACAGCAACTAAATGCACCACACTCTCTAGCCGTCCAGGCTCCAGCATGGCTCTCGGGTTCCCTCACAATGTGATTTCAGCACCACTGGGCCATCAGTTCCTTCCTTATCCCAGCATCTCAGAGCATCTTACCTCTTCCAGCTGACACACTTGCCTGGCTTCTGCTCCCAAACCAAATGCACTTTTTTTTTCTTATTAATTATTAAATTTATGGTGACATCTATGAAACATTCCATTTGCTGTTTTAACCATTTTTAAAATTCAGTGGTACTAATTGCATTTGCAATGCTGTACAATCATTACCACTATCTATTTCTAAAACTTTTTCATCACCACAAGCAGAACCTCTGTACCCATGAAGCAATAACTCCCTGTTCCACCCTCCCCTCAGCCAGTGGCAACCTCTAATCTACCCTCTGTGCCTGTGATTTTGCCTATTCTAGGTATCGCATGTAAGTGGAATCCTACAATATTTGTTCTTGTGTATTTGGCTTTATTTCACTTAGCATAACATATTCAACTTTCATTCATGAAGTAGCATGTATCGCAATTTCATTTTTTATGGCTTAATCGTATTCCATTGTATGTATAGACCACATTTTGTTCATCCATTTATCTGTTGATGGACACATAAGATGTTTCCACCTTTTGGCCACTGAGAATAATGTTGCAGTGAACATGGGTATTCATGTACTTGTTTGAGTCCTTGTTTTCAGTGCTTTTGGATATACACCCAGGAGTGTAATTCCTGGGTCACATGGTAATTTCATATTTAACTTTTTGAGGAATCAGCCAGCCCGTTTTCCACAGCAGCTGCATCACTTTACATTTCCACCGGCAATGTACAAGGGTTCTGATTACTCCACATCCTCCTCAACACTTGTTATGTTCCATTTAAAAAATTATAGCCATCCTAGTAGGTGTGAAATGGTATCTTGTCCAAATTTTGATTTTATTGATAATTTCCCTAATGACTAATGATGTTAAGCATCTTTTCTTATACTTATTGGCCATTTTTATATCTTCTTTGGAGAAATGTCTATTCAAGTCCTTTGCCCATTTTTTAATTGGGCTGTCTTTGTTGCTAAGTGTGGGAGCTCTTTAAATATTCTGGGTATTAAGCCCTTATTAGATATATAATTGGTAAATACTCTCTTCCCATTATGTAAGTTGTCTTTTCACTTTCTTGGTAGTGTTCTTTGATGCACAAAAGGTTTTAATTTTAAATATCCAATTTATCTATTTTTTTCTTTCTCATTCTCATGTCTAAGACTTTATTGCCAAATCTCAGGTCATGAAGATGTACTCCTATGTTTTTTTCTAACAGTTTTATAGCTTTAGCTCTTATTTTTAGCTTACTGTCCATTTTAAGTTAATGTTTTGTTTTCTTTTTGGCTATGTCGTGCGGCATGTGGGATCTTAGTTCCCCAACCAGGGATCAGACCTGTGCCGCTGCACTGGGAGCTCGGAGTCTTAACCACTGGACCACCAGGGAAGTCCCTTAAGTTAATTTTTATATAGGTGTGGGTTGTGGTCCAACTTCATTCTCTTGCAAGTAGAAATCCAGTTACCCTAGAACCATATGTTGAGACCATATTATTTTCCTTTTGAAGGTTCTTTGCATCCTTGTCAAAATTCAATTGACTATAAATGTATGGGTTTATTTCTGGACTCTCAGTTTTATTCCATTAGTCTATATGTCTATCTCTATACCAGTATCATGCTGTTTTGATTATTGTAGCTTTGTAATGAGTTTCAGAATTGGGAAATGAGTCTTCCAACTTTGTTCTTCTTTTTCAAGATTGTTTCAGAATTCAGAGACTTTTGCAATTCCATATGAATTTGAGGACTGGCTTTTTCATTTCTGCAGAAAAAGGGAGTTGGAATTTTGATAGGGATTGCACTGAATCTGTAGGTCACTTTGAAAAGTAGTGACATTTTAATATTTTATTTTTCAATTTATGAACACGGGATAACTTTCCATTTACTTAGGTCTACTTTAATTTCTCTTAACGATGTTTTGTAGTTTTTAGCATACAAGACTTTTCCCTCCTTGGCTAAATCTATTCCTAGGCATTTTATTCTTTTAGATGCACCTATGAATGGAATTGCTTTCTTAATTTCCTTTGCATATAGTTTATTGTTGATGTATAGAAAGACAACTGGTTTTTCGTGTGTTGATCTTATAACCTGCAACTTTGCTGAGTTCATTTTTTAGTTCTAGTAGCTTTCTTTTGAATTATTTGGAATTTTCTACATATAGGATTACATCATCTGCAAATAGAGATAGTTTTACTTCTTTCTTTACAGTTTTAATGCATTTAATTTCTTTCCCTTGTCTAATTGCTCTGCTTAGAATTTCCAGTACAGTGTTGAATAGCAGTGGTAGAAATGGGCATTCCTATCTTGTTTCTGATCTTAGAGAGGAAAGCGTTCACTCTTTCACCATTAAGTCTGACATTACTTGTGGGTTTTCAAGAATGCCTTTTATTATATAGGGGTAGTTTCTTTATATTCATAGTTTTTCTGAGTGTCCTAATGCAATTTTATAGCATTGATAATTTACTTAAAATATCCCTTCTGTTTAGAAATGTATTCACTCTCATCTTCTAGGTAAAGAAATCCTTTCTCAAGCGTAGCCCAAATATCACTTCCTATGGGCACTTGTAAGATCTTTGTATTTAAAATCTTGTTTCATATTTATTTGCTCTTATGGCTGTGTGCTCTGCTAGTCTGTGATCTCGTTGAGCATGGAGACTGTCATATTCATTTTGCTGGCCCCAGAATCTAGGGCTGTGCTCAGAAAATGTTTGCTGGAAGAATGTTGGGTGGATAACATTCTATGATTCCTCAACATCTGAGTGTTCCTAAAATCTCTGGCTTAACATCCCCTGCTGGGCTACGGCAGGGAGAGTTACCCCCGCCATCTAACATGAGACACTGCTGCGATGTCCTTTGAGAGCCAAGGTCAGAAGAGCAGAGGTGGCCCTGGATGCTTCCTGGATGTTATGACACATCAATGCCAAGGTGGAAAATAGCCTCCCGCTGCTTCACAGTCAACACATTAAACGAGTAGAAGTTCACTACCAGGTGACCGCTCGTCCTAGATTCACTCTCCTATTTGCTCAAAAGCTTTGGCGATGCCAGGCTACCAAACCGTTTTCTTCCCTCATCATCAAATAAAATCAAGCCAACAAGTACTGACTGAATGACTCTTCTGTGCCAAACACATCGCTGGGAGCTCTGGAGGGACACAGAGAGCTCCACTTGATTTTGCCCCTTCCTTCCCATGTAGCATTTATGATAGTCCAGGAGAGGAAGGCTTGCAGGCCAGGTGGTGTTGGAGAGGACTCTATTAGTTTCTTGTTGCTGCTATAACAACCACAACTCAGTGGCTTAAAGCAACACAACTGTATCATCTCACGGTTCTAGAGATTAGAAATCCAAAATGCATTTCACTGGACTAAAATCAAGGTGTTGGTGGAGCTGGTGACTTCTGGAGACTCTTGGGGGAGGGGTCTGTTTCCCTGTGTTTCCCAGTGTCTGGTGGCTGTCTGAATTCCTTGACCCCTGATGCCAGCAATCACATTAGCCCGACCTCTGCTTCCATCATCACATCTTCTCTAACTCTGGCCTTCCTGCCTCGTTTCTTCACTTTCAAGGACCCTCGTGATTACACTGGGCCCACCCGTATAATTCAGGAGATTATCCTGAATTATTATCTCCCCGTCTGAAGATCCTTAAGTTAATTACATCTGCAAAGCCCCTTTGTCATGCACAGTAATAGAGTCACAGGTTCTGGGCATTAGGACACGAACATCTTTGGTCACAGGACTATGGACTGACTGATCTTTCTCTGACCAAAGACGGTCCCTTGCCACCAGTCCCACGGTCAAGTTCATGTAGCAAGTTCCCCTTCCATCTCAGGGTCTCTTCACTTTATAGAGGAGGGAACTGGAACCTTGGGAGAGAAAGTGACTGATGTCAGATCACATTGCTATTAGTCTGCAGGGCTTGGCCTAGGAACAGGCTGTCTGATCTAGAATCCAAAGATTCAATGACTTAGTGATTGACGGGAGAATGCAGGACAGGAGGAGACATTGTGAAGGGGCGATGGCCCCCACCCCTCTTTCTCTGGATGCAGGGAATCTCAGCCATTCATATGCAGATGAGCCTCTTTTCAGAGTCTGGATAAATTTAGCTGCCTTAGTCAAAGAGGGGCATATGTATTTTGTGAGTCTGTGTCTTCTTACTGTCCTGGGAGCACCCTGTATTTTTCCCTTTGTTCTCCATTCTACTCCAGTAGCCATAAGAACTTCACGTCTCTTCCTCCATAGCTCTTCACAAAGTCTGAACCAGCAGGGGTTTTCTCCTGAACTCAGAGGACCCTTAGGTTTCTTGGAATGGGCCAGTGCTCAGGAAACCCCTGCTCCCAGCTTGCTCAAGCCGACAGATTGCATTTCCCGTTCGCTCAGCCATCAGCTCCTGCCTTCTGTCACTCTGTGCCCACACACGGTCTCCCCACAGACATCCAGAAACCTGCCTCCTGCCCACCCTCGCCACTCCAGCGCTGCTCTCTGCTAGGAGTGACACCCTCTCTGCCTGCCGCTCCCCCCATCGTCTGACACTAACTCAGAGACTTGCGTCTGGGGCTGGAATTTTGTTGTTGCTATGGAAGTGGGAACCAGCTTAGCCTTCCAAACTCACAGAGTGTCCAAAAACACACACGGCATCTCGCGCTGACACGCCACTGACAACCCGCGATGACGGGGATGTACTTTTGAGTGTCATCTTGACAAGGAGCAGAAGCCTCTATCTGCCGGCCCATCCGCCTGGCCATCTGTCTCCCAAGATTGTCTGCACTCCACTGGCTCGGATCCTCAGCTTCCCTTGCTGGGGTGCTTGTCCTTGCTCGGCCTGGCTCCTTGCAGGGGCGAGCAGGAGCGAGCCCCTCACCAGCAGGGCTCTGAGGCCGGGAGGAGGTGGAATGGGGAGGGCTCTGGGGGAGCTCAGGGTCACTCTGACTTGGCAGCCCCGAGGCCACGGGTGGGCATCTCAGCCGGGTGGCAAAAGGAGGGGCGCCAGATCCCCTGCTTCGTTTGCGGCCTGCAGCCACAGCTTCTGGGATTTCCTCCGCTCTCGGGAAGGCAGCCCTTTGGGGAGACGCCAGCATATCCAGGTGGTTCGGGGAGGGCCACCACAGACACGTGGATTCCTTTGCTTCCTGTCTCCAGCTCCCTCTCTGAGGGAGGGATGGAGGAATTCCTGGCTTTGCTGGACTTCCCAGCCAGCTAATGTCACAGGCTACTCATCCCTCAAGGTGAAAACGAAGGATATGCAGAGCGGGGGAAGGGAATGTGAGCGTCCGGTGGAAGGAGAGATGGGGAGGGAGGGGGCAGAGGAGACAAAGATCTCTTCACACTTCCTGTCCGCAGACTTACCAGATTCTGCCTTGCACCCTAGGTCCTGTCCACTCTCCCATTAGGACACGGAGCAGGGCTTTCTGCCTCCCAAGATGCCTTCCATACCGCGTTAGCTGGGAAGGGACAGACAAGCACGTTACCACAGGGGTCAGCCCCTCCCCAGCCAGGGCTTCCTAGTACCCTATTTTGTATTCTTTCTGCAGTCTACAAAGAACTTTCTCGGCCTGCTCCATCTGTGAAGGGTCTTGGGGGACCCCGTAGTTTTCTGTGTTCCCTGAGCCGATTGGTCCAGGATGATCCCTTCTCTTCTATTCTCCTCCCTCACTCTTCTACCTCCGGAATACGGGTGCTTGGTTCCTGCCTCTGACTCCTGCACGGGTTGGCTGACACTTCCCTGTGGCGGCTGCCTGACTCCTAGCTGGGAGCTCTGGCTTCTGTCTGCCCTGGGCTCAGAGCCTGGAAGTATAGCCATCAGCACTGCATCTCCAAAATGACAGCTCTGCTCCTGATGCGGGGAGGCTACCGGCCCCAGCAATTATTAGCTGATAAATATTTGGCTTGTGTCTCCTCCTAAAAGAAGCCTCACACACGATGATGGCTGTCAGCTCTGGCTCTGGGAGCTAATTCCAGCCTCCTTGTCTGCATCTGGTACCAAGGCTCTCGTGTGACTGGTGGTCTCGCACAGAGGAAACAAAAGGTGTGTTGATAAGCTGACGGCATTTCGATGCTGCGGGAAGTGGCAGAAGGAGGCAAACGTGACCCGAGCAAAGCATCCCTGGGGCTCAAGCTATCGCTCTGTGGTTAGGGCTTTGGCGGTCACAGCTGATCTCTTGCCATCTAGCACTTGGACAATTCATCGTTCATTCTCAACAGGAACCAGACCAACCGAAGCCCTAGCTCAGTGGTTCTCAAAGCCAGCTGCCAACACCCACTCTGGAAACTTTTCAGGGCCTCCAGCCATAGCAAAGCAGTCCCCCTATAACCCACATTTACTGGGGAATAAAGTTACATAGCAGAACCTTAGCAAGACAACTAAAGTCAAAGGCACATCGACCACAGGAATCAGGAAGAAAAGAGAGTCAGGAGCAAGTCTTCCAGACGCTGCTCGCCTAACAGGTTTTGTGCTTAAAAATTTCCCATCCTGATTTCAAGGAGAAAGAAAACAAAACTTTGCTAGTTTAAGCTAAAATATTGGATCTATTGGAAATCAATATCATGTCTTATAATTGAGAGAAGATTTGAACAATCAGTTTTGGGCACTTGCAAAACGACTTCAAGGGACTTCTATCTAAATTGTTACTATTAAAGGGGACTCAATTCCAACTATTTTCAGTTTTTATTTCTCTCCCCCAGATTGAAAACTCTTGGAAGAGAGAATTGTATGAAGCCCGTCCGAGTTTGATGTCGGCCCCTCATCCATCAGCAATGCCTCGGAGTCTATAATATTCCCCAGAGAAGGGAGGTCATTGTGGGCCAAGCAGCTACCTTGAGAAGTAGCCAGAAGAAGGTCTGTATACCTCCGCATCCTGGGAGCCTTTCCCCAGGCCCCTGGAGCTTCACAAACACTCTGAGGCAGGCAATTGTGCAGAAGGTGTTTTCAGATTGAAGCCACCTCTGAGGAAGCTCCTTCCACTGCGGGGATCTATGTAGAACAGAGAATAGAAATAGCTAGGATTCTGAAATATTTATTGAGCACCTACTATGACCCCGGTGCTCTTTTGGATATTTGTATATTTCCATTAATGGAAAAAATAATAGAGACCCCAGCCCTCATGGGACTTACATTCAGAGCAGTAGAATTACATTGTTTGAAGAATTTACTGAAGGACTTGACAGCTTCCCAGTGCCTACTTGAGGAAGAACCTCACTGAATAACAATTGAGACACCCCTCTGCCTCACCCCATGTACCCAACTCATTGCCAAGTCCCATCGACTTCACCTACTAACAAACCCTGGAATCCACCTACCACTCTCCACCTCTTCCACCAGGACCAGAGTCCGAGACACCATCGTTCTCAACTCAGGTGCTCCACAATCCCAACTGGCCTTTGCAAGTCCCCTCTGTCTTCCCTTTGTTCATTTTCCACATGGCAGCCCGGGTGACTTTCTTTTATTCAAAATGAAAATCCAATTACGACCACACTGCGTACTTGCTTTAACTCTTCAGAGGTTTCCCATTGGTCTGAGGATAAAGGCCGAATGACTGAACCACCTAGAAGGCCCTTTGCAGTCCAGCCCCTGCTTAACTGGCAAACCTCATCTTATACCTCTGTCCCCAGTTCCCTGGGCCATGTTTGTCACCTCAGGACCCTTGCACATGCCCCTTCTTCTACCTGGGATCCTTCTCCCTCTTTTCATATATGAAACACTACTCAGTTCTTCATACAGTTCATTGCTTCTCAGCTAAAGTAGGAAACATGTCCTGACACTGTCCTTCTCCATCCACCCCCTCAGGCACGTGCTTCCACAGAACAGGAGTGGTTTGTAATTATCCAGCCACCAGTGTGGCCTCCGGGTTCATGCTGGTCTCTCCTTCTAGGCTGAGGGCTCCCTGAATGTGAGGCCCTTGGCCGATTTTCCTCACCATTGACTCTCCAACACCCAGCACAGGACCTGGGCCCCACATTCAGGAAAAGAAAAGGATGAATGAATGAACTGAAAGGAAATAAGATGACCTCAAGAGAGACCCTACCATGATCCATTTCAAAAATTGCCACTGTTCCTTTCCAAAAAGAAATTCAGAGAAATCTAGAGGCCTGCATCTGGGGCACATTCCCCAATATTGTCATGTACTTTCTAATAACCAGGATAAAATGGGGCAGTTTAGAAAACACGATCCTGGATCCCTCATGGGGAATCAGCAAATCCTTGTGAAAGAAATTTTATACAGAATTGCATTCAAACATCTTAAACAAGGGCTTCCCTGGTGACGCAGTGGTTGGGAGTCCGCCTGCCGATGCAGGGGACACGGGTTCGTGCCCCGGTCCGGGAGGATCCCGCATGCCGCGGAGCGGCTGGGCCCGTGAGCCATGGCTGCTGGGCCTGCGCGTCCAGAGCCTGTGCTCCGCAACGGGAGAGGCCACAAAGTGAGAGGCCCGCGTACCGCACAAAAAAAAACCCATCTTAAGTCATTGCTGAGGTTGAGGGTCTACTGAGGGATAGAGCTGCCTAGGTGTTGGGGTCTCCAAAGGACAGGGAATTCTGGAATGAAAAATGGGAAGGGGGAAGGGGGAAGAAGCACAACCCTAGACAAACACCCAACAAATTTCAAATGACAGGGCTCCGATCTCTCTGTGAATTCGCCAGATTAGCTGGTTGGTGAATCAGTGTGGGCGAGAAAACTTCATGGGAAGAAATGCATTCGGAGCTGGGTTTGGAGCTGTGCTGGCAACATCGCCTGCAGAGGGGCTCCACTTCCCAGGTGGGTGATGAGAGAAAGGGGGTCGAGGCAGTGAGGTCCAGGGGCGGCAGGGTCCTGGGCTCTGTGGCCTCAGGCACGTCAGAGGACCTCTGAACCTCAGGATCCTGGTCTATAAAATGGGGACAAAAATCAGAGACTGTTATGAGGATTAAATAGATGATGTGAAGTTGTATGATCAGCTCACCACTATTCAGATATTAGCTAATTTAGGTTCTCCGAGGTTTCAAACCACCTTTAGATTCAGGGTTCACTCTGCCAGAAGAATTTTCCTCCCACTCTCGTGAGGCCCACAGTAATGTCAGACCCAGGGATCCTCCATCCTCAGAGCAGAGGGGCCTGGTCTTTCCACGTGCCTGCCTCTGGTTGCCCTGGGCTGTCTGCTCACCTCAATTTAGCATTTTGATTTGTGCAGCATTGCTGAAAATCTCTTACTGCAGCATGTTGACTTATCACTCATCCCAATAAGTTCCCATCCTCTCTCCTGACAGCCTTGCCTAATGTACTTATTCATTCAATTTAAATAAATCGAACATGGGCCTATGACAGCCAATAAGTGAGTCACACAAGAACAAACAGAAGAGAAAGCTCTGCAAATAGTCAAATGTCAAGTAAGAATGGAAAACTGTCCCCACATCTTCAACGAACCTTGGATGTCTAATATTTATGGCCAATTGATGTCATTAGAAAGTAAATAAGCCCTCTTATGCTGCATTACATAAGATTAACTGCCGGCAATGGAGTTTGAATAGCAGAGATAAGTGCAGATGGAAATAAACCTGTTTAAAGCTAGAAATATTTGATGGGCCTCCTTGCTGCTTTTAAGATAATTGATCTGTATATCTGTAATGAATCTCACCATAAAAGCTTCGAAGAGACGTGTAGCAAAGCCTGTTTAGACCCAAATCACATTTCTCTGGGTCCACCCGGCCAGGGTTAAAGCCTCTCCAAAGAGGAACTCCAGGCCTGGGAGCTGCAAAAAGCTGGAAGAAACAGGAATCTTCTGGCTGCAGGCTCCCGTCCCAATTTCCTGAATGACCAGGATGGCACGGGTTCTTACCTGTCATGCGCAAGGTAACTGGGGGGAGGGGGGGAGTATGGTGGTTTAGCATCCAAGGGCGGGGTGGTCTGGGTTGAGAGGCGGGCGAAGTCCCTCTCTTCAGGGCCCGTTTTTTAAATCGACGTAAAGTTGATTTACAATGTTGTGCTAGTTTCAGCTGTACGGCAAAGTGGTTCTGTTATACATACATATACACATTCTTTTTCATATTCTTTTCCATTATGGTTTTTTACAGAATATTGAATATAGTTCCCTGTGCTATACAGTAGGTCCTTGTTGTTTATCCATCCTATACATAATAGTTTGTATCTGCTGATCCCAAACTCCCACTCCACCCGTCCCCCACCCCCCAACTCCCAGCAACCACAAGTCTGTTCTCTATGTCTGTGAGACTGTTTCTGTGAGTCCGTCTCTGTTTTGTAAATTAGTTCATTTGTGTCATATTTTAGATTCCACATGTAAGTGATATCACATGGTATTTGTCTTTCTTTTTCTGACTGTCTGACTTACTTCACTTAGTATGATAATCTCTAGGTCCATCCATGTTGCTGCAAATGTCACTATTTCATTCTTTTTTATGGCTGAGTAATGTTCTACTATCTATCTATCTATCTATATGTGATACACACACACACACACACACACACACACACACACACCCCACATCTTCTTTATCCATTTACCTGTCGATGGACATTCAGGTTGCTTCCATGTCTTGGCTGCTGTAAATAGTCCTGCTGTGAACATAGGGTGCATGTATCTTTCAAATTATAGTTTTGTCCAGATATATGCCCAGGAGTGGGATTGCTGGATCACATGGCAACTCTATTGTTAGTTTTTTGAGGAACCTCATAGCGGCCACACCAATTTTCAGGGCCTTTCAACACTGCTCTGTAAAACAGTGCTTCTCAATTCCCACGTTTATTCATGGTAAAGGACAAGTTTTTCCTTTTCTTTTTTAAACTTCTAATCCTTGGATACATAGACCTCTTGTTTATGACTAGCATGGAGCTCCCATCACAACTAACTCATCACCCAGGTTTGAGGACATCTCCTTGGTCTACGCTGTGCTCAGCAAGACACATCCACTGGTCACATGCCTTACATCGTGTCAACGTCCAATCCCCATAAGGTTTCATAAACTCTAGCTTTCAGTTTTGTACTTATTGAGGCCAGATAACAAAACAGTTTATGGACCAGTATCAATCCCTACACCACTCATTGAGCTGCGCTGCTGAAGAAGACTGTTCTATCTGGCCTCTGAGGTTGGGAGAGAATTAGGAGCAATGCACGAAAGCAAAGGAGACCTACTTTATCCCAAAAGGACAAAAGATTTCCCAACAGTTGTAGCAGATCCAAATCTCGATCCGGAAACTTAGATGTGCAAGACATTGATTTTTTAAAACTTTTCTATAAAAAAACTGAGTTCTACTACGATACCGCATTGCTGGAGAAATTTCATCTCAGTCCATTTAAAGCCTTGCATACCCACTTTCCCGTGGGCAGTGTCTAAATTGTGGTGAGCTTACAGAGAGCAGAGGCTAGAGGGGTGCTGGAGGGGGCTTTGCCGGGATCGTCTGTCCGTGTTGGCATCTCCTGAGATGTCCTCATCCCCATCTGGCCTCTGGTCTTAGGTCCGAGCTGCTCTCTACCGTGTCTTCCTGGTTTCCACCGTGAGGCATCATCATGTTTCCTGGTTCTCTGCACCATATTCCTGTCACTGTGGCTGGATGGAGAACACCCCACCACTTTCTGGACTGGGAGGTTCACTTTGTGAGGTTATCTGCCTGTGCCCATCACCTCCACATTTCCCCCTCTATTGGCGGGAGTTGGTGACATTTTAGGGGTCTTGCTGGGCCCTTTGGCTCTATCATAGGGATGGAGTGAGCTGGGGTGGGGATGGGAACAGATGACTTTCTGCTCTCACTCTGTTCTGGAAGGTCTCTCATCACTCCCCAGGATTAGCCCAGGTGGGATTTCCCACTCAGGACTCTCCTAGCATCTACATTTTCTTTTGGACTCATGGTTTCCTCTGTTTAAGAAAATGTAGGTACGTATGCATTTTTGATGGGGTAACTTGGCTTGGACTAATCTCACATTCTTTCAAATCTTTGTCTCATAGCTTAGACATTGGCTTTTGAAACTTTAAAGGTATAATTTGACGCTTCTGTTCTGTCATCCCTTCCCTGAGGCCTAGGGTGTACAAAAGCCTTGGCTTCTGTCTACATGGGGGGATAGGTCCCCGGGGTGATGGGAATTCCTGGGAATGTAAATCACATCAGATAATACATCCAAAAGTCATGACACACCGTAGTCAAAAGTTAAGAACAGGGGCTTCCCTGGTGGCACAGTGGTTGAGTCTGCCTGCCGATGCAGGGGGACACGGGTTCGTGCCCCGGTCCGGGAAGATCCCACATGCCGCGGAGCAGCTGGGCCCGTGAGCCATGGCCGCTGAGCCTGCATATCCGGAGCCTGTGCTCTGCAGCGGGAGAGGCCACAACAGTGAGAGGCCCGCGTACCGCAAAAAAAAAAAAAAAAAAAAAAAAGTTAAGAACAGACAGAGTGAGCTGCCTTGTTCAAGGAACAGGCTCTGAAGACTTCTGAGCAGTAGATGGACAGCTCTTGTTATGAGGATATTCAGGTACCAGGTGATAGGTTAGAGGTCCCATAATTCCATGACTCTGAGGTGCGTGAATCCAAGGGAAGAAACCATACGAGATTCCATCTATTGCACTTGGGATCATGAGAAACCAGAGCTGGTGTTTGACCTCCTCCTCCATGAGGCCATTTCTCCCATGCATCCAATTACCCATGTTTTGTTTGGCTTCAAAATAGGGACTCCCAGCATGAGTGGATTTAGGGGGTGTCAGTTTAATTGTCTCATGGTACCAGATCTGTAACCGGTAGTCAGTGTTCGCTGGGGATGAAAATGGCATCCGCAGCTCCCTTTGTAGGAATGCCAGTGATGGCGACTCATCCTGACCGTACCCTCCATGTAACTCACGTGTCACTTACAAAGATCAACGGCAGAGCTGAGTAGCATCTCCTTGTATACGTTCTGTAAACAGTGTATTTACCTCTCTTCCACCAGCACGTGGCACAGTTACTGCTTACAGTAACTGTACAGGATGGGGCTACATATTTGAGATGGGATTTGTAGTAATGGAAATAATTTCTTTTGTGACTTGTAAGAAATTCCCTGGCTTGAATTGGTATCATGTATTTAAGACAGACACTGTTTTCTCTATTGGTTACAAACCGACTTCCCTGTTGCAGTTTAGTTATTGGCTGGTTATATTTGAAGATTAAATTAGATTTGCTCCTTTCCTTTTCATCTTCTCTCTGTCCCGATGCAAAGAGGCAGGGGGTAACTGTGTTCCTTGTATATTCTATCTGCAGAATGTACTGGCAAGCAGGTATGTTCTTCTGCAAAGAATCAACTAGGAAGCTTATGAAAAATACAGATTTCCAGACTCTATATATGGACACTTTGATTCACTATCCCTTACCGTGGGCCCTAGTATGTGAATTTTTAAAACATTCCCCAGAGGGATGCAGTGGGAGGCAGGGATTAGCAGATGTAAGCTTTTATATATAGAATGGATAAACAACAAGGTCCTACTGTGTAGCACAGAGAAATATTTTCAATATCCTCTGATAAACCATAATGGAAAAGAATATAAAAAAAGGATTTATATATGTATAACTGAATCTCTTTGCTGTACAGCAGAAATTAACACCACATTGTAAATCAACTATACTTCAATTAAAACAAATAAAACGTCCTGCAGATGATTGTAATATGGAACTAAGATAGGGGACCACTGCTCTGTGGGACACAGAGGATTTTCACTGAAACCTTTATTCAGGAGTCTTTTCCTTTATCCAGAAGTGCTGTTTCCAGGATGGAAAATGCTGGCATATTTAAAGAATGTGAAATTTGTAAATTTTAGTACCCTGGATTAGCTACCCTGACCAGATCCAGGTGAGGCTGTTCACCTTACCAGTGGGCCACTGTTACTCCCTGCTGACCTGAAGGTCAGCCCAGTACGTGGAGGGAAGCCCATTCACCCACACTGGGAATCCCTGTGTAGATTTGGAGGGAGGTGAGAAGAGGTGAAATGGGGCCAGGCTCTGGGGAGAATGGGAGCTCTGGTCTGGTGTTTTAAATCCAGAGACACCAGCATTCTCCTGACGAATTCTTCCTACGGATGGTATAACCTGACTACGCTTGTGACAATTTCAGGCTATCTAGATTTTAAATATATAAGAAATACGTTGAGGTGTTTCTCTTTTGAAACTTCCTCCCAGCCCAGGCAATGAAAACCCTTTGAAACGCTGTGGTAAAGCCCAGGTACGTTAAGATGTCCTAGGTGTCCCCAGAATTTTTCTGGTGGGAAGAGTTGCCTCCAGCCTGCAGGGGTCCCTCCTCGAGTTTGAGATGTTCAAGCTTTCAAATCCGTTGCTGGGTAGGGGCACCTACCCACTGACGTAAGTTGTTCATAAGCATTCCACGCACGCGTTGGCACGATCGTGGTGTGGTTGCGTGCGTGTGATCGACCTGGGGAGGCACAGCCGTGTGCAGGGAGGTGGCGCGGTAGGGCTCTGTGAATGGAGGGTACCGCCTGCAAGTGCCCATCGTGGCGACTGGGGCTCAGCGGTGCAGGCGGTAACCACAGACAACTGTTGGAGCCCCACCTCGTCCCCTGCGCCATTCTTGGCATGCCCAGTGGGCACCATCTGCAGACCCAGAACATGCCAAGGCAGTGTCGCTCCCTCTCTCTGCATCATGGAAACATTTCTTTGATCTTCCAATGTTGCTTTCAAGATGATTAATCTCAGCGTGGCTGTGTGTTTAGGCCCTCCATAAAGGCAGGTGCATGTGTCGGTGCGTGGCTCCGTCAGGACTGCTAATGTAAGCGTCTGTTTTACAGCCCAAGTGACAGCTGTATTGTTCTGGCAGGGTTACAGCTCTGACATGTGGAATCAATCTTTTTAACCTGTCAATTAATCAGTGGGCAGCTGTCAGCCCCGCTGAAAGGCCTGAAGGACGGTGCCCTTTCAGTGGATTATACTGGGGGCATGGCAAAGTAAAATTGAACACTTCAAGCTTCAAGGAACTCTTGTTGCATTCAAAGCCAGGCTTCACTCTCAGTTAAAGGAAACAGGCTACGGCTCCAGCGTGGGCCCCTCCCAAGGAGGCTCTAGCGAGGCATATGCGTAAAGAGTGGCGAGCCCATTCGTTTGTACAGTTACCTTATCAGGTTCAAGGGCTCCTTAAAGGAGAGCTGCCAGATTCTGCTAGGTGAACCTCATCTATACCTGTGTCAGGTTTCAGCTGATTTGTTTCTAGCGTCCAGAGCAAGCAGCGGCTAGCGGGCACTCAGTCTTCAGGACGGTTTACAGAGTGTCCATAGGAAGAAGCTTGTTTGTTAAGCCAGCGTTGATTAAGCCCTTCTTATGGAGGGGGCGTTGCCCTGAGGGCGCAGAGGGAATTCGGGGCAGAATAAAACCAGCCTCCCTTCCCTCATCACCATATATATGAACTGGGTGATGCAGGCAGAGCTGCATCAGAGGATAACTCATAATTACATTCTCTGCGGACAATTAATTACTACTTATTAAACACTTGAATAAACATACGTTAGCATATACCAACAGACAATGAGGCGTCGCTGAAGTTCTAAGGTTAGTACAGGAGAACGTGCTGACAACCAGAACTGCTGGTGGAAATTTCTCAAAGAAAGGGTGATAAACCACTTTTCGGGCCTACACTGTTTTTTTATTTTTTCCTGCCGTTTTTGCTTGCCATTCCGTAAATAACTAACTTTCTCTATTCCCCCATGCCTTTCTTCCTACTACGAATATTTATTTCGCACCTGATTTTTGCAAAGCCTGGTGCAAGATACTGTGAGGAATATAAAAAGGATGCAGAGAAAGTTGGCTTTCACAGAATGACCTCAAAGTTCCAGTCACTCTCAGTCCTGGGGAGAGGAAGGCCTCTGTTTTTGCTCACCCCAACGAGTTTAGGCATCAGCAAGGCTGTGAGTTCTTCAATTTCTTGTTGGTCCAGGACCAGCTGTCTGGCCATGTACATATTTTCCCTCATGGAACCTGAAGTGAGAACTGGGTTCTTTTGCCTATATGACAGGAGAGTACTTGGTTCTATAAGCCCATCAGATGGACTCCGCTATCATGTCTCCATCAAATAGTACATATTACTTCTGTCTAACCCAGTGTGCTTTTGAGCCAGACAGGTCTGGGTTGAGTCCGAGCTCTGCACTTACCAGTTGTGTTAACTTGGGCCAATTTCTTTGTCCATCTGAACCTTGGATTTTTCATCTCTGAACTGTTGGTAAGGAGATTCAGCTTTAAAGTGTTGCTGGGGGAATTGCCTGAGATGATACATGCAAAATACTAGTAGACTGTTGACATAATAGACCCTCCATGAATGATGGATTCCATAGCTTTTATACCTATTTGAAGGGAGAAAAATGGCTGGCTTTGTCAGTCCCTCCTCATTGCCTCCCTTGGTGATTGCCTCCTAGCAGGTGCTCAGAAATGCTTTAAAATTGTATAATTGCATGGCCAGTGACTCTGCAATCTCTATTTGGTGTTTTCACAACCTCACTCAAAGAACGGGCCCTTTTGCTCCACACTCTGGTTCCTTAAAAAGCTAAAAATAGAGTTACCATATGATGCAGCAATCCCACTCCTGGGCATGTATCTGAAGAAAATTCTAATTCAAAAAGATACATGCATGCCTACGTTCATAGCAGCACTACTTACAGTAGCCAAGACATGGAAGCAACCTAAATGTCCATCAACAGATGAATGGATAAAGAAGATGTGGCACATATATACAATGGAATATTACTCAGCCATAAAAACAAACGAAATTGAGTTATTTGCAGTGAGGTGGATGGACTTAGAGTCTGTCATACAGAGTGAAGTAAGTCAGAAAGAGAAAAACAAAACCATATGCTAACACATATATATGGAATCTGGAAAAAAAATTTGGTTCTGAAGAACCTAGGGGCAGGACAGGAATAAAGACGCAGACGTAAAGAATGGACTTGAGGACACGGGGAGGGGGAAGGGTAAGCTGGGATGAAGTGAGAGAGTGGCATAGACTTATATATACTACCAAGTGTAAAATAGATAGCTAGTGGGAAGCAGCTGCACAGCACAGGGAGATCAGCTGGGTGCTTTGTGACCACCTAGAGGGGTGGGATAGGGAGGGTGGGAGGGAGGGAAGAGATATGGAGACATATGTATATGTATAACTGACTCCCTTTGTTATCAAGCAGAAACTAACACAGCATTGTAAAGCAATTATACTCCAATAAAGATGTTAAAAAAAAAGATGAATGGTTAAAAATATGTGGTACAAATATACAATGGAATATTACTCAGCCATAAAAATGAATGAAATAATGCCATTTGCAGCAACATGGATGGACCTAGAGATGATCATACTAAGTGAAGTTAGCCAGACAGAGAAAGACAAATATCATATGATATCGCTTATCTGAGGAGTCTAAAAAATAGTTACAAATGAACTTATTTACCAAATAGACCCACAGACATAGAAAACAAACTTATGGTTACCAAAGGGGGAAGGGGTGGGGGAGGGATAAACTAGGAGTTTGAGATTAACATATACACACTGTTATATATAAAATTGATTTACTAACCAGGACCTACTGTATAGCACAGGACACTATACTCAATATACTCAATATTGTGTAATAACCTATAAGGGAAAATAATCTGAAAAAGAATATATATATATATATATATACACACATATATACACACACACACATACATAAAACTGAATCACTTCGCTATACACCTGAAACTAACACAACATTGTAAATCAACTGTACTTCAATACAAAATAATTAAAATGAAAAAAATTTTAAAAGCACACGTTAAAAAAAAATTACGAGCCCCCAACTGCAGGCCCTGTCCGGGCTGTAAGCCAGGGTGCTGTGAATCGACTTAAATCTTCTGCTGGGGCCATTGTAGATTCCTCTAGTGGGGGTGAAGAGCAAAGCAGCCCCGAGATTGCTCAGGCCAGCTTGGGACAATTTGAGAAGTGAGTTTAGATTCCAGTAAATACCACTCCCCAAGCACAATCAACTCAGTCTTTCTTCCCTCTGCCACATGGTGTTCAGCATCTGCTCAGAGCAAACACACCCACGCCTGTTGAGGCTGGCATCTGCAAGTTGTATTTTTGGTAGGATGTGTGTCTGCACAGTCCAGGGGGAGAGGAGCTGGACAAACCTTGTGCCTCACAGGGAAGCTTGTTTGCCATCCTGACTTGTAAGGATGGAGACCACTTCCAGAGGAGCCTATCAGGACATCTCTTTGACAGAAGGATCACTCAGGAGTACGATGGAGTTTCTCACCACAAGGGCAAACAGTCCATGGTGCTTCTGTTTCCTCCTTTTGCAGAGTGGGGTGCAAGGGAGAACTCCCTCTGGTTCAGAATAGTTGATTCATGTCCCTGGGTGTGTTGTTGGATCCAACCCCTGGGGGCCAGATTTTTGCCCTTCTCAGCGATACTGTGGAGTTTATGTAGTAAACGAGACCCCCTGGTTGTGGCTAGGTACCCATGAATATGATGTGAATGAATGAGGGCTGTTATCAGAAGCATGGTTACAATAGGTATGTTAGCAGAGGACTTGGGTTTAAGTCTTAACCACCATTGATTAGCTCATGATCTTGAATAGACATTAAGGCTTCTTCTCAGTCTCCATATACTCATTTGTAAACACAGACTTATTTTACAGAGTTGACATGGGGGTCAAATGAGATAGTATATGAAAGCTCTTTGCAAATCTTGAACTGCTAAGATCGTTAGTAAAATGAATAGTGCTTTATGGTGCCAGGTAGCTCTGCTGCCATGAACTTGGATAGGGGAAGGCAGAGCAAAGGATTTGATATTTGGACCAAGGTTGTGGAAAGCCATTCATTGGCTAGGTGACAAGGGATATAATGAGAGTAAAATTCTCAGCAACATCATGTCTTTTGCTCAAAAAATTTTGGAAATGAAAAATGAATAAGAAAACGTTGAAGAAGTGTTTGTTTGGAGGTAAAGAGGAGACAGGAGAAGAGATGGAATAGAGAATGAGAGAGATCTGCTGAGGTTTTACTGAGGCAGCTTGCAGAACAATTGCCTTGGTGGATGGGTCCGTGGTCTCTGCTTTCCTAACTTTGGTGTAATATACCTTCACACTGTTTTAACCTTTCGCCTGAACTCCATTCTTAAAATTTGAATTAGACCATATGAAAGAATTGTTACTTCCACAATCCATTACACAAATAGTGAGGATGTAGCAAGTAATCTTGAGTTCTCAGCAAATGCCAGGTATGGGGTTAAGGGCTAGATTTTACGAAAGTGAATACAGTGGAATTGAATTGCACCTTCATAGTCCAGTGGGTGAGACAGCCAGGCGCACATGTTATTTTAATGTAGTATAATATGTGTACAAGAGAGATGTTGGCAGAAAACGTAGTGCAGGAGTGCAGGGTATTGACCTGGAAGTAGACAGGAGGGGGTGGCTGAGAAGGGTTGTGAATAAAAGAGAGGAAATTCATCAGTTGAGCAATTACTTTCCAGGAAAATGGTTGAAAATATCTGAAGGAAACATGATTTGATAAATGTGGACACTTTAAAGACCTTCCTATAAAAAAGAAACAGGAAGAATTATGATCCACTTTAGACATAGTGCAGGGCACATTTATGGTTTTCAAACCTTGAGTTTTCCATCCTCCCTCTTGAGTGAGCCTTTCAAGGCAGGGTTTCTTTGTGCTTGTGACTCCACTGAAGCTGTCTGGGAAGGCTGAGCTTGAATGAAAAGAGATGATGGAAGGGGAAACAGGGAAACTAGAATGGAAAGAGCAAAAGCCTGTGCGGATGAGTACATCTCCCACTTCTAAAAGCACACACTCAGAACAACACCCTCAAAGTGCAGCCTCTCTGGCAAGAGGCATTTAGATTTCAATTAAGTCTTCCAGGTCAAAAAGGATAAAGCAAAACCATGAGCAAAACACTGGACATCCAAAACGAAGTGTATTTTCTGAGAATTGATGTCTTTCTAGCCCACAGCAGGTCATTTCATGCCAAACGAGACCCTGTTTCCCACCATAGACGAAGAAAGGGATCTGAAGTTTGTGATGAAGAATAATATGCCTGCACCCAAGGACAAGTCCGCAGGCCCACGTTGCTGTGCCAATTGTAGAAAAACTGAGCGGTATTTCCCACCCAATCTTCCCCCATCCCCTGCTTTTTTTTTTTGTTTTTGCGGTACGCGGGCCTCTCACTGTTGTGGCCTCTCCCGTTGCGGAGCACAGGCTTCGGACGCGCAGGCTCAGCGGCCATGGCTCACGGGCCCAGCCGCTCCGCGGCATGTGGGATCCTCCTGGACTGGAGCACGAACCCGTGTCCCCTGCATCGGCAGGCGGACTCTCAACCACTGCGCCACCAGGGAAGCCCCCACCGCATCCCCTGCTTTTCAAAAGTGTGGTCAAATAACACTGGGCCATTAGGCTCCCCAGACTAAAACGGTCATGGGAAGTCAAGCGGACCAAGGTCCTTTTTCTCCCTTGCTGCTCCCCTCCCTTCCTTCCTTTTTCTTTCTTTTTCTCTTTCTATATCTCTTTTTTAAACCACTCATACAGTAATAATTATGCTCCTACTTTCACTGTGAAACCAAATTTGGTGGTGAAAGAGATTAATGAGAGTGGCGGCATAGGGCCTCCTGTTTGAAGAGCTTTCTCTTCTGTAAATATTGTTTTATACCACAATCGCCTTGGTGCTCCATCTTTAAACTACTGATTTGACAAACGGGCTCCCCTCTCTTTGCCTTTTTTCTTTTTCCCCTTTCCTTTAGAGTTTTTGTTTGTTTCCCTTTGTTTTTATTTCAGTTTTCTTCTTTATTGTATTATATTTTGTTTTATTTTTCTTCTTTTTATAACCTCAGGTACCTAGGGTTGAATTAATTTTGTTTCTTATTGTGCCATTCAACATTCTGATTTTATTATGTATATTTTTATTGAAATACAACGTACACATAGAAAATTGCACAGATTCTAAGGGTACATCTTAATGAATTTTCACAAAGCTAATGAAGTGGACCAGCACCCAGATAAAAAAACAGGACATGATCTGAACCCAGGAAACCCCTCTCATGCCCGTTCCAGTCATAGCCTTTGTCTGCCAAGGGGAACCACTCTTCTGCATTTCAACACCACAGATTGATTTTGCCTGTTTTTGAATTGTACATATGTGGAATTTTACAGTGTGTTATCTTTTTTGTTTGACTTCTTTCTCTGAACTTTATATTTGTGAGGTTAATCTATGCTGTTTCTTTATTCTCATTGCAATATTCAGTTGTGTGAATATACCAGAATGTATTTATCCATTTTTCTCTTGGTAGGTATTTGGGTTGTTTCTAGGTGTTGAGGGGTGTTACAAGTAGTGCTGCTGTGAACATTCTTATAGATTCTTGTGAGAAACTTACATATGCATGTCTGTTGGGTGCATACCTAGGAGCGGAATTGTTGGGTCTTCGTACATTTAGTTTTAGTCAATATTGCCAAAATGTTTTCAAAAAGGTCGTACCACCAATGATGTAGGAGAGCATAGGTTCCCTGCTAGTATTTAGTGCTGTCGGTCTTCATCCTTTTCGCTTTCCTAGTTGTTCTCTGTGGGAGTGCACTCGGTCCCTCTCTACTCGTTCCACTGGAAATGGGATCAGCACTTTGTTTACAAAGTCTATCCATATTGCTGTATGAATCTGTAGTTGATGCTCATAAAAGGTGCACAGGACTCTACAGTATGCATGTATTCATGACATTTATTTATTTCCCAAAGGGTAGGAAAATAGACTTAAACTCTCTCCAATTCCCTGCTACTTCAGTCAATTATGAGATTTAAATGCTTAAAACTGACTAAATTTTAGAGCATACACACTGGATACATGCCTACCAAAAATGCATGAGCATTCATGTTTCTCCATATCTTTCCAAAATTTATTACCTGATTTAAAAACTTTGGACATTTGGATGGGCAAGAAGCAGTATCTTACTGATATTTAAATTTACAGTTATTTAATTGCTAATACAGTTAAATATCTCTTTATGTATATTAGCCATTCCGATTTCTTTTTCTTTGAGTTGCTTACTTAATCCCTTTTCCATTTTCTTGGGTTTATATGTAAAAATTGCTTATATATTCTAGACAGTAATCCATTTGTTGGTTTTAAACATTGAAAACAACTTTATCCTATTTTCTACCCATTTGTTATTCTGTCTATACTGTTGTTGATGGTATAGAAATATTGTGCTTGAATACACAAAGAATTTTTATACTAGGATTTGTGTGTTTGGGGTCTTATTTAAGAAGTTCTTCAACCTCTATTGAAAAATTATTCTTTTACATTTAAAAATTATATTTGTAGTTTCATCTTCCATATTTGGGTCTTTAAGGCATTCAGAGATTTCACTGCATATAATTGAAGTCAGAAATCTAATAGATTTTCCCCCATATAGTGATGCAATTACCAAATAACATCTATTCTATTTAAAAATCCACTATTTTCTCACTGGTTTTTGGTGATATTCTATCATGTATCATGTCTCCATAGGCACATAAACATATTTTTGAGCTCCTTATTGTTTCCCAGAGTTCTATCTGCCTGTTTCTTCTATCATATCACCTATTGTAATTGTTCTTTTTGTCATCAAAATGAACTTAGCTACCTATGAACCCTTATTTTTCTATAAAGTAGTAAAATGTTTACCCATTTCCTTAAAAATATTCTATAAATATATTATTTGAAATAGCTTTGAATTTTACATTAATTTGGTTAGAATTGACAACTTTCTAATATTGTTTCATTTTATCTATTAAAAATGGTACACCTCTCCACTTTTCTTTTTTTTTCAATAATCCTTTATCTCCTTTAATAGAGTTTTAAGTTCTTCCCTATAAGATCTTGGCTGGTCTTTGTTGGTATAAACCCCAGATATTTTGCTATTTCCATTGCTGTCATAATTCTCTTTCTATTTGAAATTTAACAATTCTGTGGCCAGCCTAAGCAAATAAAAGAGAATATTATAGGACTGAAAGGCAAGAATGAGTCTTTTCTTCAGAGAATGTACTTCATTAATTGCTAACCAAAGATCAAATTAGGTGAGGTGGAAACTTCCAGAGCAAGAGGAAGTGAGGGTTTCCCCCTGCCCTGCAACTTTGGATTCGTCTGGTAAACAACCTTAACTTAAATTCAAGCTTTCAGATTCCCTTATCTGTCCAACAAAAAAATATTAAGAGAAAAAGTGGAATTCACATTCCCTCGAAAACAAGTTACGTTGGTCTCAATTTTCCTCTCAGCTTATCTCACTTGCAAGTAATTTGAGAATATGTTATAACCTGTCCAGAGTTATTATGACTCTGGGGTGATGTTTATGTTGTTACCATTCTCTTCTTTGCCTAGAGACAAGTGGAGTGTAGGAATTACTGCAGCATTCTCTTTCCCATCCTCCCGTATTTTCCCAGGTTTTGGAAACTCACCCCTCCTCCAGCCCCACCCCATTACTCATCCCTTGGGCTTCTCTCCCTGCGCATCCTTACGTCTTTTCCCAGGACCCATCCCACTTGGTACCGAAAGTCTTGGTTATCCGCTCACAACATCTCTCACCTGCTTTCAGAATCCCAGCCTGGAACCCTTGAACATACTTGCTGGCAATGGTCAGCTTGGGTCACTCTGCAATTCTGATCCCTCCGTTCTTGGGTCCATCTTGCTGTCATCCTCCCACTGACCCCACTAGGCTCAGTCCCCTCCACCAGCCTGTTTTCCTTATTGCTTTCTTGCTAATGGCCACCCATTAATTCATTTCACTCAGACCACATTTACTGAGTACCTATTAAGGGTCAGGCTCGCACCCACTACGCAAACAGCGAACTCAAGTCCTGCCCTACCTTTACTTACTGGTTTCACGAGAGAAGGGAACTTTCAGGAAGCTGCAGGGAGAAGAGCCCCCCAGCCCTCCAGTCGATGTCCCTGAGTCTGACTGCATCCTGGTTTCGCTGGCTTTTATTCCAGCAGGAACAGCACAGGGAGGGTGGGGATGTGTGTGGTAGGCGGGGCTGAGGTGCTGAGGGAAAGGAAGGGAGCACAGTAAACCAGTGACTTGAGTTCTCTGCTTAGATTCTACCCGGTGCCAGAGTCCTGGGGATAGGGCGTGGCCCCTGACCTGACTTTGCTGCTATTCCCTTTCATGCCCATCCTTCCCTTGTGTGGGGAATCAGCAGGTTGTGTGGATGAGTTTGGACCCTCTTTGCTACATGGAGTCAGTCCCCCGTTCACCCTGGGAGGAAGTGGGGTCGGGCAGGGAGAGTGTGCCTTACACCCTTCCAGTCAGTTCTGAGGGTGTTCCCCTATTCTCCCTTAGACACGGGCTCGGGCTGCAAGCAAGTCCCAGCTACTCGGGGTTGTGGGCTTGGGAATTGGTGAAACTGGAGTCCTTTTACTTCAGAGAGAGAGAAGGAGAGGAGGGACAGAAATGGCCAGTATAAACCAGCTGGGCTCCGAGTCTGCCCCGTGTGACCTGTGGCTCTGAACCTCAGGAAGAGCAGAGGCTGCTCTGGAAAGTACTTCTGGTGCTTCACGTGGCTTGAGTAGCTACTGACAAAAGAACACACGTGAGGTTTCAGTTCAGAACAAGTCGGTCTTCCTTGATGAGAGAAGTAGTGGCCGGCATTTATTATAACATCAGAGCAAACCTGTGTGTCCTCAGACAAGTTACTTAACTTCTCCTTGCCTCAGTGTTCTCATCTGTAATCTGGAGAGAATACTCACACTTGCCCTATAGGTTTCTTCTGAAGATACGATAATTCAGTTACATCCGTAACTACTTATGGAAGCGCCTATCATTTGTCAGTTGTTTAAAACACCAGGTCTGAACCTCACAATGTCGTGCTGAAGTATGTCTGAGATTGAGGTTCAGAGAGACTATGTGATTCTTACAGCCAATCAGTGGTCCAGGTAGGATGTGGATTTGTGTTCTAAGACTCAGCTTTTTCAACTTCACTGCACATCTAGATTGTGTGGGGTCTGGTGGTTTCTGGAGGAAGCCGAACTTGCATGTCCACTTCTAGGCATTTCTCATCCTCTGGGCATCCCCCCCGGGTTCCCTGTGCCTGAGACCACATCTCTGAACGTCGTGGTCAGGCCGGCAGCAGGGAAGGGTGAGCGGAGACCTAGCCTGCTGGTCCTTCTTTCTCATCCTGTCGGTGCCCCTCTTTCCGCCACCTTTCCTCTGCAGAGGAAGGGGGGGTATCAGGGGAGAGGAGGGGTGGGTTTTCAGAAAGCCCAGGACTCTGGGGAGGACCTACTGCTACACAACAGCAGCTGAAAAAGCAGCCCCTGAACTCTGAGTACAAGGAGGGTGAAGGAGACGGTTACCAGCTGGAGACGCATAACCTTGAAAATAGTGGTTCCCTTGCCTCCGCAGCCTGATGTCCCATGATGCTAGGTGACCGGCCACTAATTTGATTCCTATGAACGATTTGACAATACTCCTCGAAGCTTTCTCCAGCCACAATCTCTCTTATTTATAGAGAGTGGATGGAGCCTTTTACATTTTTTTCCAGCTGTTTAGGAACTCAGAATTCTCTTTTCCACTTTGTCTCCAGTGATCAAGGTCCCCGTGGCAAAGATGTACACCACACCACACCCCCACCTTGCTGCCTAATCTGTTAGCCGCTAGTGCTGGCGGGGGACTGGAGGCAGGGGGTGGTTTATTTGACTGTCATATCATTTATGTGGCTGTGACTTCCAATGCTATTATCTTTGTTTAGCACAAACGGAGAGCAGTTAGTGCTAATCTATCTCGGAATCAAAAAGCTATGGAGACAGAGAAGCCTCCTCTGCAAGCCTTTATCTCTTCCCACCATCATTTTCCCAGCTGGGAGCAGGCGACGACCCTGCTTCCAATATGCTGCTCAATGATTTTAGATGATTGATCTTTCTAAAGTGCTTTTCCGTTTCTTGCCACACAGCCGCGGATAGATTAAACAACTATGGATTATTTCAACATCAGATGGCCCGAGACAATTAGTCAGAAGAGAGGCAAGGGAGTGGATATCCCTGCTGGGTTTTGGTGAGGGGGAGATTGGGGGGAGGAGTGGAAGATGGAAGGATGGAAGGAGGATGCAGGACTCAGCAGACCTGAAGGGAATAGAAAAACTATATATATTTATACAGTGGCAGTGGTTAGACTTTTTTTTTTTTTATGGCATAAAGAATCCTCACTATCTTCGAATCAAACCTGCACTTCTGAGTAGCATTTCTTTAAGAGAGATTATGTTTCTTGGAGGAAAAAAGAAGTTGCGAGAGAGGGAGAGAGACAGTAGTGGCTGTAATAAAAGACAATAGATTAGATAGTCTCTGAATGGATCCGGAGCCCTAAATCACTCCCCCAGCCTGGCTGCCAGGGCGCAGACATCCCAAGCAGGGCTGTCGTGTTTTATGGTGTCGGCGGCACTCGGGGAGTGAGTTACAACCTTGCAGTCTGTGGGTGGCTATCTGTTATTCTGTATGTAAGCAGATACTCGAAGCCGGACTCCGGAACCTCCGCCTCGGCATTTCATTTTTCTGGTAATCTCACCCCGTCCCCCGCCAAGGTCGCTGTTTGGACTACATGACTTTCAGACTCTTCCCTGGCACTGGAGACAGAAGCAGCAGGGCTGACAGCCGCCCAACTCATCAACCGGGCTGACAGGCCCAAAAATTAACTTTGATATTTTGTGGGGAATAATTCAGTGGCAATTGGGCCAGATGATGTTCTGTAACATAAGTTCAATTTCCATCACGGGGAAGCATCAGAGAGCTCGTCATCCACTTGCCAAGAGCACCTAGCAGTCTAGGAAGCATACGTGTGTGTGTATATATATATATATATACACTCTATGCATCTGCCATTTCTATTAATATAAAATAGATTAATACGTACACAGTGGACTTGTTGAGGCAGTCATTGATTATCTGGGGCCGCATCCTTTCTTTCCTCCTTTACTGCCTGTGTCTAATTCTCTCCTTTCACGTAGGGATGGGCAGACGGGCAGGGGAGAGGCGTCGGAGAGAGAGGGGAGGTGTAAAACTCGCCATTGTGCTCCTTAGCCCTTCTCCAAAAAGCCTGGGGAGGAAGGGAGACGTTTGAGACTCACTGATGACTTCCGTGTGATCCCCCGTCTTGGGCGGGGCAGCGCAGTGGGTGGTACGCAGCCAGCAGAGACAGACTGGACGAGGGTGGAATCCTGGCTGCCTCTCTTCCCAGCTGTGTGGCTTCAATGGCTCCCTCCAGCTCTTGAAGCCTCAGTTTTTTTCTTTGTATTTTACAAATAAAGCACCCTCCTGGTGCCTGGCCCAGTGCAGGCATTCAGGAATGAAAGCTATTGCTAGGCAAGGGAAGGAGAACGCTTGTGGGTACCGACCCTCTCTATGCCCTCGGGCCTTTGGAAAAGGTACCCCTGCTGATTTACCCCCGAAGAGGCAGGTGCCACGAGCACATCACTGGAGACAGTGCTTCTTTTAAAGGAAGAAGTGGTGGGATTGGAAAGGAAACTCTTCCAAGTCAGACCCTGAGGACTGGAGGGAACTTGGAGATGAAGCGGACCCCAGACAGGTCTTTTCCAGAAGGAGACCCTGAGACCCAGGCTGCTCAAGGGACCTGCCCAGCATCCCAGCTACAGACCCTCGACCTCTCCAGTGCATCCTGCTGGTCCATTCCCAGTGCAGGGCATCGTCCCTGCTACTCCCCGTGAGCATGTTGGAGCCTTGACCTTGGCCACGGGACTGACAATGGGATTGTGTAATCACAGGGTCCTTTTGGAGGTGGGCTAAGGGGGAGCCTTTGTGCCAAATCCTGCTTATTTGAATGTGGCGGTCCTGTGAGTTTGGGGACAATACTTCCATCACCTCTGACTCAGGTGCTGACGGTAGGAGATTTTATCACTTGCTTTGGAGTCTAGTGAGGTTGCAGGGAGAGGATTGGTTGGAGGAGAAGACAAGGAGAGAACAAGAAACCACCTCCGGGTATCAGCACACACAGGGCGTCTTTCCGACTTCACACTGGCCTCAGATAGCACCACGATCCTATTTGCTGTCTGACTCAACTCTGGTGCTCTTGTCTGCGATATCTTGTGGCAACCAAAGATCGATTTTGACTAGATTTACGTTGCTCATCTTGAGTCTAGGTCACCGCTGAATGCCTCTTCCTGGTGAGGCCTAACATCTAAATGTTGTGAATCCGACAGGCCTTGGCTGTGCGTGGGAGGCCGTTTGCCAAACGTCTGGATCGTGTTCATTTCCTCCAGTCTCCCCAGGAAATGCTCTTGTTCATTGAAATGCAGACATGACTACCTTTGTTGGAGACCATGCATTTTTTCCTTTAAGTAGAAATGCCCTGTGTGTGATGTTTGCTTTGAAAAGGAAAGCCCAGGGATCGACTACAACAGGTTATAACATGATCCCAGGGTCCGTTGCTGGCTCTAAGCAAGTTGAGTACACATCACCTCGCTTAATTCAGCAATATCATCAATGTCAGCGCGTATCCACCAGCTGCTGGCTATTGGTCATCTGAACCTGACACAAACTCAATAAATACTCCATAACCCCTGACAGCCGCCAGCAGATTAGCCTGAAATGAGCGATGGCCCAGCCAACACCTGCTGAACCAAATCAGCCCCATGACGGATGGGCCTGTACTGAGCTCTGACCACGAGTGAGATCAGTGGAAGAATGATTTTATACTTTAAGAAAAGAATTAGAGATGGTGGTGGCTGGAGTGATTGGAAAGCTTTCAGAGGGGGCCATTTTTCTTCTCTTTCTTCCTCTTCCTCCCACAGACTCCGGACCTGCTGGTCCCCTCCCACACCCGAGCCTGTTACACGCTTTCCGCTCCGGGATCCCCAGGAGGAGCAAAGGTGGGAGAGCTAGAGGCGGCTGAGTCCGGAGCTGGGGCTGCTCTGGGGCACGGGCAGAAGGTGGGATGTGGCAACTCCAAGCCTTCAAGGCAGGGGCTGTCCATCTGACTCCACGGGCAGCGGGATGCCTGTTCAGGGCTGGCTGGAGTGGGGAGGCAGGGGAAGGACCACAGCCCAGGAGGGAAAGCTGGGGCTGAGGATCCAGCGGGGAGTGCCCAGCCTGAGAATAAACGTGAGGCTTCCTTTCATCTTGTAGCAACCATCAATAGCGTCTTCCAATCTTAACAGGCCACGCCCTGCAATTGTATTGTTTAGATTAGAACACATGCTAGACCAAAGCACAAACAAAACCAAAGGCTTTGTCTGAGTCCTTGCTCTTTCGCCTCGCAGATGGGAGCCTCTGACACATGACTCATCTGGACAGTCTTTCGAGCCTTACTTTTCTTACATGGGAAATGACGATGGTCCTGTCTACCCATTTTTCTAGTTTCTGAAGCATCTACTTTTGAATTAAGCCAAACTTTGGTCCCCAGAACATTTGTCCTGGTCTCCTGTAGATTTTTTTTCAATTGGAGGGCAATTTGGTATTATGACATCAGCCTTCACTGAGAGATGTTTTCAAAAAGAGACCTGAGAAACGCATTGCCATGTTTACAGAAAGGCCACCTTGAGGACCTTATTTGCTAAATCCCAGGGCCCTTTCCACGCGGATCTAGGGGAGGCATTTCCGTCTGGTTTCAGTTCCAGGAACCGTTGTGTTTATCTTGAGCGACTGTTTAGATTTGGTGTTATGAACTTTGAATTGTGTAGAGATCTTGCTTTCTTTTGTGTTGGGAACTAGAAAACTCAAAGTCACATCAGCGGCCTCACTTCGCCAGGGTGTTGAATTCCAAGACGTGTCTTGTGTTTTGGTACGAATCTCATTCTCGTTTCCTATTTTCTTTTGGCCTCAAGTCTCTTATTTTATTTTATTATTATTATTTTTTTTAAAGCTGGATTTCTTTTAAAAAATATTTATTTATTTACCTGGCTGCATCGGGTCTTAGTTGCAGCATGTGGAATCTAGTTCCCTGACCAGGGATCAAACCCAGGCCCCCTGCATTGGGAGCACGGAGCCTTAACCAGTGGACCACCAGGGAAGTCCCCAGGTCTCTTATTTTAAATGTATTTTATTTTGCGGAGTGATGTGGGGTCTTTCTAAGCTACCTTCAATTATTCGTTGGTACCAGCTGAGGGCGTAAGTAAATCAAGGCACTGACCAGGGCTCCTGGACTCTTTACTCACCTGCTGGGATGGATAGACTGAGCACAAGGGTCTTCAGCGGTGGCCAGAGTGTAAGCACATCTTTCTGATGTATGAGCAGAAAAGGTAGCTTTTTGCCCTCGAAGTCTCTGTCAAGTAAGAGGCAAATGTTTCTGGTAGAGCCAGGCCTGGAGAGCAGTCCCCTCCCGTAAGGCAGTGCCAGGAGAGGGAGCTGCTGAGAGTCTCCGGGCCCATCTCACTCACACCAGAGCGCTGGCCAGGTGAACCCGCACAGGTAACATTGAAGGGAAAGCCTCACAGGGGTGGTTCATACTCTCTCCTTCCCTCGCACGGGAGATGCCCCAGGCCCACAAAGGCTCTCAGGCTGTTTCTGGCCACATCAGCAGTGAATGTGCACTTTTAACAATCACGCTCCGCGTCTCTAAGGGTGCTTCAGGGTGCCTGTGAAGTCTTACCTATCTGCTTGGGCAGCTCTTAGCCAACCCTTCCAAAGCCTTCAAAGGCTTCTTTTTCCCCCTCGCACTTTGGTTCCTGCCCCGCCAATGCCCTCATTCCCTTCCCTACTGGTCACTGTGGCCCTGAGACCAAGTTCCCTTCCCTCTCTATTCTCTTTTCTCAGTATCTGAGCCTTAAGGCAGCCTTTGGGCTTTATTTACGTCCATAAAGTCAGGGCTTAATCGCAGCGTCGGGCTCACCATGGCAGATCCATCAGGTCCTGCTTGGAGCTCCGGGTGGCAGCTATTCTGATTTTACTCCAGAGTAAGTCAGTTGTTCTCAGCCCTGCCTGCGCATTTGAGTCATGCAGGGAGCTTTTGAAAACTGCTGATACCAGGCCAGGGCCACCCCAGATCAACCGGAACTGATTCTCAGGTGACAAGAAGGTGGCGGGGGTTGGGGGGGGGGACCCTGAGCTCCTGGAGGTTTTATTGGAGGCCTTGAGTGCATAGGGGCGTGGTGCAAGGAGGTGCAAGGTTAAGCCTCCAAAACTCTGGAAAGATGCTTATCTCCAAAACTAAAGGCCTGCTGAGAGTCAAAAGCTGTCCGCTGCATTCGGTGCCTGTGAAGAGGGACGTGGGAAACAGAAGAGACAGCAGAAGAGATGAGAAGACAAGAGGAGGCAGGAGCTAAGCATCTGGCAAGATCTCTCCCAGACACTCATTCCCAAGGGGCAGGCACACCTCCGTGCCCCCGGCAGGCATTGCAGGAGCGGGGCTTGAGTCCCAAGCTGCAAGGTGCGCACAGCAATTCCTACCGTGAGGCAGGGACTGGGTTGCTGTTGGGAGGATGGTGGGGTGGGGGGAGGAATTTCAGAACATTATGAGCTGCCGGAAAGGTGACAAGGGGTGCTTTTCTTTCCCCAACCCAGTCTCAGTGGCCTTTGCAGGTGCAGCACTGCCTCATTTATCTTGCACTGTCAGGGGAGGACAGCGTTCCACTTAAGTGAATTTCCCTGAATTCCCAAGCTTGTTCTTTCTAAGCCCCAAATTTCATTTCCTTTAGGCATTCTGGATGGAAGGCTTTCTCAAATGTATTCTACATCTCCTTACCTTTTCAGAAGCACAAGAGTTTAACCCTTTCTCGACGACCTTGCCTTATTTCTATGACCGTTCAGCACACACACTCTCTTGCACTTCCTTTCAGCTTTCTGCCACCAGGCTGCCAGCCGTCAATCCTCACTGCTGTTATTGAGCTGTCTCTAATGCCTCCCTCTTCCTTCCCCGCAACATCTTATATATGCTACATCCAGTTTGCAGGGACTGGAAAACCAAATATCTGGGATTGCTAGACTTTTATGTTAAGCAAGAGGAAAGAGGCTTTGAACAAGTGCTTTGGTCCATCTTCTAAGCAGTACAGTTCATGGATTTGGTGTAAGACCATGGAATAGTCATTTCAGGTGTCCGGACTTTCTCTGCTTGCACAATTTGGAAGTTACTAGAAGTCAGATTTCAAGATAAGTGGGGGTGAGGCTGTAGTGGGTTTGAAGAACAGTGTAAGTATTTTCCCTTGACTATTCATTTCCAGGAGTGTCATGTGTCTTATCCAACTAGCTGGGTCCCTGCATTCAATGTGCTGTTGGCTTCACCTGCCAGACTACCTGTCACTAGGTTTTTTGTCTGCAAGTTGCATGAGTCTGGACTTTGCCTGACAAAGGACCCTCCCACCTGGAAAGAAATGAAGATCAAAAGCCCCTTCAGGAATATGTCTAGGTCTTCAGGCTCAGAGAAAGGGCCCCAGTTTGAAGAGCTGTCAGACTCAGACCGATGCAGTGACGTTTGGAAAGTAATCCGAATTACCAGAGGACCAGGGATATTGGATGGTTGGCAAAAATGTCTCCCCCGCACCTGCTGTCAGCACCCGTCAACCACGGGTCCAGCTTCCCCCAGAGGGAAGCACTGCCCTCACCTACGTTTTGGTGTCTTAGAGAGTTCCATCATTTGGGCTGGCAGCCTGGGTGTGTTGCCGGCAGGAAATAATAACCTGCAACTGGGATCAATTGCAGGGAAGACTCTGGGGTTTAGAAAGTCCAGCTCTGGAGTTTTTATTTTCCCAGGAGGTGTGATGCTGTATCTTTCATGACCATCACCACCACTGGGAATTACCGTCATCACCACTGGTGGGCACTATGCCCCCAACCTTCCTCCGAGGTGGGTGTTATAAGTCCTGTATTACAGAGCAGGAGCTGAACTTAAATAAGGTATCTTTCCTGAGGTCAGGCAACTGGAGATGGTGTCGCTGAGATTAGAACTCTCTTGTCTCTGGGCCGAAGGCTGCTCTTTGTATCATCAGTCTACTTAGATATCCTGACCTCATACTCTGTTTGTCTGGAAGCACAAGGAGAGGGGGTCTGGAGAGGCAGAGATCAGGGCCAGCTTTTCACATAGATGGGCCATGCAGCCATTCCCGTGATGTTCGGGGGCTCTGCTGTGACACTATTGCTCTGGAATTACGATTGCTCATACCCTCTGGGCTGCCTGCAGTCCCCAAAGTGGAGTTTGAATCCCTTAGCTTTAAGTAGTTTTTTTCCCAAGATGCCAAGATGTAAGTAACTCTGGAAAGGCACTACTTTAAGGTGTTACCACTTATTTGCATCTTAGGGAAAAAGAGTTTCAGATATTTTTTTTTGGAGAGTGAATTTCTCTTGGAAAGGGAGGTATGTGGAAAGTGTGAGCAATTTGGTTCAGGTTATCCACTGAGAGGTGAGAAAGGGCACAGAGGAGCAAGCTGGGGGCACCAAGTCCAAGTTTATTCCCCTCACAGCTTCACTGGGGACTTGTCTGGGGACAATGTTGAGGTCAGAGATCAAAAGATACCTTAGGAAGTCCTCTTCGATTTCTTCAGTGATCAGGTTGTTTAGTAACATACTGTTTTCCACATGTTTGTGTTGTTTGCAGTTTTTTTCTTGTAGTTGATTTCTAGTCTCATAGCATTGTGGTTGGAAAAGATGCTTGATATGATTTCAATTTTCTTAAATTTACTGAGGCTTATTTTGTGGCCTAGCATGTGGTCTATCCTGGAGAATGTTCCATGTGCACTTGAAAACATGTGTACTCTGCTGCTTTCAGATGGAATCTGTACACACTATCAGTGTTGTTTTGGAATCATCTTGTATGTGCTTGCAAGAACCAATTGTTAAATTATCAGGAATTCTATAAACTGGTAGATGTCATGTTGGTACCTTGAAATTGGCCCATGATGGGAGTGCACAGAAATTGCTAAATGCTACAAATCAGTGTTCTTTTCCCAAGAGAGCTAGTCATTCATGAGCACTCTACTGACATTAAAGTTCTGGATTAAAAAGACTAAGAAGAGAAGATGGTGAAAGTGGGACAGAAAAAGGAAGAGAAAGGAATAATTTATCTGGCAGCCAAAAGGTCATGGGATCCCTCTGAGAGCTTTCCAAGAGGTGAGATGTACAGCATCACTGGTGGGCCACAGAGGGGATCATCAAGACGATCAGATCTAACAAATGTGTGCTTCGCAGTCCAACTTAATTTATTCCTTACTGCCTTATAGAGCTTGCCACCAATTAAACAATTAGTAGCTAATTTAGTTTCCTCATCAGGGTTGCAGCAGAAGGTTTTCTGATTTCAGTGTGAGGCATTCCAGGGCAAGTACAAGCATACTTATTTGTCTCAGTGACAGCCTGGCCTGTCTGGGGGCCATGCATCTTCAGGGAGAGAGAAGCCAAGCTGTTTGTTCCAAATCTGCACGGTCTGGCTGAGCAACCTTGGACAAGTCACTTGTCCTCTCTGGGCTGAGTTCCCCACCTGCAAGGTGAGGGGTTGAACCTGGCAACCCTGCAGGTCCATTTCCATTTCCAGGCTCTTTGAGTCATGGTCTTCTACTTTCTCTGTTATGCTTTACTGCTGGTGTCTCAAGGGAGACAGGCCAGTCCCCTGTCTGATTTTCTGAGCTATCAGCTCCCACAGGGTGCACACACAGCTCAGATACAATAGATGGCTTTGGGAACCAGAGTCTCCCCTGCAGGCAGGTCCCCTCTCTGAGCACCATTTGCTTGTCCCGTGGCAACAGAGGGACTCCAACACGCAGTGCTTTGAATTCCTCCTTCAGAAATGGAGAGAATACTGCATTCTTTTGGCAGCAAATAAGACCTTCCTTAAGCAACTCTGACAGATTAAAAACAAATCAGATTGGGAATTGATGACCTACTTTACAAATTGATCATTTGTTCTGGAAAATGATGCTTGAAAAAGACATTTTCCTTCGTGAAATTAAAATAAGAGGCAATCTGGAATTCATCGTTGAGTCTTCCTCCTCTCTCATCACCTACCTAATAGTTTCTGATGGGGGGCTACCATCTTTCTCTTCTGACTACACCCTCCAGGCTGGTCCTTCCTTACCCCTCTCCTGTGCCTGGTCCATCTCTTGACAGGTCTCTCTCCAGCCATTCCTCCCATCCATTCATCTTACCCATGACCTTGCCTTGTGTGTACATTTCCATTTGACCAAATCCCAGCCTCCTCCCTGCCACCCATGCCTTTATTACTCTGCCTACCCCTGCACCCTTTCTAGTGCCCAATTTGAGTGTTGGGAAAAGTTCTAGATCAGGAGGTTGGACTATTCAACAGAGGGCTCTGTTAGAGCAGAAAGAGTTCCAGAGTCATCAGCACAGTCATCTCTGAATTAAGGGTTCGGGCTAGTGAGGAGCATGCTAACTGGTGTGCAATGGCATATGGGTATGCAAAGCCAGAGAACACTACTTTACTATGAATAATTTTGTAAAGCAGAAATTCTTTTCTTTCTTAGAAAAAAAAATCACACCCTAGGAAACCCATTTGGGACTCAGATTCTCTTAAAGCGTAGGCACCACGAGGATCCTTTTTTCTGTTTCAATTCATAAACCCTCTTTTTAAAAATTTTTTTTAATTTTTTTTTACTTTGCGGTACTCGGGCCTCTCACTGTTGTGGCCTCTCCCGTTGCGGAGCACAGGCTCCGGACGCGCAGGCTCAGCGGCCATGGCTCACGGGCCCAGCTGCTCCGCGGCACATGGGATCTTCCCGGACCGGGGCACGAACCTGTGTCCCCTGCATCGGCAGGCGGACTCTCAACCACTGCGCCACCAGGGAAGCCCCATAAACCCTCTTGATGTGTTGTCTTGGTAGGCATTTATTTTATAACAACTTTATTGAGATGTAATTCACGTATCTTAAAACTCACCCATTTGGAGTATGCAATGGTTTTTGAAATATTTGAAAGTTGTAAGACCATCACAACAATCAATTTGAGAGCATTTTCATCACTCCCCAAAGAAATCCCAACCCATTAGCAATCACTCCCCCTTCCCTCCTCATTATTCCACCAGCCTAGGCAACCAACTAGTCTACTTTCTGTCTCTATAGACTTGCCTAGTCTGATACTGCATATAAATGGAATCACACATGATCCTTTGTGACTGATTTCTTTTGCTTAGCCTAATATTTCCAAGCTTCATTCATGTTATAGAATGGATCAGTACTTCACTTCTTTTTACTGCTGGATAATTCTGCACTGTATGGATATGCCACTTTTCTTTCAATCCATTCATCAGTTGATGGACATTTGGGCTGTTTCTATTTTTGGCTATTATAAATAATATTACTAAGAACTTCATGTACAAGTCTTTGTGTAGACATATGTTCTTTTTTCTCTCGGGTATATATCTAAGAGTAGAATCGGTCATATGTAAGTATTTTTAATGTTTCTAGGAAGCACCAAATTATTTTACACAGTGCTGCCTCAGTTTACATTCCCACCAGCAAATTCTGAGGGTTTCAATTTCTTCACAGCCACACCAACACTTGTTACTGTCTCTCTTTCTGATAATAGCCATCCTACTGGGTGTGAGGGGGTACCTCATTGTTTTTGATCTACATCTCCTTAATGAATAGTGATGTTTAGTATCTTTTTGTGTGCTTATTGGCCATTTGTTTACCTTCTCTTGAGGAATGTGGTAGGACTTATGATTGCCATTTTGCTAGTGTTTACTATATGTCTTTTGCCTTTGCTCCTCTGTCACTCCTTTACTCCCTTATTTGTGTTAAATAGATATTTTATAGCATACTATTTTCGTTCCTTTGCTATTTTATTTACTATATTTTTTGGACTATTCTTTAGTGGTTGTTCTGGGCATTACAATTAGCACTGAAACTTAAAGTTTGGGTTAATACAAATTTAATTTCAATATTACACAGAAGCTTTGCTCCAGCACATTTCCACTTCTCTCCTCCTTTGTGCTATGAATGTCACACAAATTACATCTTTATACCTTATCAGCCCATCAACTCAGTTTTCTAATTACTGTTTTATGCAGTTGTCTTTTAAAGTAATAGTAAAGGTGAAGTATTACAAAAGATACATTTATACTGTCTTTCCTTTTTGCCTATGTAGTTACCTTTACTGATGTTGTTTATTTCTACATGTGGACTAAAGTTATGGCCTTCATTTTAACCTGAAGGATTCCCTAACGTTTTCCTTACAGGGCAGATGTGCCAGTAACCAAGTTTCTCAGTTTTTATCTATGGATGTCTTAATTTCTCCTTTGTTTTTGAATGATAGTTTTGTTGGATAAAGAATTCTTTGAAGACAGCTCTTTTTTGCAGAACTTTAAATATGTCCTCCAATTGCCTTTTGGCTTTCTTGGATTTATAAAGAGAAGTCAACTGTTAATATTATTGAGGATACTTCTCACTTGAGGAGTCATTTTTCTCTTGGTGCCTTCCTGATTCTGCCAGTTCACATCTGCCGTTGAGCTCCTCTAGTGAATTTTTCATTTCAGGTATTATGCTTTTCGACTACAGAATTCCTATCTGGTTCTTTTTTACTTTTACTTTTTTGTTCATTTTAATCCTTCAATTTATATTCCCTATTTAGTGAGGCATTATTGTCAAAGTTTAATTCTAAAGATGGTTTTATTTAGTCTTTTGAGTATATGTAAAAAACTGATTTAAAAATATTTGTCTGGTAAGTCTAGTATCTGAGTTCCCCCTCAGGGTAGTTTCTAATGACTGTTTTTTTTTTTTTTTTTTTAAATCTATCTCTGGGTCATGGTTTCCTGTTTTTTGCATGGCTTATAATTATATAGATTTTTTTTTTCTCACAAAATGAACATTTTAGATAATATAATGTGCCAATTCTGGAAATCAGATCTCCCTCCATCAGACTTCGCTTTTGTTTCTGATTTTGTTGTTGTTGTTACTGCCATTTGTTGGTTTAATAAATGTTCTAGACGAATTCTGGGAAACACGTGTTCCCTGTAGTGTGTAGCCACTGAAATCTTTGCTAGGTTATCTGAGTGGTCGGCTAATAGTTGGTCACCTATTTCCTAAAGTACTTGGAACTAATGTTTTTAATTCTTTGATGAGCGGCTCTGTGTGCTTTGGTGTAGGCCTTAAATCCTCAGGAAGCTTACAGGTCTGTCTAAGCTTTAATCTCCTCCTTGCCCGGGGCCACAGGGTTACCCAGAGGTGAGAGATGACAGACCTCTCTGGTCTTTCCTGGGTACATGCACAGCCCTGCACGTCCTCACAACCTTCTAGATTCCCAGGAATATGCCAGAGCTTTTCAAATCGCTCTATGGACATCTCATGCCCTAGATCATCCTTTTAAGTTTTGGACTAGGCTCTTGTTTTCCCCAGTTGCTATCACATCCTCAAACAGCTGCATTGTTAAACAAAATTGTTGCTTCTGCAGCTGATTATTATTATTACTTTGAGAACGCTCTGGGGATAAGGCTTTTCTGCAGAGTGAGTTCTGGATCAGGGCGAATAACTAGGCCTTGTTAATGGGGCTTTCTCAGGGAGCCGACAGGTAAAATAATGACAGTGCTCTGGGGATGGGACTTTCTGAGGGGCTCCAAACCACTTCTGGCAGGTGTGAGGCGGCTGATTTTCAAGGCAAGTCAAGTTACAATGCCAAAATCCCTGCTGTTCGGATGGTCTTTCCATCTCTGCTGTCCCATTTCACCCTTGATCATGCCGTTCAAAATGGATTAAATACACTCAGTGAGCAGAGTATTTATCATAAATATAAGCAAAGAAGTGTCATTGAGAGTAAGTGGTAAATAAGTCCTGCAAGCACTTGCATGAAAACTTACTATGTTCAGGACTATGGGCACCAGTCTTGTCGTTTACATCCGTATCTGTCAGTTCTCTAAGAATTACAGTTTAAATAGTCATGTTACGTATGTAGTACTTTACATGTGCTTTATATCCATTACCTTATCAAAACTCAGAGCAACCTGTGATTTTAGATGAGGAAGTCTTGACCCCTCGTTATTAGGACACCTCCTCAAGGTCACACAGCTGGGCTCTGACACAGAGTCACAGGGGGATTCAGCCTTGAGGTTTCTGACCCAGGTTCATGGCTCTTTCCACCACACAGCTGTCTTTGTTGAAAAAGGAGTGAAATTCAAATCGATCATTTTCTACCGTAAGAAAGCTGCTAAAAATGTTCGCTGGGGAAGGAGTTGAAACGAACGGCTTATGTGAAGTTTTTCGGCACCATCTGTGGTTTTCTTGGCTTTGTGATGGGAAACTCTCCTGGATCACCCTGCTTCTCTTGGACTCCTCAACTGGCTCCTCCTCCAGTGACTGCTTACGTCTGATGCTTCTCAGCCCTTGGCTTGATCCTTTTTCCCTATTAATCTTCTTTCTCAGAAAGTGGACCTCCTTCTGGACCATATCCACTTCTAGCCTCAGGGTCCCTCTTGAATTCAGTCCTCAAGGACCACCTTCTTCCTGGGCAATTTCCTTTGGAAGCTCACTCTTAGGTAGCGACACTCAGCTCTGTCCTTGAACCCAATAATTCCAAGTCACTAAATATGCATGATGCGTGGTCAGAATTCAGTCCTTGCAGAAGCACTCATTTGGATTCTGCCTTTGGGGAAGGGGCTATTCATATTCTGTCAACTCCAGTGAACTTCGACAAGTGACAGCTTTATAGACTCGTGGTCTTCCTGAGCCCTGAAGTAGTTTCATATAAATAAATATATATATATATGTACGTATGCATAAAATGATGGCATGGGCCTTTACCTAGAGGATTAGCAAGCAAAAGTGGGTCTTTGGGTTTCATCTATCTGCTGGGGAGAGAGATGATTCCTCCCATCTCTGCCATGTCCACCTAGAGGTCTATTTTCTTCTTCATTCCCTACCTAATAAAATGAACCCTCAATGTGAATGTTTGTCCCCTTTACTTCTGTGATGGTATTTACAGTTAAACCTCCAACAATTTTGCCCAGTTAGGGCATCTTAGTCTGTGAGGTCCCAGAGGTCAGGAACGATGGCCAGTCAACAAATGTTTGCTGAGTGGATGAATCTTTTAAACTCATCTCGCACAGAAAAGCACACAGTCACAGAGAATTCGCCAATATCGTTTAAGAGATGTTTCTGGTTGCACTCAAGAGAAACTTAAGCCTTGGGCGTGGGACGTATCTAGAGAAGGCAGAGTGGCATGGGTTTTTGAAAGACAGAATTTTGACAAAGAAGACGTGTCTGTGTTCTGCTCCGGTGGGTGAGCTTAGATATCCCCTTTCCTTTTCTGGCATCTAGTTTCTCTACTGTAAAAAGGTGGGATTAAATGAGAGGACCCCCCAAACTCTGTGGTTCTCATGTTTTATGTAAAGGGGGGAGTAACTGTCCTGTGTGTGGCCGGGAAAAGGTAACCTTGTGTAACCAAAATGCTGATTGTAGCACAGGGGCACAGCGTTTATACACTGTAATTTAGGGCACTGAGACGTCAGAACAGCTATTTCTGGTCTGGTTGCATGTTTTCCTTCAGTATCTTTTCCTTCCCCTGCAATGAGGGCCTTCTCCCTACAAAGAAGGCCTGGAGGTTTCAATTAAAAGGTATTTTTTACTTTAGTCTTGATAGATGTAATGCTTAACACATTTATCTTTCCCATGAGGTATTTTCATGTGAGAGGAGATGCCTGAAAGGGAAGGGTCCAGGAATCGAAGAAACAGTTCTCCAGAAGTTACGGTGACTCAGTGTGATGATGTGGAAAAAAGAGCCTTCGTGACTCTCCTCCAATCAAATCACCTAGGGGACCGATGACCGGGCCAGCCCATTCCTGACGCCTCCTCTGGGCGAGCAAAAGAAACGTGCCCGGGAAGGGGTGACGTCACCCTGGCTGGATCCTCCGCCCCCCTTGGAGTTAGTAAAGCCCCTCCTCCGGCGGCTCAGCATCCCTGGCCTCCCTTGCCTTCTTTCTCTTCTTGCTTCTGCCCACACTCCCCCCGCAAACCAGTCTGACACTCATTCTAGGAGGAGAGGGCACTCGGTGCTGCTGTCACTACTCCTGTCACTCGTCAACTGCAATCACCCTCATTTTGTTTCCTCTCCACAGTCCATTAACAGCAGCTCTCAGAAGCCTGGCTGCTTACCTGCAGCCCCTGACCCTTGGACTCAGGTATCACGTAGCCAGAGAGCGATTCTTTTTTTTTTTTAATTAATTAATTTTATTTATTTACTTTTGGCTGCATTCGGTCTTCCTTGCTGCGTGCAGGCTCTCTCTAGTTGCGGCGAGCGGGGCTACTCTTCGTTGCGGTGTGCGGGCTTCTCATTGCCGTGGCTTCTCTTGTTGTGGAGCACGGGCTCCAGGCGCGTGGGCTTCAGTAGTTGTGGTGCACGGCCTCAGTAGTTGTGGCTCACAGGTTCTAGAGCGCAGGCTCAGTAGTTGTGACGCATGGGCTTAGTTGCTCTGCGGCATGTGGGATCTTCCCGGACCAGGGCTCGAACCCCTGTCCCCTGCATTGGCAGGCGGATTCTTAACCACTGCGCCACCAGGGAAGCCCAGAGAGCGATTCTTGATGAAAAAGAATGAGCCATCATTAGCCTCCCTCAGCCCCCTGTCACCTTCTGAGGAGACAATTTTCAAAAGGGTAGAAAATCCTGAGACGTGTGTGTGTATATATATATATATATATATATATATATATATATATATATATATATAAAATATATGTATATGTATATATTTCTTTTAAGTTAATTCTGCAGACTGCTGTGTTGGTGACATTTCCTTCAAACTGCAATAACTAACCTGTCACAGCCCTACAAACGCTGACAATACAGCACCATGTGGGGTTGACTTAATAAACCTCATTTACATTCATTTTGATTCACTCAGGCATTGAAAAACATTTCACAGGAGAAACTAGGAACCTCTCCAAGACGACATGATGTTTGCTGATACGATATGAACAGACTTAATAGGCAGCATATATGAAAACATGCATTTCTTAGGTTATTAGAAAACTCAGTAGTTTTTTTTTTTTTTTAAGGCATTTAAAAATTACTCCTTGGAGTGCTGGGCCTCTAAGCTGTGAGATGTGTCTACATGTGCAGAGTCTTTCTTGAGTAGGTAGATAAGGGCATAGTTAACCCTCTCCCTTGAGCTGTAAACTTGGGCAAATTCTTAACCTCTCTGTATCTCAGGTGTTTTATCTCTGGGCACCTTACTAATACCTGTTTACCTAACTGTATTATTCAGAGTTTTTTTTGCAACAGTGCTAACAACATTCCTAAAATGCAGTGGCTTAAACAACAAGAGTTTATTTCTCACTTACAGGTTTGTAGGTACTTCTGGTTCTGCTTGGATTGGATAGGATCAGCTGCACATAGTTGTAGGCTGTGGGTTGGATTCGGGTCTGCTCTACGCGTCTTCTCATTTTCTTTGTATTAGTAATTACCTGGGGCATGTTCTCTGAAGGTGGATAGCAAAAACACCCGAGCCGCGTCGAATCACAGGAGCACACACAAAGCTTCTGCTCATGTCATGTTTCTCTATATTACTTTGACCAAACGAAGTCACCTGGTCAAGTCCAAAGTCCATGGGCATGAGGATGTATTCTTCCCATTCTCTCCTGGGAAGTACTTCAAGGTCACAAGAAAGAAGGAAAGAGTAAAGAAGAGAGAATACCTACCACCCTATTTCATGGAGACCTTTGGGAAAAAAGAGATGAGGTATTTGAGAGCTCTGTAAACTGCAGAGTGTCATGCAGCTGTTAAGTCTTGGGTGATAGTGCTACATGGGGATGCTTTCTCCCAGTATGATTATTCTCTGGTTACCTGATGTTTGTATGTGGTGCTGCCATCCTCCTAGTCACCAGATCGGAGATACTGTCATCCTATTTCACGTTTTCCATTCTCTCATCTGCCATGTGGCATCAGTAGTAAGGAGTCTGTCCAGACATAACCTCTTATCTTCCTCCTCCTATTTTTTGTCTCTCTCTCTGCTCTAATCCATCCTGAACACCACTATAGATTCATTTCCCTGTGGCATAACTTTCAGCGCATCACCCCTCTGCCTTAGGGTGGATTCCCTGGATGCATAGGCAGAGACAGGGATTCTTGTGCAACTGATTCACTGAGGGAAGTGCCCGCAGGAGCAACCTCTTAGGGGATGAGGGAAGCAAGAAATCACAGGGATAGAAGAGAGGCCGAAGTGTGGTTTCAGGAAAGGTCTAGCCTCTGCCTAATTGCACAGGGAGCTCTGGAGCAAAACTTGTACCAAAGAAGCTGCTCCGTACAGAGGCTGGAAGACTGAGCTGTTGACTCCCCTTGGAGTTCACGACTGACCACGGGTCATCCCTGCCAAAAAGCACAGGAAACGCTCTGGAGGAGCATCCTGTTGTGAGCATCCTGTTGTGGGTACCACACTGCGCATGAGTGGAACGAAACTACTTAGCGCAGGATGAAAAGCACCAGAAAAGAGAGAGCAGAACATTCCTGGAGCCCACAGAGGGCTGGGGTTTAATTTATATCCCCTCCAGCCATTTTCCATATCTTTGTTTTCTGTTCCATTATCTAGGGAATTTCCTTGAGCTTAGGGTCAACACTTAAGTTAATTAAAACAATCTCTGCTATTATATTTCAAACATATAAGATATCTTTGTTGGTCTCAGAATATTCTTTTTAATTTATCCTCGCTCTCTTTTTGTCTTAATTAATCTTGCCTAAGAGTTCTATACCTATTCATCTTTTCAAATAACCACATTTCGGTTTGTTCGTGATTTCTGTTTTGTTTCGTAATTACATTCCTTATGTGGCAGTTCAACTTTTCTTGCCTTTCAGTTCCAAACCTACCTTGGATCGCCCTGCTTGTGATGCTGGAACACTTCTTCCTTGTCAGCGGACACAATACTAAGCGTTGTCAGCAGAGGGCGCTGGAGGGACACTGCAGGGGGAATTGGGCTTCTCTTCCTGGTTCCAGTATATATACCTATTCCTTCCTGTGGGCTCCTGTGCTGTACAGGACACCCAGTGGGATTCGCCGCCAGCAAGTCTTGGTGGCACCTTCGCAGGCACTTTCCCTGCGAGTTCTCTGGGTGCTCCAGGTGGCCTCTAGGTGATGGGTTCAACAGCTTCCAGAAGCCTGGCCAGCATTCCAACAGGAGGATTCTTACGCACAAAGCCTGGCACACTGGCACTTGGGTGGAGGTTTTCCTCCTTGCCAGTCCTGCCCTTTATTTCCCTGACCAACAGCTCAGCCCAGTAACTGTGGATCAGCTCTGGCTCAGGGCAACTTAGCAAACTTCTTCACAACCTATTGGGTTACAATCACAACCTCTTCAGCAAGGCCTGAATCTCATCGCTGAGCTCTTTGGTGATAGTAACTGATCACGAGGTGCCTCAGAACAAAATAGATGGCAGCCTGCTAAAGTATTTCTTGATCTGTATCACAGAAAAAGCTGTTAAGTCTGGCTGAAACCCTGACTTGAGTCACCAGTTTCGAGACGTAATGCATAGACTCAGAGCCTCTGGATTGCAGGTGACACCAGGTCCTTTAGAGGAAGTTCCCTGCTGCATTTTCACAAGTAGGCACTGGAAATGTTTTTCCAAACTTAATCCAGAAGGACCCAGGGCCACTTACTGGTGTGACTGTGCAATACCCAAACCTTTGGGGGATAATTGGACACTGGCTATGAATTAACACTAACTCCTGGGCATCCAAAATGCACCTCTGGGGCTTCCCTGGTGGTGCAGTGGTTAAGAATCTGCCTGCCAGTGCAGAGGACGTGGGTTCGAGCCCTGGTCCAGGCAGATCCCACGTGCCACGTGGCAAATAAGCCCGTGTGCCACAGCTACTGAGCCTGCGCTCTACAGCCTGCGAGGCACAACTCCTGAAGCCCACATGCCACAACTCCTGAAGCCCACGTGCCTAGAGCCTGTTCTCTGCAACAAGAGAAGCCACTGCAATGAGAAGCCCACGCACCACAACAAAGAGTAGCCCCTGCTCGCTGCAACTAGAGAAAGCCCACGCGCAGCAACGAAGACCCAACGCAGCCAAAAATAAATTAATTAATTAATCAATTAAATTAAAAAACCCCCAAAATGAAATGCACCTCTGACCCATCAAAGTGGAGGCTATAGTAATCAAATAAGAGATGGAACCTCAGCTGAGGTTTGACTCACAGTGGGCTTGATTCATCCAAAGACCCACCCCGTGAGTTATTTCCTCAGATCTTGAATGTATAACTGCTGTGCATGTACTTGGGAACCGGAAATACCCCAACATTGGCTCTCAGATCCATGGGATGAGAGTCATTATGATTGGAAGGCTACCTAAAACCCAGTGGAAATTCTCCTCCGTACCAGGGTAGTAAATCAGAAACAATACTGCCTCTCTGGGGAAATTTCAGACATGTATGCCATCATCAAAGCGTTGAAAGAAGTGGGAGCGGTGATACCTGTCGTATTCCCATTTTACTCACCAGCTTGGCCTGTGCAGATGTTGGATGGATATTGGATTACCTGTGGACTGTCATAAACTGAATCAGGTGGTGATTCTAGATGCAGCTGTTGCTGTTTTGTACCTTTACTGGAGCAAATCAGCGCAATCCCTGGCATTTGGTATGTAGTTCATGACGTGGCTAATGCGTTTTTCTCCGTGCCAATTTGAAAGGACCACCAAGAGCAGTTTGCTTTTACCCGGCAGTGCCAGCAGTCTATCTTCACAGGGCTGCCTCAGGGCTCTGTCAAGTCTCCTGCTCTCTGCCATAAGAGGGTCTGCAGAGATCTCGATGATCTTGACATTCCTCAAAACACCACACTGTTCCCACTGCACTGATGGCATTACGCGGACTGGGTGATGCACAGGAAAGTAGCCAGCATGAGATGTTTTGTTGTTATCCCATTGGCCAGTTTCCTGCCTGCCCATCTCAGCTCTTTGGCCCCCTTTGCCGGGGGTTTCCCGTTGGCCAAATGGGGACTCACTCTGGTCCCGGGAAACCCAGAGAACTTCTCTGGCATCCAGTGGACTGCCACCACCCCTTGTCTATTTAGGTCTGAATTCCAGCCTTGAGGAGGGACTCTCTTCCATGTTTTTGCCTCAGTGGGCACCCGCCCCCCCCCCCCCAAAAAAACCCGGAGCATTCTTTAGCTTTTGCTTTTTATCCCCACCATAGTAGATCATTCCTTGCAAATACTTAATACTTTCATTAAGCGTTTCTTGTTCAAATTACTGTCTTTGTTCTTCTGACTGGATTGCTGTTAATATACTTATCTTTAATATTTTCTCTCTTGTTTCTTTGGAGTTAATCTGTTCCTTGTTTCTAATGTCATATGTTGAATCCTTAGCTTATTTATTTTTGATCTTTCTTAATTTCTAATAAACTTATTTAAACTTATAAATGTCCTTGTAATTACTATTAGTTTCATGCCATACATTTTGACGTGTTTTCATTATTATTTAGCTATAAATATTTCTTATATTATTCATGATATCTATTTTTAACTCAGTGATTATTTAGTAATATACTAAAATTCCAAACATATGGAATTTAAAAAAAATATTGCTTTGTTATTGATATCAACTTTTATTGCATTATGGTCTAAGAACTTAATTGGTATTATCTGACTTTTTGGAATTTACTGGGTTTTGCTTATGGTCCAAAATCAATTTAGATTTATAAATGCTTGGTGTGTGTTCAAAATAGCACAGGTTGGGGCTTCCCTGGTGGTGCAGTGGTTGAGAGTCCGCCTGCCGATGCAGCGGACACGGATTTGTGCCCCGGTCTGGGAAGATCCCACATGCCGCGGAGCGGCTGGGCCCGTGAGCCATGGCCGCTGAGCCTGCGCGTCCGGAGCCTGTGCTCCACAACGGGAGAGGCCACAACAGTGAGAGGCCCGCGTACCACAAAAAAAAAAAAAAAAACAGCACAGGTTGTCTATTCATTTGGGGTAGAGTTCTATATATGCTGAAATTTATTATTTCTGTTGTTCAGATCTTCTATATCTTCATTTCTTTTATCTGCTTGATCTGTTTCTGGGAAGGGCTTTTGAAATTTTCAACTACAATTGTTGATTTCTCTCTTTTCCCCACTTACGTCAGTTGTTGCTTTTAACATTTTGAGACTGAATTTTCAGTGTGTTTATGTTCAAATGGTTGTATCTTTCTGCTCAATTATTCCTTCACCAGCCTACAGTATCTTTTTTATCCCTTAGGAATTTTTACTTTAGCTTTAAATTCTACTTTGTCCAGTATTGAAAGTGCTAACTCAGATTTATCTATTTTTGTTCATGTTCTTGAGGTTTTCTGTTTTTTTTAATTTCTACATTTCCAACCTTTCTGGTTTTTGTTGTTTATATTGTTCTAAGCATGTTTCTATAGACATATTTTGGATCACTTTTAAAATCTAGTTGGAAAGTTTTTCTCTTTTGACTGGTGAATGTATCAGTTTGCTCAGGCTGCTCTAACAAAATGCCACATTCCGGGTGGCTTAAACAACAGAAATGTATTTTCTCACAGTCTGGAGGCTGGAAGTCCAAGACCAAGGTGTCAGCATGTCTGGTTTCTCCTGAGTCCTCTCTGCTTGGCTCGTAGATGGCCACCTTCTTGCTGTGTCCTCACATGGCCCTTCCTTTGTGCTGGGGCATCCCCGATGTCTCTCCTGTGTCCCAATCTCTTCTTTTTATAAGGACACCAATCAGACTGAATCAGGGCTAACCCTAGCAAGCCTCAGTTTAACCTAGTTACCTCTTTAAAGGCCCTGTCTCCCAGCAGAGTTGCTTTCTGAGGTTAGAGCTTCAATGTACGCATTTTAGGGGAACACAGTTCAGTCTGTAACAGTGGGTTTAAGCCATTTCTATTTATGGTGTGACAATTATATCAGGATTCATCACATATTACTTCATATTTTCCATTTCCTCTGCTCCAGTCCTCCATCCCCTTTCCTGCTTTCAGTTCAATATCTTTTATCTTTCTCTAATTCTGGAAAATGTAACTGTTTTTTTTTTTTTTGCAGTACACGGGCCTCTCACTGTTGTGGCCTCTCCTGTTGCGGAGCACAGGCTCCGGACGCGCAGGCTCAGCGGCCATGGCTCACGGGCCCAGCCGCTCCGCGGCATGTGGGCTCTTCCCGGACCGGGGCACGAACCCGTGTCCGCTGCATCGGCAGGCGGACTGTCAACCACTGCGCCACCAGGGAAGCCCCTGTTTTGTTTTTTTATCATAAGACACAGCCTACCTGGAGAGGAGTTTATGAAAAACAAATATGTACAGTTTGAATACGATTTTAGAATAAAACCTCAGACACTCACTTCCAAGACCAAAAAATAGAACATCCCCAGCCACCCAGAAGCACCCTGAGTGCACTTCCTCTCACAGCCTGCCCTTCACCTACCTCCTGGAAATGACCACAATTCTCAATTTTGCTTTAATCAGTCTCTTTTATATATTTTTTAAATGACCTAAATATGTATCTCTCAACAACATATTATTTAATCTTGCCTGATTTTTACCTTGATATAAATGGAATAGCACTGTATTATTTTCCTTAAATATATATACTCATTTTGGTAAGCAATGTGTTTTTGCGATCCATACATGTTAGTAATTAAAGCAGTAATTCCCTCTTTTCCACTGTTCTATATTCCATTGTATGAACCTACCACAGTTTATTCATTCTACTGTTGATGGACATTTGGTTTTTCCCCCAGGTTTATCCTATGAAGGATAATGCTGCCACCAACATTCTTTTACATATCTCCTGGTACAAGTGTTTGAGAATTTTTCTAAGATATATGCCTAGAGGTGGAATTGCTAGGATGTCAATTACATGCATGTTTAACTTTACTTTGGCATGTTTAATGCCAAAGGATTTTCTTTTCTTTTCTCTCTTTCGTTTTTTTTTTTTTTTTGGCTCCGTTGAGTCTTCGTTGCTGTGCGCGGGCTTCTCATTGTGGTGGCTTCTCTTGTTGCGGAGCACAGGCTCTAGACGCGCAGGCTTCAGTAGTTGCAGCATGCAGGCTCAGTAGTTGCGGTACGTGGGCCCTAGAGCACGTGGGCTTCAGTAGTTGCGGTACAGAGGCTCGGTAGTTGTGGTGCACGGGCTTAGTTGCTCCACAGCATGTGGGATCTTCCTGGACCAGGGATCAAATCCGTGTCCCCTGCATTGGCAGGTGGATTCTTAACCACTGTGCCACCAGGGAAGTCCAGGATTTTCTGACTCAGTTGTACCTGTTTGCATCCGATGAGCAGTAGATGTGGGAGCCTTTTGCTCTGCATCCTTGGCAACACTTGGCATTTTCACAATTTCCAACTTGGTTCATATCTTCATTATTGCTTCAAATATATTTTTTCTTCCTATTCTATCCCCTTATTCCTATTTGCAGTTACTGATACTTCCTTAAGACACAGTTCTTGGCTTTAAACAAAATAATGTTTTCCATCTCTTGCTTCTTTCTGGAAAATTTCCTCACTTCCTCTTTCCAAATCTTTAAATCATTTTTTGGATGTATCCATCATTGAAATTATTCCATGTGTTTGATCTTTTATTTTTATTCTCATGTTTTCATAGGTAATATTTCCACCTGGTTCTTTCTTTATGATTTCTTGTTCTCATTTCACAATGCTCAGAATTTCCATTACATCCTTAAGTATATCTATTGTGCCTATTCAGACCTCTTGGTCTGTCAATCATTTTGTTTCAGATGGAGTATGTTCCTCACTTTGTTGTCTTTTGTGAAAGTGGCTGTGCTCCTCAGGTGTCCTTGTCTGCAGGCTCGAGCTCCTTTGGGGAAGAGCCGAGGCTGCCCCAGACTGTGTCTTACTCATTGAGCTTGAGGACAAGGTAGGGGATGGGCCCCGAGGGGAAGAGACTCAAGCCCCACAGAGTTATTGCTCATCATTCCCAATTGCCCCCATGTTGACCAGGTAACTTCCCTGGTCAGTATTTTGCCTTTAAATTCTTAGAATGAAGAACTCCTGGGTGGAGAATGAGCCCTCAGGCTGTATTTATTTGCCTTATGTCTCACCCCAACAGTATTTGGTGTTATCCCGACATCATTCTGCTTGCAGACCTACAGGGGCTGGAGTCCAGCAATCTTTGTTTTAAAAATCTTTCCAGATAGTTCTCCCGGTTGATTTTGGGGGAGGGAGACAATAGTCTGAGTTAGTTTTCTGCTTTGGTGGGAACTGGAAGATTATTTCAATGTTCCCATTTTGACTAGTTTCCTGTTCCTGTTTCATGAATGTAATATCTTTTCTTTCTCTTTTGAAATGATTCATTATAGTCTTTATTCTCTTTTTAAACTTTTCTCGTCTTTCTGACATTGTTTTCATGTATTCCAAGTTTCTTATTTCTGTTTCGTTCGCTTGTTTTAGTTTTGGTCTTGCTCTTTCCTGTTTGAGGATCTCCTCACATCTGGTAATTGTTGAATGTCGGTTCATCGTTAAGGGTGAGGCAAATGGGAAGTTTGTCTGCCAACAGAGGGCTCATGGGCTGGTGGGTTTTCCTGCAGGCTGATGGGGCTACAACCCAATCATTTCATTTGGAGATTCCTCCCACCCTTAATGTCACTAACCACAGATACTTTCTCTCAGACCCATCAGTTTCCCAGGGAAGAATCCTTAGAAATCCCGCCTAGGATATAGCAGCTTGGCTGCCAACCTTTTGGGAGATGAGGTGTGTGTTGGGGGTTCAGTGTTCTGCACGTCAACTTCACCCAAGCCTTCAGTAGTTGGCTACTGTTTTCAGCTACTGCTGTTGTCTTTGATGTCAGATTCAGCCTGTCTGGCTCGGTCTCTACAAAGAACAATAGTTCTCAGGTTTAGGCTGCATCAGAATCAGCTAGAGGGCTTGTGGAAACACAGATTGCTGGACCCCATCCCAGACTTGCTGATTCAGTAGGTCTGAGAATTTGCATTTCTAACAAGTTCCCCAGTGATACTGATGCTGCTGGACCCATGGCCACACTTTGAGAACCACTGCTGTCAGGGAACCCTTCAGACTCCTGCTGTAGCAAAGAAGGGGCCACCTGGCCACCTGGGTAGAAGAGGGCATCGAAGAGCCTGACTGCTTCTTTTAAAGACTTTTAACCAACCCTTATGTGTTCAGCCCTGCTCTACACGTGGTTCAGAGCTATTTGGTGTCTCCAATTCCTGAGCCTTTTGGGGCTATGTTGTGAAGCGGCCTTGTTCTTGAGGCTTCACTCTTGCTGCCAGTGTCCATTTTAGCTTTCTCTTGTCTGCTATTTCATTGACCGTTTACCAATTTATTTTCCTGCTTCCAACATTTTGTTGACATCTCTTGCTAGCTGTGACCTCCTCTCCTGTTTTCTTTGTGGGTTGGCTGAACTTTGGGCTTTTTTCCTTCTTTTCTCAATCAGCCCTCCTGCTACCTCACCCTTAAGTCACCATCATCTCTCACCTGGCAATAAATATCCTTTGCAATGATAACTGAATGAACTTTGACACACGGTGAAGAGTACACAGTCAGGAAGGATGACACGTGATCCTGTTCAAACTCATTGAAATGCATCAGCCTCTTGCTCATATAACATCTCTGAAAGTTTCAGATGGAGATGCTGAATTATTGCTTTAAGCAACTTTCAGGGTTTAATTAAAGTGCAAGGTCTGACTGGCAGGACTTGAGATGAATTTCACAGTCTCAGAGGCAAGCTGAGATGTGGCTTTGAGTTAAGGGAATGAAACCATTCCCAAAGAAGTAGAATATAAGGTCACAAAAGATCTCAATTCAGAAGGGAAAGGATGGAAAAAATGGTTGCCAATCTGCGGCATGTCCATTATCCTTGTGTGTGGGTGTATTCCATTTAAAAAGTTGGAAGACTATAACAGGGCTCTGACCATATAATTGACCTTTAAGTTGATTTTTTATCATCTCGTTGGCTATTTACTGGAAAGAAATATTTCTGTGTCCAGAATTATCTGTGAAACCTAGGACTCAGTAAACCAAAAAGTTAAAAAAATTTTTGTGCTCCTGAACCTTGAATATTTCCATGCAATCAATTATCTGTAAATTGAATAATTTCACTTGCATTTAAAGGCTGAAACTGTTGAAATTGACCAAATGGACAAATCCTTTTGTAATGTGAAAGTATCAGTTACAATTCTGAGGCACAGAATGGGCAAAAATAATATTTAGCTTCTCTGCCATCTCTCTCCACCCCCAAATAAAATGTTACTTTAACACTTTTTATTTCCATGATGAACTATTCCAAGTCGGGTTGCTCTAAAGGGGACCTGCCTTTTCCCACCGCTCAGGGCAGCAGACGAATGGGTGTAGAATTGGACCACTCCAGCTCAACACATAAGAGGTGGGCCCAGCAAAGAGCTACTGAACTGATTTTTGTGAGTCCCTCAAAACCTGATTCTGAAGAATCCTTGTTGTCTTGACCTTCATCCTCTGAACCCACCTCTTTCAGAAACACTGCCTCTTCTGGTCTTTCTCTTTGTTCTTCTGAGGCAGACAGTGGCCGGAGGGATGCTGTCTGGGTTCGTGGCAGCTGTTGGTTTTTCATTCTCTGAGATGTTTGCAGTGTTGCCTACTTGCTTTTCCCCCTTCTCTCCCTGCTTGCTCCTCCCTGACCCCACCTCAAGAAAACCAAGGGAAATTGACAAGCAGCAGGACAGGGGAAATTGAGCTATATGATTTCTCCTTGGGGAACTTTACTTTGCTGCCTTTATCTGAAAGCTATCATTTTCTACATCTCTTGGCAAGAGTTCTCATCGACCGGTGACCCCTAAATGCCTGTGCTGATCAATAGTCCTGGTATCTTATTGACACGCTCATTGACAGCTGAAACTGAGCACGGGAATCAAGAATGGCGCCAACAGCAATCCGCTCAGGCTGCTGGAGAGGCAGGGAGGGCCCGGCACTGCTATTGACACTGTAAATGGAGACGGTTTACTTAGCGCTCAGGGAAGATGCATTTGTTAAGGAGACCGATAGATCTCATTACTATTTAAGGGCAGAGGCTCTTCTGGCAGCCCGTGGGGCAGGCTTACATCAAGGCTTCCCACTCTCAGAGCTGGAGGAACACACCCTGAGCGATTAACCCTCCCCCTCCCCCCATGAACAGAACCATTGGGTGGAAGTGAATGTAAGCAAAGGGTGGGTTTGACAATGGGGGGCCATGACCATGGTGTTTCGTCTTTTGGTTAGTCAGAGTCTCGGTGCCAATCCCGATGAGTGGCTGTTTCTCTGTCCGGGCTCCTGTGCGCCCCCTGAGTGGAAGCAAAAAATCGAGAAATCACAGGCTCTCAGGGCAGGGAGGAGGGATTTAGCCCCAATTTTGCTATTCAATGCAGGCGTTCCTACACCAACATCCCCTGAATGTGGCTACCCTGAAATTCGACGGTCACCTTCAGTGACACGGAACTCACTAACTCAAGAAATATTCCAACGCGTTGTTTGGTAGCTGCAGTAGTCGGAAAGGTCTTCCTTCTCTAGGGCTGAAATCTGTCTGCCTGTGGCTCCTGGGTGGACTTTCTGTAGCCCCACACATGTACCAGAGATACCAGCTTGGCTTTTAGCTTTCTTCATCACTTATCCTGCCAATAACTCCTCACAAAGGCATCTTCCTTACCTCCACCCCCTTCCCCAGTTTGCAGAGAAGTTAAGCAATTAGCTCCAGGACACAGAGCTGGGCTGTGGGTGTGCTTGAATTCCTCGGTTTTTTGTTTGTCTGTTTGTTTTTCTGTGGAACTGTCTTTCTTTCTCCCACACAGAGGGTCTGGCCTGATTTATTTCCTCTTATTATCTCCCTAAACAATGTAATTCATTTCTAAAGAGTCACCTACCACTTCTGTATTGTGCCTACTCTGGTTCTTAAAAGGTAGCTATTTTATTTCTTTCCCTTGAATGGTCTCTGGATCACTATTTTCTAACTCTCTCAACAAAATTCTTCAGCTCTCTCACCTGCTATGTCCGGCACCAGGCTCATTCAAACTGTGGCCAAGCTGCCATCTCTCTCCCCTTCTACTCCTTGCCATAGGAGAAGGCTGGTCCAACCTGCTCACCCGTCTTGCTCTAGGGCCAATAGTCTAAAACAAACGCAGAGCAGAGCCATAGCTGGGTCACTGAAGTTCTCTGCCAAGCCCTGGGGATTGAGGGAAGATTCATATGTCAGGGGTGGGATAGGAATGCAGTTTGGGACGTGGGCAGGGAGACTAAAGTAAGTGCTATGTGTCCTACTGCACCACCATCCGGGCTCCCCCGTGAAGGATGGAGGCTGGAGGGAGCAGGGCAGAGAGTGGAGTCCGGATGCTTGGCTGGAAATTTAACGTGACCCTCCTTTCTGGGTACCCGTGCCTTTGAGGTCTGGGGAAGGTAGAGAAGCCCTGGGTGGTCTCTAGGTACAAGAGGTTCATGGAGAATCTTGGCTACCCAAGGGATTTTAAAAAGAGCTGCCAGCACTTCTACCCTTGGACACAGAATAAAAGGGGCTTTTATGAACCCCACTGGGACCACTGAGAGACAACGAGTGGGACCGGAAATAATGAGTAGATGTGGCAGGTAAGCAGATTTTGAGGGGAAATTATTCCCAGGTGAGGGTCTCATGGAATGTGCCTATGCATGGGCAATGGTGGTACCATTTTCAAAGTTAGTAAACCATGGGTTTAATGCCGGTTCTGAAGATGTGGATATATTGACATAGTGTCTTCCAAACCAACTGTAAGTGAAAGTTGCCACTGACTGTAGTTGATTTGATTACATGTTGGAAATCTGCACAAGGGCTGCACAAGGGCACACGCTGATGTGCACTGCCTTGGGCTAGACCATCCCCAGCAGTCGTGAGAACCGTTCCAATACCTACCTCATCTTCCTACCCTTCAGCCTTTCCACTTGCCATCTGATCACCACCCGCCTCAGAATTGCATGATGTCACCCTCCTTCACTCTCCATTGCAGGCAGAATAAGGTCAAAGTTCTCCACCGTGGCATTCGCGATTCAGCAAGGTCTGGCCCAAATTTATGTCCCCACCATGTGACTCGGACACCCTGCTGTGAAGTCACGTTAAGCCAGTTGGTTGGCCCTGAACACGCAAGCACTCCCATGCTTCTGTGCGTTTCTTCCTGCTGTTCTCTCCTTGACAAGCTCTCCCCCGTGCTTTATTTGCCTGTTAAATTCCCATTCATTAGCTGAGTCTCTGCCCTGAAACCTTTTCAGATTCCTCTCACCAGAAGGAACTCTGCCTTTCGCGCTCCTACTCTATGTAGACACCTCTTAGAACATTTAATGCACCCCGCTGCAGACTGTGGTTAACTGTTTTTGCGTGTCTTCACTAGATCACTGAAAGGGAAGAGTGTAACTCATTGGTCTTTATCTCTCAACAGAGAGCCTTGCACGGAGAAGGTAGCCATTATTAGGAACTGATGGGTAGATATTGGTGCTGGTTGATGGCCCATTTGTTGGAACCGATCAGTATCCTGGCTCTGATGGTAGGAGAGAAGGTTTGTACTCAGCAACATCTATACCCTCCCCTTCCTCGGGGACACGCTTAGCCTGTTCATTGCTCCAGCCTCCCTAGTGGTTATGGACAGCCCAGCAGGATGTGGACACAAGTGACTGGAGTTGCTTCCCGGCCCGCCCCTAACAACCTCCCCTATATATATATATATATATATATATATATATATATATATATATATATATAACCGAATCACCTTGCTGTACACCTGAAACTAACACAATATTGTAAATCAACTCTACTTCAAAAAAAAAATCTGCATGCCAGCTACATGACCTTCCTTCTTTAACGATCCTCAGCTATGAAATGGGGACAAGAGTGCCCACTTCAGAGTATAAAGTTAAAACATTCAAAATTAAAACAAATGATAAAAATGAAACGTGCCACTACTCTTGAGTAAATACTTAGCCATCTTTAACAATTTTATTATCATTATTGTTCCAGGAATAGATGCTTCTGGCGCAACCTGAGTACACAGGCACTATTTGGTCCAATCATCTCCACAGTTATGAATCCATCTAAATGTAGGATCTGTCCCTTCATTCATTCACTTACTCATCCATCCATCTATCAGCGAGCATTTTCTGTAAAGGGCAAGAGAGCAAACAGCTTAGGCTTTTCGGGCCATAGGATCTCTGTTGCAGCTACTAAATTCTGTCCTTATAGCGTGAAAGAGCCGGGGACCACACATAAACTGATGGGTGTGACTGTGTCCCATTATAACTTAATTTTTAAAAACTGGCTCTGAGCTGGATTTGGCCTGCAGGCCATAGTTTGCCGGTCCCAGATGGACTGTATTACTCTTCGTGCTTTAGCAGTAGTTAAGTGTTCATTAAGCATCATTGCTGGTTGAGAGAGGGCTGGAGAAGAGGCATGTGTGTGTGAGAGCTGAGATGACACATTACAGTTACAAATGGGAACCTCCTTCTCTATCCATCCAACTGGTTCCCCTCTTCATCTGGAAAGAAGTTTAATGCTGATGTCCATCCTGGTAGAAAGAAAGACCCCGGCCACCCTGAGTCACGATTCTCCTTCTATAGCAGCCAAACTCCTGGCATGGATGCAGGAACTCCATCTGGCCATGGTGGCTTCCTGGACACAGAGGCTCGGCCGAGATCTCCTGGACCACACCAAGAAGAAAGCCACGGCTGGTGAGGGCTGCGGGGGTGGAGGCAACTCTCTTGGGGCTGGAAGATGTCCAATTACAATGACTTGGTTTCCAATGCCTGGCTCTAGAGGAAACTTTCTCATCTTTCTATGGTGGAAGATCCTAATTATTTCATCATTTTGTTCTTGGACTTCATTAACCCACCCCCAGAAACATTTATATACATGACTCAGTTTCTGGCCATTCTGACTTTCACTTATTTTTGGGTTAAGCTCATCTCTCCCTTTCACGGATCCATTTTCTCTCTCTCGTATCTCGTCTAAAGAGCTCCTGGCTGCCGTGCCCCTCATGTCCCCATGTCATTCTCCTCTGTCTTTCCAGCTTCCCCTAACTCAGGTTAGTTAAGAGAAGGGTGCAAGTGTGAACAGAGGAAATAAAATAATTGCATGAGGGGGAATATTGAACTTCTAATGCACTGTAATTACCAAGTGATCTTATCTCACCTGTGATGGGTCCCAGTGGGATTTATGGCCATATTAACAGTGGTTTTCCCATTACATTACTTAATGAATAATATCTAAGCTAATAACCCGCCAAAACACCCCAGTAACAACAACATAACTCCCTTCACTGTAATTATTATTTTTTCCTAATGTGGTGGTTTTTATAAAAATACTGATGTTTCTTTACTAGGTCCTTGTCTAACTACTTGCTTAAATAATGGGCCCTATTAAATTGCAATCAGTGGTAGCGGGCCATATGTTAGTTTTCTACTGATATCTTTCTACTGACGGACTTGGGTTTTCAGGCTCTCCTAGGGCCCTGGAGGTGGTACCGCCTCCCCTCCTTCCCCCTGCCCACCCCCCTCACGGCCTCCTTCCCACCCCCTACCTGGCATTGGTGGCATTTAGAGAAGCAGAACGAGGGCCTCAGCTGTGCAAACACAGTACTTCTGTTTATTTTGGTAGCCTCCGAAATATTTGTTGAAAGTTATTCGAGCAGAAAGGCTGAATGGAGATCATTGCAATGTGTCAAATTAAGGAGTGCTTAATGCCTGCCTAATCTCTTGGTAATTACTGTTGGGGCAGTGGAAGCCTTCAGAGCCTGGGAAGAAAGCTAATGATAGTGAGAGACACCAGGCTGCCCGGGCAGCGTGGCATTGCTCCTTGGCACAATTAGAGGCCCTACTTGGATGTGAGAGACAGAGGTTCTGGCACTTAAGAGGGAGAGGATCGGCCTTCGGAGGGGAGGGGTCAGACAGGAGTGTCAGCCGGGGTCACTGGACAGGGGACTCCTTCAGCTGGGTGTCACTTTCCTAATGGTGTTCTAAAATGTGACAGCCTGTGCGTGTGTGCGTGTGTGTGCGCGCGTGTGTGTGTGTGTGGCTGCACGCACACGGATGTCTGACCTCAGGGTGTTTGGTGGAAGACAGACAGAGAGTTTTTTTCCTAATTTTCCCATCTTTGTCTATCTTTGTGTCATCCAGTCTCTCGTCTTTCTGATTCTATCTCTTTGGCTTAATTTTCTTTCTTTCTGAATATCTACTCTCCTCTCTCTCTCTCTCTCTCTCTCTCTCTCATGATCTTTGCCTGTGTTTTCCAGCTTCTCCGCCTACCCGCCCCCATCTCCATTGCTCTCTCTGGCTGATCTCTTTCACCAGCATTTACCTCAATCCATCAAGAATTTTTATAGAAGCAGAAAATAGTCAGGAAGCAGGTAAAGAAGAAGAAAATAAAATCCTTAATAATACCCCCAAACTCCACCTAAAGAGGATGGAGAAAAATGGGAATTGAAAGAGCCCAGCAAGCAAATTCACAGAGAAACAAACTGGAAAACGTGAAGTCTCTGACAGAGAGATCTGTGGTGGAAAAATCGTGTGAAAGGAAACTTGCACTTCAGAGATCAGAGGAAATACTTTAATACTATGAATTCCTAATAAAGCATTTGGAACCCAGCCCCAGAGGTCACTGGGAGCCTCGGTGATCTGACAGTGGGCCTCGGCAGGGGTTCAGCCTTGTGGGCTTCAGTCCCAGCTGTACCACCCACTAGTCTGGTGACTCTGAAGAAGACATTTAACTCATTTGTAAATGGGGAAGTACTTAGCTACCAGGGGCGGTGTAAGAATCAAAGGAAATGCTCTGAAAAGAATAAAATGCTATGTCAGTCAATCAAACAAGCAAGCCATCCACAGGGATTAATGTGCAACGCACAGATAATTGGAAGGCCCACAACTTGGTATAATTACATAGATCATCACTGCTGCTGGCTTAGTCAGGAGTTGTTGCTTGGAAGGGTTGCTACCTTTTTGCACAGAGTGGACTGGAAGGGATGGAACTCTGTGCCTTCCTGGATATTTCTCCAGCCACGCTTGGGATCTCAGGAGACCCAGGGATGCAGCGAGTGCCTGCAGGGCACCAGGCAGGGAAGCCCTGGGCTTGAGGACAGAGGACGTCAGAAGGTAGACGCGAGTTTTAATTGCAATGCGGAGGGACCAAGGATGAGGGAACCTGAGTTACTTCTGAAGGGATATAGAATGTCATGTCAGGAGATGGCAGGGAGATACGGCATCTTGTTTTTCCACACGTTGTGTCTTGCTGATTTCTACTTGGTCATTAAGGTCTAGGGCAGCAGAAAGAAGGAAATCTGAGGTCAACCAGTGGTTCTTTGGAATCTCCATCCTGTGTTGAAAGGATGCTATAAACTGACTGCCCTCTGGGGTGAGAAATCATCTCAAATATGGAAGCCTCCTAATCAAGAAAGAAGGACAGCCTCCTTTTGGGACAAAATTCTGGACCATCAGGTGCAGAAGAGCCCTTCAAGGCAACTTCAAGACCCCTCGTTTTGGAGGCGAAGCTGCAGCAGAGGATGGAATTTCTTTGTCTCCCAGCTTCTCGCTCTGAGGAGTCCGGTACCTGGCCTCTCCCTGGTGAGCATAACTGTGTATAAATAGTGAGCATCTTCAGATTTCCTAATAATCAGCTGAATGGATGTTGTTTTCCCAAAGGACAGTTCTATTTGTAGACCTTTCTGAACAGCAGCCGTGGTACCTGATTGGAGAGAACATAGTAAATTCAGCAGGTTTGTAACTTAAGAGTTTCTTTGATTTCCCTGCTGGGCAGAGTCGAGCCTCTCTCCCAGCTGGGGTTGGAAATTCAGTCTTCCAGAGAAGATGCAGAAAGGCTGGTCAGGGCCTCTACCCTCTGCTCCAGCTGTAGACAATTTGCTGGGTCAGTGATGCTTCCTGGGGACCAAAGAACTTGGTGTCAGCTTGATGGTCCTTCCCTGCCAAGGATGCCCATCCTCTCCTTAGCAGCTTGGGAGCTGTGAGAGCTGAGGGTGCAGAGGGAACCCAGGTTCTGCGAGAGACCGGCTGGGAAAGGCATAGGAATTGTGCCGGCATCAGATGGAGGGAGACAGAGGGGACGGCAGGTCCGTGATGGAGGAAGGCGAGGGGGACAGACAGTCTGAACTGTCCAGTTCCCATCACAGAGCTTGGCAAGCAAGAGGTTCATCATTAACTGTCAAACGGTGGTTTTAATCAGCTCTGCTCCTCAGGGGAAGATAGATTTAATATCAAGGCACGTTTTCAGAGCCATTAGTTTAATTATGACAGGTGTCTGCAAACTGGACGACTCTGCTTTCAGACCTGAGTGACACTGTTTAATGCTCCAGGCCCAGGGGACGCTGGGCTACTTTACCAAAATGGGCCTCCATTAAAAGTCGAAGTGATTCTCGTCTCCCCTCCTCCCCTGTTTCTCCCTTGCCCTCTGTCTTTATCTGCTACCGTCCATGTCAAAAGAAGGAAACAGATAGAAAATTATGCTCCCGTAGAAGAGAAAATAATTTGCTTGCCCATTAGAATTCGGCTCGCTGGGGCTCCCAGCAGCTGAGTTCCTGGTCAGGAGAAAGCCGTTATCATTTCCTTCTCTTTCCAGAAACATTTAGCACCGCACCTAGGGTAACTGCCTGCTGGTGTTGTGTGTTTGGCGGAGACTGCTAGCAGGGCTGCTCCCTGACTCAAGGGATGGTGAACTTGACTGTGCTCCCTGTGTGGGCAGAGGCAGTGCGGGAGGCGCTGGCAGAGTGGAGGCTGGGAGGGGCAAGCCCAGGGGTCCAGATGACCCACGTCTCAGCCTGGAGCCTGGCTCTCTGCTACTCTGTGCATTTCCTGGGCTCCCATCCTTTACGAGAGTTTCCTCTCCCAAGATGGCCCCATCTGTCCCCAGACCTCACCCTTTGATTGACCAGCTGGTCCACACTGGCTGGGTGATCAGGGGCCGAGCACAAGGGTTCCTAAAACTTGTATCTACAGGTGCAAATGGTTGGGCTAGAGGAACAGTGCTTTTCAAAGTTTTTCTGTTTTCTTGTTTGTTTTGTAAATACTTTGTAACTCAGTTTTACTTTTTTTTTTTTTTTTTTTTTCCGGCTGCACCGCGCTGCGTGTGGCATCTCAGTTCCCGGACTAGGGATGGAACCTGCACCTTCAGCCTTGGAAGTGCAGAGTCTTAACCACTGGATCCCCATGGAAGTCCAGACTTTTTCTGTTTTGTTGAAACATAAAAAATGGCATCATAGTTGTCCCCACATTAAGATGAATAAAGAGAGCCGTCTGGCGGCCACGTGGCCCGCTCACTGGGCTGCCCTCTCCTGCCTCAGGGAGGCGCTCACGAGCCCAGAGCCCAGACCACCTGCAGGCGACAGCCTCTGAAGACCCACCTGGCTTTGCTGCGTGTGACTCCTGAGTCTGGGACCCTCATCCCAGGGAATCATCCTTGCAGAGGCAGCTGATTGGGTCAGAACACAGCAGGGAGGAGGGGCCTCCAGGTTGGAGCTGAGGATACATTTATTTCTCTGCTTAGTTTATATCCAAGGTCGGGATGCCTTGGTAGACCACCAGGCTGGGGAGAACTGTTTCTTACCTCGTCCTCTCAAGATCACTTCCGGGCTCTTTCTGCTGCCCTTTTTCTGCAAAGGATGGGCAGGCCAGACAGAAGCGTGGCCCGGCCTCATGCCTGCCTGCAGAGCCAGGGACAGGGGAGGCCAGCCTGACACCTGTCCTGTCCTGTCCTGATGCCTAATGGGGTAGCTGAGCTGGGCTCCTTCCCTGGTGTACAGGGACCTCTGCTGCACGGCCAGGCGGAGAGAGAGAGAAGGAGAGAGAGAGAGGGGAACCCAGGCCGATCATCGGCATGGCCTTCCCAAGGAGCTGCATTCACCGTGGCCCTGACCACCGCAACAAGGCAGCTCCCACCAGAAAGCTACCCAGCTTCTGCTCTCCCTACACGGGGAAGGTCAGACCAGGCCTGACCTTCCTCGGTTCTTCTGTAACTACTCCTTTCAAAGTAGAAACCAATCATCAGTCTCTGCAGACCAAAGGAAGCAAATGGACTTCAGGAAGGACCTGCTCTGTGTTTCTCAGGACCCGCCCTTTGCTGTGTGGCTGGACTGGAACCATGCTTGGAGGCCTCAGAATATGTGGGGTTCTTTGCTTTTGCTCCTTCAAAAGGGGTTTGTGTGAGGGAAGGCTGAGAGGAAGAATCTTTGGGGCAAGTTTTCAGTGAAATCATTGATGATGAAAGCTCACCTCTCTGAGCAACTTCAAGCCCACCTGTTCTGTCGGGGCTGCCCCAGGTCACCTTCTGCAAAGTCCCTCACTCTCAAGGGAGGACGCGGCCATTCTGTGCTCATTTGTTTATTCCCTTGGTTCACTCATTCAGGCACAAACTCAATCATCAATGCGGGGAGGAGACAGCCCCTGTACCTGTGATATGGTATCCGATGGGAAGGAGGTTCCTGGGATCGTCTGCGTCCATTAATCCAGGAAGCCCTGTCTTTCCACCCGAGAAGGGGGTCCTGGCTGTTAGCTGGGAATCCCTTCTCTTAGGGACAACGATGGAGGGCGAATGGTGATACCCATAGGAATCAGGAAAAGCTGAGCCCCTTGGACTGCCTGACGTCTCATTGCACCCGGATGTTACACAAGGCCATGGGCATTTTTCCTTGGGAGCCTGGAGAATACAGTCCTGCATTTCAGCCTTTGCAAATACAGCAGGAGCTGCACGCTGGAGGGTTGACGCATGTTTTGGGGAGATTGTGCGTCTAGTGGGTGTTAGGGATGCCCTTCTAGGAGCAATCAGTGGTGGAGGAGGATGACCTCATGCTCTTCCTTGCCTGCTGGCTCTCGCTGGGGAATGCTCTCGCCCCTCATTTCTGCAGGCTCTGCCCTCCACGGACCCCCCTCACACCTACGAGCACGATTCCTCGTCTTCTCCACCGAGCGCTGGTCTGCTCCACACTCTTGACCATTTGTTTCCACTGTACTGCACTTCACAGATTTGGGGTTTGTTACAAATTGAAGATTTGTGGCAACCCTGCTTCGAACAAATCCATCCCCCCTTTTTCCCAACAGCATCTGCTCGCTTCGTATCTGTGTGTCACATTTTGGTAATCCTCGCAGTGTTTCAAACTTGTTCATTATTATTATAAGTATCATGGTGATCTGTGATCAGTGACCTTTGATGTTGCCACTGCTACTCGCTGAAGCCTCAGAGGATGGATAGCATGTTTCAGCAATAAAGTATTCTTTAATTAAGGTGTGTACATTCTGTTTTTTAGACATAATGCTGTTGCACACTAAATAGACTACAGGGTAGTGTAAACATACATTTTTTTTTTTTTTTTTTTTTTTGCTGTACGCGGGCCTCTCACTGCTGTGGCCTCTCCCGTTGCGGAGCACAGCCTCCGGACGCGCAGGCTCAGCGGCCATGGCTCACGGGCCCAGCCGCTCCGCGGCACGTGGGATCCTCCCGGACCGGGGCACGAACCCGTGTCCCCTGCATCGGCAGGCGGACTCTCAACCACTGCGCCACCAGGGAAGCCCAAACATAACTTTTATATGCATTGGGAAACCGAAGTATGTTTGTGGGACTTGCTTTATTGCGATATTCACTCTACACTCACTTTATTGCGGGGTTGTCTGGAGCTGAACCTGCAGTATCTCCGAGGTCTGCCTGCACGTAGTCTGAGTTGAGCCCTGGCTCTTCCTTTTGCTGAGTCCTGTTTCCTCAAGGAGACTGGAAGTGCTGCCAGACCAGGGCCATCTCTCTCTCCCCTTGCCTCCCCCAGTCTCTAGGGTCCCTAGTATATCAGCAGGGAGAAACTTGAGCACATAGATACACCTGTAAGATTTAATTGACTCTCTTTAGAAACACTTTCGACACCAAGGGGGGAAAGTGGGGACAGGGTCGGGGTGGGATGAACTGGGAGATTGGGGTTGACATATATACACTAATATGTATAAAATAGATAACTAATAAGAACCTGCTGTATAAAAATAAATAAACTAAATTAAACTAAAAAAGAAACTCTTTCAGTGGAGTATTGTTTACAAACCGTGTTCAAATATTCTCTTGATGCCTCCTGGCCTGGAAATTCAGTTTAAAATTTTCAAGCTTCCATCAGTCTTAAAAGGAGTAAGTGCTAGTAGGATGCAATGTTACCAGACAGTGCTGCCTGGTACATACTGAAGAGGTGAAAGGGCCTAGCTGTTTGGGAGATGCAGAATTGACATTTCCTTCTCTCCTGATTGCCCAGAACAGAGGCTTCCAGGAAACTTGAGCAGAGAAGAACTTCCAGGTCCATAAATCTTCTAGACATGGTGGAATGAAACTCATGGTTCCAAGGCCTTTGATGAATATTAAAAAACCATCTCTGCATACCTCTCACATCCTGTGTAAAGAAACCCCAGAAAACAACATTTCTCCATTTCTTTGTGGGCCTTCCTTCTTAGGTAGAAGCAGTTACATCTGTTTGTTTTATCTATAGACCCTGTCGAGAGGATGTGGTAATGAGTTTTGTATATTAGACAACCAGACAAAATGCAGAGTCCATATAACAAATTATACATATAAGATTCAACCCCAGGATATGAAAATCGAGCATTTGTAGAAGGTATAAGTTGCCACAGGAGAGGAACTGTAACTCAAGGGCTGACAAACTGTGCAGGTTCAAAAGGGCTACTTATTTTCTTATTTGATAGCAGAAGTTCACAGCTTCGAAATTGCAATGTCATATTATATCACTTCCAAGTGACTTTACTTTCTAATTATAACAGATGCAACAGTGCTTTGTAACTGAACTCTATTTTTTTTCCCCTTTCTAAAAAAGGCGAGAAAAATAAACAGATTTTTAAAAAATGCACAGAGTAATTAGTTTAGTGACTAATTAGTTGAAATCGCTGTGACTAGTTTACGTTACTGACGTCGCAGCAAGTTGCTTGGAAAAAATGCAGGGTAGGGTAGAGACTGCTCAGAACATTTCAGGTTATGAATTTGTACAGACCTGATCAGCCTGGGGATTGTACGTATTATGATTCATCTGAAAATGCTTAAGTATGGACAGTTTTTTAAGGTTTTCTTGGCTTGTCTTTTCCAGGGATTAAACCTGAGTTCTTATTTTTTTTTTTTTTTACAATGTTGCGTTAGTTTCTGATGTACAAGAAAGTGAATCAGTTATGCATATATATATTTTTTTTCAGATTCTTTTCTATTATAGGTTATTACAAGATATTGAATATAGTTTCCTGTGCTGTACAGTAGATCCTTGTTGTTTATCTATTTTGTATAAAGTAGTGTGTATCTGTTAATCCTAAGCCCCTAATTTAGCCCTTCCAAACCTGAGTTCTCCATCATTTCTGGGTTGGTGGTACAATCAGGACAAAACCTGAGTTTTTCTCATTCATCTGCAGAAGTTGAGAGCACGGTACTTCCTGGGCACCATGGGCACATGCGGGGTCTATGAGCTCCAAGATATGACCTATAGATAAAATGTCCTGTGGCCAAATCGGTTTGGAAAACACTGTGTCATTTACCTCTTGAATATTATCAGTATATACGATTTATGAAAGACCTACAGTGTCAGAAATCTGTTTTATTTTGTTTAACACAGTGTTTCCTAGTCCTCATTGACCAAGAGTTTTTTTTTTCTTTTTGACATAATGCTCACTCACAGACACATAGCTAATTAACATCTTGAGAGTCACACCATTTTGTAGTGTATGGACACACGTTTGATGCTTTCAGTGCTCTCCAAAACTAGCTAATTGGCTTTCTTCTAACCTGTTATATTGTCCTCTGCCGCTCACCAACCCCTAGAAAGCCCCAGCTTTCTAGAAATTCCTTCTTCAAACTGCCGGCAACATGAGTCTCTCCTACCCCATGGATGTATTGACTATACCAATAAGAAGTGTTTTACAGGGTCTCAGGCCCGAGAGTCAGGGATCACGCTTGAAGACTGGGGGTCAAAACTGTGTGGAACTTTCTTCTTACAGTCTAATTAATATACCAAATGATAAGAGTAATTATTTTTTGAAAGCCAACTGGGGGCCATTTATCAGTAACCTGAGTTTTTTTTAAGTTTTGCTTTCAATAATGGAGAGTAATATGGAACAATGGAGCAGACATGGGCAGTGGACAGTCTGACCTGGTCCCACTCAACACCACCTGTGTGATTTTTTCCTAAACTCCTGATACCCAGTATCCTCAGGGGTCTAAAAATATATAACATCCCAGGCTTGTTTTGAGAATTCAGTGAGAAAATGGAGCACATAGGGTTGAAGAGTACACGCTGCGATTTAGATGTGCAAGAAAGGTAAATCTTTATTTTTAATAATGGAATTATAGTTTGCTTATGGGCTCTCAATCTGCCTAAAGCAGATAAAGTGTTCTAATTCTTTCTTCTACTATGTGCAGTTATTATTCTCAGCCAGATTTAGGTATTATTATCTCGTGGAATGTCCAGTTCCTTTGCAAGGATGGGCGGACGCCAGATCATCTTTCTCCTCCTTCTTCCCATGTGGTCCAGGGAAGGAGGTCCTGTTCCATGTGGCCCAGGCCTCTGCTGTGAGCGATCTTATCTGCTTCCTGGAAGCAGTTGCTCTCGGACCTTGCTACTGTCTCTGGTTTCAAAGCCCCTGTCCTCTTCTACCTCCTGGTCCCAACCCCATGCCTCTTGCAAACCATCAGTCCTCTCAGTACTTCTGGGTCCAGGGGAATGTCTGAGTTTCTGTTGTACTTCACACAGTGGCAGGAAGCCCTGAAATTCCCTCCACCTGGACCACTCCCTCTGCCCAGGCTGGTTGCTTGCAGGACAAGAAGCACTGACTCTGATGTCCCTGAGTAGTTCCAGGCTTTTTAGTGGCAGACCACACAGTCTTCTCTGATATCATTATGAAATGATATCAAGTAGCTTATAGAGTCCCCTGAGCCATTCAGAGACCTGAGTTTGGATGCAAGTGGCCAGGAACAGAGAAGTCAGAAAATATTCAGCTGCATGACAGAATGTTCTAGCAAAACAGTCTCATGCATTGGCACCCTTCTTGCTGCAAACTAGACATAAGAGACTCCTGCACAGCTGCCTTAGAAGGCCTGGTGGCCTTGGGTGCTGGCCTCACCACACCATCTAGAGTCCAAGCATCTGACCCTGAAATCACATTGGACTCTCTTGCCCTCATTCTCTTTCCCGGTCATTTGAGAGTGTGCTTGCTTTGACACAACCTAAACAATGTCTAAAACCCTAAATGTCAGGGACTAAAACGCATAGGTTCTCTTTAAGATTTTCAGCCTTGCAAAATTGATCAGGACCCAAGAAAGAGGTTGGAATGAGAAATGAGTTAGAGAATCCACAGCGTATGCAAAACTCAAGACTTAATGGGGTTGGCTCCCTTGGCGCATTTGTGTCATCTTGTCTCTCCCTTCCCCAACCTGTCCCCAAGGCGCTCACCCTGGGTCTTGTCCTCCCCAATTCTTTCTACTCCCGTTTAGAATTATATCTATTCTTCCATGCAGGAACATTGTCCTGGCATCGTTTCCTCTAGTCTCTCTGCACTGTGCTTTACAATAAAACTTTATACCTATTACACCTAAAGAAAAACTTCTCTGATGGAACACACGAAAGGAAATTATTCTATTGCTCAACAAAGCAAGGATTTCAAGAAAAAAACATCTCACTATGGGATTTAGAAAACACACAACTACTTTGAAACTGAAGCTGGTCCATGGTATCTGGAGCAGAGAAAGCTGTTTAGTGGCTAGAGGGCGTGGCAGAGACTGGCCGGATGGCACTAAAGCTCTCCTTCTTCCTGGGCTCACAGGAGGTCCACACAGTTCCCAGCCTTCCCCGAAGGCAGGGAGGGTCCACGTGACTGGGTTCTGGCCAGGAGCACGTGCATGACCATATACACACCATCCCTGGACCTCTGTTTTGTCCTCAGTTGTTGGCTGGCTGAATGCAGAGGTCCCAGCAGGGAGGTCCTACAAGACGGCAGAACCACAAAATGCAAGGCCCCAGATCTCCAAATAACCACGCAAAAGACTTTCCACTGAACTCCTAATCAAAGGGTAACGTGAATAAAAAATAAATTATGTATTTGTTAAGCCACTGAGATTTTTGAGTCGCTATGATATCAGCAATGGTAATTACTGTGAGTGTACAGCAAGTATAGTGTCGTATGGTCTATCTGTACCATGGTCATGGAGTCTAGCATAGGGCATGGTCAAAAGCAGGCACTTGAAGGCAAGTAATTTGTCCTGTTGTAAGATTCTTCATCTGCAAAATGGATGCAATGATATCATTTTTATCCTCTCAGCATTGCTAGGAAGGAAGAACAAATAAACACACATAATGTCCACTGCAAAAAAAAAAAAAAAAAAGCACTCAATAAACCTTAATTCCTCTGTACAAGATCTAAATCAATGACAAGAGCTGAGCACCAAAAGGGCGATGCGTTTCAGGTACCTAATCAAACACACTGATTTGAAATTAGGGACATCAGATTGGATCAAGAAGATAAAATGAACACCTGTGCACGCCTTCCTCAAGTACCTTATCTTACTTAGCTGTACTCACGGTCCTATTGGTATTGGTACTGGTAGTACCTCCTATAACCTATGGGGGAACTGGGGTTTAGGGAATTTCAGCAAACTGTCCAGGTTAAACAACTGGCAGTGATCACACTTGGATTCAAATCCTGGTATTTTCATTCCAAAGCCTGTGTTTTGTCACCATGTTTTGTGTCACCGAGGATTCTAGCCTGGTTTGATGTCTCACGATATTTTAATCTCTGGAGGCCATTTTCTCATTTCCCAAGTGACTAGTCCTGTGCCTGGTAGAGATTCAAAATATGTTGACTTAAAGATTGCTGTGTGTGAACTCTCGCAGATGTGAATCCAAGAAACCCTAGATAGAAACGTCTTTTCCCCACAAATAGGCAAATCACAAAAGGGCAAACAAACAGATGAGGTCTATATGAGGCTGTCTCCGAGTGAATAGGCAGCCATGCTTGTCCCCAGATGTAAGAAGACCATCACTCTTAGGTGACCAGCATGGCAAGGGCGTCTCAACCCTGAGAGCTGAACATCACTTGTGAAATGGCCTCTGGTCCTGGAGGACTGGTTCGCTTCCTCTGGAGCCTGCTAAAGCCATGGTTCTGTACTTCAGGTTTCTGGTTCTATATTTTATGATTGAAGCCAAGTTTACACAGTCATTCCTGTTTTGGTATTAAAAAACAATTTTTATAATAATTATTATTATTAGCATTATTATTATTATTGGTTTTGAAAGTAAGGTATTTCAGCATGGAAAAGAGTAAGGAAAAAACACTCATAGTTTCTTCACACAGAAATAATAATTATTAGCATTTTGGTTTCTTTCCTTGTAGCCTTCCCCATGTATGCATATATAATGCAGTTATTTTTATACTGAATACACAGCATTCTCCTTTCTCACACTATATCCTTTGTGTTTTCCCATGTCATTACATATTCTTATGAATAGTCTTGAAAAACATTGTAATGGAATAATAAACCATCTCAAACATATAACATAATTTATTTAAACAGTTCCTTCTTTGGGGAATTTAAGTAGCTAAATTAATGTAGTTAATGCTATGTGAAAATAAATAATGGTGTGATGAACATCATTGCATGCATGCCATTATGTCTTATTTCCTTAAGAGAGTTTCTTAAGAATATTTATACAAGGAATAAAGTATAAATATCTATGAGGTCTTTAATACACATTATCAAATGCTTTTAAAAAATGTACGAACATATGCTTCCACCAGCAATAACTATCTACCCATCTCACTATTCACTCTTTAGCATGAAGTTGTAGGATTTCTGAAGCGAGGGTCCCATGGATTTTTACATGATCCAGAGGTCTGAAGAGAGCCCAACAAGTTTATGCCAAATTTTGTGTGAATGTACATTTTTCTGAGGAGAAGAGTCTTGATGACAGAATGTTTAAGAATTAAATGATTCTTGTGCGTCTATTTTTTTCATGTCTTAGAGAATAAATGAGGTTGAACATGCCTTCATATATGTGTGGGCCGTTTGTCTTTCTCTTCCTGAGAATTGTCTCCTCCTATTCTGTTTATGTTCCATTGAAGTATTTGTCTCTGTCTTTTTGATTTCTAAGAGACTTTTATATATGAGGGATGCTAATCCTTTGTATGACATATTTGTGTACTAATTATTTCCCTAGTTTGGTGGCTTTTTTCATAAAGAGAGATTTAAAATCACTAAGGAGTCAGTGCTATTGAATATTCCCTTTGTTACCTCATCCATCATTTCTACGTTTAGAAAGGCCTTTTCCAATTAGAGATCAGCACAATATATGTCCATAATCTCTTGTAGTGTTTTATGGTTTGCCATGTATTTAATCCATCTTGAATTTAACATATTATTCATTCATTTATCCATTTCTTCTTGTAACAAATATTTACTGTGCCCTAATTATGTTTCAGGCACTTAATGTGGACTGGGAATTTAATTTGATATTTTCCTTGACTGACTTGATCATTTTTCTCCATTACCATTTGTTGTATTCTCTAGTGCTTCCTTTATTACCTTTTATTAAATTTATTAAATGCTAAATTTTACTATTAGTATTTTATATTATTAACATGTCTACTTACATATTATACATTTTTATTAAATATTAAATAAATGTGTTAATTGCTACACTAAATGGAAATATTTATTACTTTTAATAGTAAATAAATTTAATAATTATCAAGAATATATGGTATTTTTGGTGCCATTTCTTTTATTTCATTCATCTTTCTTTGACTCTTCCACTAATTCCACACTCTATAGGCAACTGTAGCTCTAGGATTTATTTTAATATTTGATAGACCTTGCTTCTCCTCAGTGCTCTTCTACAAAATTCTTTGCTATTTTAAACTATTTTTTCAGACGAGTATCAGAATCATTTTTCCAAGAAAATTGGTGTGATATTTAGCAATTTCACTATGAACACACTTTTGGTCCTTATTTATATTTTATCCTCTTTATCTCTCATAAGATGATGATATAATGTGCTCACATCTTGACAGCTCACATAAGCTTTGGATTTCTAATCATTTCTACTGGTATTCCTGACAGATTTTCATTGTTGCTGCTTTCATATGCATAGTTGGATGCTTTTGCATTTGAGATACGCCATTTCCTGTCTATTAATTCATTCTGTATTGTAAATTGTGTCTTTCGATCTCAGATTTCTGTCTCGGATGATACACAGCTACTGGGATCTGGACTAACTGTGCTGCAGCCCAGGCAACTTCCAATCCCACCCTCATGCTCCTGTGTATCCTTGAAACAGACTCTCTATAATGGAAGGCAATGCTCTGCTGCAAGAATCTTCTTTGTGATCTCAAAGAAGTCATTGAGTGACGCACAATTAAGTAGATTTTGTCACTCACATCAATTTCAGGGTCTTTTCCCTTGAACCAGATAACTCTTCTTTTCATTTTTATAGTTGTAGCTTTTTCTCATTGTTTCATCCAGTTTTATGCTCTAGGGGTTGGTACTGCTTTTCTTTTCATTTTTATATGATAGTTTTTCCTTTCTCTATTATCTAGTTTTGTGTCTTTGGGTTTGTGCTTTGCTAATTCCTTTGTTCTTTTTTGCTATATACGTTGTGTTTTATTTATTTATTTATTTTAATTGAAGTATAATTGATTTACAATGTTGTGTTAATTTCTGCTGTATAGCAAAGTGATTCAGATATATATATGTGTGTGTATATATATATATATATATATATATATATATATATAGTCTTTTTTATTAATATATTCTTTTCCATTATGGTTTATTACAGGATATTCAGATTCAGATTAATGGAGACTCAGATGCCATTTATGGTTCTTCTTTCTTCTTTAGTGAAGCTCCTAAAACAAACGTGTGCAGTACCCTTCGTACCAGAACTCTTTCATTTCTGCTCCTTTTAGACTCCCACTTAAGCAAGCAAAGCACCTTTAAGCTTCCTGTTGTGTTATGAACTGGAAACTGTGGTCTGTGAAGGATGAGAGAAAGAAGAGTCCATGGGAAGAAACAGGGTGTGGGGCTGCAGATAGAGTCTGTGCGGTTGGTGGGGGGCCCTGCTAGCATCACTGGTTCAGGGCCTACATTCTGACATCTGGCAGAAGGAGATCCAGGCTACTTAAGCCCTTTTCTACCCTCTTAGAGAATGTGTTTCTAACTCTGGTTTAGAGTGTAGGACATAAAATTATGTGACCAACAGTCCATGTCTCCATCATTCCATGTTTACAATGCAGCTAGTGGCAATTTTTCATGGCCTTTGACAGAGGGTCTTCTGTTACATTGAATTCACTGTACTGATTTCAATGTTTATGTGTGTGTATCTTTAGTTGGGAAAAGATGTTGTAGGGATATATTTCTTTCATTTATTCATTACACATTTATTTATTATACTCGCCATGGTGTTAGTCCTAAAACTCCTCTTATAACAACATGTGATGTGGCATCTTCATGCTCACCCTTTATACCAGACTAAATCCATGCTGTGGGAAAGAAAGGCAGAGCTGTCAAGTACTATTTTAAAAATATCAGCCTAAATTTGTGTCGGTACTCCCCAAACGGGGTACACCTTCATCTGGGACAACTTGTACACTCTCCTCTGCCTTTAGGGCATCTTAGTGCGAAAGTTTGGGAATCACTGTTTTCACAATTGATATGATGCTACTAAAGGCCCTGGAAGCAGAGACATATGGGAAGGAAAGAGGAACACACCTGGAACCCGGGGGATCAGTAGACCATCACCCGCAATACCTCGGATTGGGAGTTGATTAACACCGGAAATAGGCAGGTGGTGCTGGGAAGAAGAGAAAGGCTGGCATTTAAGATAGATTTAGGAACAAGAACTGATGGTTTGGTGGAAGAAATGAAGGAAACAGAGAGACATAAAGTGACTCCGAGTCTTATGGCATGAGTGGCTGGGAGAATGCTGGTACCATTATTTGCAATAGAGGGTTTGGGACAAAGATGCTGTGTGTTACAGAAGAGGAGCTACAAGGACCCAGGTCTCTAACGAGGGGGCTGATTCGGATGACTTATTCAGTGTTCCTTATATTAGTGTTTAATAAAGAAGATATAGGGAAACATATTGCTCTCATTACAGTGATTACCATGAGGGTTACTGATTACACGAAAAACTTGTCTCTGAGTAAGCCGCTTCCAGCAACATCTATTTGTTCTGAAAGCACAGAGTCCTTGTCACATTCAAAAAAAACTGTCTCTTCTGTCATCAAGTTACCTTCCCCTCCCTACACAGGAACGAACTCTTTTAGATATGATACCTTGTCATGTTTATCTGTCCCCATGACCTTTACATAACCCATGGAGACAGCAATGGGACAAAACGGGAACAACACAGCAGAAGCATTTTTGAGATGAGGGAGTCAGGCCCCTGGGCAGTGCGGGAGAGTCGGAAGCGGAGGACCCCTCGCTCCACAGGGGGGAGGTGCCCTTCACTGTCTACAGCCTCTGGGCAGGGAAGTGAGAGGAAACAGGGTTCAGGATATTCCTACTTCATGGACTTGTTTCTAGTGAGACTGTTCAGTCCAGTTCCCTAATGGACAAGGAATCAAAGACATGGGCTCCATGCCACCCACAGGGTCTCCAGTCACTCCTCTGTCTTGGGTTTCAGTTTCCTTATCTGTCGTGTAAGTGGGTTCTCACTGTTCTAAAGCGCAGGGGGTCTCCAATTCTTCCGCATGTCCTATGGCGAGCCAAAAGCAAATAACAGAGAAAAGTACTGGTGACAGATAAAGCGTCACTGTGATTCAGATGAGCCACAGAGAAATGATTTCTTTGGAGCCAGAACCAGCAAGAGAAGTTACTAGACCTTGCCTCAGCATAAAGGCGTTCTGGTGTTCGTTTGTCCAGAATCTGATCAGCTCCCCCGAACCAGCGTCACCTGAGAACAATGAGGTCCCCGTGTATATTGTCACTAAGAGGCTTCCCCTGCCTGCTCCCCCAGATAGAGACTTGGGCAGGCAGTGTCACTCCTTGTGGGCATGGTACTACCTCGATTCAAAGCATCACCTCCAGGATGAAATGAGTTGAGCATTCTCAGTCCAGTCTCCAGAGAAGGGCATCACCCACATCAGCAAAAGATGGGTCCTGGAGAAATAACTGAGATGGGATTTTCCCTCCCAGGGTTTCAGCTGCAGGCCAACAGGACAGTGGTGAACGTAGCCCAGGAAACCACATTCTTCAGCCTGGTAATGGCGTGACTGCTTCCGTTACTAAAACCGGACACAGGACTGTGCTGGGATCCTCACGCAGAGGACACTGTGATAGAACATCCTCAGCAACAACCCTACAATGGATGTGGTGATGACAGTCACAGAGAGTTTCCCTCTAATACCCGTCAAAGTTAAGCTGATGGTGTCATCCCAACGGACAATTCAGTACAAGAGTTTTATAGACACCATCATGAAATGGTCCAGAAAGGACTAGCTCTGCTGATTTGTTCTGATCCAAGGGTAGTGAGTGGTCTGCTTCAATTTTAGCCACCCACTGGCACCAGATTCATCACAAAAAGAGCCAATCCCGAGAGAGTTTTTCTCACTGAGGTTAACTCTCACTGGTAACAGTACCAATCCTGTGGTCTAGTGTATTAGTTAGGAGTGCTTTTGGCTTCAAGTAACCCGAATCCCATTTAACAGTGGCTTTATGACACAAACACATTTATTATTTACTCAATGGGGAGTTCCAAAGTTAATTTATCGTTAATTTAACGTTAATAAATTGTTAATTCAGCAGTTTAAGTTTGTCATCAAAAACATCCAGGCTCTTTCTTTCTACTCGGCTACCCTGAGAATGTGGCTTTTTGTTGTTGTGTTTGGTGCCTCGTGATTGCAATATAGCTGCTGTGGTGCCAAGCATCCCAACCATATTCAAAAGCACTTAGTATGAATCAGGCAATAAGCTTTCTTCTCACAGGTTCTATTTATTAAGAAAGTTCTGCCTTTCCTAGAGCAGACAGCCCCCAGCAGACAGCCCCTTCTATCACACTGGGCAGAACTGGGGCACTGGGCCACCCCACCCTGCAAGGGATTCTGGGAGAGGGCAAAGGAGCAGATTGTTGAGAATAACTTCTGAGCAGCCAAACAATAATATCTTCCACACCCAGTGAAGTGTCTGAGACAGAAGAAGCCTTCACCTTCCTTTCAGGAGTCTTCTTTTGTTTTCCTGGGCTACAAAGACCTTTAGAGGAGGAACAACAAACTATAGCTGCCTTGGACAAAAATCTATTCGAGCTTAAAATGCAAGAGCATTAGCTGCTCAGAGCCGTCACCAAGGAGAGATAAAATACGTCTGCTCTCTCAAGACCTGGGAGATGCTTGCAGTGTGATTATTTTTTTGGCTGGGAAAGCTGCTTAGCCAACAGAAAAAGGAACGTACCTGAACATTTATGAGTTGGCTTTTCAAAGACAGCATCTTCCTTTTCACCCCTCCCTCCTTCCCCTTCCCTGGAAGGGAACACTTAGCAAAACGAAATAAATTATCCGTGGGACCATGAAGAAATGCTCTCACTGGGTAATGCAGGCGAGCCTTGAAGCCATAAAGGCCAGCTTCAGAGCTTAGGTCATCCACAGAGGAGCCAGCTGAATGAGGAGTGGGCATGGAACTGCCCTTGTCACCTTGCTGCTCTGGGGACTGGAACAGAAGAGACCTGGGGCTGCTTTGCACTGACCCAAAGGACAGGGTGGGAAAGTTGTTATCATCTGAGGGCGCTCAGGATCATGAAATTGTGGAGCTAGAACAAAGCACTGCGGTGTCGTGAGCTGAGCCGGGGTGTGAAGGCAGGGGCCCTGGTTGCCAGGCCCTGCTTTTCCACCTTCTTGCTGGCTGGTGTCCTGTGAGTCAGTTAACCCCTCTGCACTTTGCCTTATCTGGAAAATTGGGCTAATAAGAGCAACGTTGATCTCTGCATTAGACTGAATTGTGCCCTCCTCCTCAAGTTCAGACATAGAAGCTCTAACCCCCAGTGTTTTGGGGGATAAAGCTTTCAGGAGGTACGTAAGGTTAAGTGAGGTCATAAGGGTGGGGTCCTAATCCAACAGAGCTGGTGGTCTTATAAGAAGAAGAGAGAGATCTTTTGTTCTTTCTCTGTGAGCTCAGAGGCAAGGCTATGTGAGGACATGGAGAGAAGGTGGTCGTCTGCAAGCCAGGAAGAGAGGTCTCACCAGGAACCAAATCAGCCAGCACCTTGGTCTTGGGCTTCTAGCCTCCAGAACTGGGAGAAAATACATTTCTGTTAAGTCACCTCGTCTATGGTATTTTGTTATGGCAGCTGAGCTGAGCTAATACAATCTTCTGGTGCTTGAAAGAAGCAGAGGAAGCAGATGAGAGCGCTTTGCAGAGCTCTTGTGCTCTGTACAGACCTTAAACGTCCTTATGCCTCGTGACCCAAACTTCTCATGCAGCAGATGAGGAATCTGAGGCCAGAAGGTGTTAAGGGGCTCTCCCAAGGTCGGCGAACTCTGGCTTCTGTTTTGGACGATGCACTCTTTCCCCAGAGAGGTGGCCTGTGGCCCCCCCGAGAAACGCAGACAGGCCTCTCCTGCCTCGACACCCTGCTGTTCTAGAAGCGAAGCTCAGCCCCTTCCTTCTCTGCAAAAAGCACCAGGATGGGACTCTTTCTGTTCTACTTAGCCACTCTCTCCTCCTGAGATGTGCACGTCCGTGAGTTTTAGGGGATAAACAATCAAACCAGGACTTCTACTCATCCCAAACCTGCTGACCTCTGAGACTGTCTATCGATGTGCTGAAGATAAAAACATTTCTGTAAGGCTGGAATCTTTCAGAAATGTCACTTCTATCGAGTTAATACAATGATGTTTATACTCTAGAATAGGCATATTCCGTCCCCTTTTTTTTTTCTTTTTTTTTTTTTTTTGCGGTACGTGGGCCTCTCACTGTCGTGGCCTCTCCCGTTGCGGAGCACAGGCTCCGGACGCGCAGGCTCGGCGGCCATGGCTCACGGGCCCAGCCGCTCCGCGGCATGTGGGATCTTCCCGGACCGGGGCACGAACCCGTGTCCCCTGCATCGGCAGGCGGACTCCCAACCACTGCGCCACCAGGGAAGCCCATTCTGTCCCCTTTTTGATTGGGGAAAAGATAATTTGGAATATTTTCTAACTCTACAGGGCCTACTCCCCCAAAGAACAGGACCAGGTGCTGACCCGTCAAGTTGCTCTTGGCCTTGGGGGCTGAGGTGTGACGGGGTGGCGCCCCACGGGGCCCTCGGGCTTCCTGCAGGAGCTTGGGTGACTTCACTCGGATCAGTGGGAAACTGAGGCCTCTGGAAGTGGTACTTTCTAATTGATTCGAGGTTAAGCAAGGTTGCCTGCTTGCTGGCAATAGTTGCCTGGAGGGCAAGGCTCCTCAGCTTGGAGCCCGCACTGGGCAAGGGCCTGGTTTAGGACGGGGTTAGGGGAAGATGTCTGTGCATATCTCACACCCGGTCCTCCTTGTTGCTTTGTAGGTGGTTTTTATTTTATTTTATTTTATTTACTTATTTATTTTATGTTATTTTAAATTTTTATTGGAGTACAGTTGATTTACAATGTTGTGTTAGTTTCAGGTGTACAGCAAAGTGAGTCAGTTATACATATATCCACTCTGTTTTTTTAGATTCTTTTGCCATATAGGTCATTACAGAGCATTGAAAAGAGTTCCCTGTGTTATACAGCAGGTCCTTACCAGTTATCAATTTTATATACAGTGGTGTGTATATGTCAATCCCAATCTCCCGGTTTATCCCTCCCACCCCCCTCCTTACCCCCTGGTAACCATAAGTTTGTTTTCTACATCCATGACTCTACTTCTGTTTTGTAAATAAGTTCATTTGTACCCTTTTTTTTTCATGGTGTTTATTTTAACATCAGATTTTCATTCGTCTTTGACTGTCCGGGAAACACACACACACACACACACACATACACACCCCCCAAATCTCCCTCTAAGGAAGAAACTAGGTAGCTTATAGTTTCCTTCTGGGAAAAAAAAAGCGAAAAGCCCCACAAACCCCCTCTCAGTATGATGTCATAGGCTGTGCTAATTATTTTTTAGGGCGAGCATAATAAAACCCAGGTGATTTGCCCTTAACATTTTCTCCTTCTCTTCACACAGCTCTGGATCATTTCCCCGCATGGCAAGCGATTACCACGAGTCCTGCAGTTTTTACCAGAAATTCTTTGTGGGAACCCGGCTAGAGCACGCAGAGGTTAATATGCTTTCTCACTACAAAATCTGGGCATTGTCTCGTGGATTGGAAGACATTCCTGTGACACGTTGAATTCAGACCATTTACAAGATCAGCAAAACAGAAGGGGTTCTTGTGGGGAGCTCTTTCCGCTAACGATCTCCTCCTCAGAACGGGGCTTATCCGAGTGTGATGTTCTACCTGGCCTCCCTGCCTCCGGGACAGGGCTGGGCTCTCCAGCCCCGCTTCTCCGTGGGAGCTGAGGAATCTGGGGGTGCTCACGGTGGCCAGCAAGTACAGATGCTCAGAGATGTGCCTCCCCAGGGAACAGTGGGTTTTGTCTCATAATTATTGAATAATTTAAGATGCAATAATTGCAAGTGTTATACGTGTCAGCCACCTACCAGACGACAGCACTGACCACTGGAACAGAAACACGTGTTTGGAAGGACTCTCTAGGAAGGGAGACGTGGGCCGTATACTGACTGGGATTGTTAGGTATTCTATCTGCTTCCCATCGGGATCTCAGCCCAGGTGTGACCTCCTCCAAGTACTGCTCCCTGACTGCCCATCCTATCTTGTCCTGCCACCCTGTCACCTCCCTCCCCTCTGCCACTGGGCTTTGTCCTCCTCACGCCAAGCATCATTTTCTGAAATCCTTGCATTTGTGTGTTAAACTGATTCAGTGGCCATCACTCCCGCTAGAATGTAACCCCATCTTGTTACATTCACCCTTCTGTCCTCAGAGCCAACTCAGTTCCTGGCCCAGAGTAATTCCCAATATCTGTGGAATTTTCACATATTTTGTCTCCTTTCCTATGTTGTAAGCACAGATGCTGGGTGTGAGACAGTGTCGGGTATCTTAGCATCCCCTCTGTTTAAGGATCTATCATTGATTTGCCCTTATTCATTCATTTATTTATTTGTTCATTGAAATGTTGACGCATACATCCACGCTCTCTGCTAAAGTCTCTGTTTGACGGTTACCTTGTAGCTCACAATTATGCTATTTTGAAAGTACTGTCTGGGTTAGTCAGAGAGACTTGGGATTCGGCTTTCTGGCTCCTGAGATTAAGTTACAGGCTAACTGCCATCTGTGAGCCTAACTCCTCGCTGCCCTTGGAGATGAATAAACAGACGTACTGAATAGGGGCGCTTCCCCTGCACATCCCTGCCCCTTATGGTTTCTGGTATTCTGTTCATTATCTGCTTCACCATTTTACAGATGTGGAAATCGAGGCTCCGGGAGATTTAAGCAGCTTAAATGCTCAGCTGGTCAGCATTGGAGAGACCTCAATCAAGAAACATTTCAGGCTTCCCGGGTGGTGCAGCGGTTAAGAATCCGCCTGTAAATGCAGGGAACACGGGTTCGAGCCCTGGACCGGTAAGATCCCACATGCCGCGGAGCAACTAAGCCCGTGCGCCACGACTACTGAGCCTGCGCTCTAGAGCCCTCAAGCCACAACTACTGAGCCCGTGTGTCACAACTATGGAAGCCCGTGCACCTAGAGCCCGTGCTCTGCAACAAGAGAAGCCACCGCAATGAGAAGCCCGCACCGCAACGAAGACCCAGCGCAGCCCTAAATAAAATAAATAAATTTTTTTTAAAAAGCATTTTCTCTGATTCTACATGGATGGGTTTTGTACGTAGATCTCCTTCTGGCCTTTGTTAGCACAGCCAAAGAGGGCTCTGCCCACCTCTCTCTGGTCTATTATTGAGGGACCAAGCAAGGCAGGGTGACCACAGCCGTCAGGGAGGATTGAGAGTTGGAAATGCTTTCCAGATTGTCCGGCCCCTGGGTAAGGGCCCAAGGTCAGGAGACATGAAGTAATTTGCTCAATGTCATAGAATCAATCAGCGTCAAGGTCAAGCTTCAGACCCAGGTCTTGGGGTTCCCAGGCCAGTGCGTCCAGGCTCGTGCATCTCCGTGACCTAACCGGATGGCACTACCCGGCCTCCTGGGGGAAGGGCTACAGGGCTTGCTCTGCAGGGAGCAGGGCACTGGTGGTCCCCCTTCTGCTCCTCTCCGTTGCTCCGCTGCCCTCAGCACGGCTGCCCTCTCACAGCTTTCCTCCTACACGGCCTTTCCATTCACCTTTAACCTCTACTTGGTCCAGAGGCAACTCTCGGCTGAAGCTGGTATAACCGACGCCATGGCCAGTGGCAGGACTGTCCTCGGTTGTTTATGTGGCAGGAAACCCTATTCCCTTGGCCCTGTAGGATCTGCTCAAGGTGCCCCCTTCCCCACTCCACTGACCCCATTATTTCCCCTCAGACCCTCCCTCCTCTGCATCTGACAGCATCTGTGGTTAGCCCCTGCCCACTGCTCTCCTTTCCCCCAGGAGACTTCCCCATAAGCTGCAGGACAGTCCATCCTTTAAGCACAGACTTGGGTGTCACCTATTCCACAAACACTTTTCAGCTCCCCCTGATGTCCTTTTCCAAATTCCTACAGCAATTATGATTTATGCCTCCTAACCCTCACTAAGGGATACAGCTTCTCCGGCTGTTTTCTGTCATTTAACATGGGGCTGTCTTGTTTCCCCAGCCAGATTATGAGCCCAGATCACGTGAATAACATTCTGGTCCCCAATCAGTACATATCCATGGACCGACTGAAACGCAGCTTTTCACCTATTAACTTTTCAAATAGCAGAGGACGAGATACGAACATGATCTTTAGTAGGTCATGTGAGAGAGACGGGTTGTAGGTTAGTTTCACGTTCTGCTGTCCTTTGACTTCGAATGCCTCTCACCGTTGGATTTGGGGATATCATTGCAGCCCCATCTCCATGCCCTCCCTGCCCCAACCTTTCCATGAATTTCTAGGAATTATTCATCAGCCGTACCCATTTCCAGCCTGGAGGTAGATGTCTTCCTTTAGCCTCTGCTCTCCCTGAAAGGAAGTCTCTCCCTTCCTGGCATCACGTGGATTACTCCGGTCATAGTGTTTGATGTCACAAGCCCCGATCATAATTTTTGTGGCTGGAACTGGTCATTGAGAGAAGTCACTCGGGCCCGTTGGAGAGCAGCCTTAACATTTTTTTCCAAGCGAAACCAAACCTGCTTTGACATCCAAGGCGGGTGCTGGGGAATATCAGTCTGAGAGGTTTCCGTTTTGATCAACAAGTTTTCCAAACTTCCTCCACTTTCTGCGATCTGACAGGTCCCTGCAGAACACAGCTCTGACCCTGTAGAGGCCTCAGGAAGACGATTGAACAAGAATGCCATAAAAGCTGGGTTTTAACTTCATAAGAATAACAGCTGGTGAGACTTGGATGGAAAACATCCTGGGAGTCCAGAGAAAGAACTCGTTCACGAACACGCACACACACCCTGCAAGGCTCTGGACCACGTGCATCTCCATCTAATTAGAAGTGTACAAACCTCAAACATTTTTTTAAAAAGAGAGAAAAGTTGAAGCCGCTAGTGACTAAGGCTGAAAGGGAGAGGAGACCCAGGGCTCTCCCTGCGTTGCTCGTGGCCAGGCATCTTCTGCCATCTACCCTCACCCCAACTTTTCCCCCTCCTCTTCCAGACCCCTGAAGAAGGCATGACTGTCATGGAGCATAGAGAAATAATTTCAAAAATCTTCAAAAGGCTGGCAGCATAAAAACCCCTGGCTCTGTCGTTGCTCTGTTTCTGCAAGCAGCAAAAGCTCCATAATTCTCACACTTAATGTAATTCCAAGGCATCTAAAGTGATTTACAGTCGGTTTACTGAATACGTTCAGCTTTATTTAATGTAACAGTTATGGCACATAAAAAGTTTATTGAAAATCCTTTGGGAGTGTGATTGAGTAAAAAAGAGTCGTTGCTAATACCATTACAGGAACAGGAGCAAAGGATTTCAGCCTGTTTTCTCTCTGACCTTTATGGTCCCAGGAACAAGGGTTATGGAGGGAAGGACATCTCTCTGCCATCACGCAGACTTGCACCGGGCCAGCTCCCGAGCTGTCATCTTGGCTGTTTCTGGATGGCTCTTTCTCAAGCTTGGCTGGCAAGGCGACTTGGATGGTAGCCCTCGGTTTAGATTACCCTGGAGCCTCTATTTTTATGCAAAATCCAGGTTCAGAAAGACCCGCTAAAGGAAAAAAGACAACATAATCATTTTTTCCCCTCGAATGCTGCCCTGTTCTCTATTTTTTAATCAGCTCCACTCTCCGGTTGCCCCGCCTTCCCTGGAATTAGGTTCAGCCTCCCTGAGTACCCCGCAGCCGTGGAGGGGAGGTGGAGGGACTTGAGCATATAGTCTAAGACCCTTTGCAACAGTCAGGTTTGGTTACCACTCTGGAGATGAAAACACTGCTGTTTCCTGTGGTCCCCACGCTGTCTCCATCAGAAAGGAAATAATCTATTAAAAGAGTTCCTTTCACTCTTAAAATACTTGACATGTGCCCATATAACTTCCCATTGGCTGTAAAAGAAAATTAAGATTCAGAAGATGGCTAGGAAGGCAAACCCCCAAAACCTGACTGCACAATGTCTGTGAATACAGGGAATATTGCTCCTTGTCTCTGGTTGAATCGTGTCATTTCCTGTGTCTGCTCCTGCCTGTGACTGCTTATATTTGGGAATTTGAAAAACCTCAGTGGCAATAGAGCAGATCTTAGTGTAGGTGAAGGTCAGCATTGAGTCCTTCATTCATCTCTCTACTAAATGTGCACCTAGCTTCTAGCCATAAGGCATTTCTTCATCTCTTTGGTAAAAGTAGTATTCTTGGGTCTCTCTCTCTCTCTCTCTCTCTCTCTCTCTCTCTCTCTCTCCTTTCTCTCTCACATACACACACACTTTGTAGCTTTTTGTATTTTATCTCATTGTAGATTTCATGACAACTGAAGTTTTTCTCTTTCATACACACATTTACATAACAAAACAAAACTTTTTCAATGAGTACCATTTCAAATTGAATTACCCACTTCCCTTTCTGCTTCAACCAAGTACTCTGCACTAAGAATATTTAAAGTTTTCCATGTTGTCTCAAAATCATTCAAGGGCAGTGGTGTTACCGAGTGATGATGCAATGATGCTTTCAGGATCTCTAGAAGCATCTTGTCCTGACTCCAAATGGCTTCTTTTGCCTTTGAGCTTCCATCGTGGTTTCACACACACACACGCACACACACACAGTATTTTTCAGTTTCTTACTTTTCTTGTTGCTTTTAGTTTTATTTTCCCTCTCACTTTCTAACCTCTATACTGAGTCAGATACCATGTAATCACATTTAAAGCTTGGTTTTATGGTATGTAGTTTAGTTTTTCGGAAGCATTTTTCTACTAGCCCCCTGATTCTCACCTGCGCTTCTAGTATTTATTGCCGCCAGTTAAATATTCAGCCTATATGTGATATATATGAGGTATATATTGTGTACGTGTGGGCATCTGTTTACACATACGTGCGTATACCTGAGAGTTAGTTTAAAAGTGAATTTACACAATTCCTTACAAAGATTGCATATGGTGTGTGGAGGAATACAACATTGCCCTCTTCTCTCATCTCTGTTGGACAGGAATAACGCCAGAGTGACTTTTGTTCATTCTGTGAACTCTGAATATGGACTCTATCCAGACACCCAGGCCCTAGAATCTAACTTCCCAACTGCCCCCACCTGTTAGGAATCCATTAGCGATTGAAAACATTCTCTCAATACGTTGCGACAGTCTAGCGATGCAGTGCTGTCGTGGAGCTCTCTCCTTCATGAATCACACGATCACAGTTTGCCTTCCTTTTAGAAAGCACGTGCCCAGGAGAACGGTGAGACCCACGGTCCCAGTCCCATGGACACACTTCTGGGCCTTGCTGTGAGCCTGGTAGGACACCCACCCTTCCTCAGATCGCCTCCTTCTGCCTCCGCCTTAGGAGATAACTTTGTGAATACACAAGGGTAGAGTCAAGTTCGTGGTAAGGTTTGTATCTTTCTACTGTATTATCTTCATACCAGTCTGTTCTTCAGGTACTGTAGTCACTGCTGTAAAAAAAATCCCAAACAAAAAACAACTCATTTTCCTCGCTGGAGGACCTTCCAGGATTTGAGGACACTTGGAGTGACAGGCTGGGATGTGGGGTTCTCAGCGGGTGCAGAACCCTGTGGGGTTCATCAGAAAACGCTTTACAACTGGTCTCTGATTGTAACCAGCTCCTGAAGGCCACAGCGTTTTGCAAAGAGCTTTGACGTGTGTACCTAATTGAATCTCTAGCAAACAGCATGTAGGGTGGGTATGATCACATGTCACAGCTGCAGAAACGGATCCTTAGATAAGTGATTCAATCAATACTGCATAAGAAGTGGTGGGATTGGAGAGCCAGTGACTCCAAACTTTGTGCTGTTTCATTCCCTCTGGTTTGCAAAGCAAGGAAAGCCATCCAGTCGACTTTGGGCAGCTCCTGGTGATACTGAAGTGGTGAATGTCTATAACTGATCCCTCTCTGCTGTCATGTCTCACATTCTACTCCCCGAGAGACCTTGCTCTCAATGAATACTACTAAAGAGTTATTTAATAATGGGTGTTGCCAACGGTCCCCAGTGTATTCTATTTTAATCAGAAACCTCTTAAAAACCCCGAAGACTTCAAGATTGAAGCAAGTAAAGTCCTGGTGGCAGACAGGGTAGAAGAAAAAAAAGGGGAGAGAAGGCGTTGGTCAGTGCCAGTGACACTTCAGCGTCTTGCTAGTGGCAACATCCTTGTAAGCGTAGCTTGATGTCACCAACGGGCCTGACACGTTTGTCTAAGGCCTTTCCGGTCAGGGTAGTTGGATCAGTAGCCACGAGAGGGCAGCAGAGGGCTGGAACCACTGGCTAGCATACAAAGTACATAAATTTCTCAGGAGAAGGCGAAAGCGCAGTCCAGAGAGACCCAGCAGGATTGCCTATGTAGTGAATACTGTGAAGCTTCTTCAGGCCCAAAGCATCCATGCCGCAAGGGCTGGGAACACTGGCTGCTGACAGCCTCACAGCTGCGTAGTCGCTGAGAATTGCCCTGGGCAGCAGGGAATTGCTTCGCTCAGGTTATGCCTTCTCCACGGGGACGGGTAGTGATTGTCTAGTGCAGGGATGGAAAGGTCTGGCCACCTTGCCTCCGCGTGGGACACCTGTCCAAGATCCTGGCTCCAGGACTGGGTGAGGCCTCCACTACAGGTCAGTGTTCCCCTCTGTCCTGGCTTCCTTACAGGGGCGTCTCCAGAGACCATCTCTTCATAAATACATAGTCCTCAGAGGTGGTTTCCAGGGAGCCCCATCTATGGTATTCAACATCCTAGTATCAAGAAGACCAACGGTTGGGCTTCCCTGGTGGCACAGTGGTTAAGAATCCGCCTGCCAATGCAGGGGACACGGGTTCGAGCCCTGGTCTGGGAAGATCCCACATGCCACGGAGCAACTAAGCCCGTGCGCCACAACAACGGAGCCTGCGCTCTAGAGCCCGCGAGCCACACGACTGAGCCCGCATGCCTAGAGCCCATGCTCCGCAACAAGAGAAGCCACCGCAACAAGAAGCCCGCGCACCGCAAGGAAGGGTAGCCCCGCTCACCACAACTAGAGAAAGTCCATGCGCAGCAACGAGGACCCAACGCAGCCAAAAATAAATAAATTAAATAAATAAATTTTTAAAACCCCAAAACAACAGAAGGCCAACGGTTAACCCAGCAGAGAAGGGAGTGGATTAGCATTCAGTCTGGAGCACTCATGAAACACAGCAGGGAGTCCAAGGTCAGGGCAGATGCATGAAGGAAGAGATAGGGCTCGGATCAAGCAGGAGGAACTGGGATGCAACTAGAACCCAGTCCAACATCCAGTGGAACTGGGACCACAAACGCCAGAGCCCAGAGGAGCAGAGTGGACCAAGGATGGACGTCACACTCCTTCGATAACACCTAAGCGGACCTTGTTATTTTCCACCGGAGCAGATGCAAGCCTGGTCGGCTGGCAAGGTCTTCTCGTGTGCACTCCTGCCCACGCTCAGCTCCCAGCACCGAACAGCCAGCAGCACCCACGCCTCCAGGCCCCACCCAAGCACTGTGTGTGCTTGCACTGACCGTGGTTGCACTGATTACTCTGGGGCGATCCCGGGACCCCTAAGCTAGGATCACACAGCACATTCAGACGTGCCCAGAAACACCGTTTCCTATGAAGATGTGGTCAAGGAGACTGGCGAAAAATAGAGTTTCTTAGCTTTTAAGATCCCTCTTCAATTTCCCTGAAATTCTTTTAAACCCTGGGGCATGGAGGCCATTGCCTGTTTTCAAGTTCGTGGTAGGATTACTCCACCTAAATAATAGAGGGGCCAGGCCTTTCTAGCTTCGGCAAAGCCCCCTTCATGAAGCCTCCTATTGTTAGAGAAACAGACTCCGGGGATTGAATGCAGCGAATTCAGCTTGGAGGAGCGTGTACCAGAGTCCGGGGCTTCCGCAGGGAGGTGACTGAACGGCCCAAGGATTAATGTACTATTATTATATTACTCTTTAAGCTTCAAAGGTCTGCCAGGAGTGCTAAGCTCACTATCTAGTCCATGACATTTTAAGAACAAATAATACATTAATATATTTAATTTGAGAATAAACACATCCATTACAGGCAGGGGATTTGGTCTATGCTGATAAGACTCCCAATGACCTTTCCAGAGCGATCCCGGCGCGCAGAGCCGAAAAGGGACGTGTTCCAAAAACCCCTTCATATCTAGTCGGCTGCAACATGTGGGCTTCAGTGCAGGTCTGGCCCGTGTGGTGCCGCAGCTACCACGGTCTTCAGAGATGGGAGCTTTTGCTATAATTACCCCCTTTGACACTAATCTGCAGGAACACTCAGTCTTGTTGCCTCAAATTAATCAATTAAGTGTCAAACCACAAAACGTTGGAGATTTCGGTTTGGATCTATTATCTTGGCAGACACTTCCTCCTTCAGCCCCTTGGCTTCTTTTCTCCTTCTCCCTTGCAGGGGAGCTGGCTTTGCAAAATGACCAGTCACGCATTGCTTATTTCTGGACTATTAGCAAAGCAGTTGAAGTTGCATAAGCCTGGTGCCCAGGACTGGAGCAGCCCTGTCTGAGGTTGACGGCTTGGAGAGCGTTCGGGCGAAGTTGTGTATCTGTGGGGTTTTTTAATTTATTTTGATTACTTTTTTTTATTGGGGTATAGTTGCTTTACAATGTTGTGTTTGTTAGTTTCTGCCGTACAACAAAGTGAATCAGCTATACGTATACATATATCCCCTCCCTCTTGGACCTCCCTCTCACCCTCCCCCATCCCACCCCTCTAGGTCACCACAGAGCACCGAGCTGAGCTCCCTGCGCTATACAGCAGGTTTCATGCCTTTCCTGGGCTTCACTTAGCACAGCACAGAGCTGATGAGCTAGCGTCTTCCTCTGTGCTTGCTAAGCTCAGCCATTTTAGAGCCCACGTTAATTGATGGAAAGCCTTGTTTACCGTGACGTCACTCTCCCAAGGTGAGCCAGGGACAGGCAGGTGTTTCCAGAGCGCCTTGCTCAGAACGTCTGTTTTCTCCAGGGTCCTTGGCTCCCCTCTAGCTGCGTCTGGACTTGCTGCCACTGTGGGCTCCAGGGGGACCTGGCGATGGCTGAGCAAACTGCCGAGGCGCCTGGATCAGGGCCCTGGGTCTGGCTGCCTGTGTATCCAGTGGGTTCCACTGACATCACCCCAAGAACAGATCACTTCCACTCCAGCCCACTCTCACCATCTGTCTCAGCTCAACCACATAAATGAGCTCACCCTCCAATCTCAGATAGGCACCACCGAAATCATGAGAATAATTCTACTTGGTGATGAAAAATCCAAGGTAAGTAAGACACGGTCCCAGCATTTCAGGAATGTATCGTCTCATTGAAGAAGCAGAGATTTATGTATGTAACAATCAAAAAAAGCAACACAGGGCAAGGCACATATATTCAATGGCTGAGCTGTGTGCTCTGCCTGTGTAGGGCTCATGGATCAGTGATCAGCGTGGTCAGAGCTACCTTGCTGCTTTCCTGGAGATTATAGGTCCTTTTTAGATTGATAGGTGGGGGTCCATTCCCGTGGTTCCAAAATCTGGGGATTAGAGCCTATCCACAGTGAGTTACATCCTTTTTAAACTTTGGGGAGTTAAAATGTCCTTTCTTTGTGATATAGTGGTGACAGTCGATGGTCATCTTTTTGAAGTCTAAATTTTGCGAAATAGAAAAGCTGACTGTACTATGTTAGGTGCAAAAGATTTTATTGGTTCCGTGTTTTATGTTAACGTTTTACTTCTCCATGAAATCCCGAACTCTGAATCCCCAAATCTACAGCCCCCAAATCTGTCTTAATCTCATTTTACTGCTTCCGTGTTATAGTGGAGTAGACGACACAGAGAAGGCAGAACACTTGCCCGGTGCCCACCACAAACTCTTTCATCCTAGGCCCCTGGGGTCCTCACAAAGTTGAGGACAGTTGGCGCCTCATTTCTAATGGTGCCACACTTCGGTCAGTCTGTGTATTCCAGGCTACCAGGCTGCACTGATATTCCAGTGAAAACACTAGAAGGATTGTAGAAATTTTCCACCTGGAAGAGACCTTAGGTAATGAGTCTAACGCCTTCATTTCAGAGCAGAGGAAATTGAGGCTCAGAAAGGGGAAAGGCTTCCCCAAGAGCAATGGTCACCCTCCTCTACTTGGGGTTCAATGTCCATCATCCAGTGCATTGCTCTTGCCAGCAGCCCTCCTGAGTCCTAGATGCCAGGCCCTTGGGACTGCTTTCCTTCCCCTTGGACCGTGAGCGTCCTCTCTCACTAACTAATCCTGTGATCAGATGTGGGTGATTCCCAAAAAGCCCCTTTGGGGTCCCGCCGGTCCAAGTCAGAAGACTCGGATTACGGTTGGGTATTGCAAAGGCCTGGGTTTGGAGTCAGAGAGATCTGTATGCAAATTTCACAGCTTGGGCAAGTAGCTGAATCTCCGTAGAGCCATTGACCCATCCTTGAAATACGGACGCGAAACTTACCTGGCAAGCAGTTTTCAGCATCCACGTGATCATGTATGAGAAACAAGTGGAGCAGGTACGAGAAGTCGAAATTCTCCTCCCCAGCTTCCCTGAGCCTGTGTTGTTCTTCCTTAGGCTGACAAACTGGTGGCAGAGGGAGGGCACAAGTCACACCTTACAGGTCTCAGTGTTGACCTTGCAAGTTTCCCCGCAAGATTAACCAGCCACGGTACCTGGAAGCCCTCAAATATCCTCCTCGTTTAAAGAGGAATGGAAAAACCAAAGCAAGGTGGACCGTATCCTTTAATCTTCACCCAGTGTTGGGTTGCCTAAATCTCATTATCTTACCTGTGTTTTAATGAAGCCTTGAGGAAGTCTTTATTTATTTATTTATTATTTAATTGAAGTATAATTGATTTACAAGGTTGTGTTAGTTTCAGGTGTACAGCACAGTGATTCAATTATACATATATATGTATATATATATATTCTTTTTCAGATGCTTTTCCATTATAGGTTATTATAAAATATTGAATATAGTCCCCTGTGCTATACAGTAGGTCCTTGTTGTTTGTCTATTTTATCTACAGTAGTGTGTATATGTTAATTCCAAGCTCCTAATTTATCCCTCCCCCCACAACCCTTTCCCCTTTGGTAACCATAAATTTGTTTTCTATGTGGGTCTATTTCTGTATAAGTATATAGAAGTGCATTTGTAGCATGGTGTTTTAGATTCCACATATAAGCAATATCATATGATGCACGCCTTTCTCTGTCTGGCTTACTTCACTTAGTAGGAAGTCTCTTCTTAGAGCGGGATAAGAAATTCCCTCTGACTTCCTAAGTAGCTCGCTGGCCTCCCGTGGCTTTGCAATCCAACCTTGCAGGAGCCCTGTGCCCTTGGAGTATCCACAAGCCTAGAGGAGAAGGAATGGGCCAATGGAGTCAAGGTCCTTTGGCCAGTCTGGTCTTATATGTCTGCCCATTGAAAACTCAACCTTCTGTTCTTTTCTCAGCCCTTTAGATTCCTTCATTTCAAATTTCCCTTAACACATATAAAACATGCCAAAAAAAAAAAAAATCCCTGGACACCAGTGTGCCTCTCCTCCAAGGAGGCTTGGGTGGGTGAGTCACTCTGCCTATTACCTTGCCCAACTGCCTGCCTGCAAGTCTCATCGTCAGGGCTTTTGTTTCCTCAAGCGATGATTTATGCCGGTGGACCCCGGGCAGGGAAAAGTCGAGTATCAATTCCGCTGGGTTACCGTGTTAAATGACCAAATGCACGGATGGTTATTGCTGCCTCGGGAGCAGTGAAAGCCCTTCGACTCCTGACACCGCTGTCCCCCCACTCTGTTGACGCTCAGTTAAAAATGTAAATAACAAGACTGCACTTTGGAGAGAGTCAGCTCAGGAGGGCGGGGGGAAAATTGCAAAAGCGAAGTTTATTGATCCCCTGGTCAAGATGGATGGCACAATAAGAGCGGCGGGCGAAGAGTGATTTTGCTTTTGAAAACGTTGATGAATAAGCACTCAGGGGCAGCCAACAGCCGGTCCCACGGAGTGATGGACGGTGGTGGGGGAGCAAGATGCATTTTTATAAATGGGTGAAAGGAGAGGAAGACTTATTAAAAAAATGAATGACCACATGTGGCAGGGATATGCCAGTAGGGAGAAGAAAGCCATTGATTTATGTGTACTACTGGCATTTGAAAATTCAATAAAAACATTGACAAATGAGACACAAACCTGGCCATAGGACAGCGCTGGGCCTGGGGTGGAGAAACAAAATGCCAAGGTCAGGGAGAAGGAGCAGAAAAATATGCTTATGTTGGAAAGCCTTTATGCTAACTCGTCCACCTAAAGACATTAAGAAAAATCCTTCTGTGATCAGTGCCCGGCCCTCTGAGTCTGCAGGGCAGGGCGGGCAAGGGGAGGGGGAGGGGAGGCGGATGGTGGGGCTAGGGTGCCCCCGCTCCTCCTGCGGCCTGAACAGACACTCTTTCTCACTGGCCACTGGGTGGCTGGCTTCCTTGGGCCTCCTTGCCCTGCTGCCAGAGTCCGGAATAAAAGCACCCTCACAGCTAGGGAAATTTTCCTATTCTGTCAGGGGCTATTCCTTCCTGGGGTCCCGTTGCCAGCACTTTACCTGCACTGCCTTTGTTTTTTATTCACCACCATTTGTGTAATGTTGTCAATCCCCATGTGGTGGATCCTCTGGTCCCTAAGGACAGGCCTGTTTTAGGGCTCAGTAGTGCTCCCGGGATCTTGCAAATGAGTAAATGAGTGTGACGGGCCACCTCTTTGACTTAGGCACTCAGTGGTCTTTCTCTTCCTTTCTCCACTCCCTACTCAGTCCTAAGGTTTTTTCCTGAAATATCTTCCCTTTGATCCCATCCATTCACCCACCCATCCATCCATCCATCCATCCATCCATCCATCCACTCCCCCGCCTATCCATCCACCCACCCATCCATCCATCCATCCACCCACCCACCCATCCATCCATCCATCCACCCATCCATCCATCCATCCACCCACCCACCCATCCATCCATCCATCCATCCACGCCCCTGTCTATCCATCCACCCACCCATCCATCCATCCACCCACCCACCCATCCATTCATCCATCCGTCATCCACCCATCTATCTATCCATCCACCCATCCATTCACCCAACTATCCATCCATCCATCCACCCATCCATCCATCCATCCACCCACCCACCCACCCACCCATCCATCCATCCAGTCTGTGTGAAGGAGGGGCTCTGCATTGGGCAGTGTGCCAGGTGGAAAGTATAGACATAATCTTTGGTTTAACAGTTCGGGCAGAATCTTCTGTTGAGCATCGCTTCTCTCGGGAAACAATGGATACAGAGCTCTTAGCACCCATTACTCTTCCCAATCCCAGAGGTTCTCAGATGTCACACTGATGGCTGCCTTTCCAGGAAGTCTCCCTGTGGGCCAGGCTGAGCTGCCCTGGGGCTTCTGGGTTTGCTTTGCTTCAAGCCACCCTCGGCCATATTGTATCCACGCCTTTTCTTGCCTCTCTCAACTTACCGCCCACAGTTACTCAGCTAAAGAAGACACTGGAAACAGAGCAAACCTGAAACCATGCTCCCTGACTGCCTGGATATGTGGGAGCACACACACATATACACACAGACACACACAGACACACAGACACACAAACACGTACACACAAACACAGACACATATACAAATAGACAGACACACACACACGTGCACACAGGCCCTCCCCCTTGACTGCCGTGCCCTGAAAGAGCTGGCCTTTGACCTGGGGCCTGCGTGGCCTCGTGGTTCCCATGGACACTGCTCCCACCCCTCTGCCTTCCACCTCAGCGTCCTGAGGAGCCACACGCTGACAGTGTGACTCTGTGATGTTAACCTTTCAGCCACTTAACACGTTCCCTTCTCGAGGGCTGGTGGCCTGTCAGTGAGGCTCTTTGCTCCGTTGCCACTTCTGCCACGGTCCCCCACGGGCCTCCGGTGACATCTTCTCCAAATGCTACAAGGAGGGGGGGCTCAAGCATAAACCCTTTCTAACATCCTCTTGGAAACATCTGGAGCAGCAGCTGCTTCCAGGGGCTTGTCCAGGGGCCTAAGCCAAGTGGACGGAAGGACCATGGGCCCCGCTGTGGGTCCCTGATGTCTTCTTTGGGTTTCCACAGGTCTCCACAGGCCTCCAGGAGTTCACTGAAGTTTCAAGTTTGAACATTTTATTAACTTATACAATGCAACTATGTCTTCTTTTCTCTGCTCTGCTTTTCCCATTGGCCTTAGTTCCTAGTGGCACATACAGGTAATAAAGAGCTGCGGGCTGGGGTGATGCCGTGGACAGATCGTGAGAGCCAGCCCCAGGTTTCACCAGCCTCCTTGTGGATTCCCAGCCCACGGTTTGAAGAAGGCTTTCGTAAATCTGTTCTTGTCCATTTAATGACCACAGGCATAGCTATCAGAATCATCTCTTACCAATTCTTTGAGAAAACTCACATTAATCACCTTGGGGGGGCCACTTAGCTAGGCCAGTGAATGCCACAGGGATCCTGCCTTCCCAGATTCACGGGGTGGGGCTGGGGGATTAGAGAATCTTACACATACAAGCAAATGACTGCACTTCACTGATACATCTCACGGGGCATAGAACAGGGTCGGCATCTGGCAGTCACTCAACAAACATGTGTTGAATCAGTGAATGAATACAATGCATTAAGTGCAACGATAGAGAAATGTAAGTGTGCCCTGGAGATATGGAAGCTTCATTTTGTGTCTGAGAATTAAGAAAGGCTTAACAGGGGAGATGGCATTTGAATTTCGCCTGGAAGCATGAATAAGAATTCAGAGAATGGGGCTTCCTTGGTGGCGCAGTGGTTGAGAGTCCGCCTGCCGATGCAGAGGACACGGGTTTGTGCCCCGGTCCGGGAAGATCCCACATGCCGCGGAGCGGCTGGACCCGTGAGCCATGGCCACTGAGCCTGCGCGCCCGGAGCCTGTGCTCTGCAACGGGAGAGGCCACAACAGTGAGAGGCCCGCGTACCGCAAAAAAAAAAAAAAAAGAATTCAGAGAATGAAGCAAAATCCCTCGGGTTAAAGTGAAGGATGGAGTGAACGGGTCACATTGGAGTCAGTCAGACCAGTTCATGGGGAGCCGAGCTAGTTCAGGTGAGTGACAGGGAGTGATTTAACCTAAAAGTAATCATCACTGACGTTTCTTCGAGCACTTACCCTGTGTTAAGTGTTTTCACACTGGCCCTGCGGTGTACTTTCAGCGATGTTCTCATTTGATCTTTATGACCTTATTTTTACAGGCGAGGACACTGAGATTCAGAAAGACTCGTGAGAGAGGCATGGACATATATACACTACCAAACGTAAAATAGATAGCTAGTAGGAAGCTGCCGCATAGCACAGGGAGATCAGCTCGGTGCTCTGTGACCACCTGGAGGGGTGGGATAGGGAGGGTGGGAGGGAGGGAGACGCAAGAGGGAAGAGATATGGGAACATATGTATATGTATAACTGATTCACTTTGTTATAAAGCAGAAATTAACACATCATTGTAAAGGAATTATACTCCAATAAAGATGTTAAAAAAAAAAAAAGACTTGGCCACCTCCTGTGGGTCCTCAGATGGTGAGCTAGTGCTGAAACCCAGGTCAGTCTGACCCAAAGTCTGTGATGTTAAGCGCCAGGCCGTAGGGAGTTTCCAGAAATCCTGATTCTTGAGAAGACGCTGACTCAAAGCTGGCAGGCTGCCTGGTCCCTAGCAGTTAGTCAACATTGCGTGGACGAGTCAGTAGTGACCTGGGCCTGGGAGACCAAGGGGCTTGGCTCTTTTCCTGAACTATACCCCCAGGAAGGAGGTAAGGGAAGTGTGCCAGGAATCTGGCTGGGCATTAAAGTGAGTGTAAACCCTTCACGAATTGACTTTTAGTCACAGAAAATAATCCTTTTTCACAAAACATCGGAGCTCGCGACTGACTCAGATAACCTCCTCAGAGGTTCTCAAAAGTGGTTTCTGTTTCCCCAGGGAAATTCCTTTCTCCAGACACCATCCACAGCTCTCCCGGGAGGACGGACGGAGAAAAAATGAGGCTGCTCTGTCTGGATGGAGTTGGGAGTGGGGATGCTGGAAGGTTCAAGCCCCAACATTCAGCGTCCTCACGTCCCCGCGGTAGGGGCTGATGTGCCCTGACGGACTCTTAGGGCAACTGGAACATCATCTGAAACCCCTGAAGGAGGTCAAGAGGTGAGGAGAAACCGCTGGGGAGGGAAGGGGGCAGTGGCCAGCACACAGCTGGGGCCACGCACCGCGCCGAGTCACCTACAGCTCTCGAGCCTCGTGGCCCACGATCATTTTAGGCAAATTAAATAAGGACATAGGAGAAGGTACTCTTGAGCAGTTTCCAGGGATTCGCTGCCGGCTGGCTTGGGGGACATAAGTGATAAGGGTCTCCTAGTAACTGAATCCATTATTTTCCTGCATCCTCTCCAATTCCAGCCACCGCCCAGTTAGGCACCGGGCCGGGGGGGGGTGGGGGGGGGGTGGGGGGGGGGTGGAGGCTGCTGGGGCTGCGGTGCAGGAATTCTCTCCTGGCAGGTGTCCAGGGACCCTGGGGAGCCTCTTTAAGAGCAATAGAAGCAGCTTTGTGTCTTTATGTTTCCTCCAGTCTAGATACAATGCTAAGAGTGAAAGCTTGCATTTGCTGACTGAATAATAAAAGTTTGTCCTTCTTGAACGTACTGCTTGCCATGAGGCTCCCATCTGTTTTGCTAAGACAGTTACTCCAATTTTAGGTATTTTCTTCCCTAAACCTCTTTTTTTCTTTTTCAGTGAGGCCACACCCTTTGTTCACATAGACACAGATGGGACCAGGGCAGGGAACGGGAAGGGGACGAGGCCGGGACACGCCACGCCCCACCACTTTGAGCATCTCTGCTCCAGGAGCCTTGAGGCAGTGACCCAATCCCCATCTGCTTCCTGCAGGGCCAATGAAGGGTAAGGGTCAATAACACGTCTTTCGTGAGGATGTTAATAATGACCGTTTCTTACCAATCTTACTTCTCCTAAGAGGCAATGCAGGCAACTGGCCCACAGCTGTCCTGGCCATGAGCTTGACTAGCCCGGGGCTGCCTTGGCATCCGGCCCCAAGTGGGCATTTCCAGCCTGGACAGAGGGAAGAAAGGCCAGGTCCCAGTGTCCTGAGAACATTAAAGGAGGGCGTGGGGCAGGGGTGGGAGGTGGAGGCCCCTGCTTACTACCTTGGCCATTTCCGGGGAGACAGTTCCTGGTGGCCCGAGCAGCTGGTGTGCCAGGAGGTGCTATGCAAACTGCTTTTAGGCAAACTTGCCTCTTCTCCCAGGCAGGGGTGGAAATTCTCTTCCTGTGGAAGCAGATCGTCCATCTGTCCAGGCCAACTCTGTGGCCTAAGTGCTGTGTGGCCTCCAGAGCATCTCTGAGCCTGGGTTTCCTCGTCTGGAAAGAGGGGATAGTAACACTCACCTCACAAAACGTTGTAGGGATTGTAGGTCATTCGTGACTGTGAAGTTCTGTGAGGGCGATAATGCACCGTATAAATGAAAACTTATTTCCCGGAGCCCTTGAGGCAAAGAAGAGGTTTCCCTCTCATGAACTCGTGTGTGGGAAAACCACCATCAGGCCATTTGTAGGAGAGCTCAGGGCCGGGGTTCCGGAGGGGCAGGCAAGGGCAAAGAGGAGTAATACGACAGGCGCGTGCTCGCTCTGGGTTTGTCTTTTCTCTGCTGTTTCTGGATAGGCGGCCGGGGCATCCCCTTCCACACTCCATGACTCACCAAGTGGAAAATGGGCAGAGTCTCTGTCTTCATCTTACTCAGAGCTTTTGACTCCCAGGATGTGGGCTCACGGTTAGATGTGGTAGGTGGAGCCAGTCTGGTTTAACTTAGTCCCTTTCTGGTCTGATCACTTTGTTGGCAGAGGGTCGGCTGCTGTCGTGTACAACCTTCTCACTCAGGGCAGCTGCAGTCCTTGGATTCCCTCAGAGCCGGGAAAGTGGTGGGACAAAGACAGAGGGACAGACAGACAGACAGACAGATTGAGGTTGCAAAATTCTGGTGAGTGAGTCTGGAAAAAAGAGATCTCCCTTCACTGCTTGGGGAGGTGGCTATGACAGTGAGGCCATATGTATATTAGTGAATATGAAAATGAGGTCATGTTGATATCTGTGTTTCACGGCTGTGATTTCTGAAGACAACGGCCAGAGAATCAGATTCACGTTGTCTGCTCCCCACTGTTAGGCTGAAAATACAGAGGAAGAGCCAGTAACACCAGGGAGATCACAGCCACGGCCAAAGCTGTTTCCCGATGCCCTGTTTGCCTGTGTTTTTTTTCACGACTACTTGCCATCATCTTGGCCAATAGTAGGTCAGGATATAAAGTTTGAGGGATGGATAGATAAGCATTGCCCATTTTCTTATATATACCATGAAGTACCAACTTCAGACATCAAGTGAAATAAAGAGAAAATATAGGATCTTACGTCCTGTGATATAAAATGTTTATTAACTGGGATATAAATGGTATTTATTTGTTGGCAAACCTAACCTACAGGAAAACGAAGACCTAGCATTGAATTCCATTTGCTAAAAACATACTCTTTCTTCTTGGAGGTGGGATAAGATGTATCAGCAGCTTGATGGGGGTGAGGAGAAGATAGAGAGAGCACGGAGACTATTAATGAAACATTTTCCTTCGGGTTTAGCTCCTGGCTTCAGCTCACGGCAGCTGAAATCCCGGTTCCACTACTTATTTCCCACGTGTCTCAGGACAAGGTACTTAGCCTCCATTTCCCCTTCTTTCCTCCTTTATAAACTGGAGATAATAGTAAAAATCATTCTCTCTTGGTATGAATATTAAATGAGTTAATACAAGTAAATTACTAGAACAATGCTTGGTTTGTGGTAAACATTCAACCCACGGGAGCTACTGATATGATTTCAGTGGAAAGTTGCACTTGACTGGAAGCCCCGTGAAGGCAGGGGCATGACTGCCTTCGATGTTTAGCAGAGTGCTTGGGGCCCAACAGACCCCTAATAACTATTTGTTGACGGAACAATGGGAAGAGTCTGGCTCCATGGAAGTTGTCTAAACTGTAGAGTTCAGAAAGTGTTGAAAGGCGTAATTTGGGATTGTGAGGATACAGTGAGCAGCTTCCACACCTCAGCAACGACTGAGATGACACAGAGAGACCCTGGCCTTGTGAGTCTGAGGCTCGGACCAAGCAGGCCAACACCTGATTTTCAGCATGGCGGCGTCTAAAAGCTCGTGAAGGGTAGAATCGTCTATAACCAGTTGGAGAGTCGAGTCGTTCACAAAAATGCTAACGGTGGCATCGAGGGTCCACAGTGCATATCCATGGGAACCAATACTCCCCCTCCAATTCCAGCTTGCAGTATTTCTAGTCGTGTTGTTTGGGTGAGGACCAGGGGTCAGGGGTACAGGGACTGCCATGGGGTCGTGGGGAGATGAAGGGTCTCTTTCTCCAAGGCAGCTGGGCTTCTTTTAATGGGCAAGGTCAGCAATGAAATGACCAGGAAGAGAAATTGCTGTCATTATGCATCAGTGGCAATCTTCTATCAATGATTCCCCCTGTACCGTTCCCTTTGCCACGGGCTGAAGCAAACATGGCCCTAATCAGTTTTACATCTCCGTTTAATTTTATTGGAAAGAAGAGCTGGCAATGCATCACAGAGCCCGGGTGTGACACGAAAGGTGACCCCCCGCCAACTTAATGGCACAATACATAACCCTTAATGAAGTTGCTATCTTGTCCCTCTTTGGCTGTCTCAGCCCCGTGATTTACGATGGCATCATTTTGCTTTGCCCTCTTTTCATTTCAGCTTTGACAAAGTGGATGGAACAATTATCTTCGTTATCGGCCAGAGCAGTAGAAATGTGATAGTTGGGAGATTTCTGCGGGTGGAAGGCCTTGGCTGGGGGTCAAAACCAATGGTGCAATGTGCTTAGGAACTTTTTTTTCTCCTCTTCCCTTCTTCCTGTGACTGTGGGCTCTTGAAGATGGATGGTGTATCCCAGAGAGCGGTGTGAGTCCTGTATCACCGTGGCAAGAAGTAAGTTCAGGAGACAGGGAGGCTGCAGAGAGAACAGAGCTTGGAATTTTGCAGTTTGAGCTCCTTATATATTTTTTTAATTTTTTAATTTTTTTGTTTTTCGATATGCGGGCCTCTCACTGTTGTGGCCTCTCCCGTTGCGGAGCACAGGCTCCGGACGCACAGGCTCAGCGGCCATGGCTCACGGACCCAGCCGCTCCGCGGCATGTGGGATCCTCCCAGACCGGGGCACGAACCCGTGTCCCCTGCATCGGCAGGCGGACTCTCAACCACTGCGCCACCAGGGAAGCCTGAGCTTTTTGTTTTTCCGTGCACACCCAGGCCAAGGTCTCGCTATCACAGCTTTATCTCCCACCCATTTGCAGGAATGGAACATAGATTGTTCTATTTTATAAATGACACCCTGCATTTATTTTGTCTAATTAAATGTTGTTTATTCATTCACTACTCAATCAACATTTATTGGGTGCCTCGTAGATATTAAACAAAATTAGGTGCTGTGGAAAGACAGAGAAGGAATAGTGATGGATTTAATCCTCGAGAAATGGTATATTCGACCAATAGAAATAAGACGTGAATATAAGTGAAGGTAACATAAGATGGGAAGGGATTTGCATATCAAGAGCTGAAGGCGGAGGGTCCTCGGGTTGTTCACAGGAAGGAGAATTTATTTCCAAAATGAGAGCTGGACCTTAAAAGGGGAACAGGATGTGGACAGATAAAAATGAGAGGCATTTGTATCTATCATCTTTTTTTTTTTTAAATCTTTACTGGAGAATAATTGCTTGCCAATGGTGTGTTAGTTTCTGCTGTATAACAAAGTGAATCAGCTTTATGCATACATACATCCTCATATTCCCTCCCTCTTGAGCCTCCCTCCCACCCTCTCCATTTCACTCCTCTAGGTGGTCACAAAGCACCGAGCTGATGTCCCTGTGCCATGGAGCTGCTTCCCACTAGCTAGCTATTCTACATTTGGTAGCGTATATATGTCCATGCCACTCTCTCACTTTGTCACAGATTACCCTTCCCCCTCCCTGTGTCCTCAAGTCCATTCTCTACGTCTGCGTCATTATTCCTGTCCTGCCCCTAGGTTTGTCAGAACCATTTGTTTTTTAGATTCCATATATATGTGTTAGCATATGGTATTTGTTTTTCTCTTTCTGACTTACTTCACTCTGTATGACAGACTCTAGGTCCCTCCACCTAACTACAAATAACTCAATCTCGTTTCTTTTTATGGCTGAGTAATATTCCATTGTATATATGTGCCACATCTTCTTTATCCATTCATCTGTTGATGGACACTTAAGTTGCTTCCATGTCCTGGCTATTGTAAATAGTGCTGCAATGAACATTGTGGAATATTCTTTTTGAATTATGGTTTTCTCAGGGTATATGCCCAGTAGGGACATTGCTGGGTCATATGGTAGTTCTATTGTTAGCTTTTTAAGGAACCTCCATACTGTTCTCCATAGTGGCTGTATCAATTTATATTCCACCAACAGTGCAAGAGGGTTCCCTTTTCTCCACACCCTCTCCAGCACTTATTGTTTGTAGATTTTTTGATGATGGCCATTCTGACTGGTGTGAGTTGATACCTCATTGTAGTATCGATTTGCATTTCTCTAATGATTAATGATGTTGAGCATTCTTTCATGTGTCTGTTGGCAATCTGTATGTCTTCTTTGGAGAAATGTCTATTTAGGTCTTCTGCCCATTTTTGGATTGGGTTGTTTGTTATTTTGATATTGAGCTGCATGAGCTGCTTGTATATTTTGGAGATTAACCCTTTGTCAGTTGCTTCATTTGCAAATATTTTCTCCCATTCTGAGGGTTGTCTTTTCGTCTTGTTTATGGTTTCCTTTGCTGTGCAAAAGCCTGTAAGTTTCATTAGGTCCCATTTGTTTATTTTTGTTTTTATTTCCCTTTCTCTAGGAGGTGGGTCAAAAGGATCTTGCTGTGATTTATGTCATAGAGTGTTCTGCCTATGTTTTCCTCTAAGAGTTTTATAGTGTCTGGCCTTACATTTGGGTCTTTAATCCATTTTGAGTTTTATTTTTGTGTTTGGTATTAGGAAGTGTTCTAATTTCATTCTTTTACATGTAGCTGTCCAGTTTCCCCAGCACCACTTATTGAAGAGGCTGTCTTTTCTCCATTGTATATCCTTGCCTCCTTTATCAAAGATAAGGTGACCATACATGTGTGAGTTTATCTCTGGGCTTTCTATCCTGTTCCATTGATCTATATTTCTGTTTTTGTGCCAGTACCATACTGCCTTGATTACTGTAGCTTTGTAGTATAGTCTGAAATCAGGGAGCCTGATTCCTCCTCTGTCATCTTATAGACAATGCAGATATAAAAATAGGGAGCAGGGTAGATAAACAGACCAGATTTTGGTAGCAGTTTCATGTTATTCTGCCAAAAAAGATAGGAAATGCTTTGGGTCAGGGCAGTAATCAGTCAGTGTTTCAGTTTGTGCCTCCAGATATCCAAGGAGATGAGAATATAGTGTTTTGTTGAAGGACGAAGAAATTTATTTATAATACTAACTTCTGATGGTCTGTGAGAAGGAAGTTAGTCAAGGCTGGGGTGAAAATAGAGGCTGTGTCTCAGTTGTCTTGATGTCCTCCTTGTCCTCCATCCCAGTTCATGGGCTGAACGTCCATGTTGGGAACTTAGGCCCTGGTGTCCTTTGCTGGTGAAGGCTTATGGACTGTACACTCTTACATTGACTAGATAACTTTGTCTCTGGGCACCATATTTTTCAGATAGATAAGCTTGCAAAATCCACTACGAAAGCCTTTCTTTCCATTGTATCTGACTCAGAGAGAATTGCAATTAGTTTTCACTCATTTATGGGTTCTATGAAGTCCAAAGATAATTGGTTGGAGGTTCTTTAATCAATGAGACTCTCTTGGAAAATACCACCTAAATGAGGCCTGTGCTATTAATGGGATTGTTGAAATAGTGACAGTTTTTCCCCAGCCTTCTTCTCAGGTAGATGGAGAGCTGTAATGCTGACATGGTTAACTGGGGTCTGAAGTAGATCCTTCATATCAATCTGCATGTAAGTAAATTTAAAAATAAATATGTCATAGAAATTGACATATGTGTATACAGGGAGCCCATCTCCGGAAAATTCAATATACAATCCATTTCGTCTCTGCCCCTCATTCTGTTCAGTGTTTAGAGAGTGAGGAGAGCAGGGGGAGAGGCGGTTCCACATCCTGAGTCTATTTTCTAAAAGTAGCACATATTCGATACTTAACTTTCAGCTAGTTCGTTGACATGATGGTTGGTTAAGTCTGTAGTTAAAAATACGCGAGGTTGCAGCATGAAAACATGGCTAACACCATTCCAAATGCAATGCAAATCTCAACGGTCAGACTGCAAAGCACACAGAAGGGAGTACAAGAGTGGCATTTTGTTCTTCTCTTATTCCCACGTCCAACCACGGAGGCAGGCTTCTTTCCCACCCACCTGCCCTGCCCAACGAGGTGTATCCATTGCATCATGACGTCATTTGCCTGTGATGTCAAAACCGGCCTCACTTTTGTCCCTCATGGGTGCTGTGCAGGACGGAGAGATTTGAAAAACAGGAGGAATATCAACCCAACAACCAGGGCTGTTTGTTTTTGTATTCCCTTGGTGCAGTCTCCACGGGGAGGCGGAGGTCCCTTTCCCCCTGCCCTTCTCTTTACTGCTGTCAGGTGGGGGAGGGGAAGGGCCCTGGTGACCCAGAATACAAGCTTGTCTGTCATGGGCAGCGCCACATGCCCGAAGACCACCCAGGGGCTCCCCCTGAGCGCGCGGTAGAGGGTGATGGGATAATCTTTGGGAAAGAAAACCAGACATTTTTTGGCTGGAGTTGGGGAAAAAGGGAGGTGGGGCTGGGACCCCGCTGTTACTTCCTTTGATCTCAGTACATTGGAAACGTCTTTCCCCTGATTCCTGCTGATATTTCCTGATGGAAATTTCTTCCATTGACAGAGATACAGATGGAGTTTAGCGACGTGGGACTGCAGACAGACTCTGGGATAATGAAAAACTGCCCAAGGTAGCCATATGCTCCGTGGCCATTTGTTAGAAGGCGCTCCAGTTGGGTGAATACATAAGAGCATTTTTGACAGCATTGACTAAGGGATCTCCTCGGTATTTCTATGTCTTTTTGCATTTGTTGGCCTAACATGTGTAAATTTTGAAATGTTAGTCCTGTTTGTTAACATTCTTTATGCAACGTTCTTTCCTCCAATCCCCAGATTTCTTTCCAAGCTATCAGAACACCCTGGGGCAAGTCCAAACTCAGAGATCAGCTTCTATCTTCAGTGCCATTTCCTTAAGATCTCAATTGTGACCTTCCTTTTCTCTTATTTGAAAGGATGTCTTCCAATTAACAATGATGCGTGAATGAAGGTAGTGATAATTAATATTATCAACATAACAGCGATCATTTAGTTAGCATGTACAGCTTAATTGTAGACAGTATGATTCTGGTTTCATAATTGTGGAAACTGAAGATCTTCAAGGATTTAGCCCAAGACAACACAATTAGTAAATACCAGATTCAGGATTAGGATCCAGGTCAGCTTCGTCCAAAGCTTCCAGAATTCTGTGCTTTCCAGAATACCACGTATCTGTCTATCTTGGGGACTGGACGGATGACAAGAGTGTTTGGTTGTAAAACATACCCCTCGGAGGCAACTGTCCTTCAAGATTCGATCCCTGGCTCGTTGTAGAACCTCAGGCTGCCAGGTTGCCGAGATATTTTTCTTGAAATACCTGTCTTTTCTATCCTGTTCCTTTGTGGAACAGGTTTTTTTATTTATTTGTTTGCTTGAGTATTCTAGGCTTAGGATTTATCCAAATATTACTTAATGCTATGTATTTCTCTAGTCCTAGGTTGTTGAGGGTAACTTTGCAAAACCAGACACCAAGTTTTGGGGAGATTAAAAACCCAAGCCATCATTTATCCATGTGGTGACCTGACTCCTTTCCTTTGGCAGAAAGGGCAGAAATACCAACATGGAAACATCTTCCGGTGCGGCAATTTGTAGGAGAGAAAGGTATTCAGTTAAAGGGAGAAGGTTCTGACCCAGAACGAAGCCAGGACCATTTGCAACCCGGGTTCTGAACAGGCACGCACAGTGACGAGTTCCCCTCAGTCTTTCTGATGTCGATGGAAACTGAAACTGTGCGCGGGCCCAATAAACGTGCTCTGCGTGGAGATCAGAGGAGCAGACCTGGGACATTTTTCTCCCCTTTCCAGCACTGCAGTCCGTATCTCTTATGTATCATTCGGGCCACACTCTGAGCCAAGGTGAGTCGGGTGGACCCCATGGTCAAGGTAGGAAGCGCAACCTGCCAGGTTGAAAGTAAAAGGCTCATTTGGGAGATGCGTTTGCTTCCTTTCTTTGGACACATGAAAAAAAACACACATACCTTCTGGTAGGGCTTTATCTTCTCATTTCCCTCTCCCGGTGTTCCAGCTCATTTCTCTCCAGGTCTAGCTCTTTTCTGGTGCAACGTGGCATGCTCCTAATTCAGCCAGCCTAGCTCATTCCTGAGTAGTATAAGACATACTTCTAAACTCACCCTCTCTGGTCAGGCCCTTGGTTTCCTAAAGCTTCGTGTGTCTTTTTCCGAGGTCAGTTTGGTTCTTTCCCCTGGTCACTGATGCACCTGAGCAGTGGTGCTGGGGGATGGGCGGTAAAGAGGGAAGACACAGGTTCTTGGTGGGACATTAAGGACCATTAAACTGTGTCTTGCAAAGAGCCTGCCATCTGCTCAGGGGCATCTGAGGTGGGCCGAGGCTGTGTCTTGGAGGAGGGGGCACAGCTCACAGCTGATCACCTGGCTCCTGGCCGGCACAGGCTGGCTGGCTAGCTGCTGGAGACCTCAGAGGCTGTGGACTCCCCAGGCTGCCTTATGAGACCTCTGGCAGCCAGAGACCTTTTCTCCTTGTCATCGTCCCCACGTTCTGAGAGGGTAAATGACAGCTCTGGACGCCTAAATAGTGGGATGAGTGTGTGAAAGGGAGCCCCTCTCTCTTTTGCCCTGGCTCTCCCCAAACCTTTATCAGCAAACCTTTTCCATGTCCAGATGCCTACACCCAGCGACACTTTATCACCGATTCCTCCTCGGCTTCTACTTTTACTAGAACATGATTTCATTCATTTGTGTCCTTCAGGGACAGAGATTAAGGAGATTATTGAGTTCATCTCTCCCAAACCCGGGACCTGTTTGTTTCTGTTTCCATTGTCCCCACTCTCTTTCTCAGGCTCTGATTTTGAGCCACCTCCATGCACCCTGCCCCACTTTTTAAAAAAATCTGAGAACCCATGCCAGGGCTTACCTCTGGCAAAGGATTTGTCCTCAGAGCAGGCAGCAAATCTGTTCCCTTGGCAGAAGGTGGAAGCCATACCTTATGACATTCCCCTGATCACCCAGCCAGGCCACAGGGCAGCCAGCATGTCCGCAGGGGGTGGGCATCACATATGTAAACAGAAATTGCTCCCCTGTAGGAAGCGGTTTCCACTGACATTGCTTGTCACCTCTGAGAAGGGCAAGCAGAATGATGCATTTGGTTCTGGAGGGAGGGTGGGAGGAGGTTTAGGTGGGGCTGCTTTCTTGTCTTTTAGAGGAAGGGAAACTGAGGCACAGAAGGGCCAGCGGGCCATGATCAGACTTCTGGAAGGTGTGAGTGGAGCTGCTGGAATGCGGGGCCTCAGAGCCTTCCCCATACACTGAGCCACTTTCACAAGGGGGCGTACCTGTGATTCATCAGGAAACCCTAACTCCCAGCTACAAGTTGGGGAACTCTGGCATCTCCTAATTAGGTAAACACATTACTGTCATGTTCAAACAAACAACAGGTTAGTGCCAGGCTCGGAGAGGCAGCAGGAGCTGGCAGAGAAAACTCTTCCATGGGGAGTTGGCATCCTGACCAGTCCAGCAGGTTGGCTTCTCCTCCAGAAGCCCTCCAGGGGTATTTCCAGACTCTTCCTTCCCCACCTGAAGAGGATGCCCGAATGATGGGAAGAAATGCTCACCGCTGATTCTTCTTCGGGCAATGGGATATTTTTACATCTGTGACTTTAGAGCTGATGGGGGGTAGGCCTGTGTCCTGTGCCTCAACGGCTGGGCCATATGGACAGGCATGGACTCCCACCCGAGCACTGGCTTTTCTTGGGAGGAGAAGCTCGGGGCAAAGCCATGCTCTTTCCTGGTTTACCCTTTCGTGCCAACACAGAGACTTTCAGACCAGGCACTAGAGGCCAGTCGCTCAGAGAAGACAGCAATTACTCTGGCAGATTGCTTGTAGCTTGCACAGGTCTGGCTGCAAGACTGTTTGCCTCCCCTCATTAATCCATCATAGGAATGTGTTCGGTCCTGCGTGCCCCACCCTCCAGGCTCTGTACCAGACATCTGCCGCCTTCTCATTGGTACCTCTGGTTCACTGAGGAAGACGTGAGGAAGGTAGCAAGGCTAGGGGTGGTGTTCCTTGATTGGTCTCCTGCTACCAGAGAAGCACATGTTACGGTGGGAGTTTGATGGACCAAGACCGAGGCAAATGTGAGTCTGCAGCCTAACTTCAGTGCTTACACACTCCATAATTACCTAAGCTACTTAATGTGCACTTCAGATTCTTTATTAATAACATGGGGGTTGCAGTGTTTACCTAGCAGGATGGTTGTGACTCTAAAATAGGAAATTGTAAGCAAAAGGCATAAAATGTGTCTTGCGCATTTTAGGCATGCCATGCATTTTACGTGCCCTCTGTCTCCCCCATCCCTATCCCCACTCACGCCAACATTCTCTCTTAGGAAGGATGGACACCTTTGCCCAGGCAGCTTCATTTGCTAGCTTTCTGGGGACATTGGGAGACTTGGAGCGTGGTTAGAAGAGGCAGTAACACAGACAGTGACAATAAAAAGACAAACAACAATGGCAAATAAGCATATGAAAAGATGCTCAACGTCATATATCTCTAGGGAACTGCAAATTGAAATGACAATGTGGTCTCACTATACACATTTTAGCGTGGCTAAAATCGGAAACACTGACAACATCAAATGCTGACGAAAAAGTAGGGCAAGAAGAACTCTCATTCACTGCTGGTGTAAATGCAAAATGTACAGCCACTTTGGAAGAGAGTTTGGAAGTTTCTTACAAAATTAAACATACTCTTACCGTATGATCCAGCAATCACACTCCTTGGTGTTTATCCAAAGAGATAAAATTTTACATTCAGATAAAAACCTGCACATGGATGTTTATAGCAACTTTATTCATAAGTGCGAAAACTTGGAACAACCAAGATGACCTTCCATAAGATTGTGAATGGATCAGTAAACTGCGGTCCATCCATGCAATGGAATACTATTCAATGAGGAGAAGAAATAAGTTATTGAGCTATGGGAAGACACGGAGGAACCATAAATGCATATGGCTAAGTGAAAAAAGCCAGTCTGGAAAGGCTACACACTGCATGATTCCATCTCTAAGACTTTCTGGAAAAGGCAAAACTCTAGAGACAATAAAAAGATCAGTGGTTGCCAGGGGTTTGGGGAAAAGGAGGGAGGGGTGAATAGGTGAAGCACACAGGATTTTTAGGGCAGGGAAGCTATCATGTACGATACTGTCATGGTAGATATATTTGTCAAATCCCATAGAGTGTACAACACAGAGTGAACCTTAACATGAACTGCTCACTTTACTTAATAATAATGTATCACTATTTGCTCATCAGTTGTAACAAATGTGTCAAAGTAATGTAAGGTGTTAAAAATAGGAGAGGGCTTCCCTGGTGGCACAGTGGTTGAGAGTCCGCCTGCCGATGCAGGCGACACGGGTTCGTGCCCCGGTACGGGAAGATCCCACATGCCGCAGAGCGGCTGGGCCCGTGAGCCGTGGCCCCTGAGCCTGCGCGTCCGGAGCCTGTGCTCCGCAACGGGAGAGGCCACAGCAGTGAGAGGCCCGCGTACCGCAAAAAAAAAAAAAAAAAAAGGAGATACTGTGTTAAGGGGGGGGAAAAGGATATATGGGGATTCTCTGTAATTTCTGCTAAAATTTTCTGTAAATCTAAAAGTGCTTAACAAAAGAAGCCTATTAATTAAAAAAGAAAAAAGATCAACATATAAATAAGACTCGTCCAGACTCTCAGGCCCTGAAGTGGTGCAGGGCTCTAGCTGGCCCCCCGGGCAGGGCTCCTCAGACTGCTGCGCCTGAGAACTGAGGGGACTGGAAAAAGTGTGAGGTCAGTAAAAGAATTTTGCAAGTAGATTTAGGCTTTGGGCGAGTTTGGGAAATGGCTAGGTGGTTCGGGTTTTGAGGATTAGTTGAAGATCTTTTCTCAGCAACAGGCTCCTTCTGCTTCTTCTCTTTCCAGAGCCACACAAGTCCTAACTCTGCCCTGGTGTTCGTGTTCATAAGCACAAATAAGCAAAACAATAAAAAAGAATGAGCACCAGAACAAGTATTTACCACATGGGCTCTGCTGGAGCCCAGATATGAAGTAACACGTGGAAAAAAGGCATTCACAGCCTCCGTGGTCAACCTCATCTCCCCCCCCAAATTATTATTACTTAAAACTATTTCTTTTTTTAAATGTCTCAAAATAGTGCTATTTGCCATCTATATCATAAGATCACAGAACCTGAAGAGTGGACGAGATGTGAAATGTCACTTTGGCTATAACATTTCCTCAGACGTTTGAGTGTCCTGCTTATGCTACGCTTTCCAGATGGTCGCCTTCGCCTGAATTCTGGTGAACAAGAGGTTCTTTCTTTTCCAGGGAAGCCTAGCCTATTTTTGGACACCTCTCAAATACAAACCTTACTTCTCTGTAAAATATTACCATTTTTAGGATAAAGCCTTGGGTAGTTGGAAACCATCTCTTTTCCCAGAGTTAATGTGGCTCAACATGGAAACTTACACCTTCAGAGTTCTTCGCTATCATTGATTTTTTCCTCCTTTTGTGTCCACTTGGGGTCCACCTCTCTCACCCATTTTCCAGAGAGGAAAACTAAGAGTCAGTGTTACCTTAGTAATTATCAGCAGCTGGCAGCATTGAAGTAATCAGAGGGGTAGAAGGACCCGTGCAGACGGGGACTCTGTAACACTGAGCCTCATGGGACACTAGGATTTCCGGGTGCCCAGGTCGAAGTTGGTTCTCTAACACTGCCCTTCAGCTAAAAAAAGCACCTTAACAGAAACCTCAGGAAACAGAAGCCAAAAGGAATGCCACTGGACTAGGTGCATTAGGTAATAGGCGACCGCAGAGAATTCTTTCTGATTGGGCTTCTTTGAGAGCGTCGTCCTTTTTAGGGGTTTGATTCAGGAGTATGTTGACAGAAGTCTAAAGCAGCCATCACTCAACCCGGAGCTAAATCAAATAAAAATAGAGAGGAATAAATAAATAAAAATGAGATTTAGCCAAAAATGGGGGAAAAAAGAAAGGGAGCTCACATTATCAACCAATAATCCATTAGCGCCCAAGGTTGCTGAATAATATAGTACTTTCTCAGGGCCATAATTTATACTGCAGACTAGAGAATAGACACGGTTATTAGAGTGAGGGCTACTGGATGACACATGATGCATGACCGAGCGGCATTGATCTTCACACAACAGGAAGGTGTCTAGACCGGGAGATGTATGGCTATGCGATTCAGAGCAGGGCATATTTCATGGGAGGCTTAATGGACTAGTGGAGCCATTGATGGATGGGTTTGCCCAGTTTCAGTAGCAGTGCAGTTATAGCAGTGCTAATGTCTGACCTCTTCTGGGCCTCCTGTCCTTCATTCAGTCAGGGTGACCTCATTTAAAGGGACAGAAAATGAGATAGGGAGGCGGGAGAGGGAGGGGGGAGGGATCGGGGCGAAGGGGACTAGCCAGCACTAGGTGGCCAGGGTGGCCCTGTGGGAGGGATTTAAATAGAGGAGACGAAAGGGAAGAGGCAGGGCAAGCATTACGTGGAAGCCAACCCAAACCTCCAGGTCCCACATAATGAGTTGGTCCAATAAATGAATGAAAAAGCTCTTCAGTGCCTCTCTGCTTCTCTTCCCTCCGCAGTTCAGGAGTCCGATGTGGTTGCCCTGGAAAGCCCGAGGCTCCCTCCGCTGCAAGAATAGGTCTCCATCCCCAGAGGAGAGAATCAAGGAATGAAGTGAAAGTCTGAAAGTGAGAGACAGGGCTGGTGGGGTGAGGATATTCTGAGCAGAGCAAGTTTGAGTCATCTACATCAATTATGCAATAGCGAGAGAGCCTTCGTGCACTCCCCCAGCCCTGTTAGATGATGCTTAATGCATCCTAATGACACTCCTGATCATTCCTCGGGAAAACTAATGATTCACGCAACGGCCAATCCAAGCCTAAGGAGCTTTGTCGCCGGTGGGTTTCCCCCCTCTCTCTCTCTTTCTCTCTTTTTGTAAATTCCTTTCTCCATATAATTATCGCAGAGATGGGCAGGATTGCAAGCTAGTGTCTTAGCTGCTATTTAACCAAGAAAGAAACATTTATCATTCTTTGGTCTTTTTTTCCCGTGTTCTCCATCATTTCCAAGTTACACCTTATTGGGGATTGACTGGTTTAGATGTGGTAGTGAGGGCCCAGACAGCCCCATAACACTGTCCACTGTGGGATGAAGGGAAATGGTTGAGCCACTCACATTTCTTTCATACTTTCCCACTGCCACACCCTCCCCAGCCACAATGAACACACAGCTCTCTCCTAAAAAGTCGTGTTTTTACTCTCAATCCACAGCAAGACATTAGCCAAGGTAATCTGACTGCTTCTTCTTCTTCTTCTTCTTTTTTTTTTCACAACAGACATTTATTTCTCACTTTTCTGGAGGCTGGGAAGTCCCAGATCAAGGTGCCAGGAGATTTGGTTCCTGGTGAGGGCTCTTTTCCTGAGTTGTAGAAAGACACCTTCTCTCTGTGTCCTCGTATGGCTGGGAGAGAGGGAGCTGTGGTCTCTTCCTTTCCTTTCCTTTTTTTTTTTGAAGTATAGTTGATTTACAATATCATGTAAATTTCACTGTGTATAGCACAGCAATTCAGTTATATATATATATATTCAGTTATATATATATGTTCTTTTTCAGTTATATATATATATATATATATATATATATATACATGTATTCTTTTTCAGATTCCTTTCTCTTATAGTTTCTGAGTTACTATTCTTTCTTTAGCATTCTTTATTTCTTATTTTATATTGGAGTATAGTTGATATATAATGTGTTAATTTCAGGTGTACAGCAAAGTGATTCAGCTATATATATACATATATCCACTCTTTTTCAGATTCTTTTCCAATATAGGTTATTACAGACTATTGAGTAGAGTTGCCTATGCTACATAGTACGTTCTTGTTGGTTATCTATTTATATATACTAGTGCATATTGACTTACTACTCTATTGAGTACTAGAATATGAAAGGGATCCTGTGGGTAGGATGGGTATTTGGTGAGTTCCAATACCACAGATAGTGAACATGAGAAAGTAGTTCTAGGGCTTGGGGCATTTCCAGTGTCAGGGACTTTGAAAGTTTCTTTATAACTTTGGCCTTTGTTTATTCCTCCAAAAATTATGTAGAAAATTATATCAATCTCTAAGACTGTTCTTAGTAATCATTAATTAACAAGGCATACGTTAGCTGGCAGAGGTGAGTGCCAGGGCATGGGAAGAGGAGGTACTCGTCCAGGAACTCAAACAATATTTATAGAGAGCCTGCAGTGGGCTGGGCTCTTTCTTTGTCCTGGAGATAGATCAGAAAACAAAAGAAGTGGATCTCACAGTGCATTAAGAAGACAAACATTAAACAGATTATCACGTAAGACATAAATAAGTCACAGAAAATAACTCATGCTGTTATGAAAAGAGTAAAAAGGAACCAGCATTTTTGAGCACCTACCTGATAGCAGGCACTGTGCCCAGGGAGTGCTAGATATCATTTTACTTAAATGAGAATATCCTGAGGTGAGGGTGACTGTGCCCTTTCGACAAATGAGAAAACTGAGGCTCAAGGAAAAGAAACACGTTTCCTAGGGTGACATGGCAAAACCAGAATGTCATCCAGTTCTATTTGACCCCCAAACTGCTCACGACATTAGAAATCTACTTTGCTTCCTACATACAATTAAGTTCCTGGTGGATTAAGTATGAAAAATGGAATCTCTTAGATGAAAATATATTTTTAGTGCAAAGGCACGCATTGAAAGCAAACCATGAGTACGTTCGCTTACATCAAAAGTCGATTTTGGGTGACATTGTTTCTGCCCAACATGGAGTAACAAGGTTTAATCTTTCACCCGAAACAACTAAGAAACCAGACAAAATACACGCAGAAACAGGTCTCAAGACACTGAGCATCAGGCGAGGAAAGACAGGGATCCCCGCGAGATGGGAAATGAATGAAGTGAGGACTATCATGTCCCAGGTTGCTGCCTGGGAGCAAGCAGGGGGGACCCAGGCAGAGACGGTAGTCTCCCCGATTGAAAACAGAGAGCTCGGGGTCCTGAGATACCAAGCCTGCACAGAGAGCTCAGAACTGCAGAGACCTTTGCAGAGACCTCCTTAAATCAGCGCAGTGTCATGAAAGAACCCAAAAAAGACCAGAGCCAGAAACAGAACCACCTGAAAATATTAGGAGGGAGCCAGGGAACTCCCTGATTTAATGTATTTTTTAAATGGCTATTTTTTTAAGAACATTAAAATAATCGAAAAACATCAGTTATAACTGTTACTTACAAAGTGTTCAACCTGAAAGCTCAGTTCTGCAAAGCGCCTGGTCATCAGCACAGACCGACAAACAGTGAGACCGGAAGTACTCTAGCAGCCCTCACCCTGGCCACATTCTGTGGAGTATTGATTTTGTGAGGGGCACTGACCTAAGCACAGAACAGGTCACCCGATCTCTGGGCACAGGAGCTCACCCCTAATTAGAACAGAAGGCAATTATGGCACAAGGAGGTAAATACTAAATACAGCAGCAAGGGGTGGGTTGGAATTCAAAGGGAGTTATAGAAGCCTGAGCTCACAGCCCTAGGGTGGGAAATGATATCTAAGCTGAGTCCTAAAGGATAAGCAGAATCTAAGTGAAAGCAGAGGGTGCGGAATAAGTTCTGGGCTTTACGCATAGCGGGTGCAAACCCCCTGCAACAAGGAAGAGAGAAAAGTGGAACAGCAACCGTTTCTCAATGACTGATGGATTGAGTCACATGTGAGGAGTGGCAAGAAAGGAGAAGAGGCAAGTAGGCTCGATCCCCTGAAGGGCTCTACTAGCCATTTTTAGGGGTCTGTGCTCTAACCCAAGGACAAAAAAGGAAGGGATAGCGAGTGGGGAGTTGAAACGGAGTATTTTAAAAGTGTTAGACAAAAAGTGTTCCTATGAGATTTGCATTTTAGAAAGACTTCTCTGGGGACTTCTGGGTAAAATGAAGTTGTGGTTATGAAGGTTTAATTTCTGCCTTAGAGAATCCTATGAAAATGACCTATAAGATTAAAAGTAAGATAGGAAAAACATATAGCAGTGCCAGGGACCAGGAAGGGTGTTGCCTATAATCCAGCATGGAAGTTCAACGAAGTTTAAGTAAATAATGACATCGGATCTAATGAAACATACATCAGATCTCTTACTATATACAGAATCATGTACTCTCTAAATAGCAATACATCTTCTTTTGAAACAGTCATGCTATGTTTATGAAAATTAATCTACTCTTGGCTACAAAGAAATCTTCAATAAATTTCAAAGACTAGAAATTTCACAGGCCCCAATGTTTGATCAAGAGGCAAAAATAAGAAATTCTAATAAAAGTGCATACATAAACAATCAATCGCTTGGACATTAGAAAGAAAAAAAACAACTTTTGCATAGAACGAAATAAAAAGAAAATAGAATCTGTAATTACAGACTATTTAGAAAGTAACCGATAAGTATAGATGCGTTTGAAAAATGAATAAAATAATTATCTTCCCCAAATATTTTATGGGAAAATATTCAAGAAGCAAATACTTCTTATCCTATTTAAGCCATTTCAGAGCATAGGAAAAGGTGGAAACCTTCCCAGTTAACTTCCCAGCTGTCACAATATTAAACCCAAAACATGACAATACTTTAAATATAAAAACTATAGGTCAATCCCATTTTTGAGTATAAGTGCAAAAATCCTTGAAATATTAGCAAATTGTATCCAATCGAATTCTGAAGGATGACTATGGGTGGCCAGAAAAGGATTATTCCAGAGATGCAAAGATGCTTTAGCATTAATCTATTTTAAATAATATTCACCACACCAATAGCCAAGCAAAATCATGACAGTATCTTGATAGATGCCCCAAAAGATTTTATAAAATTTAATTTCCATTCATAATTAATTATAACACAATTCTTATGAAACTTGAAGTATAAAAATACTTTAACATGATGAAGGACAGGTATACGAAATAAAAAGCCATAAATATGTTTAAATAATAGAACACTAGACAGTCCCATTTAAGTCTATGAAACATACTGGTTACCAGCACCATCACTTAGAATTCTGAGAGTCCCAGAAATAAGACAGGAAAATATGAAGCTTAAATACTGCAAAGGAGAAGAAAAATTTTGATGTGATTTACAGATTATACTCTTGATAACCTGGAAAATCTATAAGATGGATTTGGAAAACTATTAGCATTAAAGAGTATTTAATAAGATGGCTAGTTACAAAATAAATACACAAGCCTTCATAGGTTTACTCTACACTGTAAACAGACTATTGGATAATATATGAATAAAATTCCCACTCATACAGCATCAAAAGATCATTCAATTTCTGGAAAATAAGCAACACTAAAAGTTGCACTAACTACATGAAGAAACTTTCATGCTTGTACTGAAACACGTAAAAGGTGGCTTTAATTAATAAGCATGCATGTGTTTCTCAGTTGATAGAAAGAACAGTAATTTATAACTTTAATGTAATTACAATCAAAATTTGAATAGAAATTGGAAAACATTAACGAATGATACTAAAGTTTGTACAGACAATACAGAAACCAAAGAAATTTCGAAAGAGAAGACATGAGGGGTTTCTTATTCTTGCACATGAAAAATTGTGGTATAAAAGCTAAAATAGTAAAAACTGAGAGAGACAGACAGACAGACATAGATCAGTGGAACTAAATTGAAAGTCCAAAACTGACTGAAGTGTTTTTCTGGGATTTTGTATATGTGGAAAATGTGGCCTTTCAAATCAATGGAGAATTTATTAACCAAATATATTGGTTAATAGATTGTATTCAGATAACTAATTAAATAATTGGAAATATATACATACAGTCCAACTTACACCTTAGTCCAAAATTGATTCCAGATGTATTAAACCATTTAATGCCAAAATTTAAAAACATATAAGTAAGAGTAGAAAAATACAGTTGACTTCCTACCTGCTGTGAGGGAGAAGGCCTTTTTAAGCATTAAAGCAAGGGGAAAACTATAAGGGAAAAAGTTGACAGATATCATTACATTAAATTTAGTTCCTAAACCATAATATGTAAAAATAAAAACAAGATTATAATTTTTGGAAAGTAACTGGGACATATATAATATCTATAGCAACTTTCATACAAAAAGAAATTAATAAAAATTATCAAAAGCAAAATGTGTGAGTGCCATGAGTCAATCATTAGGGAAAACATAGTCAAATAACTCAGAAACATATAAAATTATGTTTAAATGACCTCATCAAAGAAATGTAAATTAACATAATGATACTTTATTTTGCCTATGAAATTGGCACAATTAAAAAATAGTTAACATGGAAAAGTTCTGTGGTATATTATTTAGTGGTAAAGAGTGGTATCAAAACAATATGTATAGGATACGATCTCGGTTGTATTTTAAAAGTATGCAGCATACAATATACGCACATATACAAAATGGACCATTTTAGTTTTTATCTTGGTTTTCTTCTGTGGTTTTAACGTTTAATAGATATATGCATGACTTTTGTAATCAGAAAACATTCCAAAATGTAGAGAATGAGTTTTAAAAGTATAAGCCAAAAGCAGAAAGTAGACAAGGGCCGCTGTAGTCATGTAAAGTAGAAAGTCAAAACAGAGGCAAACACGTTGGAGACTGAAAGGAAACAGTCTATTTCAGAATCACTAAGGTCACTAGTGGTAGATGGCAGGGGAAAGGGAAGAAAGAGAAACAGAGCCAAACAGGGCTCCCAGCCTTTCTTTGGGCCACTGGGTGGAATGGTGGTGGTGGTCTCGCTCACTGAGATAGGATCAGTGGACCAGACGTGGATGGTCGATGGAACGCAGGTGCTGATATATTGAGTTTAAAGTACCTATTGGCTCTCTACCAGGAAAGGTTGCAATTCAGAAGGAAAGTCTGAATGAGATATATGTCTATCTCCAACTATCTATCTATCTATCTACCTATCATCTATCAATCTCTCATCTATCTATCATCTATCAATCTATCCACCTACCTATCTATCATCTATCTATCTATCTGGAAGACGTTAACATATAGATGACTACTGGAGCTGGGATGGGATCACATGGGAGATTTTGCAGAGAAGAGGGCTGAGCCCAGAACTTTGAAGAGCACCTACATTTAAGGGACATCATTGAAGATATGGGCTGAGGAAGAAGAAATTATGAACAAGTCTGAGAGTTAAGAAAAAAGCCGAGAGAATGGACTCATGGAGTCCGAAGGTGGAGAAGCAATCCAAGATCTAACAGGCGTGAGGGCCGTAAAAACACTGAAAGATGCACCCTTGACTGCTGAAGATGCGGGCCAGGTTAGGGTGGTGCATTTCAGGCAAGAGAGAGGAATCAATAGCACCCAGTGTTGCCAGAGGGTCGGGAAAGTGAAGGCGTAAGAAGTACAGACTAAGGAGGCCGTGGGATTTGGGCAAGAGCTGGTTAGATGGAGCAGTAGTGTGGGGCCTGACCAGGTACACTGAGGAGAGAGACGGAGGAGAGGAAGTGGAGACGGGGAGTGAGAGAGCTTTCTTGGACCATCTTGGCTGTGAATGGGGTAGAGGCAGAGGGTGGAAGCTAGGGGGGCCATGGAGGCATTTTTACTTCTAAGCTGCCTTCAACTTGACCTTGTTTTCATGCTGATGAAGAGGACGGGTCTGTGGGGCGGGGAGTTGGGGTGACAGCAGGGAGCACAGAGGAGATAACTGGTTAGATGCGCTCTCCTAGGGAAAGAGCAGAAGTGGAGCTCTGTGCCCAGGTGGGTCATGCTTCATCTCGGCCGTGATGGAAGGATGATGGGTGCGTGTGTATGTGTGTGTGTACATATGTGTGTATGTGTGTGTGTAGGGGGTGGCTGGCTAGTGGACCTAGCTGGGGAAGGAACGGGTCAGGGAGAGGAGTTGCTTCCAAGAGCACATTCTCCATACGTGATTGGTGCCCTTTAAAAGGTTAAAGTGATCTTGCAATTGAGAGAAGCATCGTGAAAGCCAGGGTCAGCTACTGACACGGCTGTTGGACCATGAGACTCTTACAGAAGACAGAGAAGGGCGACGTTGTTTTGTGTCCTCACCGTCCTACCCACCACGGTGCCCGTCCCGAGTAGGTTTCTGCATCTCCCCACAACCTGGCCACCTGTCTTTAGCAACCAAGCTTGGCCCCTTTTAGGGTTTCTCCCCTTCGACTCCATGTTAGATCTTGGATATCTTTTGGCTTCTATATTCATCGTGAAGTAGGAGCTGAATTAGTTTACTGAGGGAGATGGAAGAGGGAGTGCGATGTGGAACTTAAGATTTAAAATACCAGTTTTACTCTGTGGGGGAAGAGCATTTCAGGTAGACAGAGCAGCAGTGGGGAAGGCCCTGAGAGGGACATTCTCTGGCTCACTGGAGGAAGAGCAAGGAGATCAGCGTGGACAGGGAGTGATGAGAGAAGTGCAAGGTGAGGTCACAGAGGGAGCTAGGGGTCAGATCCTGCAGAAGGGCATTACGATGGTCCAGGGGAGGGATACCTAGGCTGTTAAAGCGGGGTGGGGTGGTGAGAGAAGTGAGATGCAGACTATATCTTGTCCCAAAGCGTTTGCAGATGGATCACACTTGAGGCCAGGATGGTGTTGAGGATTTTACCCCGAGTAGCTGATTGAACGGTGTTGCCATCACTGAGAAAGGAAGATGTTAATGAAGATGAATACCCGGCAAGGCTGATTAAGTAAAATAGAGAAGATGCAGACACGTATGATATTAAGCAAATGAGAGATGTCACAGGAGAAATAGATTTTGAAAATGGTGGAAGAAAACTTCTAACAACGATAAATCCACGTTAGTATACTAAGGTAAAATGGGGAATGCTTGCAAAAAAAATAATCACAATTGGCAAAAAGTCAATTAAAATATGACGAAATCAATAGCTATTTTAAAAATGGAAATAATTTTCATGATTGCTTCACCCTCTAAGTATATGTGTATGTGTATACATATATATGTATATATGTGTGTGTATATATATATATATATACACACTAGATATATAAGTAAATATATTCCTAAGTCAAGATTATTATATATGTGAATTATACGACTTTTGTTAGTTATTTTAATGTACACATACATACGTATGTCTGTGTGTGTGTATATACAAGGAAATATATTTCTAAGCCTAGATTATTATATATATATGAATTTTACTACTTTTATTTATTTACTTTTTAAAATTATAGTTGATTTACTTTATTAGTTTCAGGTGTACAACCTAGTGTACAATCTACAACCTAGATTATACCCCATTAAAGTTATTATAAAGTGTTGGCTATATCCCAACAATACAACCTTACATCTTATTTATTTTATACATAGTAGTTTATACCTCTTAATCCCCTATCCCTACCTTGCCCTTCCCCCATCCCTCTTCCCGCTTTCAAGAGACAAATAATTGTATTTAATTTTTCAAATAGAAAATGAGAGAAAACGGCCCAATTTATTTTTAAGGGAGGGGGGGCGTGTATTTGATATTCTCTTCTCTCCTCGCCACCTTACGTACCAAATCATTTCACCAGTAAAACGCCTACGTGCCTTCTCACAGGCTGGCCACATATACGGCGGTGTTACAGATTTCAGGGTGATGGACTTCCTCCAGTGATGAGCTGGATTTTGTGAGAATTAAAGAAAGAAGGAAGACGGGTGGGGGACTCAGGGCAGGTATTGGGAGGTGTGTGGACAGAGGGTGGGATGGGCATCCCCTAAGCACATTCTTGGCGCTAAGGACAACAAAACAGTTTTGTTCTATATCCAGGAAGTCTGTATATGGCATCTTTTCACTGCGGCCTTCTTGTTGAAGATTCCTGGTGAAAAGACCTCTCACAGTTCTTTCTTCTTTCACCTTTCTTCCCTTTCTTTGGCCAGAAATCTTGTTCCTGTTTTGTGGAAGGACATGGCCTGGAGCCTGTCCATCTGGTGACCGCAGGACCTTCCCTAGCCTTTCTGCCTGGATTAACTGCTTCCCCTACATCCGCCCCATGACTGTTGTTGAGTGCCTTTACCTTGGGGCCCTCCTGTCACCTCTGGGCTCCATCCCTGAGACACCAGCTCCTCTGATTCTGAAAAAAACAGCGGACATGGGCTTTGGACCCCTTCCTACCATCTGGGTTTATTAAATAGAGCTGAGTGGCAAACGATTCATTTGGAAGGTCTGGGGAGTGACCTGAGGGGCAAAGAAAAGTCTCCCTGCACTTTTAAAAGGTGGCTGGCCATCTGGCCTGGCAAAGACGCTCATTTTACATTTCATAGTACATGACTGAAATCATTTACCATTAAGTTCTATTTGAATAAAATAGTAGTAGACATTTAGGTAATATTACAGGGCAATAAACGTTTAAGAGTCTTAGGAGTATGAGCTTTCCAAACGCAGTTCAGACCCAGATGCTAAAAGTGCTTCGTACGTATATATTATACATACATATAACCTTTTCAGACTTTTGGCTTTTGCTCACATAATGAAAGAATTTTTCCCCTTTCCCTTTTCTTTCACATTTTGAATTGTTTAAGACTTTCCTGGCTACAGTCCCCTCCCCTATCTTTCCCCTTTTTTTTTTTTTTTAAATACACTGGGTAGAAGAAGCATGAGGGAAATGTACTTAAAATTCAAAATGCTTCCCCTTTATCATTACCATGAATCAACACAATAAATGAGCCCCTTCAGAGCACGGTAATAAGAATTTGATAAATCATCAGCCAAAAATTAACTAGATGTCAAAACAATCTTTGGGAAGTGTGATGGATTAGGGGTGATAGCAGCAATTAATCTCCCAGCATGAGTTCACCAGAGAGACACAATGTAGGGAGATGGATGGGGGCAGTGGTTCAGGATCTACAAGGTCAGGACTCTACTGAAAGGAGTGGGCGGAGGCTGCAGAGAGAGAGAGAGAGAAGAGAGTCATCTCTGAGTCTGCAATACCCCGGCCTCCAGCCGCTGAGCTGGAGGTCAGTTCTCTGCCTTTGAAAAGCTTTCTGTCTCCAGCTGCTCTCTCCCTAATGAGGAGAGCACTTCTCCTCTCGTGCTAATAACTGCCACAAGTCAGCTCATGGGGCTCAACACACGGCCTCCGAGAGCGGGAGGCTTGGAGGGCTTAATCTACCGAGAGGGGTAGCTCCTTGTAAACAGTGATGGGAAGGGGAGGGGTCTGGGAGCGGTGACAGGAGCGCCTTACCTCTGGGGTGCAGAGTTCGGCTGTGGCTGTCCCAGGGCCCAGCCCAGGGAAGAGTGATACCTCCACAGAAAGAGGAGAGGCCCCTCCGCAAGCGCCAATCTCATAAATCTCCCTGTTTTGGAAGAGCTGCCTCTTTTATTTGCCTTTTTTTTTTTTCCAGTAGAGTTCACCATATCTGAGGAAATGGCAGTTTGAGAAGAGGATGCAAAAGAGGCCCCTGTTTTTAACTTCCTGGCGAAGGCTGGTGAGGCCGGAATCCTCAAGTAGAGACACATCTCCACGTGGTGTGATCACAGGCTCCTGAGTCTAAACTGGCAGATGTAGGGCTGTGCTGATAAGGATGGTGGTGGTGAGTGGCAGTGAGCTGGGCAGGAAGGAGGAGAAAGAGAGACACACAGTTCCATTTAGCCAGTGGGAGGATCACATCTTCCACTGTCCTGGGAAACACTGCACACTCTTGGGGGTGGTGGAGAAGAGAGCTCCTAGCCATATTCGGGATGTACTGGGCCAGGCCATGGGAGCTGGGATTCTCGAGTTGCTCCTTTACTCCCCAAGGGAAATAGAATTCTTTACTATCAAAGATTCCTAGGAGGTTTACGTGGCCAGGGCTTTGATGCTGCTCCTGCTAAATTTGTAAGTGCTTCCTGGCTAGCTTTATAATAATCATAAAAACATTATAATGCCTGGCAACTTTCTAATGTTTTTTGGTTTACAAAGCTCTGTGACAACCCTGGGTCTTTCCCAAGGGACTCTCGATATTTTTCATGACACACCTTACTAGTATACCCCAGAATCCTAGCATTTAGCCACTATATCATCTATTGGATACTCTTCAGTCTTCACACAAGGAAAGTGAGGTGAGAAAGGTTAAAAGATATGTCATGTATCACTAAACTGATGAGAAGGAAAAGAATACTTGATCCTCTCGGCTTTGCCTTCCAGGGCATTTCTCATCTTTAAAATCTCTAGCTCTGATATTGGAGAGGATTTGGCGGTGGGGTGACGCTCTGTAGTTTCCAACTCAACCCAACCCGAATGCACAGAAAATAGGCAGAGCTGAACATCTTTTAAAGCAAAGACTTAGCGCTCTCTAGCTGCCAGGAATGAAGGATGGTAACCTGGTCTCGTCTTCAAGAGAAGGAAGAAAACTTGCAATAAAACCACGTCAGCAGAATGGAAGGTTTCCTACTGCCTCACTGTTGACCTTGAGCCAGTGACTCTGTCTCTCTGTGTGGCGATTTCCTCATCTGTAAAGGGGAACGCTAATCCTTCTGCCTTGTACGTGGTGAGAGTCAAATGAGTTTTGGGAACAATCGTTCTCCATAACTGTTGGTTAATGTTCTCCCGGAGTTGACGGCATTGCCCTCTCTCCATCATGCCCATGAACTCTCTACTGGTTCCACAGGTCTTAAAGCAAGATCTGACTCTTGTTCTATGACTTCAAGCTCCACAATACCAAGGAAGAGGCTAAGGGTGCTGGTCCAGGCCACCCAGGCCATCCGGCCTCTGGCACTCTGGCCAATGTCAGAATAAAAGGCTTGGGAATGTCAGGGCCCCACCCTGTTTTCTCCCGTTCATAGGCTACTTCACCAAGGATTTAATGTCCAGCATTCAACCAATATCCTGCTCTTGGATGGTACTTTACCTTTTCTCAAGTACCTTCTCATAAATTATCTTTCTTTTTCATGAGAGCTTGGATTAACCTAGGCCAGTCCATCTTCCTTTTTCCTCTTCTGTAAGCAGCCTCGTTGGGGAAGTTCCCAGATTCTTTGATAAGCTGCAAACACCTGCTCAGGCTATTTAATTTTTCTGCAACCATATTGTTTTGAAAGATCAATAGGACTGTGAGTTTAGAGCTGGCCTTTCACAGAGGTCCTGCTGCTCCCTCTCCAGATTCCGGGCAGGGGGCAAGGGAAATAGGTTGTTCTCTCCTCGATGAGAAAGGGATGTGAACATCAATGGGTTCTGGAAAGTTGAAGTGTCTCCTTAGGGCTGACGGGCCCAGACAGTTCATAACTGGCCTTGTTTCACTTTGCTCAATACAGAGTCAAGGATTTCCACAGAGATTTCGTGCCTTTACTGTAAATACACTTATAAAGACTGACAGACATACACACGCAGGCACAAACCTCCACCCACAGTCATATGTTCTGTACCTATATGTGGTCGAGTACACTCACCGATGTAAATACAAACTGATATCACACAGGCACATGGTAGCACCCATGGAGCCACACACAGAGACACCCATATATCCTCACACAGCCGCATATGCAGACATAAATGTACACTGAGACACACACACACCGACAAGGCAACAACCCAGAAAAGAAACACAACAAGGACTTCTGCAGCATTACTCCTGCCTTGGTCTTGAGAATGAGAGGGAAGCTTCTGAGGTCAGGGGCTGTGTACCATCCCTTATCCTTCACTGCGATTCCTAATGCTAGTTCTACACTCTGGATGATAACTAACTACGCTTCACTGACCAGATCAGGGACCGATCCTCAGTAAGCAGGTGTGCAGCCTGGAGGTCAGCCTCCAAATTACTGGGAGACATAGTGTTATGGGTTGAATCATGTCTCCCCCCAAAAAGGCAAGCTGAAGTCCTAACCCCCAGTACCTCAAAATGTGACCTTATGTTGCAGCCACTACGGAAAACAATATGGAGGTTGCTTTAAAAATTAAAAAAGAGTTGCCATGTGATCCAGCAATCCCACTCCTGGGCATATATCTGGAGAAAAGTCTAATTTGAAAAGATACCTGCACCCCCATATTCATAGCAGCACTATTTACAATAGTCAAGACATGGAAACAACCTAAATGTCCACCGACAGATGACTGGATAAAGAAGATGCGGAACATACATACAATGGAATACTACTCAGCCATAAAAAAGAATGAAATAATGCCATTTGCAGCAACATGGATGGACCTAGAGATGACCATGCTAAGTGAAGTAAGTCAGACAGAGAAAGACAAAATACCATATGATATCTCTTATATGTGGAACCTAAAATATGACTTAAATGAACTTATTTATGAAACAGAAATAGACTCACAGACATAGAGAACAAACTTATGGTTACCAAAGGGGAGAGGGGGTGGGGGAGGGATAAATTAGGAGTTTGAGATTAGCAGATACAAACTACTATATATAAAATAGGTAAACAACAAGGTCCTATCATATAGCACAGGGAACTATATTCAATATCCTGTAGTAAACCATAATGGAAAAGAATATGAAAAAGAATATATAAATATACACGTATATATGCGTATATATATATATATGTGTGTGTGTGTGTGTATATATATATATATATATATATATATATATAACCTTATGTGGAAAGAGGGCCATTGCAGATGTAATTAGTTACATTAAGAAGAGATCACAGGAGTGGGGTGGGCCCTACATCCAGTAGGACCAGTGTCCTTATAAGAAGAGGAGAGAAATACACAGAACGAGAGTGCCGTGTGATGACAGAGGCAGAGCCTGGAATGATACAGCTGCCAGTCAAGGAGCACCCAAGATGACGAGCAAACCACCAGAAGCTAGCGAGAGGCAAAGAAGCATGGTTTGGAAGGACCACGGGCCTGCTGACACCTTGCTTTTGGACTTCTAGCCTCCGGACTCGTGAGACAATACTTTCCATTGTTGTAAGCCCTGCAGTGTGTGCCGCTTTGTTAAGTCCCTGGGGAACTAGTCCACACACAGAATTTGAAACGAAAAAGATGTATTCAATATTTTATGTAACTTTTATATTTCGAACATCAAAACAAAACCGTCTGTTTTAAAAGAACAAGCATCAAAAATAAAGCACCACACGTTCTTCTAGCTGGCGTGTGTAAGTAGGAGACGATAAGCCTTCTGGTCAAATCCTCCTATGCGTCCCCATTTTCCTGGCTCAGAAACTAAGTCCTCATGGTGTCCTCTGAGGTCTGCTTGACCTCCCCCTGGTGCCTCTCTGACCTCGCGCCCCATCCCCCTCTACTTATCTCCTCCAACTGCCTCTGCAGGAGTCCTCTGCCCGCCTGGAATGTTCTGTCCCGCAAAGCCTCCTAGCTCACTCCCTTAAATCTATGCTCAGATGTCACCCTCTCAGTGGGGCCCGCAACCCCTAAAAACCACCCTCCTCTCAATTCTCCTTACTTTGTTCTATTTTTTCCCCCTGGCTTATCACCTCCTGGCATATGATACAATTAACTCACTTTCTATGTATATTGTCTATCTCCCCTGCAACACATTAGCTCCAAAAGAGCAGGGATTTTTTGTTTGTTTGTTTCTGTTTTGTTCCCTGCCCAGTGCCTAGAATCCTGTCTGGCATTTACCAAGTGCTCAATATATCTTTCTGAATGAGTGGAAACTTACTCTTCTGTGTCTCTGGTGTGCATGGCTGTCCCTCTCTGGGAAGTGTCAGAATCCCTGGGGATTTAATACATATAGATTTATCTGGGGGAATCTTAGGTTTGAAAACGAAGAAGTACAAAGCTGGGCCCACTTTGTACTTGGCTGTGGAGGCCAGTGGATGGAGCCCTGAGCTGGGGCCTCGGGTGGATCATCTGTAAAAGACAGATGAGCTCACCTACAGCCTGCTACCCACTTTATGGTGGGTGTAGAGAGGATGGAGGAGATGATGCCTTTAAAAGTGCTCGAAGGTCCTTAAACAAAATGCCTGCTATGCAAATGGAGTGTTATTACATAAACTAAAACCCGAAGTGTATCAGGAAGTAGCTGAACTGAATCACAGCCCATCTCTGAGCAATTTTTTTCCCCTGAGAAATTTAATAGAACTGCCTACAAAACTATGATGCAATTTTCTTTCACATTTTCTCTCTTATCAAGTGTTCCTACCTTCTAAATTTCAGAACAGGTGTTGTCTTCTTTTTTTTCCTGGATGGTAAAACAGACCCACGAGAGAATTTCTGGATTGGACTGGATGGGGGTAGGTTGTGCAAATCACTGGGCCGTGAAAATGCTTTTAGAATTTCTCTTCTTTTACAGTGGTTCTTACTACAGGGAATACAATGTATGACTCAGAACAAATGGCTGCATATTTAATTATGTCAAATTCTAAAGCATTTTCTGTTTCATTTCAAGTGTGTCTTGTTGTGCAGGGGATGTTGAGAATTAAACTATGTGATGTTGCTTCTTTTTAAGAGCAGAACTACAGAGTACAGACCCTGAATACTATTTCCTTCTTCCTTTGGCTCGGGGTTGTGTTATTTAGCGCCCTCTGCTGTTTGGAGGAAGGATGACAAAGCTTTGGTTAACTGCCTAGCCTACTTCAATCACACAAAGACAGTTTTTTTCTTCTTCAGCAGATTTTAGTGCAAATATTAACCGACATCCATTATGATTCTGAATCCTATTAAGTTGCTGTTGAATGGCTCTCCTTGGTCACCCCACTTGTTTAGACAGAGCTGTTCAGGATGTTATGCAATGACTTTCCTAATCTAGCCTATGTTCACCTCCCCAGAACTGTCTCTCATCATGATACCACCACTTCTACCCTGTGTTCCCACCATACGGGTCTACCTACTGCTTTGTAACTATGTCAGACCTTGTGGTCCCTACAATTGCTCGTGTCATCTTCAGTTTGCTTGATTCCTTCCTACCTTCCTTCCCACACCACCTTGCTAACTTCTACTGGTCCTTCAAGGATACAGTCCAAACATCATCCTCCAGGAAAACTTCCCCGACCACCCCTGCCTCCAATTTGAGCTCAGTGGCCTTTAGCCCGTACAGCTTCTTCTGTATTTTTCTGCTTGTTCTGTGCTTCCTATGAAAACACATGGTTAGTTATACATTTTATTTATTTATGTACCACCAAACACACACACACATACACACACACACACACACACACACACACACTCCTACCACAGGACATAACACAGAGCAAATATTTAGTAAGTGCTGGATGAATATATGATGTTCATAGTCAGACTGTAAGCTGTGAACCAGTAGTTCAAACCCAAATAATTCCAAACCTACAATTTTTTTATTACAATAGGTGGCTACCTGGCAGACAGTGCCGAACCATCTCTAGTCCCACTCCTGCTTTCACTCACAGTGTGTGGGTTTGGTATTAGCCCACAAGAGATCCTTGGAAATTGTTGTTTTTCACCTCTGTTGCAGAAATTCGACCTCCTCTTCCTGAATCCACATATGTTGAAGGGGTTGTATTCAACCTTCCCATTATACGCAACGAGAGAGCATCCTTACCAAGAGGAAAAACATCTAGTTATTTATTTACTCAGTTCAAAAAAATAGAAGAAAGACACACTGTGATCACAATTTCTCTAAGCAACGCCATAAATACTCTTATCCTCTGTGATTATTTTGACTTGATTTGAAATGATTATTCAAATAGTTACATGAATGACTAATCGAAAGGATTGTTAAGACGGCCTTACATGTGTGAAATACTTTCGCAATAATAACAAGGTGTGTAGGGAACTTATATTATGTTTTTAATTGCTTTTGTCAGTCAAAAACCTCCACCGAGCACCCACTTGAAGCTGAGTGCTGCACTGTAGCAGGCGATGGCCACACAAAGAGAGCCCAGGAGACCCACGATTAGCTTGAACGCTTGGAGCATGTGTGTTCTGCTTAGTTAGGTTTTCAGGTGAGCTCCTGGGGAATCCCTTATGAACTGCCATGATTTTGTTTCAACTCTCTTAAAAATCTTGGTCAAACTTTCTGAAAAGATGACGCCCCTTGCACAGGTGTCTAGCTCCCTCTCCCTCTGATTCTCATTGAAACGACCAACACAGTCTAAAAACAGGAAAAATTCTGTTTCAGTGCAGGAAGCAGAGGAGGGAAGTCAGCCACATGGGAAACATGTGAAAAAGTTGCATCTAGATATGGCCCAGAAAGACTGGAGTTGAAGTCGAAAGGCACTAGCTTTGGAAGCAGATGACTGGGTTTCCATTTCCAGTTTTGCCAACAACTGAGACACTGAATCCCACCATTGCCACCTCGGTGACTCAGTGTTCTCATGAATAAACAATGAAGGTGCTGGCGCAAACCAGCTTTCTACGAGACCATGTTGGTTAAGGCACCGCAACCATAGAGTGAAGAATAGCATTATTTCTACAACCAGCGATAAGGATTCTGATCTCAGATCTTTCACATACTCCTTGTGTCATGTTGGACGAGTTATTTGAACTCTCTGAGCCTCAGTTTATTCATCTGTAGAAGGGGCATAGTGATTCTTGCCTGTCCAGATCGTTGCAAAGACTAAGCTATCTAATGCATGAAAAGTCTATAGCAAAGTGTCTGGCACATTTTCAGCACTGACTAAAGGTTATTCTTATCATCAGTACTATCCTTTATAAAACTAAAGGAACATACCACAAATTTGTCATTATACTTGCACCATCCTATATTCATAAATACAATCACCACAAATCCTATCTGGAATGAAGTTGAAGATACATACATATACATATATGTGTGTGTGTTTATCTATAAATATATATGCAATACATGTATATGTGCATGCATGGTAAATCATATACAGTACACACATATATGTGGGAAAATATTTACATATGTGATAAGGAGATGCTGAAATGACTAGAGACCAAGGTAGATAAGAGGAACTTGGGATTGTTTTCCACAGCATGTGAATTAAAAAAACAAATCTCATTTTGATAAGATGAAAAATTTCAGGATTGGTTAGGCAGAAGTGTGATCAGCTTGCATAAAAAGACAAACAAATTAATGGTTGGCTGGCTAATTAGTCTAATTGATATGGTTGGTGAAAGTAAACGAGCAAGCCCAGGAAGGGGCCCCAGGAGCCCCCTGGGCCAGTGGAGAACCTGCTCTTGACCCTTCACTTCAGACTCCAGAAACATTTTGGCCATGGGTCCGTCTTCAAAGGCTGTCAAAAGCAGGTATCACAACCCCTACTGCAGCGACTCTGCCACGCTCATCGACAGGTCTATTACTCTCCTTCTGGCTACATTCCCAAACTCCCAAGACACAATCTAATTGGGTCGATTAGTTACCCATCAGTAACCCTTATTAGGTGGAGTTGTTGAATCAGACCACCTGTTGGCTGTGCAGTTTCCTGGTTTGCCCTTGGCTACTGTAATCTTATGGACTGAGTTGTGTTTTCCCAAAAAAGACAGGTTAAAGTCCTAAGCCCTGGTACTTCAGTATGTGATCTTACTTGGAAATAGGGTCTTTACAGAGGTAATCAAGTGAAAGTGAGGTTGTTAGGTTGGCCCTTCTTTCAATCTCGATAAATTTGGATACAGAGACACGCATAGAGGGAGAACAGTGGGAAGAGACACAGGGAGAATGTAGAATGCCATTTGAGGACAGAGGCAGACATTAGCGTTCTGCTTCCACAGCCAAGGGGCTTCTGGGGCTACCAGCAGTTGGAAGAGCCAAGGGAAGATCCTTCTACAGTTTTCTGAGGGAACATGGCCCTGCCACACCTGGACTTTGGACTTCTAGCCTCCTTAACTGTGAGACAGTTTTTCTTGTTCTAAGCCACACAGCGAGTGGTACTTTGTTATGGCAGCCCTGGAAAACAAATACACGTGTCCTTTCTAGTCTTGTTGCTTGTGTCCATTCACATAATCCAACCTACAGCAACTCCTAAGCCGGGAACCTCCGGTGGCCGCTTTGGAGGCTGTGAGTGTGGCACAGAGACAAGATCTCATCGAGATGAGCCTTCACCAAGTGTCTGATGAGGTTTTATGCCTTAGTATTTTATAACACAATTCATTTATGTTTAGATGTCCATTCAACTATATAACTCGATAGCATCCAACCAACAGACTGTGGTTTCTTGAGGGCAGGGGCTGTGTCTTGCTGCAGGCGGGCAGGGTAGTGTTATGACCGAGAGCAGGGACTCTGGAGCCACACTGCCTGGGCATGAATCCTCCCCTCGCTTACTAGCTGTGTGACCTCCAGCAAGTCTCTTAACCTCTCTGTGCCTCAATTTCCTCCTCCATTAAATGGAGATGATCACAGTAGTACTTACCTCTTGATCTACAGATCAAGTGAATTACTTCATGTAAGGCACTTACAACAATGCTGGGGACAATGAAACACTCCATCAATGTTACTTGTCACACAAGTTTCGCATTCCCCAGAGTTTAACATGGGTCATGACGTGGATTAAGAGCTCAATGGATGTTTCTGAGTTAGACAACAAAAAAAATAGTGCTGTTTCGAGTGAAATTATTATGCTTTGGACAAGTGATGGAGGAAACAACAGAGAAGTATTGGGGAAAAAAAGCATAAAATCATAATCTTGGTCTGTAGCATTCATAGCAGAGAACCTAAATTGTGTGCCCTCGTGGTCGTGGGAGGCCTGTGTTTTCTTTAAAGGGAAAACTGGGAAGAGAGGGTCAGGATAGAGATCCTCTGAGTTCTCATATATCTCCGACTTCTTTCATTGGGATTATAGAGGCGCAGGAGGGAAGGCCATTTAGAGAAAGACTGTTACACACCTGCTGGGTTGATAAAAGAGCAGTTTAGTCACCAGGGCTTATGATTCATTGCCTCCAAATTGATTTGGGAAAGAGGTTTTCAGTCCAATTCAGTCCGAGACAGAGAGGAAAACAATTAGCATTAACACACTGAGAAAAGAAAAAAAAAATGACCCATTGCTTTTCAATGGAATGGAGGGGACTTTTTTCTGGCAAAAAAAAAATTAATATTCTAAAGACATGACTATTTTCATAGTAAGTAATGTACAATGACCCTTCACTGTTGTTTCCAAACCATTTCACTGAAGTTTCTTCATGACTTCAAAACTCGGATAACATCTGTTGAAATGTTAACCCTGTCAGACCACAGTGAGTCCACCGCGTATCACAAAAAATGCATGCTGGGAATTCCCTGGCAGTGCAGTGGTTAGGACCTTGCCGTCTCACTGATGAGGGCCCAGGGTTCAATCCCTGGTCCAGAAACTAAGATCCCGCAAGCCTCATGTTGCTGTCAAAAAAAAAAAAAAAAAAAAAGCATGTGGGCCATTGGCCAAAATGGCTAGGGGGACAGGCCCATTTCAGAGCTAGAGGTTCCCATCCATTGAAATCCCTGAAGATTCTTCCTTCTTGTGAGGCTTCCACTCACTGCCCTGTATAGACACGAGTCTTTACAGCAAACGTTGTAGTGCAGCAATGTAAGCCCTCACAATTCTTCCTCTTAAAAGGGAGGGAGAATAAAAGGTATCCATTTGTAAAGGCACTCTTGAGACTGTGTGTATTTTTAGATCTGAGCCCCACGTAGGACAGATAGTTAATTTGCCTGAAAGTGGGGTACCATGTCATCAGGGCCAGGTATGCCCCTTATTGCTATACCGCCTCTCTCCTGGGCAGAGAGAGCAAACAATCTCTTCCACGTAAAGTGACAGGCCAGTGGCAGTTCCTGATGTCAGTACTTGGGGTCTGGGCTGCAGATTCCCCTCTCCTCTCCACCCCCCTCCCCGGGAAGTGGCCCCTTTGGAACTGGGCAAGGAAGACCCATGTTCAGCCCAACCAGCTAATGTTCAATTTCCTAGCAGAAGTTCCTTTTCCTTCTCCTCATTTTTTCCCCCTGAGAAACTTTCCATCTTAAGTCAAATGTGCCTCTAACACTTTCAAAAGATTATCACTTTCCTCTGTGTCATCTTTAAAATTGTATTATTGCCTTCAACTCCCCCTCAGTTTTCAGGACCTGATCCCATTCTTTTCATTTTGAAAATAGCCTGGGGCCAAGATGGGAAAAGAAACAACCTGCAAACCAATTTTTAAGCGGTTTTTAACTTACCCAAAACTTCAAGTTATTGCACCTTTTAAATCTCGATAGATCTATTTGTAGAAATTATACCAAAATCAGCAATTTCCCTGTTCTCATCTTCCCTCAATCACTCCTCTGATGAAGCCTTTGCAGAAATCCTCCTGTGTCCAGGTGGCTGTAGCAGGCACTGTATTGGGTGTAATCAGATCCCAGAGGGGCTTTTTCAAGGAGGCTGAGATTCTTTTGACAGAAACTTTGGAGAAGTGGAGTGGGTATAATGAAGTCCAGAATTTTCCAGACTCCTCTTAATATATCCATCATTGTTCAGCCCCATCACTGCCATGTCAACTCTCTTGTTTCTGATTTAAGCTGTCAGACTCAGTAAAATTCCCCCGACTGTTTTAGCATATGTGGCAGGACACTGACAAGATGTTACTTACACCTAATGAAGGCTGAGAGCATAATAAACTATCCCAGCATCCTAGCAACCCAATTACCCCGGGTTTCCAGTTTTCCGGATCTTGACCTCAGCACTTTGAAATTCAGGAGAATTTGATACAGGGATGCTTAGAACTCTTGCAGTGGCCACCTTTTGGCTTTAACATCAACATGGAAGATAAATGGAGCAAAGAGAATTTAAGGAAAGAGGTAGGAATGTCACATCAAGGGCCAGAATGGATATCTCTGACCTGATAAGAATGTGTGTTTAGACTTGACGATCTTTAGTTCCGCTTTGTCACTTTCATTGTCCCCGTGGACAGGGATAAATCCAGTAGGTCGTAGATGGGCAATAAAAAAATCATTTGCAGGAAAGATAAAGAGGAGGAAATGAATACTGTGCTTAGCACAACGACTGAATATAGAATGTGCTCAGCTCAATAACAGTGAAATTGATCCCCAAAATCATTATTAAGAAGGCCATGGGATATGATCCCAGGGGGAGGAAAAAAGTCCCCGATGCTCTGGTGGTTTAAATCCAGTTTCATTGCAGCCCTCTGGTGCCGTGGATGGAGTCGTGCCATCTTGGCCTGGGCGTGGGACTGTGGTTGTCCCGTTGTGACTCATCCCTCTCTCCACCTTTGTCTCCTGCTCGCTCAAGGCCTCTTTGGAGTGCTGGCCATCCCCTCCCATGGCAGAGCGAGGTCACCGCCTGTTCCAGTTCACAGGGCATTCTGACATTTCCCACCACTCACCCTCCCCACAGTCCCCAGTAAGAATTCACAAATCCAGTTAAGGGTGAAACTTGGCCATTTCCTCTGTGGAACACAGAGGTTTCATGTGATGACAAGTGAGTGCGTTTCTCCTCTGCTCAAGTCTCTCCAAGTCTTATACAGTTGCCAGAGGTAGGGGGTAAAAACCAGCACTTTGGCAGCCATAAACAGCCTTTTACCTTCAAAAATGCTTCCATTGTTTTTTTTTGCCTCAAAAAACATTTCTTTTTTCCCTTTGTGTGTGCATAGGTAAGAGGGAGAGTGATATTTAATTTTCTTTTGCTTGGTAGGAGACGAGGAAACATTTGAGGTGAAATCACAACTTGTCCAGCTCCTTGTCTGATGGGTCTGTGAGGCTCCTCCCTACCTCCCTTGCCAGCTCTAGGGTCTTGTGAATTCCTTGGCAGGTCCCTGGTCTTCTCCTGTAGGGGATTAGTCACAAAGCACATTCATCCTTCAATATCTCAATGACCCAGCCAGGCGTCGAGAAGAACTCAATTTCCTGGCCTGACTCTTGTAGACTCTGATCTCTCCAGTGGTGGAGACCACTCAGGAAATAAGTGGCAGAACCCATGTGCGTGTTTTTAAACAGAGCGCAGAGCTCTTGCTGGTGGATGACCCAGACACTTCGCCAGGCTGTTAGCCTGCAGCGGAGGAGCCCTGGAAAAAAAGAAAAAAGAAAAAAAAACAAAGAAAAGGAAAGGTTAATAATCCTGGACAAAACACAGTGAAAAGCATCAGGGATTTGTGTGATTTGAATGGAGAGGATCTTGTTCAGCTTCATATAAAGCCAAGTGACATCTCTCCCTCGGGTGCATTTACAGGTTGTCTCGGCATCAAGAAGCAGGGGAGAAAGGAGGGGGGTGAATAAGAGAAGGTTTGTTGACTCCATCATGAAAAGCAATACGTTTCCAAAAACAAATTCATTTTAATAAATAGGAGACTTATTTAGTAAATGTAGTTCAGTGAGAGACTGTCTTTACCTCGGCAATGTCAGGGCTCTAAATAGTGCCTCTGAGGCCGTTGGCATTTTCATTTACTGGAGAATCCTGTGTTCTATGGTCTCCCTTCCCTCACTCAAGCTGGGACAGGGAGTATCAGGTACAAGCTCTCCTGCTGAAGGTGTCTGGCTTTTCTGATTGGCACTATCCCCCCACCTTGCTGAGAAGACTGACCAACTTCAGGTAATCATGGACTTTTGGAACTGGAAGGACTTGAGGATTTATCTTACCCAACATCACACTCCTTCCCGCCAGCATTTCAGGGATTAGGAAACCGACGCCCCGAGGGATCACGTGAGGTGGCCAAGGTTTACAAATGACGGGAAGTGTGATTAAAATCTGTGCCCCAGAATGACATCCACTTTATTTCTCTCTCTTCTTTACCAGCATGTTTCAAAGTATTATTCTGTGGAATAATGCAAGGGCTATAGTATGTTAATAAATTTAAAGCAAAAGGAAAGAAAGAACTAGAGAGAGCGAGAGAGAAAAAGGGAAGGAGCGCCTTGATTAAAGAAGTTTAGACAATATTGGCTTTAGCTAAATTAAGCAGATTTCTCTTTTGCAAAATGCCACCTCTTTTTCGTGCAGCATCTCAAAGTTGACTACTTCTCTAGGACACGTTTTGGGAAATATTTCCCAGCATTCAGCTCAGCCCTTCTGTGACTCGTTAAGTTAGCAAACTGCCTTTCACTCCTCTTGGTCAACAGCTCTTCAATGGTCAACAACCAGGACAAATGTTCTATTTTGCAAAGAACACCAGAAGAGGGCTGTGAGCCCTGGGTCCTTCGCTTCTGCCACATCTATTTGTACCTCCCTAAATCAACTGCTAATCTCTCTAGACCTCAGTTGCTTCACTTAGTTGCAAACTGTAAAATGATGATGTGGACTCAGCCATTCAAATGATCTCCTGGGCTCCTCCACTATTTCTGAGTTTGGATTGCGGCGATTTTCTGCCTGGGAAAACACTAGGAGAGAGATTTGCACAGTTTCCCATCAGGAGGTTAATTGCAAACTCTCAAGTCCTTAGAAATGTTAAAAAATTGTCTAAGCAGAAAATATTTCAGAGATGAGGCTGCTTCATCATTGATAACTCAGAATTCCCAAATTCAGAGTTTCAAGTGAAAAAAAAACCATAATTAGAATAAAAGTAATCCCCTAAGTGCTTACATTTCAGGGAAAACAAAGGCACTTTGAATTCTGGACCAAAATCCAAGTCAGAGTTTCATGTCATTGCTCTAGTTGACTCCATTCTGAATTTCTGATCTACATGCTTGGTCCTGATGTGGTACTTGGGCTGGAATTCTTGAGGGTGATTGACAAATAGAAAATAGAATGTCGGTGCATTCAGGAGACTGTATGATTGACATTGGCAAGTGGGGTTGAAAGGGGTGTTACAGATAACAAAACAACGGAATGCCCCTGGCTCTGGAAACTCCCCTTGAGACTCACGGGCATCGCTCTGAGCTGCTAAGTTTCCTTAGATCCTTGACCGACGTCTTGGGGCTTCTAGACCATCATGGAGCATGATTTCTCCTCACCAAGGGCCAATGGTGGTCGAGCAACCAAGCAGGGAGAATTTAGGGCAGTTTCTTTCCCAATCTGCAGGTTTGATACAGGTGCTCTTCTCCCACTTTGTCTAGAAACGTGTAGAAAGTTCTGGATGAAAACTTTTCCCCTTCTGCTTCCACATCTGCCTGCTTATTCTCTGAGAGGAAGAGGAGGAAAGCTGGCTGCTGCCCTTCCTGTCAGGGGTGAGTGTGGTTCTCAGGCTAGGCTGGCTTTGATCCTCCGTATTTGCCCTTGGCCCCTGTGTTCATCCAAGGCTCTCCGGTGTCCCTTTATCACTCCCGCCCCCCCCCCCCCCCCACCGATGTGCTGTGTGTGGACTTTTTGGAGTCAGCAGGAGGGGTGGTAGTTGCTGACCGCCAGCCACCAATCAAGTGCCGAAGCCACTTCACAGCCAGGGCTGCAAGCTCATTGGCTCTCGGGAAAGGCCTCATAAGATGGTCAGAGGGAGGAGTGCATCTCCTGTCCCTGACTTCCGACAGGGATGAGATGCTGGGGTGGAAGAAGGCTGGGGCAGACACAGAGAGTAGAAATAGGGGGAAAGAAAACAGCCTTTGGGGACGCTGAACTGGGGAGATGGGCGATCTTTTGAATGGTGTTTGCGGGTATCTAGAAGCCGTTCATGCTGATGGGTCAAACTGAAATCCATTGCCTTCCATTAAGAAATTAAGCGATGTGCTCAGTGAAAGGCATTTCTTTGTCCATAACAGTCTGAGGGCACAGGGAGCCGGCTCCCTCTTCCTTAACCCTGGGTTTGACTTGCCACTGGCTTTTTTTCTGAAGGGACCGTGAAATCCCAAGGGTGGGGAGTGTAGCCTTTGAGCTGTTGCTCTCCAGTTGCTGGAAAATACCTGTCCTGCTTCCAGGAGCAATCTGAATCCAGCAGTGTTGAGAAACCCCAAGACCAACAAGTAGGTATTTACCATCGGGGATCCCGACTTCTAGCCCATTATTCATCGGGTTGGATGAAGCCGGGTCCCTCCATTCCCCATGTTCCCATCCTTGGGGAACACTTTTTTTTTTTTTTTTCCCGGTACGCGGGCCTCTCACTGCTGTGGCCTCTCCCGTTGCGGAGCACAGGCTCCGGACGCGCAGGCCCAGCAGCCATGGCTCACGGGCCCAGCCGCTCCGCGGCATGCGGGATCCTCCCGGACTGGGGCACGAACTCGCGCCCCCAGCATGGGCAGGCGGACTCCCAACCACTGCGCCACCAGGGAAGCCTGGGGGGGAACACGTTTAACGTCCCGCAACTGGCAACAATTTTCTAAAGTTAGACTTTTTCTGTTTCTTTCTGTCTCCTTCCAAGTCCCCCGTTTTGCCTTCCTGCCCACCAGCCCTGGTTAGCGGGTCTTTTGTTCTGCCTGCTGCTTTGCTGCCTGGATTTTCTGGATATATCCTAGAGGAGCTCTCAAGAGAGCAACAGCCCACTTTAGGAAGGAGAGGGCAAGCAAAGTTTGAGGATGCTTTCGTGGCTCTGTGACAGAATGGCATCCAGGAGAGGGTGGACAGAGCCTGTGGAAGAGAGATCCTGAGAACGGAAACTTGTTAGCTCAAGGACTTGTGATGGTCAGATTCACCATAACTCCCCACCCCTCAAATGCAGAAAGGCTTGTGGGTTTCGCGAGATTCCCAGATCCCTTCCTGCTTTGAAGTGGGCCATATTTTTCTGTGTTGCTGTTGCCCGGGAAACTGTGGTCCAGCTTTGGCCTCAGAAGGCATCTCAGTGGGCTTAAAAGGCTTCCCAGTCGTTGCTAAAGAAGCCACCGCTAGCCAAACAGCCATCATTCTGCAGGAAATGTAGATGAAGCAGGAAGCTGCATGTATGTCCTTCAATATTTTTTATTGAACTATATTTGATTTACAGTGTTGTGTTAATTTCTGCTGTACAGCAGAGTGATTCAGTTATACATATGTATACATTCTGTTTTTAATATTCTTTTCCATTATGGTTTATCATAGGATATTGAATATAGTTCCCTGTGCTATAGAGTAGGACCTTGCTGCTTATCCATTCTATATATAAAAGGAGAAGCTGTGTTTATGGATTTGTGGGAAGGTAGCACCAAATATCTTTTTCTAAAAACACCTTCAAGATCAGTGCTAAGAAAGAAAAGGTACCCTTCATTCATTCATTCAATACATACTTATTCGCCTTGTTCTAGGTGCTGGGAACATACGCACAACAAGCATCAGACCCTCAAAGCTCCTTTTCACTTCAGTCGGCACCCTCCCGAGGAGAGTCAGACCGTAACGACACACAGATCGGTCAACGAGATGATGTTTGGGTGGTGAGAAGTGTTGTCTGAGTGCAGAAAGCAATACCGTGGTCTCCAAGTTTTCTGTTCTCCCAGCTAATCATAAAAATGAGACTTTAACATCATGTTGTACAACTAATAAAGCCTTGTCATGTGTATGTCACACCGTCCTCCCGACAAGCTCATTGTGGGCACACCAAGTGCTGTGATCATTTTACAGATGAAGCGACGAAGCTGGGAGAGTGGGGGACTTGGACGCAGTCACGTGTCAGATACGCTGCGTGCCAGATCGTCTCATTCCACATTTACTGACACTTCCTCCCAACCTCGTCACCTCCCTACGCCTCCAAGATCGTGGGGTCCTTGAGATCTACGCTCGCGATAGTCAGGGCCTGAGAGTTAAGGATAAAGGGGAACATATGTCGGTGGAGGAGTGTCTGCCGCCTTTCAGAGGAGAAGAGTTTTTCCCGAGAGCAGGAAAGTTCCTGAAGTGGCCTTTGGCTTAGCTGAGGCTCTGCCTCATCTCTTCCTGACATGGTTCCTGGGAAGAGAGGAGCTGGGCTGGCTGCAGTGGGAGATGTAGGGAAGGTTGTCATTTCAATGTTGTCTGTTATCCATCCACACGGCCCCTGGGGCCCTATTTTCAGACTTGTCTGCTTGCCCAGAAAGGGGCAGGCCTAAGTTTCACAGAAATTAGAAGCACATACACTTGGCCTAAACCACAGAAATGATGAAGAAATGCATGCTGGTTCAAACCAGGGCCTTCAACACTCAGGAGCAGAGGGGGGACTTTTTTCCTCCCTGCTTAAAAGTGAAGTCCTCTAATTAGAATCAGAGCTTCATAGAATATTAGAATTGCAATGAATTTCAGAGATGACAGTCCAAGCGCTTCAGTTCACAGATGAAGCACGGAGACAAAGGCACTTGGGGAGAGTCGAACGGTGATTTCGTTAGTACCAGGGCTGGGGCAGGGCTGCAGCCCTCCTGACTGAGTCCAGGGCTCTTTCCTCCCCTTCAGGATGGCTTCTGCATTAGCTCCAAAAATAACGAGCTTGGGGACCGCTCAGGCAGAAAAGGGGCTCCAGGGCTAGAGGCTGATCCCATCCTCACCTGACTTTTGTATTCAGCTTCGTGAAGGCCCCTTTTGAAGCCTCTGGCAGCCCGGTCCCGTGACTGCTGCTGGGAGAGGGTGATAAATGACGATCTGTGCAGGGAACAGCATCCTGCGTTCTGCATGTGCATCTAAGCAAGAAGAGCCTCTTAGGAAGGAAGGAACTCCCTGTTGCAACTATATCATACCTTTTACAAAAAGTCACTTCGAGGTCACTGTTTTTTGTCCAGTATTTCAATACATTAAATGCAATTACTTCATTGTTGATTTACCTGTCATTACAGGCATGTGTTTGAACATGATTTATTGAGTGAGTTTTGTGCCAGTTGACTTGCAGTGGATTGCACAATATTCAAAGGGGCTCATTTGCTTGGCATTACATTAGAGGCACGATGATTGCAACACAAAGCAACGTAAATGAATTCTGAGAGCCTCCATCATTCATGTTGTCATGTACTGAATCCTATTATTATTTATTACCATAATTGTACTGTGTTTCCTGGGGCGATAAATTAGGACTGATGGGCCCCACTGACAGTCAAGGGCTGGACTCGCTCTATATAATTTAATAGGGATACTGTAGGGTCTGTGTGTTTGGAGGAGATTTTGGTAATGGTAAAAAAAAAATGAAAGGGAATTTTTTTTTTTTTTTTTGCAAAAGGTACAAAAACCTTCCAAGGTTTTTTTTTTTTTCTTCTTTAATGCTTTGGCTGCATTTGAAGGCCTTGACACAAGCTGAACTATAAGAAAGAAAAGTTCTGCCTTTCAGCACAAGATGGTTAAAGCTCATTGCCTCATGCCAGTCTTTTCCATATCAGATGCTGACAGGTGGTGTTCACACCCTCTCACACCAGCAGGGCATCCTCCTGCGTAGGGAATGTAGACTTGGCTGAGAATCCAATGGTCAGTGTGATGGGGGCAGCATATTAACACATTCACCTACTTAAGGCTGATGGACCCTGGGTATCTGATCTAACACGGCAATGCTTCTGGAGAAACTGAAGGGTATGTTTTTCCTAGAACAACAGAGAAGGAGCAACACAGATGATAGATACAAATTTGCTTTACAAGATGTTAATGTGCTGGGCAAATGCCAGCAGAAGGTATTATTAAAATCAAACAAGGCAAATGCCGGAAGAGAGCTTAGAGGTGATCAGATTCAACCATCTCACCTACAGATGAGAAAACTGAGGCTCAGGAAGAAGAACAGTCGCTAGAAATACCCTGCTAACCCCAAGTCATATGAGAACACGATCAACTAGCCTTGTGTTGTAGTGAAGTCCAAGGAGTTCTGATGAGGTGTAGAATCAGACATTACCAAAGGGCGTGGTCAAGGGAAGAGCCCAAAGAATCTTAACCCTCCTGCTTTGTCTAAGTAGAAAGGAGTATGACTGCAGATAAGGCCAGGAAGTAGTTGTGAGTCAGTGTTAGCCAAGGATATCTTAGAATCCCCGTTTAGCATAAATCCTGTTGGCTCAATTTTACTTCAGAAAATAATCAGTCTGTCTTTGACCCCTGAACCAGAGGTCAGGGATTTCATCAGCTCCTGGAAAGAAACTTTTTGATAGTCTATGTTAGTCTTTGGTCCCCAGTCTTTATCTATTTCGATCATAAATATCCTGTTTGGGAGCTCAGTGTTATGTAAAAAAGGGGATCCTGAGGAATGAAACTAGGAAAGACGCTGAATTCCGCTCAGGGAGTTAGGATAGAATTGCAACCAGCCTGCTATACCTAATCTCCCCAGTAGAGACCCCACGGAAGGAGTTGTATTTTCAATTACCCAGGAGCTTAAAGGAAAGATTTCATCCCACTTGTCTGAATTCAGCTGTGTTTATATGTGGCCCTGAGCGGTTTTATTCAGATTGATCCAGACAGTGCCGTAGAATCGACGCACGGCCACCTGGTCCATCCGATTCAGTTGTTAAAACGAGGGAACTCATCGGACCACTTCCTAAAGATCAGATCCGATCCTCTGTGTGTATTTTGTGCCTATCCCCCGGGCAACTGGCATGCGAATCAGAAATCAACCCAAATAAGCTGAGCCAAAAGCCTCAGAGAGCTCTGGCCCACGCCAGGCCCACCGCACAGATTAGGCGCCAAAGAACACGTCTACGCTCGGCCAGGTGTACACATGATCCAGACAGCACCCTGCGCACCCCGTGGGCTGGAAATGACAGGGGGCCCTGGCATTCTCGCATCTCAAAGCAGGTGTCAGTCTTCTGTTTCACAGGCTTAAGGAGCAGTTTACAGCAGCAGCAGTCAAGAAAAAGGAGGCAGGAAATAGTAGCAGAGGGAAAGGACTTATTACCGCCCTCCCAACGGATGCTGGATTTCTGGAGGGATCCCCAACATAGAGTGCGCCCCGTCATTTCTTTCTGGATGACCTCAGGGATTCTGAGTTATCTCCGTCAAAGGAAAAGCTGTGTCTACCGTCACCACGTGCTGACCTCATGATCCAAGTCTTTCATCAGCAAGGGGCGGGGGGCGGTACTCACACCATTACCAAAAGGAGTCTCAAACTTGATATTTAGTCTCTGATTCATGCTTTTCCAGAGACCTTGGCTGGGGGCCTAAGCGGATACCATGTCTCCATCAAAAATTCGCTCTTGGGCTTCCCTGGTGGCGCAGTGGTTGGGAGTCCGACTTCCAATGCAGGGGACACGGGTTCGTGCCCCAGTCCGGGAAGATCCCACAGGCCGTGGAGCGGCTGGGCCCGTGAGCCATGGCCACTGAGCCTGCGCGTCCAAAGCCTGTGCTCCGCAGCGGGAGAGGCCGCGACAGTGAGAGGCCTGCAAAAAAAAAAAAAAAAAATCGCTCTTGCTGGTGTCCTGTCTTTTGCAGGACTGTGGAATAACTAAGTGCATTTATCTATTTATATCATGGTTGTGGCCATATCAGTCCATTAGAATAAAATCACCGCCACCAAAACAGGGACTGGGTAACAGCACTATTAGGATAAAACGCCTCAAATGATAAAACAGTAATATGGATTATAATGTGGACATTAAAACCGAAAATAGCATACACTCATGAGATTCTGTATACGGAGTAGATTTTTGTGTGACCAAAGGCAGAAGCTCTGTCCCCCCCAGGGTCCAGGTCCATGATGTGCAGGAGCCATTCACCCTGTCTTCTGGCAGATTTACTGGCCTAGTGTGAGTAAATCCCCAGGCCAGGAAGGGTAACAAAGTAAGAGGAGAATCGTGATTTGGGGTAGATATACTTACGTTTAAGTTAAGAAGGTAAATATGGCAACGTGGAAGATATTGGGCCAAATGCACACCTAATAGTCAGTGGCCTGAGCCCATTGCCATGTGAGCTATTCATGTGCTAGACCAGGACCAATTTACACCAAACTTACCTCTTAAATACCTTCTTTCTTTGGTAGTTTGCAAGGACAAAATTGAAGATAATTAAAATAAATTTACATTAAAACCAAGTAACATTTGTTGTGTTTAGAAATATTCTTAGCTCTCATTTCTTCCTTCCTCAATCCTTTTTTACACACACACAGAGAGAGAGAGAGAGAAAGACAAAGAGAGAGAGAGAGAGAGAAAGCCCTACTCGTGCTTGCACACATTTTTGTTTAAATCAAGCCAATGGAGCCCAGTGGATCTCAGGTGTGTTTTCCCCCAGGTACTAAAGATGCAAAGTAAACTGATATGCTTCAGGCAGTAGGACACAGTGGGAACCTGAATGTGTGGACTTTCTCCTGGAAATTCCTACCTCAAAGCTGAGGAGCTCCTCTCGCACCACCTAAGCTGGGTCCTTTCTTCTTATTCCTCTAAGAGATATTCTTCTAAGTTTCATGCAGTGTTTTTCATCTGAAAGACCCTGCCCACAAGCCTTGCCAGCCACTCAGAAACACCTCTTAACAAGAGAGGATGACATGTCTCCTTGCTCCTGGGTCCTTGCAAAGCAAGTTAACTGCAATGAATCCAGGCATATTTTTTGAGGTCAGAATGTGCTGAGTCCAGAGACTGGCTGATGAGGAAACACTGGTCGGCAGAAAGCATTTTAGGGCCTTTCCTTTCCTAGGAGAAAGCTCTGATGCCCTTGTCCCCGGGGTGGAGCTCTTGGGCTAAGAAGGAGAGCTTGCGCTGTGCTAAAAACCAGCTTGGGGCTTCCCTGGTGGCGCAGTGGTTGAGAGTCCGCCTGCCGATGCAGGGGACACGGGTTTGTGCCCTAGTCCGGGAAGATCCCACATGCCGTGGAGCGGCTGGGCCCGTGAGCCATGGCCGCTGAGCCTGCGCGTCCGGAGCCTGTGCTCCGCAACGGGAGAGGCCACAACGGTGAGAGGCCCGCGTACCGCAAAAAAAAAACCAAACAAACAGCTTGGTTTAAAATCCTGATCCTGCCATCTGCCAGCCGGGTGACTGTGCAGGTCACGAGACCTCTGCATGCCCCTTTAACAGCGTGGTGATGAATGCAAACTCCTGTCTTGTAGGTCCGTGATGTCATCCCTAGCAGGAGCGGAGGAAGCCTGGACAACAGAACTTTGCAAACCTTGAGGTCTGCAGCTCAGTGAGACGGTGAGAGCACTGGACTCCCAAAGAGCCTTCACTGTGGGTCAGTAGAAGAACTGAAGAGTTTTGACCGAGGACATTTTAATGCTCCAGGACAACTCCACCTGTGATGATGGAAATGTCCCATATCTGTCCTCTCTTACGTAGAAGCCATGGGCCCCTAGCACCCAAATGTGGCTAGTGCAATTTGGGAACGATTTTTAATTTGATTCGATGTTCACTTCTTGAAATTTAAATACTCACAGATGGCTACTGTCTGGGACAACACAGTTCTAGAACAGTGGTTCTCAACTCAGGCTGCACATCCGAATCCTCCAGAAGCTTTAAAAAGTCTTGAAGCCCTGACCTCATACCATTTAAATCCTAGCATGAGAAGTAAGAATTCCCCAGGTGATTGTAATGTGTAGCCAAGGTTGGGGCCCGCTGCTCAGGAATGGACAGGGATTTTGTTGCGTAGGTGCTTGTGTCAATCATGGCTCTTGCCTTGCTAAACAGGAGAGTGATGGAGACCGGCTTGCTCTGGGATGTAGCCACTTGGATTTTTCTCTGTTGAGGACTTTGGTAAGTTTGCTCTTGGAACAAATTCTAGATGCCTCCAATCAGGACAGGCTAATTGGTCTTGTTTTTTCATGGTCCTGGGCATGTGTCTCCCTCGGCTGATAGGATTGGAGAGCGTCCCTGGGTGGGAGAGGGATGGTTTGGGGGAGGGGTGGGAGGAAGGGAGGTGGACCAAGCATGCTACAAGGATAATGAGAGGCTTCCTCTCCAAGTTCTGAATAACACTCCCTCTTCCACTTCCCATTACACTTTCCCAAAGGGAAGTTTCATTTCATACCAGTGGTAGGAGGTCTTTAGTAGAAGGACACAGGGGGTTCCTACCTCCTTGTACAGAAAAGTATCATTGATCACTTGAAACCCAATTAGACCAGGAGGGAAACACTTTGTTGGGACTGAAGGAACCAGAATCAGGTTTTAATGAAAAACACATTTTATTTCTAAAGTAACTGGTCTTATGTTCATTCCAGAGAAAGTCCTCAGGGCTCAGAGAAGAGGAATGTAATAAAATGATAACAAGGGCATCCTGACCCCTCACAAAAGCACCGTCCCTGTAAGTGGTTACTTCAAGGGCTTCTCCTGCTGCTTCCCCAGTCCTTGCTGGGGGTGACTGGTGGACCTTATTCTTATTTGAAGTCAATGCAGGTGAAGGCAGCCCCCTCAAAAGCTGGGAGGGGGTCTGCTGAGACAGACAGGCTCTAGAAATGGAAAGAGAGAGCAGAAGAGGTGTAATCAGATGGTCTTCACAGCCCACTAGACTGTACCTGAGCCGGGAGACCTCCCTCCCCGCCGCCGCCCCTCAGCCCAGTTCCAACATCTCACCACCCAACTGTGGAGAGGAGGCAAGGAAGGGTGACACAAGCCTTCAAGGAAGGAGAAGCTCTCATCTGAAGACCTAGAAAGGCTCAGAACTTCCAGTTCTGGATTTCTTGCTAAGGGACTCTTCTTAGACTTGACACGGCTTCACCCTGTTTTCGCCACATGAGCCACTTGGCTCTACTGGAGGGAAAGAATCCCTAAAGAACACACAAGTGTCAATAGCTGTTGATGGTTTCCCTTTCCATCTTGACCCCGAGGCCCTTGGTACCATTGCCCAGTACTGCTCACGGCCTCCTTTCTGATGGAAGGGAATTCCCTCCACCCAGGACTCTGACCACTGCCTGTCTTCAGCACATACTAAGTAAAAAACCTGTTATAGGTAGTATCTCATTTAATTCTCAAAATTATCTCCATTTTGTTATCTATGTTTAACAGAAAGGATAAGTGACTTATCCAAATCCCACATCTGTTTTCTGTTTTTTAACATCTTTATTGGAGTATAATTGATTTACAGTGGTGTGTTAGTTTCTGCTTTATAAAAAAGTGAATCAGCTATACGTATACATATATCCCCATATCTCCTCCCTCTTGCGTCTCCCTCTCACCCTCCCTATCCCACCCCTCTAGGTGGTCACAAAGCACCAAGCTGATCTCCCTGTTCTATGCGGCTGCTTCCCACTAGCTATCTATTTGACATTTGGTAGTGTATATATGTCAATGCTACTCTCTCACTTTGTCCCAGCTTACCCTTCCCCCTCCCCATGTCCTCAAGTCCATTCTCTAGTAAGTTTGTGTCTTTATTCCCGTCCTGCCCCTAGGTTCTTCTTTTTTTTTTTTTTTTTTTAGATTCCATATATATGTGTTAGCATATGGTATTTGTTTTTTTCTCTTTCTGACTTACTTCACTCTGTATGACAGACTCTAGGTCCATCCACCTCACTACAAATGACTCAATTTCATTTTTTGTTATGGCTGAGTAATATTCCATTGTATATATGTGCCACATCTTCTTTATCCACTCATCTGATGATGGACACTAACGTTGCTTCCATGTCCTGGCTATTGTAAATAGTGCTGCAATGAACATTTTGGTACATGACTCTTTTTGAATTATGGTTTTCTCAGGGTATATGCCCAGTAGTGGGATTACTGAGTCATATGGTAGTTCTATTTGTAGTTTTTTAAGGAACCTCCATACTGTTCTCCATAGTGGCTGTATCAATTTACATTCCCACCAACAGTGCAAGAGGATTCCCTTTTCTGCACACCCTCTCCAGCATTTATCATTTGTAGATTTTTTGATGATGGCCATTCTGACCGGTGTGAGATGATATCTCATTGTAGTTTTGATTTGCATTTCTCTAATGATTAGTGATGTTGAGCATCCTTTCACGTGTTTGTTGGCAATCTGTATATCTTCTTTGGAGAAATGTTTGTTTAGGTCTTCTGCCCATTTTTAGATTGGGTTGTTTGTTTTTTTTGATATTGAGCTGCATGAGCTGCTTAGAATTTGAACCTGTGCTCCTAACCTCGGCACTATTAGGTGAGGAATAGGCTGGAGCTCCCCCTCGTGGTCATCGCGCAAAACCAACAGTTCCTGCCTTAATTGGTTTCCTGCCTAATTGTCATTCCTCTTCCATTATTATGGATCTCTTCTTTCCAAACCCTGGCCATTAAAGTGATAGTCTTAAATCCCAAATTTCATCCTTCTTCCACCCTAGCCCATACTTCTATCTCTTTCCAGAGAGCCCTAAACTCTCGTCTGATATCTGACTTGAAACTATGCACCCTATCCCTTGGGACTCTGTATATTAAAAACAAACAACAAAAAAACCTCACAGATCTCCCCCCAAAATTTTTTGTTCATCATTCCATTTCCTAGCATTAAGCAACCTCTGGCTTTTGTCTGAAGACTCCATTTATCTTGTAACCATCTCTAGCGTATCCTTCTCTCCTTCCTTTTCCTGAACTGAACAGAAGGTGGGTTGGCAAGCCTGTGCTTCCCGCCACTGCCCCCAACCATCCTTTCGTGACCTTTATCCAACGACCTTGCCAAGTTGAGATTCACACACCAGAATCTGTAACACTTTCTTTCCTTAACCTGGCTCACAGGCTTCCTTTTCTTGCTCAAATCCGAGGGATTCCAACATGAAAACCCATCATCCTCCCAACTCTACTCAGGCACAATTCAAGTTCCACATCCTCGGGAGCTCGCTCTCACCTCCGCGGAGCTGCTCAGCTGGGTGACAGTAAAGATCGCCGTGGGCAGCTTGGCATTAAGTTCTCTGAAGCTAATGGGACTAGGTTTGAATTCTGGGTCTGTCACTTGTGTGCCTGGGAGCAAATCTACAGCCATCTGCAGCTTTAATGTATTCATCTGTGAAATGGGATAATAATAATACCTTACTGACCGGGCTGTTACAGAGGTTTAATGAGATCGTACACAGAAATTGCCTAGCATATTATCTGACACTTTAACACCACAATCAACGTTAGCTGGAATTATTATTATTATTATCATCATCACTGAGAATTCCTCCACTACTTAGATCTTGAACTCGTAACATTTGCCAAGACCATAAGCTCCTCCCTGCTTTTACCTTTCTGACCCCTTCATTTCATTAAAGCGACTCTTAATTCTCGTTGGGCTCTTGCCCATCATTCATTACTCATTGGGTTCCTATTGCATTCTGGGTAGTACTTCTCACAAACACCCTCCCCTCTCAGGCCCCCAGCCCCTTCTCAGCCTCTTTCCCTCTCAGTGGATTGCCTTTCCTTTCACTCTCCTGAAGACAAGTCTCCCCTACCTGAGTTCCTTCAAGGTCTCGCCTCTATGCTCAGCACCTCTGCTTCTTCTGTGTTGTTTTATTCACCACCTCTTTCTTCATTCTTCTCACAGGCAGGGAGGTCTGCCCTTTTTCCTCATTCCAGTGAGTCTCTCTACCTGTGCTCTTAACTCCATCCTTTCCTACCATCTCTAAGCCTGTGATCCCACAAGTCTTCCCAGCGCAGTCGTCATGCTACTCAGCCAGGCTTGATGAGAATTTCTCCTCTGTAGCTTCCAGAGATCTGCCCAATTCTGTCTCCTCCCTTAATTCCTCTCCTCCTCCTCCTTTAAAAGATTCATTTGGTATCTCCTCCTTTTCTTTTCACCCCATCCTTGTGAGCTATTCGTTAGGCTCTGCCTGTTGACTTTTACTTTCTGTGCTCTCCTCTCCCTCTAGGTGGTCTAATTCTCCTTGCATATCCATGTCGTTCACGCCATGTCTAGCTCCAGGCTGAAGATCAGGTGCACATCTCCAGTTATCTGTTGGGCACAAACTTCATGTGTCCAGTTACCATCTGACCTGAGCATCATCTGTGTTGAGTCCTCATATCCCAAGCACCAGCCCACCTTCCTCCAACTCCCTTCTTTCTTCCACATTTCTACTCATGGTACCACTCTTCTCCGTTTTTCATAGACTCAAAACTTCAGAGTCAATGTCGAAATTTCTTTTTCCTATAATCACTGCATCTAATCAGTTATCATTTTCCTTAGAGTCTCTACCCAGGATGTCTTTCATCTCTTTCTCCTTCTTTACACTTCCACTGCCTCTAATTTGATTCAGGGTCTCATCTTCTTGGACTGTCATAATACCTGCCTATGTCATCACTTCCAGATTCTTTTCCTTCCAACACATCCTATCTTTATACTATTGTTTGTACGTTACTTTCTAAAGTCAACTGTGTTCATGACTCAATTCATTAATTCAATCATTCACTCAATCATTTGTTCAATTCTAAAATTGATTGAGTTCTTTCTTTGCACAAAGCCTTACAGACAGATAAAATAAGACGCAGTGTTTGTATATAGAGTTATTAGATAATAGCTAAAATGTACACATTTAAAATGTCAGTGGTCCAACATGGTGGAGTCACAGTTTCATGCAGATATGAGGCAGGAGGAAGGGTGGGCTGTTTCACACATACCTTTGATGTCCAGCTCTTCCATCCAGTGCCTCCATCATCTTTTAGAGAGAGCTCTGGAGACCTCTCCCGGATCCTCTGTACTTGGTCAGCAGAAAAGGGAGCACATGAAACGGTGCAGGAGACGGCTCAGAGGCCAGGCTTGGAAGTGGTACACATCGCTTCTATCCACATTTCTATCTGCATTTCACAGACAGAGCTGCGTGGGGCTGGGTAACGTAGTCTATTGATACTTGCTAAAAGAAAAAAAGAAGCAGAGATATAGGTGAGGCCGAGCAGCTCTGACACTGAGAGCGTATACAGTTTTGTAAGGACAGTCAAATAAACTGACAATCGAAATATAATGCACCCATTACCCACTGACTTAAGAGCAGGTTTGAGCTTGAGTTTCAAGAAATTCCCAACTTTAGCCCCAAGAGAACTTGCCCAGTTTAACTTCCTTAGAAATCCCTTGTGTTCTAAATGCAACTGTTTGCTCCTAAAGCCCACATGGGCTTCTTTTCCCCTCTGGGTCTATGAATTTCCCTAAGATTTTTCTTCTGTGCCATCACACTTTCACCTGACAAAGTCCCACCATTCCTTCAAGACCCATTTCAAATGCAACCGTGAAGTCTTCCCTGACTTCCTTCCCCCTTCTAAAGCATTTGCACCTCTTTGTAAGGCACATTTTTCACTTTATCTTGTATTATAATAAGGTCTTAGCTCATTACCAGACCACGTGCTTGAGAGGAAGTGTAGGCTAAAGCCACGGCTGCTTTCTGTACGTCCTGAAACATGGAGCACGATGTCTTGAACAAAACTGGAATACAAGACATAAGCTTCGTTAAACTGAATCCTTGTTTTTCATTGACATTTCTTGTCTCTCCAATCCTACCTTGAACTCGGGAAGTCTCAGACATTCCTAACAGGGTGTCTTGTATGTGACCTATGGAGGATGGTATAGGGATAGCGAGAGAGACTCAGGTTCTCGTCCTGACTCTACCACGCATTGGTTGTGGGACCACTGCACATATGTAAGCTTCAGCTTGAGCGTATATAGAGTTGATCTAAATGACTTCCATGTTACTTTCTGGTTCTAAGAACCAGTTCCATGGCTTTCCCACTACTCCAAGAACATCCCTAGGGCTCTAGGTTGGAAGCAAATAATTCACAGAGAGCCCGGTTAACAATTTAATTCAACAGAGAAAGGTATGCTTAGTTAAGTTGAAGCATCAGATTATAAGAGATAGAGAAAGAACAAAGGAGAGAGATCTTGGATAATCTGGGAAGAGAGTTGTCCTCTGGCATGGTTAGCCCCTGTAGGGTGAGGAAGCTTGCAAAGCACAGGTTCCCAGTACTGGTGGGGAAGTGGAGGCACTGCCGCCCCTGGTGTAGCCAGGAATTCATCAGTGTGTGTTTTTCATCATCATAATAATTGGGATTTGATGGACGGGGCCAAGGACAACAAGGCCTCCTGCAATGCACGGGACAACCCCACACATCAAAGAATTATCATGTTTCACACATAATTTTCAGATGCCCCACTGGACGTATAGTTGGGTGAAAACCCTGTTTAGAATTATCTGAGCCTAAATCAGTAAACTTGGGAGTCTGTAGTCTATAAAACACTAGAACACATTTTTACCCTGTTTTAAAACTCACTGAAGTTTTCAGTAAAGCATCAGTTCTGTAAATTGACAGAAAGCAGTACTTTATTGTATTTGGAACTTCACCAAAAGTTGTTCATCGTTTTAGAAAATACATCAGTAACAGCAATGCCATTGCATTGTTTGAATCACAGTAAAATGTTCCCATATCAGTCCACATTCATGGTCAGTACCTTCTGGTGATTACCTGTAGAAGAGCAGGTATCTGAGTATTACCTGCTATGTTCTAGTCATGCTTGAGTATTACATATTGAGACCCTCTCCTTGGATTTCCCCTTTCCATTATTACAAGCAGGAGGTCATATGATTTTTAAAGTTATGTCTATAGGTAGGTTATATTATTTATGAATTTCGCTTTAGAATAACAAATGGAGTTGTTTAAAATACTTAATATAAAAAGGACATTAGATATAATTGGGTTGAGATCCACTGAGGTAAAGAATCAAGGGGTTCATGAGAAGCTGACCATAGAAGATTACATTTGTATTCATGTCAGGACAAAATTAGCCTTTGATTCTACTACATGGACTTGAAGAGTAGAGCTTATATGTAGTTCATCCATTTCTAATATCCTCATATCTGTTGGAATAAAACCAAAAAACTCTTCTCCTAATAATTAAAATTTGCTTAATGTTCTATGTTTTACTGAACATTTGCATTTAGAATATTTCATTTGGTTCTCAAGACCACCCCATGAGGTAGATCCAGGTCATTGTTATTATTCTTATTATTTGCTCAGGAAATTGACATAAAGAGAGATTACATGACTTGCTTTAGGTCGCCTCTCTAGGTACGTGGCTAATGCTGGATCCACTGACTCAATCACACTTTCTCGTCATGTCACTCACTCTGGAAGGATGGCATTTTATTGGTGAATGCACAGACAAGCACACTAATTCAAGCATGGATTCTGAACATCAACGGAGTTCGTGTCTTCTAGACTTTCTGTGAGAATAAAATGAGGTAATACATGTGAACATGTTTAGAACAGAGCTTGGCGTAAGAAAGGTACTCAGTACTGATATGTTTCTCTCCAAACTCTACGGCCACAAGAAGGTACCCTGGTTATTCTCCTAGAGGCAGAAAAGACTGGGTCTGTGCTCATGGAGACCTGGAAGCATCTTGCGCAACTTAAGAGCAGCCTCACGTAGAGATCTTCCTGCTTCGTCAGTGGTCAGGACGTCTCAATGAGGCATCCTTCCCAGGCTAGGTTTTAAAATGTTTCCCCTTGCACCACCTTTGTTAAAGCCACTCACTCATCAAAATGAACAGGTACAAGAGCTTGAGGAGAGCACAGTTAAGCACACGTTTGGATCTGTAGCTGCTCCCTACTCTACTCTATAGCATCCGTGGAAAGCTTGGCAAACAGGAAGACGTCCCACCCAGCCCTGGAAGTCTCAGGGGAGGCACCGAGGCCCCAGCACATGGCTCTGGATTTCCTCCCACCCTCATCTCCCAAGCATGGGCCTAACCTGAATAAATAGAGGGGGAGGAAAACAGGAAGCAGTAAAACAGTTCAGTGGAAAGTAAACACGCAGCAAAGGCGCGGGCCTTCTCTCTGCCTGTTAGGCTCTGTGGGAGGCTGAGAAAAGCAGAATCTATGAGGAAAGGCCCCTCTTGTGGTTTTGGTCTGTCTCCCATTCTGCCCACTCTTTCCCCAGCCTGTGCATGAACATACACTCACATAACCCTGCTTCCCCACTCCCTGTCCTTCCCCTGGAACAGGCCGATCCCGTGGAGGGTGTGCAAGACCTCGATACATTTATTCTAAATTAAACTGTGGGTAGAATGCTATTTATCAACACTTTTCTACATTGTTCATCTCCCTCTTTGTTAAGCTTTTTACCAATGCTGTTGAAAATGGAGTCAGTCAGTGATCCAGTCATGCCCCTAAATGAATCACTGTCATACATGAAAAACTTTGGACCAGGGGTCTGGAGGTCTGGAGTGTTTTTCTAGCTCGGTCTCTGCCACCTGTGAAGTCAGATCATTCCTCTTAGCTTCAGTTTCCTTGTTTGTAAAATGATAGAGCGGGAATAGATGATACCTAAGGAGAGAAAGCAAGACACCCTGTGTCCTAGTCTAAGGCCACGAGCATGCAGAAGCCCTGCAGCTACTATCAGATGTGTGGACTTTAATGAAGTAGGCATGATATTTGCTTGCAGGAACATTCCTCTGTCCAAGAGATGGTCTGTGTCTGGGGTAGCCAATCGAGTGTCTCAGAGCTCCTAAAAGGCATCCATGTGAAACGAGCAATGTTAACCTTTAATTATTTTGAAAGTGTAGTTGTAAGATCTTCTAACACTAATTGGAAAAGGGCAATGAACCACTTTGGGGTGCTAGCGTGTGGTCCCACACATAACAGAACATGTATCCTGTAACATACATCTTCTTTTGCTTCTCCAGATCTTAATCATTCGAGGAGAGATGGCTTTTAATGGAGGAGAGAACTAGATAACTTCATTTCCACACTGACTTCTTACTCTGACCATGACAGTTATCCCAACACTCCTTTGCACATGAGATTTGTTGAACATGACCTATGGGCTAAAGCGATCTACAACCTCAAGAAACATCCTGAAACCTTAGACCATCTGTGCTCTGGCACAGGGGCGAGGAGCTAGGACTCTATGGCTGAATGCCTCCTAGAAGTTGACCAGATGGTCACCATCAAGGTCCCTGTGTCCTCACAGTGGGAGAGTGACTCCTTATGCTTTGCCATGACTCTGGACCAGTGCATTTCCATTGTTCCACTCCTGACAGATGAAACTTGACTTTACATCAGAAAAGCTCTTTCCTAGAACCCCTCTTGGGTACTAATAGGTTTTTGGCCTGAGGTTTACTGCATTATGATTTCATGATGAAACTGGGGAAGGAGAGCTATGTTTTCAGAGGCTCTGTCAGTGCACAGCAGGTCCCCTCCAGACAATGAGGCTACTGTGGAGTAGAAGAGAGCCTGCTGGGGCAGATTCCAGGCGGTTTGATTTAAGAGGTGCACACAGCTGCCAGGCACTGCGGAACTATCGTGATGTGCCGGAGGAATCCAGGTTTCAGGAGAGAGACTGAGGCACCGGATTCGCGGACTGGCTCCATAGGAGCATGGCGGGGGTTCTCATTTCCCTCCCGGCTTTAGGATATGAGTTCCTCAGTAACTTGATGGTGATTTCAGTGTAGTCCTACCCTGCCTGGTGTTTCCAAAGTTGATTTTGACTTCCTATCCTCTCATTCCATCTTTACCAACCTGCGGAGTTTCCAGGCTCAGGACCCCAGGGACCATGTTTCCTTTGAACTTTTTGCTCTTGGACTGAGGTCAAACGGACACCTTCGTGACCTTGGAAATGCAACTATTGCCAAGTCCCTGTATCACTTTGAAGTGAGTCACGATGCCATCAACATACTATCAGGATGGTCTTTGGAGCGTGGTATTATATTTGAAACAGAAGTGTATACTTACAAATTACTAACACTAGCACCCCAAAGAGGTTTGGGATGAGAGTAAGTCATCATCCTGTCCCACTCCTCATGCATCCCCTGGTCAATTAAATTACTGGAATTCATATTATTAAAAACTGCATTTCTGAAAGTGTAATTCTTTGCATATTGGTCTCCTCTCTAGAAAGAAACATGAGCCAGGGATTATATCTTTTCATTTTTCTAAAAAAAAAAAAAAAATCAATGTTCAGAAAGAGCCTGGCACATGGAATTTCTTTAACAAATATTTATCAGTGAGTGAATGAAATTTATGTATGCTGATTTGAGACATGACACCAAAGAAATATATAACCTTAGCCAAATTTCTTCATATCTATAAGCATCTAATTCTATGTCTCAAAAACAAAAGGACTTTTACTAAATAATTTTGGAAGTTGCTTTTCACTCCAATATTCTAAGATACTTTTTCTTATTTCAAGATATCTGGGGTTCAGTTTTGTACAAATTACTATACAAGGGAAACAATAAAGTTGAAGTTATGGGCTTGTCTCAAGAAATACAATAAGTTAAGTCAATGGCGTTCCTAAGGCCCATTAAGAATTTTAACATCTTTCTCTGTGGTGGGTGATGCAAACTGCATTGTTCATTTATGCATTAATAATTCAGTGCCTAGGGCTAAAATTAGAGAGAGGGAAATATGAATACTGGCAGTGATTTTCCCCTCTGTCAAATATTAAAAATGAGTGAATGTGGTTAGGATAGGTATAAATAGTCATTAAAGGGAAATACTAGATTCACATAATACCATTTTTTTTTACTTGCCTTTAAGAAAGATCAGAGAAGAAGAGATTTTGAGTCAATTATGAGGAAAGAAGAGGTGACAAATGAAACACCTCAGAAAGAGAAGAAACACAGGAAATACAGAGGCTAGTTCTCTCAGCTATATCTCTAACCCACTGCAGTCACCACGTGAAAAGAATTTTGAGCAGAAGAAGTAAAAATGCTTTTATTGTACAAATCCTTTGTCTGAAGATAATAGAAGCCTACCTGTGGGAATTCCAATACCTTCCAAATATTTTTTTGAAGAATCCAGAAGTTTCCAGGATTAAAAAGATGTGCAGGGTAAGGCTTGATTTGTCCAGTCACTTTTTGCACCAAGTTCCTGCTCTGGAATGAATCACGGGCCTCTACTTTCTCTCTCTCTCTTTCTTTTTATTTTTTCTTAATTGCAGTATAATTGACATACCCTGTTGTGTTAGTTTCAGGTGTACAGCAAAGCGACTCAGTTATACATCTATATATGTTTTCTTTCAGATTATATTCCATATTCTTTTTCAGTCCCCACCTCTGCTGTCCCTTCCCTACAGGACCTTTCCTCATGTATGGACACACCTTCCTTCTTGATTCATCAAACATCACTAAGCCAATGCGATTGTGTGTAATAGACTTGGTGATATTTGGGGTGTAATGGAGAGCTCTGCTGGATAGTACAGATGCACATGTAACGTGAAGCCATGTTTTCAGCCTTCTTGCCATAGAAAAGTTTTCAGAAATACCTTGGTCCTGCCAGTGGTTGGGACGGCTTTTACCATTGCTCTAGAAAGGTCTCATTTCCTCTCCTGCTCTCCATCTCAGGATCTCCATTCTCTTCTGAGGCATCAAAGAGAATATCGTGGAAGTTTTCTGGGTGGGATTTCCCTTAATCATTAGGCTTCTGTTACTTTTGCATAATCAGAAGAGTCCAGAGAGGCTGAGTGACCAGCATCCCCTCAATACTTTCTTTTCTAAATGGCATTTTCCTCTTGCTTAATGTATGTATATATAACCCCTTATACTTGTCTTCATAATGATGTCATTTTTTTGTCATCCGAAGTGGCCTGAGTCATATTTTGTGGCTACCCAAGCATACAAATATTCCCTTTGCCTTTCCAAATTGGACCGTAGAGCAGTGTCACCTGAGGAGCATTTTCTTTTCTTTTCTTTCTTTTTGTCATAAAATATGGATATTTTATTCCAGCTCTGGGAAATGAAAAACAAAGAGGAGGAGGGAACACATCCTTCCACACACTATTCTAATTTAGCTGACATTAATTCAGAAAAGCTAAAGCAAATATATATGTGCAAATGTATACATATTTATAGATACACATACATATTTTTTCAGATTTTAGTCTCATCTGTGTTCATATATTTATTTATTTATTTTTATAAATACCCTTAAAAGTCACCAAATGCATCCTAATACTTCTACCTCTGTGTCTTCATCTACCATTTAATATTGTTTGGATTGTATTCAATTTGTGTTTTAATCACTTATGTGATTTGTCTAACTGTACATTCAAAGATATAAGGGGAAATTTTGGTTTAAATTATACTCTATGCATCACAGTTACCCATTACATGATTTTTTTCATCATTATTTGCAACTTCACACATCTTGTAGTTCTCTGCGCAGGCTATTTCAGCTTCTAGTGCCGTACATACCTACATCTCCGGATGGAACGGCCCGTGATCCATGAGCTTGGGGTCAGGCATAAACTGTGTAGCACCTGAGGTGGATTCTGGTTTGGTCTTTGTTTCAGAGCTGAGTTCTGTTGGCAAGGCACAAAGGTTGTGAGTTGTTTTTGCAGGTATTTCTATTTCATCAGAGCTTCCTAGCTTAGCTTTTTCTTTTGGTTCAGGAAATGACTCCTTTTTGTTGTTTTTTGTCCACAATGATTGAACTGCTTCATAAATTTGCTGGCTTATAGCACATGCCTTTTTCCCAGTTACCTTTGCAATCATTACTGATTGAACAGGGTAGAGAACAGTTGCTCCTAAAGTGGCCAGTCCCAGTGGATAAGCAATTCTCTTAAACCTAGAACCTTTTCTCGCTGAAATGAAGGCTGCCAATCCTGAAACTGTAATCACTCCAATTTTCGGAAGAAAGTCTCGAGGTGGATTCTTCAGATAGACATATGCATCTTTTCCAAATTGTGCTGTATCCATTATCCCATTTTTCACAAAGACATAAACATCCTTGCACCAGCCAATATAATGACCAGTTGTAGTGCGAATGGATGCAAAGCCCATTTGTAAGTCACCGGGCTGTTCTTCAACATATTTAGACTGGAGAGGTGGCGCAGTATATATGGGGAGCTGCTTTGGTTTCACTAGCTGCTCCTTGGACTCCTCTTCTTTGGCCACACGCACTCTTACAGATGCACATATCAGACCTGCTGGCATGGTTGTCTCCTTTCCCATCCTGACAGCCTCCATAGCTTTGGCCCTCTCTGGCCAGGTATTCGCACGGAGAGTGTCTTGAGGAGCATTTTAAAAATGCATTATCTTGGGTACCATTTTAAGCCTAATAAGAAGGATTTGGGGAGGGGGGGTTGATTGAGTTCAGAGCCCATGAGTCTGAAATTTTCAAACTCTTCACACATTATGCTTGGGTAGCTGGTCTCAGGACCGGCCATTCAGAGCTGCTCCCAGAAAGCACGATGGTCCGCTGTGGTCAGTCCAGTTTCCTCTGTTCTTTCACTCTTTCCCTTCCCCCATATGTATCCTGCCTCCTCTCTCCCTTCTGCTTTTTTTCTCTCTTTCCCTTTTCATCCATCAGATATGAAGTTCCCAATATGTGCCTGGTACGTGGCCTCATACCCTCACTGCTCTGCCCTGTTGTGTTAGAGTCACCCCACTTTTCAGTCTTCCTTTGCCTCTACCCAGTCCCAAACACCCCAAGTTCTGAGAAAGCAGCCTCACCTTCAGAAGCATCTGTCACATAAGTCATCATCCCCCATCTCATACCCAGATATTCCAGGAGCATTTGAGCCATCTTTCCATAGTGGCTATGATATTGCTTTGGAAATAATAAGACGTGAGTCCTGTGTCTCATTTGATGGTGACCATTATCATTTGCACTGGATCTGCTCTTCAGTTCTATCTTCTTTAAAATCATTTATAGCTGAAAATGTCTTACTGGCCCAATGAGGCTGACGGCACCATTTATAATAATTTCTAGATAAGAGACAATGAGGAAGTTCCATCTCATAGGAAACCAGCTTAGCACCTCCCTGGACAGTCCCAGGCCCAGGAGGAGGACACTCTGCTCAATTTCTCTCTCACTTCCTTTTTTTTAATTTTAATGCAATGAAAGCCAGACCATTTAGGAATTATTCTAATCCCAGTTTCAAGTCCCATCCTTTTCTCCAGTCATGCACGTATTTAGATTTTTATTCCTTCATTAACACGGGGAAAATGCAGACCATTATGACAGTTAGCAGACATAATTTTAGACAAATACAACTTATTATCAAATCAGCCTGCAATAAGTATTTGATGAACAGGGCTCTTCAATGTAACTTCCAACACTAATTTAATGAGAAGTAGCAAATGAATTTTTTTTATTCTGATATCTCCCATGAGACAAATGATACTTTGCAGGCCTATTTTTAACAAATGAATTATTGACTTAAACTGGCACAATTAATCACAATATAATGGGATCAGGGGATATTAGGGGCTCATTTGTCACAGCTGATGATGAGTACTGACTCTTCTGAGAAATGAAACTCTTTCATCACTCCTAGATTAACAGTTACATGCTTTCAAATTTCAATCATAAGGAACTGGCAGCATAGAATGAAAAGGAGCCAGACCGGAGGAGAAAATGGAAAAGGAGAATACAGAGTTTGTTGTTTGCAGTCAGAAATGCTACTTCTGCCAGGACTCTTCAGTGAAGATAGGAAAATGATTCATTGGAAAGGCGGTGCTAGTGATGGGCAGAGAATCAGGATGGCAATTAACATTCTTGTGATCTGGGCTTAACTCTCCTATTAAAAATCTGTGTGACTCCTGACAAACTGCTTGACTTCTCTGAACTTCCTCTTCTTCATCTGCAAGATAAATACAGTACAGTCTCTCCAAGGAACGTTCTCATGAAGATCAAACAAAATAACCTGTGTCCTCATGTTTTGGACAGTTAGAAAGCAGAGTTCCTTTCATGTGATGCTTATCATCCCTTTAGGAATTGTTTGTTTTCCATCTCCAGGACTCGTACCTACTAGATATTTTTGACTAATTGAAAAAAATATGCAGTAAAATGTGAAAGCCATATAAGGAACTCAGAAGGAGTAGGTTAGTCTGCTAACTCAACGGGCATGACAACTAGTCTCTCTGCTGTTATCAAAAGATGAGTCAGACGTGACTGTTGTTTTCTAGGAGTTCAAAAACATATTAGGCAGACAGACAAGGAGTCACATCATTTGGACATATGAAAAAGTAAAAAGGCAAGACAATGAAGGATTTTTTTATATATATAAAGGCATACACATAGTTAGAAAAAAAATAGTACAGAAAGGTTAAGCAACTGGTCCCTTCCCTATATGGTGACTGTACTTCCCAGTTTGTCCAATTCATTCCAGGTTTATGCTCATTTCCCCAGCATAATTGTTAATGGCATCTACTTTTACTCTCAAAATTGTCTTGATTTGACGATTTCAGTCAAACTAATCTTAACCATTTCTTTCTTCTATTTTGTTACTGCCAATATCTAAATAATATGATTATATCTTTATCTTCTTTATTTATCATTGTTATATAGAGTCCACTGACTTCCTACCTTTCTAGAGATTGGTGTAGCTCACACCCTTCCTGATTTCCCACCCTTTCTCCCAATATAGTTAAGTAAGAATCCTAAGTTTCTTCTTCTGTCCAGTCTGCAACTTTAAATATCCAAAAGATATTCTGTAAAGAATAGTTCTCTGGGGCTTCCCTGGTGGTGCAGTGGTTGAGAGTCCGCCTGCTGATGCAGGGGACACGGGTTCGTGCCCCGGTCCGGGAAGATCCCACATGCCACGGAGCGGCTGGGCCCGTGAGCCATGGCCGCTGAGCCTGCATGTCCGGAGCCTGTGCTCCGCAACGGGAGAGGCCACAACCGTGAGAGGCCCATGTACTGCAAAAAAAAAAAAAAAAAAAGGAATAGTTTTCTGGGCTTCTCATTTTTGCAATGGTATTAATATCCCATCACTCCCTTCATTTCTACATCCTCTTCTACCTCTTAACTGGCATTTGGTATGCTTTTATTTTTATATCATCAAGGTTGATTTTTCAACCTGCTATTTACTTCTTCTTATCTGTGAATTTGCTACTCTTTTCCCTTGATTACCTTTCCCCAGTACGTCTTTCTGGGAAACTCCTTCTCACTTTTCCAAGATGCAGCTGAAATACCCATTGCTCGGTGATGTTTTCATTCAGCATTTCAGTCAAGCCAATTATTTCAGCTTTGTGCTTCCACAGATTGTAATAGATTTCACTCCACTACAATCACTGCTTTACATTGCAATGCCTCCTACTGAGTCTGAGCTCTCTGGAGAACATTTCAGTGTTCCCCAAGACAAGTGGTGTTCTTGGAAGACAGTGACCATTAGATAAAACATTTTTGTTTTTTTAAAAAAACCATGTTTGTCTATATCAGTAAATCTCAGTTCTGATTCAAAATGGTGTTTGGCTTAAGCTCCTTTTGTAGCCTCTTACTTAAATACTTCTTCCTGAAATACCAATTAACGTATACAATAAGATTTTTAAAAACCTCATGCCACCACCAAAATTTGACACTGACAGATAACCAGTGGCAAATACTTAATAAGGGCAGGGCTGATACTGTATAGATGCTTCAGAAATAAAGATTTGAGTCCAGACAAGGAAGTAGGACTAGCTGAGGGAAAGAGAATATGGAATGAATAGAGGAAGAAAGAGTTTATAAACACTAGCTATGATAACAACCAGTTACATAAAAGAGCATCGTTTCCTCCTTACTTGGATATATATATATATATATATATATAATCTCCAAGTGAAATGACATGGAACATTTGTGTCCTCTTCTGGGGAGAGGGATTTCCTTAGGTTGTAGGAGGGATATGTTTGCATCTTGGGTGGAGTATTATTTTTCTATTACCTTTATTTAAAATTTAATATGGTTAAAAGATGTATACAGGGAGTCCGCATTGACAAGGGTTGGACTGTACTGGATTGTTTTATTGTCAACTTTGTTAACGTTTCCTAGAATCCCCTTCCCAGTTAGAGACAGCCACAAGAGGTACTAGTATGAGACTGGGGAAGTACAAGGTTATGGCGACTTGGCTGTGGTGACAGACTTAGAGGAGCCAGAGGGTTCCAGCTTGTCTTTGGATCCTTCAACTCCATGTCCAGCTTTTCTCTTCAGCTGGTGTATCGTCAGACTCCAGCTTTTCTCTTCAGCTCGTCCATGGTCAGACTCCAGCTTTTCTCTTCAGCTGGTGCATCGTCAGACACTTCGCTGGAACTTAACGGATATCTTCCAAGATTTCTCTCCTCCGACGGCCTCACTTCAGTGGCTGGAAGTACTTCGCTTCTCAAAGTAGCCTATTACCGACTCCTCTGATCCTCGACATCCCCTTTCAGACATACACTCCCCGCTCCTCCCATAACTGTGTCATATCCAAGTGCATCATCCCACAACTCATAGTTTTTCTGCTTATGTGACTGAACGTCGATTGACACAGTTATCATTGGAAGAGACAAAGAAAAGAGTTTTAGGAAGAAAGGGAGAAATTCACAGAGTTACTGCAGAAGACTGTAACACATATCTGTACTTTTTTTTTGACCAAATAGAAAAAAAAACCAAGTTATGTAAATCCTGAATAATATAATTAATAAGGTAGTACGTGTAAATGTGTATATATTGATCTTTGTATCCTGCAGAGAATACTCTTTGCTTTCATCATTAATAAAACATTTATGAAATATTGATCTACATTATGTCTCAAAGAAAAACTTAAAAAATAATTATAAAAAGCAGACATTTGGATCAATGGATAAGCCTGAGTACTTGTAACAGATGTCACTGATGATGGTATGGTGCTGGATTAGAAAAGATGTGAAAGGTAGCAATCAGTACAATTCAATACATATTTGTTTAATATTGTGGCCTTGTGAAGGTAAATGGACTTGACCCTCACTTCCAGGTACTTATAGTCTCACAGGGGGGTGGGTAGGGCATTTGAGGCAGGTTTGGTGTTGAAATTGAGCATTGTGTGTCTTGGGGCTCATGTTGGAAGGTGAGGATGTTTTGTGTCAGGGAGTGATTGAAATAAGATTGTTTCTACATGAAGAAATCAGATAGTGAGAAACCTAAGAGCATTTTAATTTTATCCAATTGAAAGTGGGAGTTGCTGGTAGTTTGAGATATTTTAGGAGGATTCACTTCATGGGCATGTAGGACAGATTGTGGTCAGGGACCAGGACTGGGGACACATTGCAATGTGGGATTCCACTAGAGAGAAGGGCTTTGTCACTTGAAAAGAAAAACTGACCTGCAAGTAGTGTTTTAAAAACTTGGGGGCTGTGTTGAGATGGGGAGGAAAAAGAAGAAGGAGTCAAAAGTGACTCTACCAATTTAAAACCTGGATGACTGCTAGACTGGGGTCAACACTGACTGGAATAGGTTATTAGTGTTTTCCATTTTCTAAAATGCATTTTCAAACTTTCAAGAAAGATAATCACTTACATACATCTAACCTCTTGGCTCTAGAATCCTGTAGAAATTACCAAGAGATAATAATGCGGCTTATTCTGCGTTGGAAACTAGGAAAGGATGCAAGACAAGCTCCAGAAACTTGGAGGAAATTTTACTGGCTCAAGTGAGGGTAAAACTCTACTGTGTCTAGCCAAGAAGACATGCATTTTTCTGCATATTAAAGAACAGTTTGCCTGGGAAGTAAGCTGAAGAGACCCAATCAAATCCCTTCAATTCCCCACCCACCAAAGGTTCTGGGCAAGTGGAAGTTTGAGAATAGACAGGCTGTGGGGTGGCCAGGAAGGACATCTGCACCCTATCAGCTGTTCTTGGTACCAGTTGTGTTCCAGAGGCTGCACCAAGCAGGTGGCCAATGGCGATTCTTAATCCTGGCACAGGCAACAGAGAATGGAGAATGGTCTCTACAATTTCTGACTGTCTCACCACTCCTAAGACAAATTCACCTGCAAAAAGACCAAGTCACCTCCAAGCCGGTACCTCCATATTTCTCTAATGCTGGTGAATTCCAGTGCTAGTGAATTCCCTCTTTTCTGGGGGGACTAAAAGTATTCAAAAGATTGTTTTTGGTACAACATTGATGACAGAAACCATGTCAGCTCATAATACCTTAATATCTTCAACTCTTAACTAACACAACTCTTTTTTTTTTTTGCAACGATTTTTAAGAAATGAAGTATAGTTGATTTACAATACTATATTAGTTTTAGGTGTTCAACATAGTGATTCAGTATTTTTACAGATTATACTCCATATAAAGTTATTATAAAATATTAGCTGCACTCCCTGTACTGCGCATTACATCCTTGTATCTTATTTGTTTTGTATATAGTACTTTGTACCTCTTAATCCCCTTTCCCAACTTTGCCACTCTCCCACCCCTCTCCCTACTGGTAACAGCTAGTTTGTTCTCATATATAACTCTTTTTAAAATGCACAAATGGAGAAAAACCACTAGCACAAACATATTCTACAGTTTAAAACGATACCATTCTGCAGCATACGAGCAAGATTCTTCCTATAAAACTCAAACTGCTGCAATAAATGGAGAAATCACTGAACATTTCTAATGTATGTTCTCTATAACACTCAAGTAGATATTACATTTTTGAAATTTGAGCAATGTCATAGAAGTAACAATACGAAATCAGGAAAGACTGGATGAAATTAAAAAAAATGCAACTGTAGAATTTAAAACCTCCATGTGGCAGTGAACAGCTCAGTGGATACTGCCAACAAGCTGAACGTGAAAATAAAGGCATATTCTAGACATTCTGCCAGAATTCAAAGGAGCAAATAATAAATGAAAGAGGTTCGGGAACTGTGAAATGATCTGGGAAATCCAAAATATTCGTAGCAGGCCATGCCTTAGAAAGTAAAGCAAGCAGCAAAACCATAGAAGAAAAATTTCTTGAGACAGTTCACAGAGCACTACCAGCAGTGAATAAAAATAATACCTTAGACACGCTTGATGGAATCTGGGATTTAAGAAGAATTTTCCCTTATTCAGACCTAGATCTATCTTCCTGCCAGGACCTAGACAATCATGTTCCTGTTTAAAAATGCCAACATTCACTAGATGTCTGTAATGGACAATTGATCGTACTATTAGAAAGAAAACAATACATGTCATCAAAAATGAAAAAAAAAAGAATTTAAAAAATTACCAACATTTAAAATGTGTAAATGGAACTCATTTGCTTGGGTTTTGAAATGAGTTGATAAGGTTAATGCAATTCTAATACAAAATTCTAAGAGGATGTATAATTAATCAAATGAAAGTTAATACTTTAAATCAGTGAATGGAGATGATTATTAAATAAATGGTGTTGGAATAATTGGCTAACTGTTGGAGAAAACATCTAGATACCTGCTTCATATCATTTGCCAAAGAAATTTCTAGATGGATTAAAAAGATAAACATAAAGAAAATGAAATCATGAACGGCTTAGAAGAAAATGTAGGTGGGCATCTATCTGATATCACATAAAAGCAAAATATAGAGGAACATTATATTTTAAAACAGAAAAGAATGAAAACTCATATTAACCAGAAGAGCTATAAACAAAGTTAAAAGTTTTATGATAAATTAGAGAAGTATTTGCACTACCTATATAGACAAAGGTATAAATGTATAAATACAAGTGTATAAATATGAAGCTATGAATATATTTGAAAAATCCAGAAGAAAATATTAAATTCCATAGTAGAAAATGGGCAAGAAGCATAATAAATAAGCATTTTCAACACAGGAAGAATATGGTGGTTACTCACCAGTGAAACTGGAAGAATATAACCCAAAGTGTTAGGAGCAGGTGTATCTGAGTTTGAAGATTATAGGTGATTTTTATTTTTGGTTATGTTTTGTTTTGTTTTTGCTGTGAACATGTTTTACTTTCTTATTAATTCTATTATCCTTGTTATACTGAGCTCTTAATCACTTAATTCTTATTCATTTGGCCAAAGTGGGATGATCAGAGTTGGTCAGTCTCAAGAAAGGAGAGGCAGAGGGTGATTTCAATTTTGCATGGTAAAGTGATAATGGGACATCCAGGTACCACTTGAACATGGACTCTAGGATCTTGGTGATAGGGTGGGGCTAAAGATACAGAAACTACCATCTCTGGAGCCTACATGGTGAAGCCCTAGAGGAGCCAGTGCTTTCTGGCACTGCGGAATATGATTCTAGTATTTCTTCTGTGGAACCCCAGTATTATGAACCCAGATTCTTTCTACTTTCCTCTCTTGGTGTATGTTGGTGTGTACTGGCTGCCTGACCTGCAGTAACTCATTTCTCCAATAAAATATTAATGAATGAAGATCTATATTTCATACTGAATGAAATAGTTAAAATGATCATTATGGTTATATTCCCATTTAGTTATTTTTCTTGTTTTGTGGAATGGCCATTGAGTGCAATCTTTCAGGGCTGCCTGTCCCTAAACAAGGGACACGGAAGCCCTGCACTCACAGCATCAGGCGTTATCTCAGTTCTTGCTGCTCAAAGACACATATAACTGAATTTGTTTCAGACCCTGTGTTGCAGAAGAGAATGTGACCTGAGATATGATGGTTCCTGGGGCTAGTGTACCATAGAAACACAGACTACCAGCTCTGAGAGCGATCTACATTCGGCCTCCAGGAGTGTCATTTTTCCTTCTTTCTTGAGCAAAACTTGTACTGAACTACAGAGTGCCATTTTGCAATAACTACAGAGCCGAACACGTGGCTCTGAGGGAAAAGCCATGAGAGTATAGAAGCTAGCAGGTCGTGGAGTGCCTGGCCTCTGCTTCCTGGGCAGAGGCCTGAGGAAAGCAACACAGGTCTATAAAGGCAATTTTTACAGCAACTGAGAACCCAGCAGGACGTGGAGATGGCAGAAGAAATCATAAATATAGTAGCACAAACGAAGCTAAGAGGGTTGGGGCTGGTGCACAAGGGGCCACATGGCTATAGACCGATAGCCAGACCGATAGCCAAGGACCAGGAGGGAGATGTGCATTTCAGTTGATGCCCCTCTAGGCAGAAGACATGAAGGTCCAGATGTTTGTCCCAAAGGCCTTAGCCTTAATAGACTTGAACTTGGGTACAACCCCAGGGAGGTAGGGGAAGAAGAGTTGAAATGACTCATTTGGTGATGAGTTTATAGCTCTCAGGCTGACTGGGGGTGCAAATTGGTATTAAACTGATGTCGTAGACTCCTTCCAGCTAAATCAGTCTGCCCATCAGCTGGGTCTCCTTACACTGGAATGAGGGCAGAGCTGGAGGGGAGAAGACGGTGGCAGCAGGCTTTTGAGAAATGGAAATGCAGCCTTTTGCACTTTGTTGTGGGTCGCGGTCAGGATGGAGGGAGCTCCAGGCCTGGCTCTTTGCATTCTTGAGCAGAGCTTGAACCTTAACTGGAATTAAGGCTGTACCTAAATACCTCAAGGGGATCTGGTAGCCAAAACTGCTTTTATTTATGGGCATGTCAGAAAGTTAGGATTGAGGGGAGAGGCCTTGGTTTACAGAGGAGAGGAAATCCAGGGGCCCAAGCATGGAGCTGGCCCTGTTTTCATTCACTGGTTCCAGTTAACAGCTTCTCACAACATATGCAGTTTACATTATGGTATCCGGCACATGTAGGCTTTGGCTGCGATTACCCTCCTGAGTTTAGAATTTATGACGGTGCAAATAGACACTGAAGCAAAGAGCAGGCGAGTGGGCACGCCAGAAGAATGACGTTGGCGGGGTCGGGGTAGCCTTTCTTCTGTTTCTTCTGGGTCATGTTTGCTCTGTCCTCAACAACAGAAGAACAAAGGGATCTGCTTTTCCCCGAAGGGAGGCTGGGCAGGAAATGAATACTCTGAGACTCTGCTCCAAAATTAGGGAGATGTAGTTTCTCACCCTTTCTCTTTAGGTTCCCTGGAGCAGCAGGATGCTTAAGAAAGGAAGGGAGGCTACTGAGCCTTTTTTTTTTTTTTTCCTCTGAGAAAATGAGGTCGTTTAAGCAAGAAAATAAGCAGACTTGTCATTTAATAGCAGGACCCAGAAACCTTATAAATACTTCCTCGTAGGGCAACACAGAAATTTACAGCCAAACTTAAAACAGGGTCCTTTGAAGTAAAGGGCGTTAAATTTGAGTAATGGCTCTGAGCAGGCTAGCTGGTGTCACTGACGAATAATGCTAGGAAAGTACATTTGGAGAGTTGATCCAGTCCCTGTGTGATTACATTTGGTTAAGCTGAGAGTCATGTTTTTTTAAATTTTACCACAAGTATTTATTTGTATTATTCATACATATTATTCATACGTTGTTAAATAGAGATCTTGACTTTCAAAAGGTGTATGTGTGGAGATCATTGGGCTTCTGGTTTTAGTTGCAAGAATTTCTGGTTTGCTATAGGCATTGCTACTAGAATGGCAATACCAGGAGTTTTATGTAAAGGTACCCGATTTTGTGAAGCAATGAGAAGAAAAAAAGACAAATATGAATTTTATAAGAAAATTAACCATTTTTACGTACAAAAATTAAAATATTAGCAGAATTTCATAGATACAAAAATACCTAGAACTCACATCTGCCTCTTATTTGTGGTATATCGTGTACCAGTCAATCCCATGATAAAAACAAAAAGCTGAAGTTTATAACAACGTTGTGTTACACTGGACTCCTGTAATATAAATTGTCTTGAAATGAGTAGGCAGAAAAAATGGTTCACATAAAAGCTCTGTCTAAATATTTTCTTTAAAAGGAATTTATATGTCAGGGGTACGCGTGTGTGTAATAAAAGGAAGGGAATGTAGCCATTTTAAAAGTCTATCTAGGAATCATTATGCTTAGTGCTTTACAAATACTTATATCTGGAAGTAAATGTTGAGTGAGGAAATCTCGTATAAGGAAAGAGAAAAACATGGGATAGGGTGATTGAAGTGGTTACCTGAATACCATATGCAAATTATAATTACATTGTTTAATGTGCTCTTCCAGTGTCCTTACTTCTTATACTATCAGTGCATCTTTGTGCTGGAGAGTTTGCGGCAGCATCTAACACAATTCTGGTCCTTTTTGTATTTGCACCATCAGAGGAAAGAGAAGAGGCAGTGAAAGAGAGCTAACATTTAGTTAATCACCTGCCATTGGCCAGATACTGTCAATACACTTTATCGTTTTTGTTTCCATTTTATAGATAAGGGCATTGAGGCACAGTGAGGTTAAGTGATTTCACCAAGACCGCACCTCTAGAGAGAGGTTGAGCCTGATGTAAAACCAGGTCTATCTTCCTTCCTCTGTTCTCATCCCACTCGACTCCCTCTGGCCTTAATACTCACCTGTCTGTCTACACTGCTTTTGGTGGAGTCACCAAAAATCTTAGTTGCCCCATTGGACTAGCATTTTTGAACATTTTCCTTCTTTTGTCGGTAGTATTTCATGTTGCTGACCATTCACTCCTTTCCTGAAACTCTTTCCTTCCTGAAGTTTGGTGGCTGTATTCTTCCAAAGTGTCGACCTCTTTGGCTTCGTTTTATCTGATATAATTATAACAAATGGTAATATTCATAGCAATATTTATTAATATGTTCTAAATACTGTACCTTGTCTCTCATTTAAATTTCAGAGCTACTCTATGAAGTAATTATTTTATTTTTTTAATATATTTTTTATGTTTATTTTTTTGTAAAGCACGGGCTTTCTCTAGTTGCGGCAAGCAGGGGCTACTCTTGGTTGTGGTGCATGGGCTTCTCATTGTGGTGGCTTCTCTTGTTGTGGTGCATGGGCTTCAGTAGTTGTGGCGTGTGGGCTCAGTAGTTGTGGCTCGCGGGCTCTAGAGTGCAGGCTCAGTAGTTGTGGCACACGGGCTTAGTTGCTCCACGGCATGTGGGATCTTCCCGGACCAGGGCTCGAACCCATGTCCCCTGCATCAGCGGGTGGATTCTTAACCACTGCACCACCAGGGAAGTCCATCTATGAAGTAATTATTATTAGCATCAGTTAGCAGAGGAGAAAGCTGAGGCTCTGAAAAGTTTCATAAATGGAATAAAGTGATGCAGCCGCTAAACCGTGGAGCCAGGATAACAGCTGAGGTCGTCAGGCTCTAATCACAAGTTGGCTGGGATCCCTGTGCCTGTTGACACACTGTACACTCCTCTCTTCTCACTCTACACACTTGAGTAATTTCACTCAAGGCCATGCCTTCCTCTACCTCCTAACCGTCAATGACTCTGTATCTCTCTTGAGCTCTAGACCCTGAGTCCAGCTGCCAAGATGGACCTTGTCACCTGGACACCCCCCAGGGCCTTCACACTCAACAGGTTCCAGACGGCTCCCTCTGTCTTCTCGCTGTCACAGCTGAGGCTGTCACCTTTCAGGCAATTATTTAAGCTGGAACCTGGGAGGCGTCCTTAACGTCCTCCCTCTCTTGACTTTTTCACATCCAAGGCAGGGTATTTAGAAGAATCCTTCTGAATCTCTCTCACGCTTCTCTACTCTCTGCTCTCGTGGCTTGGACTTGAATACGGACTCCCAGATTCTCCCATTGAGCCCGTTCAGGACTCTCCGTACCTGCATTCCCGCCTTTTAGCTTGAGGACCTCTCTCTAATCTGCGCGTTGTGACCTTTTCAATATCAAGTGTAGCATCATATTGAATTCTTCAGGGGTAACACGGTAGCTTCCTTCCTTCCTTCCTCCTTCCCTCCCTCTCTCCCTTCCTTCCTTCCTTCCTTCTTTTCTTTTACAGCAGTAGACTCCTATTTGCATTTAAAACTTATGAGAAACCCTGAAAAATACAACCGATAGAAGCAGGGAAGGAGGCACTGAAGCTCACCTGTGAGGCCCCCTCCCGCTTCCCTGTTTGGCCCCCTCCCGCTTCCCTTAGTGTCTTCCTCCACACACTCATGGGTGTGTACTGACTGAGTGCCAGCTCTGCATGAACCCTGTCCTCGGCACTGGGACTAAACCAGTGAGCAAAGATAGGACTGTGCCCCTGCCTTCATAGGGCTTACATACTAGCTATGGTAGACATATAAGGAGTTGGGTGAGAAAACAAAAAATAAGTGAATGTATACAACATCAGACGGTGATAAGAAAAATTATTCACAGTAAGAGACTAGGAAAAGCTGGAATGGGGATTGGTTTGTCACTTAAGATAAGGTGGCCAAGAACAGCTTCTCCAATAGCTTGATCTTTGGTCGCAGACCTGAAGGATGTGACACAGAGGGTCGTGGACGTGTTGCTCGAAAGCCCTCCAGGCCTAGGGGATGGAGCGCCAACACCCTGAGGTCTCAAAGCCAGGAGGCCAGTGTGGCTGAGTGGATGAGGGGGTGGGGTAGGGCGTGAGGTCAGAGAGGTGCAGGGACAGCGGGGCAGCCACACCGTGCGTGGAAAGTCCTTGTGCGGACTCGGATACCCCCGTCCTCTGAGTGAAGCAGGGAGCCAGTGTAGAGTTTTGAGAAGATCAACACAATGTGATTTAGGTTCTAAAAATAAAACGGCTGTGTTGGTTGTAGGCAATGGGGAAGCAAAGGTGGAAGCAGAGAGACCATTTAGAAGACAGACCTGAACACCTGCGAGAGATGCTGGTAGCCTGAGCAGGAGAGAAAAGGGTGAGAGGTGGCGTTTCGGTGCAGATCCGGGGCACTGTCGGAAAACTACACGTCTGGGAAAGAAACACATCCACACCTTTACAAAAACCCAGAGAGTCTCCCCTGACCAGGTCCTCATCCATGCCAGCCTCGTGGGCTCCCACCGCCCCTGCACTGCCTGCGCCACAGTGATGCGTGTCACCTCCAGAGCCCCCCGGCCTCTCCCCAGCCTCCTTGTACCTTTGCCTGCCCTGTTTCTTCTTCCTCCATCTTGACCACTTTCCAAACTCAACCTTTAAATCCCAGTTTAAATATCACTCCCTCTTTGAAACCTCCCCTTATTCCCCACATCTACTTGCATGTTTCTTCCTCCATGCAATTTAGCTTGTTCATAATCCCATTCAAGCAATCTCTTGGTGTCTTGTAATTAATGGCTGCTTTCTCCCCTAAGTCCTTAAGCTTCCTGAACGTCTAGATTGAATCTTTTCGTCTGGTCTTCTCAGGACCTATCATGATGCAGGCATGTCATGGGCAGTTTATAAGCACTTATTGAATAATAAAGAAATGTTTTCACTTCAAAACTCATTCCGGAGTGTGAGTCCAACTTTAGTAATAAGACCGTCAGGGCCAAATGTTTCTCTAGATTTTTTTTCCATGGCATGAGTGTAATTTTGGCATGTGATTCCAATGGAACAATTGCAGGTTTGCTTTTATGAGGAATTTGCACGTAAAGTATCCACCAGCAGGATCCCTGAATTGGACAAATGGGAGCTGGAGGAGATGTGGCATTGACATGGAAGATGGGCCACCCGCTGTTTGGGACTCCTTGGCCATTTGGAGAGCTTTTCTGAAGTTAAGTGAACTAATATAAATTGAATGTTTGTGATAAAACCTTTACTTTCTGCATCTTATGAAACGTATTTGGAATACTACACAAAAATGCCATCATCCCACGTGAAGAGGTGCACGATGAGATTCACGATCCATCCATGATTTGCACATCAGACACTTACCCTGAATTGAGAGGTTTCTTTAGAAATGGACATCTTTGCTTCCGGTCTAGGCCTTGGTTTGACACCATGGCTTGAGGTGTTATTTGTATCATCGCATGTTTCTTTCAAAAGTAAAAGCAAAGGGCTTCCCTGGTGGCGCAGTGGTTGAGAGTCCGCCTGCCGATGCAGGGGACACGGCTTCGTGCCCCGGTCGAGGAAAATCCCACATGCCGCGGAGCAGCTGGGCCCGTGAGCCATGGCCGCTGAGCCTGCGCGTCCGGAGCCTGTGCTCCGCAACGGGAGAGGCCAGAGCAGTGAGAGGCCCGCGTACCACAAAAAAAAAAAAAAGTAAAAGCAAAAATATTTGGATCAAAGACTTCTATTTCACAACGGGACTCGCAGAAATATACGTGGAGCCACGCTGCAGTCTGCCAGCTGTCAGTTGTTAGAAAAACTTTGCTGGAAATTAATTTTCAAGTGCATTTTTAATAGTTGTTGATTTAAAACCAGGGAATAATGAAATGAAACAGATTCGAAGTAGGCTCTGCAGATTCCTAAGGATGAGGAATAAAAAGTATTATGCACTATTTCTATCCAGGCAATGTGTTAGACAGTTCACATATTCTGTCTCTTTTAATTCCGCCAACAGCTTTTCAAGGTATCTTATTCTCTCTTTCCAAATAAGAAATTAGAGGCTTTGAGGTCACATAGCTAGTTAGGAAGGAGAGCCAGTTCCAGAACAAAGTGCTGTCAAAGTACTAAGTTCTTTCCACTACATCCTGCTGTCTTTCTGCCTTGCTTATTTCTTATAATGAACACTTTTATTCCTCAGATACATGCACTCTTTAAATAAGCTTTATTGCGGTGTTTATAAATCATCTTTAAATAAGGTGATCTTATGTCTTGGTTTGCCCTGGATGGATACCCCTGGATTATGCCTGTTGCCTTGGTGAAATTATTAATAACACTGCCTTTCACTCTCAGAACTGTCCCAGTCTGGAAGGTAAATTATGTGGTCACCCTCTCTTTGGACTTGTAGATCACACTGCTTATTCGGTTACTTCCTGGTGAATCCTTTGTCCAAGCCCTAAGGGTAGTTTTTTGTTTTTTTTTTTTTAATCTTAATGGCTTAGTCCCTAAGACCATCTAGATCTTCATAAATGCAAGAGAAAGATCCGTACAGAATCATTACACCACAAAGCCAACAAGGCAATGAGAGCTGATTTTAGTTCACTGAACAGATTGAGTGAAATTTTTTCCAGTTGTTCATCTGGAGAACCAGATTTAAATCGTGTTGTGTTAGAAACACTGATATGTTAAAAATGTATATGTATAAAAATGTATATGTAAGAATCTATATACATATATAGAGATATAGATTTATATATATATATAAATTGTGTGTATACACACACGCACACATACACACACACGCGCATCATGAGGGAGAACAGGTCTCTGAAGATTTGGCAGTTGGTAGGCAGAGACCCTGTGACTTTCAAATAAGAAAGAAGTTGATCCTCTAAGCCCTGTATGAAAATAACTTATTCTGTATTTCTTACAATCTAGAATCGTCCCTTGGATGGTAAAGCATGCCCCTGCTCTGGTTTATCCAGGAGTAAAGCTAGAAAACCCAACCGTTCTTTTGCCTTAGTAAGCCTCGTCACAAGGATGAAGATCTGGTGATAAACCTTTAAAATGTGGGCTAAGCGGTTTCCCCGAGCCATTGCACTCTTCGCAGCCACTGGCTTACCTTTGTAGGGGAGCCATTCTTCATCTGTGCCAGTTATCCTTGTGGGACTCCACTTCCTGTTTTGCTCTGGCTAATTGAATTCCCCAGCGAGATGAAAGCATTTTGAGCTGGCTTGAGAACGGAAGAGCCCAAATGCATAACTGTAAATACTGATGACAACAGAATCTCATCCCTCCTCTTGTTATTTATTTTGAGATTTTTGCTGGAGCAATAGTTTTACGTTTGACATTTATATAGGTCATGGTGAGTTAATAGCCATCTGCCATCTGGGGACGCTTGTGTAATGAACATTATAGAACACTATGGAAGAATGCGCTGGCATTTCTGATTTGCACACAAGCTGAGATGGGGCTGATCTTTACGATATACTCTTCCTGTTCACACTAGTCATGTGATCCACGAAGGTGCTCACTCACGCTCACGCAGGCATGCATGGTGCCCCGGGAGCCTGGGCTGGGCTGAGCCCCAGCTAATTTCTCAGTCATTCTCAGGTACACCTTTTGGCAGGTAGATGAGCTCTGACTTTCAAGCTATGGACTTCAAGAAATCTCACATGGTTCTAATGGTACCTGGGCTAGACAATGGGCTTCCACTGAATCCTGCTAAGTTTGTGTTAGATTTTCAAAAGAATCATGATGTAGGAGAGTGGTCTCCAACCTTTTTGGCACCAGGGACCAGCTTTGTGGAAGACAATTTTTCCATGAACGTGTTGGGGGGGCGTTGGTTCAGGCGGTAATGTGAGCGATGGGGAGCGGCGGGGAGCGGCAGATGAAGCTTCTCTCACTTGCCCACTGCTCACTTCCTGCTGTGCGGCCTGGTTCCTAACAGGCCATGGACTGGTACCGGTCTACAGCCCAGGGGGTTGGGGACCCCTAGTATACGAGACAACCTCAAGCGTGTTGCCTGCAGACAGTCTGGAGCCATTAAAAGAACACATAGTGTCCAATTAGAAGACCCGCACTCATTCAAATCAGACCCTCACCTGAGTCCTTTAAGCCTCCATCGCTTCATCTATAAAATGGAAATACAACATCAACCTTATTTATCTTGGAAATTATATGAAACACCTAACACACCACTTGGCAAATAGAATTTCCACTTTCAGTTGTTCATTTTATTTTTTTTTATTCTTCTTTATCTCCCCTACCTTCCTAGCAAGGATAGGGAGCCCTAGGGAGGTAGACATAGGTAAGGAAGGATGGAAGGAGAAAAGCTTCCTTTTAAGCCATGCTGCTTCTTCAGTTCTACCATTAACACCCTGGTCAGTGAGGGCCCGAGAGATTCTGATTGACGTTACAACGGCTGGTTTGTGGGTATTGGTAAGCTCAGTTTAGCTCTTCCCAGAGGTGTGGGTTCAGCAACCGATGGAGCAGAAAAGTGCTTCACTTTATTGCAGATATTGCATTTTTTATAAATTAGAGGTTTGTGTCAACCCTGCCTTGAGCAAGTCTATAGGCATCATTTCTTCCAACAGCATTTGTTCACTTCGTGTCTCTGTGTCACATTTTGGTAATTCTCAGAATATTTCCAACTTTTTCATTATTATTATATTTGCCATGATGGTCTGTGATCAGTGATCTTTGATGTTACTACTACTCACTGAAGGCTCAGGTGATGGTTAGCGTTTTTTAGCAATAAAGTATTTTTCAATTAAAGTATGTACTTTTTTAAGACATAATGATGTTGCACACTTAATAGGCTACAGTATAGCGTGAACATAACTTTTATGTGCACTAGGAGACCAAAAAATTCTTGTGACTGAATTTATTGTATTATTTACTGATTGCAGGGGTCTGGAACCGCACTTGCAATACCTCCGAGATATGTTCCAGCCTTTCTTTGTGGGCGTTGCCTGAGAGACCATGCAAATATTGGATTATTTTGTCCCCTGTGTGAATTATTATTTAATATTATTTTATCAAGTATTTACTGCCCACTTTGTGCCAGGAACCGTGCCAAGCTTCAGACGTTGATCTGTCCTCTTCCTTCGTTCTTTCTTTCATCCAGTAAAGATAAGATGACATAGAAAAATTTACACTCCCTTTTGGGAGTCTAGGTCTCTCTGGGCCCCACACTCCTTATTTGTACACTGTAGACAATGAAATAGATGTTTTCTGGTCCTAACATTAATGATTCTAAGTTTCTCTACCCAGTTCCTCTCATTCTTATTATTTCTTTCTTCTCTGGACTTGCCTCCCTCTTTTCTGGGCTTTTCTACAGACTGTACCTGAATGGCCATATTGCCAGTGTTTCCATGATTAGGTAAAGGAGGCCAGCGACAAATGGTCTTTCATAAATAGGAAAGGTACCTTGCGTCCATTCCAAGAGGTATAAGTTGATAGAATCCCATTCTTGCCTCCTGAACCATTGTCTCTTTGGCTCTGGAAATGCCCCAAGACCTTTGCACATAGGGCTCCACAGCAGTCTCCCAACCACACACCAGCGATGCAAGTTTTTTTTGTTTTTTTTTGTTTTTTTTTTGCTGTACGCGGGCCTCTCACTGTTGCGGCCTCTCCCGTTGTGGAGCACAGGCTCCGGACTCGCGGGCTCAGCGGCCATGGCTCACGGGCCCAGCCGCTCCGCGGCATGTGGGATCTTCCCAGACCAGGACACGAACCCGTGTCCCCTGCATCGGCAGGCGGACTCTCAACCACTGCATCACCAGGGAAGCCCCAGGAATGCGAGTTTTAAACGTCGGCACTTTACGTTTCCATTCATCAATGTTTGCATATCGTTTAAAGAAACTGTAATTCACAGGTCACATCGGGCATTACACCTCTCTCCCTCCGCAGCAGAGTGGGGAGCTGGGCTTCGGGGAGTTCCTGCATAAGCCCAAGCCTTGTAAAGAAAATAATAAAATGAAACCAAAGCCCAAATCAGCAAAAAGCAACAGGGACATTTCATTTCATTTCCTTTATTTGGAGTTTAACGGTAAGTCACTCTTGCTGATTAAGAAACTTCAGAGTGGGAACAAGGGCCTTTAAAGAGAAACACGTTGTGTTTTGGCAGGAAACCTTAATGACTTAGAATATAAACCTTTGTCAAAGGAGCATAAGGCCCTGAAGTTAGAAAGGACCAGGCTGAGTGCAGGAACTCACGTTGACATGAGTTTGCTCTCTGCTCAGACCAGGAAGCGGGGCGCCTGGAATCTCCTTCTCATATAAATGAGCCGGCTCTATAGTGTTTAATGGGGAGCCTATTATTTTTCCTCGACTGAAGCCAACCCTGAACTTGATGAGAGCCCTGTGCAGACGTGCAGGGGGGAAGATGGCAGTCATGTCCAACGATCAGGTGAATTTCTCCTCTGGGTTTGGGAAATGTTACCAGATGCAGGACCTCTGGCCAGCTTGTGGGTACCATGGGGGTAAGCTATAGAGCTGGGAGTACATTATTCTCATTCATGTATCTTTCATTGTTTCAACGTTTATTGAAAACCTTCCACGTTTCAGACCTGACCCCAGGCCTTGGGACACTGTGGTCCAACAGGTGCTCATGGAACAGACAGTCTCTTGAAGCAAAATGTTCCACAGCCAGAGAAGCACAACACAGTGTGGTAGGCACTGTTTTTGAAGTTCTACGGGAAGGCAGTTGAGGGAAGAATTCCTTCTGCCACAGCTGGGGTAGCGGGGGAGGCAATGGAAGTCTCTACAAAGGAGGGGAAGTTTGTGCTGAATCTACAAGCACGCATAGAAGTTTATCGGGTGAAGATGAGGAAGCACCTTTCAAGCAGGAGGAAAAGGCAGACCCTTATGGAAAACAAAGGCCTGTAATTGAACCGGGCTGGAGTTCAGGATGCTACGCAGCGAGGGGTCCAAGATAATACAGTTCCGCCTATAGCTGTGACTTGATTTTCAGCTCATGGTATACAAGCACTTGGACTCCTCATGATTTCTTTGGAGGTTATGCATACACATATATGAGCTCAAGACATACATGTGTATCTGAGAGCCCTCGTGATGCCCCCTGCTTTAGCAAGTATTTCCCATGCCTCTCAGATACTAGGACTCTATCTGCTCATCTTGTCTACTTTCGAAGTTTAAGAAAATTCACGAAAAAAGTCACAAACAAGGATAGAAAATATAGGGCCTTTTGTTTGTTTTTGTGGTGGTGAAATCCAACTTTTACCCTAACCTGGAATCATCCTATGGTCTCTGCCTTATGGTCAGGAAAAAAGTCTGTTGTTGTTTTTTTTTTTAAAGCAGCTGAGTGTACCATTCATTGCAGTTAATATGAGTTATCATTATGAAACAACTCAGAGCAGGGTGGGTCCAATGCTACCTAGGTCATAAAGCCAGAGCCAGGATTTTGCAAGAAATATGATCAAAGTTAGGTCAAAATGGCAGGAGGTACATAGTTAAAAAATAGAATTAGAAGTATGTGTGCCGGACTGGATATTTTGGAAGTGTGTTTAAATTCAGATGATTTAGACCCAAACCCAACTGTAGGCTGTAGTGGAGCACGATGGGCTCCTGGACCATTCATGGCAGACCTCATCCTTCCCCTGAGCCCTGGTGGAGCCAGCAGACCCTGAGGCCAGAACACATGCCTCCTTTCCACGGGACCACCGCAAGTCCAGAGAAGGGAACTACATCTGACGTTCAAAGGATGCAAGAGGTTTTAAAACTTGTGATTCGCGTGGAGAGATTGGCCAAGGTGACTTGAACTCTTTCATCCAACAAATGTATGGAGCACCTATGTGTGGCAGTTACTGTAATAGGGAAGAACAAGCCTGTCTCCAGGTTAGATCTCTTCCTTTTTCTTTAACCTTTGCACCCTGTTGTTGCCTGTGCTTAGTCATGCTGACTCTGCACCTTTTGTAAAAGAATGTTGCCTACAGTCTGAAATATACAGGATAGCCTATTCTCAAAGCTCTGACCTTTAAGAGTCCATTCACACAGAGAGAAAAAGTTGCAGAACAGGGAATAACATTTGTCTTTTTGGATGTTTACAGGAACATCGTGACCTTGAACTACATGGACAGCTGCCAGAGCGAAGGATTCCAGCACCAAGAAGTCTGTAACTACCAGCCGCACCCCTCCCTCACCTTGCCTTTAAAAATGCTTTGCTGAAACCCTTTGGGAAGTTCGGGGTTTTGGGGGCAGGAGCCACCTGTCTTCTTGCATGGCCCTGCAATAAACCTTTCTCTGCTCCAGACTCCGATGTTTTGGTGTGTTTGGCTTTACTGTGAGTTGGGCATGTGAACCTGTGTTCTGTAACATTACTATCCCCGGTGCAGTGGCTACCAGTACACAGGACGGGAGAAGTGTTCAGGGCGCCTCCTGTAGTTGTGAGGGTTTGGCCTTGGGCAGCAACAGTCCACTGAGGGATGAAGTGGGTGGTTACCTGCAAGGTGAGCTCCTCTGGCCGAGTCTGTGCCTGAGGAGCTGTGACCACCTGAGTGGGGGTGGGGCAGAGCCATTTTCTAACTCGCACAAGGGTTTATCATGCATCCTTAGAGGTCACGAAGGTGGTCTTTGCTCTCATGGAGGGGTCTGGCTCTCAAGTGGGGTGAGAGAGGCATTCAGTAGGTGGACATTTTGTAAATGAGAGAATGTCATAAGTGCCGTAGGTGATACCTCTGATGCCCCACCCTATCCTTTTGGCCCACCTCTGATTACAGCCTGTCCCCATGGTGGACAGACTTTCCTAGAGCTGCCAGGGTTCCCCTTCCAGCCTACATCCTGTGTCTCCCTCTGTCTGCCACAGGGTTTTCTCAGATGCCCCCTAGGAGCTCCTTGACCAGAAGCGGGCCAGCAGTGAGGGGTGGTCCATGCTTCCAGGGGTAGGCCTCAACTCACAGGGGACACCAGGGATGGATGCGTGAGTGCCCTAGTCTCCCAAACTCCTAGGGGCATGGCCCCGGGCTGTGTTCTAAACTTTCCTCATCTTCTCAGGAGTCTGAGTGGAATCAAGCTCCCTCTTGCCTACTTCAGGGACCATGATAATACATGTTTATGTTGGCTTTTCCTCTTTTTCCCCTTCCTCACTTCTGCTTCCTGGGATCACCTGCCAACTAAACGACCTACCTTGTCTCAGGTTCTGCTTTTAAGGAAACCCAGACTTAAGACACTCTTGATGAAGGAAATAAAAAATATGGTGACTAGGAGTTGGGAGGGAACTATTCTAACTAGAGAGGCTTCCCTGAGGAGATGGTAAGTGAATTGGGATGATCACTAACTTCTTCAAGGCAGACTGTGTAAACTGTCGTCAGGGCCCCATGTGCTTTTTTCATCTGGAAAGATAACTGTGATGGTAACTTCCAGATTTGGGTTAATGACCACCTGCCACCCCCCAATGAATACGAGCGTCATCCCATGGACAGCAGCCTCGCCAGGCACCATGGCACCTGCCAAAGATGACCTGTGCTTCCCTGACTGGAGAAAGAGCAAAGCCAGTCCCTCCGACCTCCCCCTGCAGAGTGACTCCCGAGGGACAGCCCAGGAAGGCTTCTGACACAGCTTTGATGTCACACCCGGGAGTCTGCTTCCAAAAGGAACTCAGGACCTTGCACCAAGAAAGGCAGAGGAGGTGGGATCTGAACTGGTCATAAAGGCAACATGGGTGAAGTAATTCACTAAGAAGGAAAGGAAAAGTGAGGACACACCCCACCCTCCCCCTGGGAAGTGGAAAAACTCGGGTGTTGGCATTGAGGCAGGAAATACCATGTGTGTGGCCTTAGATGAACCAGCCTTCAGCTCCGGCTCTTTCCCCCCAGTTAGGACGTCTCAGGGAACGCCTGGAGGAAGACAGCTTCGTAAGGGAAATGCCCTTCATCTCTGCAGCTCTTAATCCTTCTCAGCCAACGACATCACTGTTCCCAACGGTTGTCTTTACAGAGGACTGCGGGGCTGACCTCTGGTCCCAGCACACTTTAGTAAAGCCGTAGACCGGGACATAAAATCAGCCAGGGCCAGTAGACACACCACACTTCCCTCACCTGGAACAGACAGGCCTTTGGAAACAGTTCAATAACTGGGATTTAAAAGTAATTTTCCATTCCACTCTTCTTCTCAGTTTTTGTTCCAAGGTGCTCACCCTGGCATGTTTCTGGTGACCTTGCTTCGTGCCTCAGCTCTGGGATTTTGTAGTCTGTGATGAATGACCGCCACTCAGATCAATCAAAATAGGTGTGTTTGAAGGTCAAGCCGGTGCAAATGTAGCTCATTTTACACAATCAGTTGTTTCCCACAAGTGTAAATGGCTTCTCTGGGCTTATTTTTTAGAGGAGGCAGGTGTTATCTGCTAACCTAGCCAACTGATTGTCCATCATCCAGTGATACGGCCCCGAAGCCTTGCAAATGTTAATTGCCCTGCCCCGCTCCAGCCCCTGAGTGACATATGCAATCGTGCAAACATATTGTAGGAGCTCGCCATTGAAAGAATCATTTGTAACATGCAAACCCTCCAATAATCATTAAACGCCCCCACACACACCTCTCTGTTCTGTGACCTTGGTGTAGCCCTGTTGCCCGTGGCTGCCCTTGTCCACTGTCAACTTCATTTCCCACCATCCGACGTTCCCTCCTCGCCACATCAGAGGCAGGTTCTTTGCGGTAGTTTCTTCTTGCTGGAGCATTGCCTGGTGTTTGGATTTTTAAACACTGAATTTTCATAAAGTGGGACTCATTTATAACAGGATATTTGTTTTGGCCTGACGGTTCTCTAGTAAATTCTAGACCATCAGAGAGAGGTCAGTGTTCTATGTTGGGGGGATTTCAGCAAGGAGGTTTGCTTAATTTGGCCTTCCCACTACTTTTTTTTATTTTAAAATTGGGTTTTAATATAAAAGTAACAGAGAGGCATGACAAAAAATTTGACCTCCCAGTCTGGGGGAGAATGCATACATGTATATGTATGGCTGAGTTGCTATGCTGTGCACCTGAAACTATCACAACATTGTTAATCTGCTACACTCCAATATAAAATAAAAAGTTAAAAAAAAAAATTGACCTCCCACCTACCCCCCAGAGGTAACTACTGTTAAATTTCTTAGGTATGCTTCCAGAACATCAATAAAGTAAATTTAAATAAACGCACACATATTCAATAGAAATTGGATTTTATTATGCATACCCTTCCGCAACCTGCTTTTTTCCCATTTAAACAGGATATCTTTTCACCTTAGTGGAGGGAAACTACTTCAGAACCTTCTGCTTGCCTTCCTTTCCCATTGTATCTCTTGTGAAAATTTCAGGTGGTGAAACGTATGTGGATGGAATCAGGAGAAACCCAGCTAGGACTCAGGACCAGGAAGGAACAGGGTTCAATGTGTAGGTTAAGAGGCAGAAGTTGGGAAGTGTGGTTAGTACACGGATGGGCTTTGGAGGGTGTGAGTAAAGATGAGACTGGTACCATTATACTCAAGATTGGTGGATCTGAACTCAGATGAAGGGCATGATGACCGCAGGGGTCTATTTTAATTTCTTTTCTTCCTACTAAATAGTGGGAAAGGTATCAGACCTGCATATGCAGTAGCTTTTGCCTGGTACAAAGTTAGGCGCGGGGACAAGATATATCACAATAATTGCTACCATTTCTTGGCCACCTGGTTTTCAGAAAATGCTCATACAAGACCTAACACATATTCTGCATTGTGTATGCGTGAACCCGGATGCCTACAGGTAGCTGTCATTAGCTGCATTTTGCAGTTAACAGGAGTGAGGCTCAGAGAGCTTAACTGATTCGCCCACAGCCTTCAAACCTCGCGTGAACTGCTACCTGGTCAGCCCGCAGCCTGCCCACCGCTGGAATCCACACTCTTTCTGCCGCGTCCCTTCAGCTCCCATGATGGCGACATCCTTTTAAAATCAAACAAGTCTTTGTGAAGGAGAAAGCCACATTCATAAAATAGGAGAAACACCATTACTAAGAACGAAACAGCTGAGCTTATAACATTTTGAATAGGCTTTCAAGTTCATGCTGCCTGCTGCCTTTTAAGACAGTTTTTTTTTGTTGTTGTTTTTGGGGTTTTTTTTCGCAGTACGTGGGCCTCTCACTGTTGTGGCCTCTCCCGCTGCGGAGCACAGGCTCCGGACGCGCAGGCTCAGCGGCCATGGCTCACGGGCCCAGCCGCTCCGCGGCATGTGGGATCTTCCCGGACCGGGGCACGAACCCGTGTCCCCTGCATCGGCAGGCGGACTCTCAACCACTGCGCCACCAGGGAAGCCCTTGCCTGCTGCCTTTGAACCAGCCGATACTCAACCTAGTACCAGATGCCAGAGGCCCTATCAGCTGAGTCCACCGTCAGACCCTATCGGGCCCACAGAAATGAAGTCTAGAAGCCATGCAATAATAATACCCGCTTAATACACAGAGTTTTGCCATCTTTTTGAATTTTTCTTTTTAAATGGAAGATATTTGTGACCTGGTTTAAGATTAAAATGGAGATTAGTAAACATGACTTTTACCTTCCCAGTCTTGGTGACGTGACAGTCCCCCTGCCTGATTTTGATTTGTCTAATTCCAGTGTGTCCTTAACATTTAACTACTTGAGTTGTTTGTCAAAGGAATGTGGTTATATTTTAATTTCTAAGGGAAATATACATTGATTTAATGTTACAACTCAAGGAACACTCCTAGAGATTTTTCTCAACAAAGAAATGTGTGCATATGTACAAAATCGATGTGGACAGGGTGATTAGATGCAAGCGTGTCCACCTTTGGGCTGAGACCAAGCATCTACATTTTAGCCAAGGGGCAGCTCTGGTTCCTGGAGCCCCGCTGGAACGTCGGGAGCTCTGATGTTCTCTGTGGGTGCACAAACTTCTGAGATCAGATTAGTCCCATCGAAGCAAAGAGGGTGATTGGCTGGGGCAGCTGGGCCAGTTGACACTTCTCAGCCCCTCCAGCAGCTCCTGGAAAATAACACCCAAGCCCAGCGGTGAATCACCTAATCAAGCCATTCAGGGAAAGAGAAGCCCTCTGCCCTGTTTGATTTCTTCCCATAATGACATAAAGTGCCGTTTAATGAAGTCAAAGGGGTCCCGGGCCTCTCGGTGTGCTCAGACATTGGAAGGCAGGGCTATGGAGTCCGCGGCTGGTGTCCATTACCAGCCCACCTCCAGCCGGCCCAGCCGACAGGCAGCCCGGGCGCTCGAGCCGCATTGGAGCTGGGGCTTTGGGGGCAGGTTTCCGGTTGCTGCGGCCCCGCCTGCATTTTGTCTACATAAATTAGACCTTGTGCAGCATATTGGCCTGTCAGGGGACTAGGAAGAAACTGTATATTGTTTCTGGCATCCTGGAGCCCTTCTGCCCCTGACATCTGCTGCGTCTGTGACAGGGAATACATTCTTGACTCATTATCCGGGCAAGTGGAATCCCACCCTGACAGGACCATTAATCAGAATCAAGCAGTCCAGCAAACAGAAAGGAGAGCGAGCATGTGAGTGAGAGAGCGACTCCGGGAAAGAAAGGAGACACTTTCTAACTTTGGCTTTGGTGTCATTCCGGGGTCTGGACAACTAGCAATCTATCTTTCTGAGTGACAGGACTGATGGATGGCATTATTTATGCTTTTGTGTATTAAAAGACAGCTCTGGCACTGGCTTGTCGTTTTCACAGAGGTTTACAAAAAGTTGAAATTTAATTTGGAGGCAAAGGAGGGCAGGGATCAGAGGAGGCTGGCGATGTGACAGTCTGCAAGACAAGAGCGGGTGCCGAGTCCCAGGATCCGCCGGACAGAGGTGGGCGGCGGATGCTGCCACGTGGGTGGGTGTGCGTAGGTGTGGCTCTCGTGTGTCTGGATGGACTGGATCTCTGGGGGCTTTGAAACTGCACTCGGCATGCGTTAATCATTTTATTGAGGTGAATGGGGTTTTGCTGAGAAAATAGGCAAATGGTAAATACACTGGAGGCTTGGAAATATGTTTTCACACATGCAGGTGGATAAACGTTCAATGGTTATTTCCAAAACTAGAGCATTGCCTGAAACTGGACCTTCACAAATGTAACTGGTGATGCTGTCATCCAGTACCCACTGAGTTCTGGATAGCAAGTATTGGTAATTTACCTAATTCCATTCATTAAACCACCATGCTGGACCTGTGAATGTGTCTGAGTATGTGAAAGTCATAGAGATGGGTAGGGGATAAACAATTCTGTGGCATGAATTTCTCACAGTCTGTGTCATTCCTATGACCTAGAGTAGGACACGTGGGAGAGAGGAATAAAGGATATAACAAAGAGATTACAGGAATACATACTAATTAATTAATTAATTATTTTCCCAGCGTTATTGAGATATAATTGACGTATAACATTGTGTCAGTTTAAGGTGTACAATGTGTTGATTTGGTACGTTTATATTTTGCAAAATGATGACCGCCATAGCTTTAGTGAACATCTCCATCATGTCACATAATTACCATTGCTTTTTTGTGGTGAGAACATTTAAGACCTACCGTCTCAGCAACCTTCAAGTATATACTATAGTACTGTCGATCACAGCAAGGCCTATTCATAACCTTCAGTTATAACTCTTTGCTCTTAAATCCCTTACACTTGGCTACTTCCACAGACCACCAGCCAAAATGCATCCTTTGCTTTAAATGAAAACACAAAAAACTTCCAGTTCTTGACTTGTTCTCTCTTTTCTTTTTTTTATCCTGGCCATGCTGGCACCCCAAACGTTCTCCCTGAGGGGTCCCCTTGGGCAGCTGCAGCACTGATGGCATTCACTGGCAAGGCAAGAAAGCCCAGCTCCTGTCATGAGCCACAGAGGGGACAAAGCCTGCAGCTCAAGTGGGCCCAGCATCAGCCTCCAGCCCAACCATCAGCTGTTCTTCCTGCCCCTGAGTCTCCCTTTTTTTCCTGGAGGGAGATCTATGGCTTTCCTGCTCACCAGCTCTGCTTTTGCTAGAATCCTTCTAGGTGTTGTCAGCTCTAGGCCATGGCCCTGGAGGATCTTGGGGAGGTTAGAGATCACTGATATACCTTATGTTGAGAATATACAGATGACGTGGAATCAGAGAGCAAAGATGCTGCAAGGTAGACTATTTCAAGTTGGAGTTAAATTTAGTCTTAAAGGGAGGGCTTAGTTCAGGATGAAGGTCTAACACAAATGACTGTATGGTAACAGCAGCCTTCAGCATTTAGGATGGGATCTCGTGCTCCTCATTCCAATGAAAAGCTGGTTAGAGACAAAGTAACAGGCATGAGACCAAAAGTTGGCTAGTCAAGAAGTTGATGTCAACTGCCGAGCTAAGTGGGACAACTATGACAGTCAAAGAATTCTCTGGGGAAGAAGAGTTATGCTTTGTGACAAGGATTTAGAATTCCCAAGCCACCCCACTTGCTGGTTCTGTTGTCAGACAGTCTTGGGTTCTAATATCAGCTCCTTCACTTTTTAGTTTTTTAATTCTCAATGTCCTTAGGGATAAAATGAGGATGATTATAATTACTTCTTTGAGACATAAAGATTAAAGGTGACAGCGTACATATATTGCAACATAAAGATGCTGACACGTAGCAGATGCTTAAGGAACATCTCAAACTAAAGGATCTCAAAAGAACAGAGTTCCCTCCTAAAGTTTTCACTGATATCTTTAGTTCCTTATGCCCATCTGGGAAACCTTTCCTTTGAGAGACTACATTGATCTTTCATTTATCATTGTAAAGTGTCATACAGGCTTATGAACTATGTCTCAATTTGAAACTAGAAAATTAAGGATTGAAAGGGCTGAGAAAATGGAATGACCTGTGGGTAAGTAAAAAAAACCAGGTCCAAAAAAACAAAACAGAACAAAAAAACAACCAGGTACAAAGTGGAGCTTTCTAAACATGGCATTTTATCTGTTAGGAAACACCTCATCGCGTTATACTTCAGATCACGGAGAGCAGCAGACTGACACGGGAGCGCACAGATGGACAGACTGTGGGGTGTGTCTCTCGGTGGCCCCGTGGGGCTCTGAAGTTTCACCTCTCCAGGACAGAGGCTGCCCTCAGGGGTTCCCTGCAGAAATCTGGAGCTTGCTATTCTAGGCACACCAGCATGCTTCCCCCTCTCTGCCATGAACAGGTGCTCCATAAACAAAGGGAAGAGAGGTGGACTCATCTCCAGCGACGTACCTGTAAGACAAATCAGTTAACGTGGATGGGCTTCAGTTTCCTCATTGGCAGCGTGGTGAGGACCACATTTTCTTTAGAGGGTCATTAAGTTACAGATACTGTCTGGAAAGTGCCCAGCCTAGCACAGTGCTTGGAGCACAGGGTTGGGTGTTCAATAAGTGGGTCTATTATTATCGTCATAGCCTGGCTCTCAGAAAACAGATTTGCACAAATGGACTGGGCATTGACCCAGGGAAAGAATCTATAGGCAGTAACAGTCCCCAACCACCAGTGTCTTTTAAGAAAAGCCTGCTATAAATAGATGTGCTTTTATATACGTGTCCTCCAACTGATATATTTAAGTTTGAGTGTTCTGAAACTTTTAGTCACTCTTGACAAAGATAATTAGAAAGGGAGGAACCTTTAGGTTGGGCAGAAAGAAAGGGCTCAAGGTAGAAGAGATAATAGAAAGAATAGGCACAGAGATTCCTACAATGCCTCTTTAAGAGAGGAAAAGGCAATGGAGACAAACTAAACCTGGCCTTTGGGACACATTCTTGTCCTCACAGCAAGGCAGGAGCTGAGACTTTAGTGAGAAGATGGGCAGAGCTGGTCAGGGTTAGGGTCAGGTCAGGGTTCTACTGTATTACATTATCAAGGGTGGAGCAGGGCTTCAGTATAAGGGGGTGATGGATGGATTAAGCTCCCCCTTTACCAGTGCAGGAGTCCAAGTTCTTCTTCATCTCTGGTCCATGGTGGGATCCCAGAGGAGGGAGTCAACAGCTGAGTCATTGTAGATAAGACTGTAAACATTTGGATGGAGAAGCAGCCATAGAGGGAAGAATCCTCTTGGTATCCATATTATCTACCACTTCAGAAAAGACATTTATATACATCTCACTGAAACTGAAAGCCTGAAAAACTTCTGGCCTGGGGACAGTGGTAGAGTGAACGGGAGTCAACTGTAGAGTAGCCAATAGTATATAATTAAACATCTGCACATAGTTTTTGACAGTCTCATTAGTGTATTGCCTTCATTATTTTAGCAAACCCAAAAATATTCTCAAAGGCTTCTATATATCCCCTGGCCACTTCAATTTTTCCCATAATATTTTAAGTCTCTCATTTACAAATTCTTCTACTATGGGGATTTGACGGCATGCGGAGGAAATATTACAGACACCTGCCCCATTTTTTCCGGGTGAGGTAGGTAGAAAACTTCCTGCTGATCAGGTCACCCAACTATTAGTGGAATGGACAGAGGTGTCACCAGCCACTCTGGATCTGCCCTGGACTAGTCCTATGACCTTAAACAAATCAGCACATCATTTAAGCAAGCTCTCAGCCCACCCCACCTAGTCCCCAAGCATTGGTCATATATTTTAATATCTTGATATACTGCTTTCATGGTTTGTTAAAAAGTGCATACAGATTTCTTAGCACAGTGCCTCGCCCTTCCAATAAATGGTTTCTTTTTTTAAATTAATTTTTATTGGAGTTTAGTTGCCTTACAATGTCGTATTAGTTTCTGCTGTACAGCAAAGTGTGTCAGTTAAACATATACACATATCCACTCTTTTTTAGATTCCCTTCCCATCTAGGTCACCACAGAGCACTGAGTAGAGTTCCCTGTGTTATACAGTAGGTCCTTATTAGTTATCTATTTTATATATAGTAGTGTGTATATGTCAATCCCAATCTCCCAGTTCATCCCTCCCTTCCCCCCTTGGTAACCATAAGTTTGTTTTCTACGTCTGTGACTCTATTTCTGCTTTGCAAATAAGCTCATCTGTACCATTTTTTCTAGATTCTACATATAAGCAGAGCTACCATATGACCCAGCAACCCCACTCCTGGGCATATATTGGGAGAAAACCAAAATTCGAAAGGATGCATGTATCCTGATGTTCACGGCAGCACTATTTACAATATAGCTAGGGCATGGAAGCAATAAAAGGTTTATATTCTTATTGGTGTATCACATTCCTATGATCAAGCAGTGATCAAGTATAAAGGGAAAGTCTAGGGCTGATGTATGTTATTGGTGGAAAGGGAGAGGAAATCCACGTGGAATTGGACCATAAGGCAAACCACCGCAGGAAGACCTTCTACCATCATTTATTTCCACACAATAGTTAGCCAATCTCTCTACTTGGTGCAGAGACGCAGAGGTGGAAAGACACAGTGTTTGCACCCACGGTGGAGGGAATAAATGCGCAAACACGTGACCCTATGGAGCCTGGCACAGAAGAAGAGAGGACTGCAAAGAAGCACTCCCTAAGCGGCCTCTGGGGCCAGCTAGTTGCCTCCACGTGGCCGTCTCTTTGCTCTCTGGACAGCTGAAAGTGCTGTGGTCATTTTCTCTGCAGAAAAGGGAACTCTTTCTTGCTTTCAGCTTGGAAATTCTAAGCCCTCGGTACCTCTGAGGACCAATTTCTATTAGGCAGGCGGTTCTTCTGAGACCCTGAAGTTCAGTTGGTGAACTCAGCTGTTTGTGAAATGCAAGGGAGCTATCATTAACATCAGTAAGAAATGCCTGACAAACATCTGTCTTGTGGGGGGCTGGGCTTTGTTAATTCTACTTGGAACACCACCAATATTAGTTCTGCTTGGATTAACACCAGCACTAATGATGACATAAGACTCTTACTTCATTAGCCTGATGAAGGGAAAATCTTGCAGGTTCAGCCCCAGCCAAAGAACGGAGCTCACGTCCAAGACCCAGGGGCTGAGCCTAATGAGAAAATCAGGCTAACTGGACAGAGGAAACGATCCCAGCATGGAGGGAGGGCTGCAGTGGTGTGTTAGAAGGGGTAGCCTGAGCCCAGGGAGACGTGTTGGGAACATCTAAGTATTTTACAGGTTATGAGGATTAGAGGCATACTGACCTGTCTCTCTTTTTTTCTTTTTTTTTTTTGCGGTACGCGGGCCTCTGACTGCTGTGGCCTCTCCCGTTGCGGAGCACAGGCCCGGACGCGCAGGCTCAGCGGCCATGGCTCACCGGCCCAGCCACTCCACGACATGTGGGATCTTCCCGGACCGGGGCACGAACCCGTGTCCCCTGCATCGGCAGGCGGACTCTCAACCACTGCGCCACCAGGGAAGCCCGACCTGTCTCATTTTTAAAGGATGGTTAAAACAACCAGAGCGCCTCTTTGGTTTTTATATCTCTAATGTTCAAATGCCTATTGGTAAAGGCAGCAATGGTCTGTTCTCAGGAAATAAAACCATCAGCAGTTTGATTTGGAGTCCTTTGCTTCTTCCCTACCTCCACCCTTGGGCTCAAACACATATATACCTATAGACACACAGCTTCTCTGTTATCCACTCAGACTGCAAATATTTCACGCGTGTGCCGTAAGCCTTGCCTGGTACCAGGGCTACAGCAGTAGATGAGGTAGACATGCCTCCCCCGCCCACCCCGCGCCTCATGAAACTCAGATTGGAGTTGGACACACAAGGACAAGGAAGCAGAAAACTGAAACCGAGGGCACCGTTGCACTAGCACTTCACTCGGACACAGGCAAAGAGAGTGGATGAGGGAACCCCTGAAGCCGGAGTGAACAGGAGGTGTTCAGGAGAAGGGTGACACTCTGGCAGAGAGGATAGTTCTTCAAGACCCTTCAGAAGAGGGAAGCTGGCGGGTAGAGGGGCTGAGAGACTGCCAGTGAGTTTTGAAATAGAACTGGAAACAGAGCACGAGTGGAGAAACAGACAGGAATGTAACCACAGCTTTGCCCTTTGTATTAAGGAGTTTGTCAGCGTCTCTGTTTCCGATGACGCCATTGAAACTCTCTAACCCAGAAACTCGGTCAGAAATTCACTACAGAGAAGAACTGTCAAGTCCTACTGGCCAATGTGTTCCTATTCTTTTCTCAGGTTTAAGCTATTTAGTAGGCCTGTGGCTTTGTGGTTCGCCTTCAGATTCCTCTGTAACTTCCTTGTTTCTCCCATGTCATTCTGACCCAGACGTGAGCAGGACACCCACCCACGGCTGCCAGTGAAAGAAGACACTCGGATCAGGAGGTCCTGGGAAGAAACCAGGGGACCCCTTGGAGACAAGACACTCCCTCCTTGGGGTTTGGTTTGGCTGCCTCAGCTGTCCAGGGTCACCCCACACTCAGCCCCAACTTAATAAAGTTTTATTCATCTCAACTGTTGACCTAACACGTAAGTCTCAATTGCCTGTTTTTGCAAAGATAACTGGGCCCCTGTTTAAAGTAATGCCGTAAGTGCTTCCCATGCCTCAAAAGGTAGGTCCCTTCGTGTTTACATATTGTATTAAGTGAATCACACGTGGTAAGTGGATCAAAGAGCCCCACAAGCTCTGCATCGGCTCCAGATCTTCAGCGTCCAGCAGATTTCATCAGTGCAGTGAGAGGCTCTCATCTTATTCCAAAACCACGTACCTCATTAGGGCAGGATTTGAAGACTACAGCTTAATTCCCATGAACAAACAGAAAACAGTTTGCTAGTGAAACTTAGTTGAGTTTATTATAGTTGACAATATTAAAATCAAGAGAAAAAATGGTTTTCTGCTGGTTCTACTTTTCACTGGCCTAAAGAAATGGAAAGAGACAGGAGGCAAAAGCTGGTGATTTCATTATGTTTTTCTCTCTGCAGCAGAGAGCTGAGGTCTGAGGCCTTCGCTTGTTCCCCTGGCAGCAAGAAAGCTTGGAGAGAGGGGCCAGGAGCACCCACAGAGTCAATTCTGGGCTCTGAGTTCTCTCACGTGTTCTGCCCCTGATTTGCTGAGAGTCCCTGCTCAGGAGGTTTTCACTGCCCTGTGGCCACCCCTGGTAATAAAAGAAAATGGCTATAACTGGTAGGTGGGTCTTTGCAAATGTAAAACTTAATGAAGGCATCAGATGAAAGGACAGAAAGTCCCGTTTTAACTCTTGAGATATTTTGGCGCAAAGAAATACGTTCCACGAGATCTGATTTAGGAGGCGAATAGATCAGATTTAGATTTAGATTTCCATGGAGAACAAGAAGTCTGAAGTAAGTCATTGCTGCTGATTAAGAAAAGCAGGGTCAGTTCTGAATTCCCCCTTTAAAGAAGGCCATTTCAGATACCAGGTTCCACGAATATTGAAGCCAATATTGCTTTCAAGGGGCTCTAACGTGGACTGAGTGTATATATTAAATGAATTACATATATCACTTATGTTGTTCTGCAACTGTGTGAAGTAGACACTGGCCCTACTTACAGAGAGGAAAGTGGGGCTCAGAGAGATAAAGTAACTTGCTTAAAGACACACAGCTAAGTATTAGAGCTGGGACTTAATATGTCTGATTACAATGCTCTTCCCTTTCTGTTATTCCTCCCAAAGGGCATGGGAAAATGTGATGGGGTTTAACAAATACTGTGGTTTTTAGGTAAGATATGTAACCACCTTTTCTATGGTGTTTTCTGGGTAGAGGAGTTGGAAGGATCAACCTTACGGTCTCTCTCACTGGACTGTCCACTGTAGGTAGATACCCTCCTCCCACCTCCAGCCCATAGGGCAGGGAGGGGTCGATACTCTCCCTATTCTAGATATGTCCTTGGCCAACCCCTTCTGCAAAGGGAATGCACATACATGGACACGCGCGCGCGCACACACACACACACACACACACACACACACACAAATGACTGACTATGAATGAAATTTCAAAATCCTTTTCCATGAATCTGACTTCTCCCAAATTCCTGGATTTCCCCCCTGGCTGCAGAAGAGGATATCAAAGGCGGGGAGGTGTCTTTGCAGGGGTGAGGGGTGTGTAGAGATAATAATCAGCTTAGTTTTATAACCATTTACTCACTTGTCTGCTGTCTCAGCTTCCAAAGGAACCTCGAATTTCAGTTTTCATACTCCACTTTTCATTGTAGTTTCAAAGTAGAACTCAATTTGGAATTATTTTCTGAGCTAAATAGTTCGAGGCTGATGTCTTCTGGGCCTTGCATAGTGGATTCTCTTGCTATCTACACATTCTGGAAACAGGCAAGGGTTCGATCCTCCAGGGTCTGCCTCTCTGCTTGACTGACACGCTAATATAACCCATCTATGAATTTCCTAGAGCTGCCCTACAAATTACCACAACTTTGGTGGCTTAAAACCACAGAAATTTTATTTTCTCACAGTTCTGGAGGCCAGAAGCCTGGAATCAAGGTGTCAGAAGGACCACATATTCTCAGGAGGCTTTGGGGAAGAATCCATTCCTTGGCTCTTCCAACCTTTGATGGTTGGCGGCATTCCTTGCCTTGTACCCATCTCTCTCTTCTCCATCTTCACATCATCTTCTCTGTGCATCTGTCTCAAACTTTTTCTGCCTCTCACCTATCACGATACATGTGATTACATTTAGGGTCCACCCCCAAAAACCCAGGAAAACTTCTCGCAAAGTCCTTAACGTAATTACACCTTTTGCTGTATAACGTATTATTTTCAGGTTCCAAGGACTAGGAGGTGGTGGGAGCCACCATTCCGCCCGCTGCATCATCTCCACATCTTGCCTTTCCCCATCTCCTGCCATCAATCCTTGCAGCATGGAACGTCTGTTCCTTCTTGAGCTGCATCACTGAAATGATCTATGATCTTGTGTCCCAAGAACGATCTTCCATCTTCTCAGATCCTAAGGGCAACGGTGCACACACGCACCTGACAGTGGTGGCCACTCTCTCTCTCTCAGTTTTTTTTCTTTCTTGTCAATCAGCTGCTGGATTCCAAGATGGAAAATAAGCCCATGGTCTCTTGCTTAAGAGCCTATGATGCACTGTATCTCCCCTTCCCTGACCCATCTATGCTTTGTCCCACCAGAACGATGGCAACTTCCCACAGCAACACCACTGAAGCAGCATCAAACACTGCAGTACTATACTGAAAGTGTCCTTAGTCCTGGATGAGGAACATCAAGAAAGATTAAGAAAAGAAGCAACTAGTTTAGTAAGGGACCTTTCCATCTTCCTTTAAACCACTGATTTCCCCTGAATGAAAATGCTTTAGAAGAAACATGAGGAAAATGTCCAGTTCATGCAGAGCTATTGAGTCCTAGAAAATAAAACCCTGGCTGGTGATGAATTATTATTCTAGGCAAGAAATTCTCTAAGGTCAGGGATTGAGAAGAAGCACAATCCAGCTTCCCAGACCTGGGAATCAGGAGACCTGGATTCTAATCATAACTCCCTCACTAAAAAGTTACATACCTGGGAAAGTTACCGTATCTTTGTGGACCTCAGGTGACTGATCTGTAAAATGGGGTTAATAGTGTCAGCTTTCTTGCCTCACAGGGTTATTGTGAGGCTCAAAGGAGATGATAGTTGTGAGAATACTTGGGGTAGCGTGAAACACCACAGATACTGTGGGCCTTGCTTCTAGGAAGCGGACAGGAGCCTGAGCTTGCTTTATGTAGACCAACTTCAACCTTGGCTTTGGGAGACCTACTGCCTCTCACTCCACCTTCTCCTCAGCAAGTCACTGGACTTAGAGTCTGCAGACATAGGTATGAATCATAGCCCTGCTCTTAATGTGTGTGAGATTGCAGGTAAACATTACTGTTCGAACCTAAGCTTTTGCATCAGGAGCATGGGAATTCTTATCCCTATTCAATGTAATCATGTGAAATCATGCACTGAGAAAGCCCTTTTTGAAATGACAAAGCACTATACAAATTGAAGTTCATGTTGTTAAGATCACTGAATACCCGTTGTCCCTCTCTTTGGATACCCAAAAAACCAAGACACGCTATCAGATGAGGACCTCTCACCCAACCTGACCCCAGGTCCGTTCTGTGCTCTGCCACGGTGTGTTCTGTACTCTGCCTTTACTCAGTGTGACGGTGGACCTGGGCTGGGAGCAGAAGGACACGTCTCAGATTTGTCCTCTTTTGTGCGTCGCGCCCACTGGAGTGGTGCATTAGCCAGGATGGGAGAGCTGCTGTAACAAACGACAAATCTCGGTTGGCTTAATACGACAAGGGACTATTTCTCACTCATGCCTCAGCCCAAAGCAGGGTGAAGGGAGGGGGCTGGGGGCTGAGCTCCCCTCAGTCATTCAAGGTCAAGGCTCCTCCCGTCCTGTGGCTCTGCCATCACCCTGAGCCTCAGAACTTTCCACTTCATTCCATGCATCCAGCCTGTTGATGAGCAAAAAGAGACAGTCTAGAGGACTACGTGGGAGATTTTAGAGGCCAATCCTGGAAATGGTGTCCATCACCTCTGCCTACACCCCACGGGCCAGAAATCAAGCACATGGCCTCACCTAGTTCTAAGGCAAAAGGGAAATGTAGCCCAGGGGTACACCTAGTACACAAGGGAGAAAGACACATATCGGTGAGCCCTAGCAAACTCTGCCCAAGTGGAATCGTACAGGTTCATCTAGAGACGTTTAAATGAGGATCAGTTTTGCTTGGTCCATAGCCATTGGCAATAGACTACATCTAAAAGATAGTAGGCATGACTCAAAGCAAGTGGATGTGAGTACGTGTGCACGTGCACACACATGTACATTCCATACCTAGCGGATGGATGAGGTTCTTAGGATTTATGTGTAAGTCAATCGTTGAAAGTTTAAACACATTTCGGACAAAACCAGAGGAAGCTATAGAGTATACCAGTTAAGGCATAAGACTCGGAGTCAGGCAATCTGGGTGCAAATCCCAACTCACCATGAGCGAGCTGAGGAGCCTCGACACAGTTACTGCATCTAGTGGCTTCAAACACTTTTGAACGTGCATATGCACACACATCATGTGTGTGTATCTATATATTACATATACATGTGCATATATACATACATGTATGCATATGTATTTTATGTTGTACACATTTAAGCGGGTGGAATCAAATTGATTGATTTTATACCAAGTAACGGGTCATGACCTTCAGTTTGAAAATCCCTGACTTAACCTCTCATTAGTTTCAGCTTCCTGAACTGAAAAAGGGGCTTGTGGAAAGCATCAAACAAACTAATGCTCGTAAGAGATTTCACACACTGAGCATCTGACCCATTAGCAATGAGTATTAATATTATTATTGTGTCATTTGTAAACTACAGCTTGCCACAGTAAGAGGTAGAGACAAAATTCAAGCAAAGAACTGTTGTCTCCTTTCCATGTTAGTCCAGTAGGATCATTTAATTATTTCTTCTTTCCTCTCTTCATTTGGTCCACTAAGAAATATTTAGTGTGAAATATGTCCCAGGCACTGTGATAGCCCTGGGGATAGAGGATGAATAAATCATGACTGCTGTTTTTACACAGCTGGAATATCTAGAACTGTACTGTGCAATAGTGGCTATTCACCATACGTGGCTATTTGCATCCACACTTAAATCAATTAAAATGTAATAAAATTAAAAATTCATTTCCTTAGTCACACTAGTCACATTTCAAGTATTTGACAGCCACAGGTGGCTAGTGGCTACTATATCTATCAGCATGAGTATGGAAACTTTCCATCATCACAGAAAGTCCTAAGCATAAACAAAGAGCCTTGACAGGGTGGGTATCTATTCCTCAAATTTAGAAGGTGAAGAGAAAAAGAACTCACATGAAATGGCCTTCATCTTCCGCAAAGACTTGAGAATTTCTCAAACGTTTCAGAATGCCACCCACTAATCCAGCTGAACACTGCTTTCAGTTTGCCCTGGTCTCACATACCTGGGCAGGCGCCCCTTGCTGCTGCATCTCTTCTGCTCTTTGCTGAGGGAACTACCTGGATTGGAAAATAGAATCCTATTCAGGAGGAAGCAAAAGGAGCACAGCTGATTTCCAAAAACAGACGTTGGTCCCAGCTGGAGTCATTGCCTGCTAGCATGCCCAGCTCCTGAATATAATGAATCCCTTTCTCTGGAGCCACTGAAGGGCAGACCTTTCCAGGACCATCTTGTTTACTGGAGTGAAAGTCTGGGGAATGTCTGCAGGTGAACGTAGCCCCAAGGGCCGACTGAGAATGGGGCTATGGTCCCCTGTGTGTTGACAGTCTGACTGGATCCTGGTTCTTGCTGGAAATGGAGCCTGCCTGCTCAGCTGGTGACCTTGACCTTCTGCCTGACAACTTCCAGCCCTATTTTTTTTTTTGGTATGCGGGCCTCTCACTGTTGTGGCCTCTCCCGTTGCAGAGCACAGGCTCCGGACACGCAGGCTCAGCAGCCATGGCTCACGGGCTCAGCCACTCCGCGGCATGTGGGATCTTCCTGGACCGGGGCACGAACCCGTGTCCCCTGCATCGGCAGGCAGACTCCCAACCACTGCGCCACCAGGGAAGCCCTCAGCCCTACTTTTGAGGTTAGATTCACTCTGGATATTCACTGGCCAGACTCCACCTTAACTCGAACAATTCTCCCTAGAATGTGGTGCTGACAGATCCCTGAAGCATGAATCTACTGTAGCCTAGGAGCATCTATCCTGACATACTGCCCCCGCCTTAAGAGAGAACCAGCGCTTATGAGAACTTCCAGGGAGCAGAAACGAGTCTGATCGGGACTTGACAACTTGCTGTGGATGGGATCCACCGTATTCAATGTAATGGAAAGAACGAGACCTTTGGAAACAGTCCTGGGTTCAAAATCACAGTCATCTACTAACTGAGAGCTTGAAAAGTTACCCATTCACTCCCACCCCCAGGACCTCTGCTCTGTAAAACAAGGGTTGAAGCAGACATGCCCGTTGTCTAGGACTTAATGAAGTGAGTGGTGTAAAGGGACTCACACATGGTAGGTACAGCTTCCTTTTTCCCTTCTCCTCCACCTCGTCTCCTCCAGGCTTTCCTATCCTACCGTCGAACCAGCTCTCCCAATGTGCTCTGTGCCCAGGGCCTTGCAGTATTTGCCCCCAAGTCCCTAAACTTCAAAGCGTAGAGGGGAATGTCCAGAGGCAGAATGATACAAGGTCCTGTCCAAGTGAGGGTTGGCATTGCCCTCCCTGGGGCAGTGGGGTGAAGCCTTGACCTGGACTAGGGCTGTTGGCACTGAAGGGTAAGAGCCTTCCGCCTCTGAAGGCAACTTCCCTGGGACCATGGAGCTCATGACCTGGGGACCAGCCGGTTATGAGACATATGTTTATATGGTTGGTTGGTTTATCTGCAACTCTGCAGTGAGCAGCTCTTTCACGTGGGAATGAGGAACATAAATAAGAGATCGTCATGCTGAGTGAAGTAAGTCAGACAGAGAAAGAGAAATATTGTTATCGCTTACATGCGGAATCTAAAAAGAGATGATACAAATGAACTTATTTACAAAACAGAAACAGACTTAGAGAAGGAACTCATGGTTACCTGGGGAAGGAGTTGGGGGGAAGGATAGTTAGGGAGTTTGGGATCGACATGTACACACTGCTGTATTTAAAAATAGGTAACCAACAAGGACCTACTGTACAGCACAGGGAACTCTGTTCAATATTCTGTAACAACCTAAATGGGAAAAGAATTTGAAAAAGAATAAATACAAGTATATGTCTAACTGAATCACTTTGCTGTACACCTAAAACTAACACAACATTGTTAATCAACTATACTCCAATATAAAATAAAAAGTTATAAATAAAAAATAAATAAATGAACTTCTACTGGGTGGAAATATGAGAGGGTTGACAGATACATTTCTGAGGTCACACTGGTTTCTGTTCAGGTCTTCAAACAACTCAGCTCTTTCCTGCTGTATGACCCTCACATACACACTCCTTCTGCCAGGAATGCTTCTCTCCCTCCCAGGTGGCTTTTGACTGAGCCTCTCCTGTTCAATAGTCATTTCTCAGGTATCTGTATAGCCATGCTTGACACCACCCCCCTCAAAAAAAACCTTGCCAACTGCCCATTCTCCTCCCTAAGAGCACATGCTCTATTCATAACACTTATGAAAATATGGAATCACTGTATGTGTTCATTTGCATGATTATTTGTTTATCTCTTGAGCTGGACTAGGATGCCTATGAGACCATGGACGCATGGTTCAAGCATGGGACCACGCTTGACTTTTTCTGTCCTGCATATTCAGTGTCTAGCCCTGTAGCATCATCCCTGTTCTCGTGGCGTGCTAGTCGATGATAGCAAGAGGGCTGTGGTCCAGGTGTACACTGTTCACTCATGCTGAACTCTGAGAATAGACACAAAAAACTGAGAAGGGCTGAGCTGCGATTGAAGAGTGAATGGATGTAGGCATTGGTAGGTAAATCTGGAGAAAGACGGCATGGAACGTAAAATTAATGTGTCAGATAATGAACTAGGAGGGGATTGACAATCTCAATGAGAAATTAGGAGGATGAGTGTAATTGCATATCAGTGAGATGGTATTGGGGCCAGCTTGCTAAGGGATCTGTTTGATTTACCTACATTTATTAGTAGAGGAAACACATTCCTCCAGCCATGTTCTCTTAGACTTGTGAATAAGTGTGTGTCTGGCTCAATAAATATCTGTTCAATAAATGGTAGAGTTAAGATGGCTTTGAATAAAACTAAAAATGACTATAAAAAAAAGCAGGATAGGGGGTGGAGTCAAGACGGCATACTAGAAGGACACGGAATTCACGTCTCCTCACAACTAGGGCACCTACCACGCACCAGTGGGGGACCATGGACACCTAAGGGGATGGGAGGAACCCTCAGCAAGCAGCTTGTGGGATCTTGGTTCCCAAGCCAGAGGTTGGGCTCAATCTCCTGTGGTGGGAGTGCTGAGTCTGAACCGCTGGACTAACAGAGAACCTCAGACCCCAGGGAATATCAATCAGAGTGAGGCCTCCCACAGGTCCTCATCTCAGCACCAAGACCCAGCTCTATCCAACTGCCTGCAAACTCCAGTGCTGGATGTCTCAGGCCAAACAACCATTAAGACAGGAATACAGCCCCACCCATAAAAAAAAAAAAAAAGAAAAAAAAAAAGAAACAACAAAAAAACTTGTTACAGACAAAGGAGCAAGGTTAAAACTTAGAAGACCAAATAATTGAAGATGAACTAGGCAACCTACCTGAAAAAGAATTTAGAGTAATGATAGTAAAGATGATTCCATATCTCAGAAACAGAATGGAGAAAATGCAAGAAACATTTAACAAGGATCAAGAACTAAAGAGCAAACAAACAGTGATGAACAACACAATTACTGAAATTAAAAATACTCTAGAAGGAACCAATAACAGAATAACTGAGGCAGAAGAACCGATAACTGAGCTGGAAGATAAAATGGTGGAAATAACTGCAAGGGAGCAGAATAAAGAAAAAAGAATGAAAAGAATTGAGGACAGTTTCAGAGACCTCTGGGACAACACACCAACATTTAAATTATAGGGGTCCCAGAAGAAGAAGAGAAAAAGAAAGGGTCTCAGAAAATATTTGAAGAGATTATAGTTGAAAACTTCCCTAACATGGGAAAGGAAATAGTCAATCAAGTCCAGGAAACACAGAGGGTACCATACAGGAAAAACCCAAACAGAAACACGCTAAGACACATATTAATCAAACTATCAAAAATTAAATACAAAGAAAAAATACTGAAAGCAGCAAGGGAAAAGCAACAAATAACATACAACGGAATCCCCATAAGGTTAACAGCTGATCTTTCAGCAGAAACTGTGCAAGCCAGAAGGGAGTGGCAGGACATATTTAAAGTGATGAAAGGGAAAAACCTACAACCAAGATTACTCTACCCAGCAAGGATCTCATTCAGATTCGACAGAGAAATTAAAACCTTTACAGACAAGCAAAAGCAAAGAGAATTCAGAACCACCAAACCAGCTTTATAACAAATTCTAAAGGAACTTCTCTAGGCAGGAAACACAAGAAAAGGAAAAGACCCACAATAACAAACCCAAAACAATTAAGAAAATGGTAATAGGAACCTACATATCGATAATTACCTTAAATGTAAATGGATTAAATGCTCCAACCAAAAGACATAGACTGGCTGAATGGATAAAAAAACAAGACCCGTACATATGCTGTCTACAAGAGACCCACTTCAGACGTAGGGAAACATACAGACTGAAAGTGAGGGGATGGAAAAAGATATTCCATGCAAATGGAAATCAAAAGAAAGCTGGAGTAGCAATTCTCATATCAGACAAAATAGACTTTAAAATAAAGACTATTACAAGAGACAAAGAAGGACACTATATAATGATCAAGGGATCAATCCAAGAAGATGATATAACAATTGTAAATATTTATGCCCCTAACGTAGGAGCACCTCAATACATAAGGCAAATGCTAACAGCCATAAAAGGGGAAGTCAACAGTAACACAATCACAGTAGGGGACTTTAACACCCCACTTTCACCAATGGACAGATCAACCAAAATGAAAATAAATAAGGATTCACAAGCTTTAAATGATACATTAAACAAGATGGACTTAATTGATATTTATAGGACATTCCATCCAAAACCAACAGAATACACTTCTTTCTTCTCAAGTGCTCATGGAACATTCTCCAGGATAGACCATATCTTGGGTCACTAATCAAGCCTTGGTAACTTTAAGAAAATTGAAATCGTATCAAGTATCTTTTCCGACAACAATGCTATGAGACTAGATATCAATTACAGGAAAAAAACTGTAAAAAATACAAACACATGGAGGCTAAACAATACGCTACTAAATAACCAAGAGATCACTGAAGAAATCAAAGAGGAAATCAAAAACTACCTAGAAACAAATGACAATGAAAACACAATGACCCAAAACCTATGGGATGCAGCAAAAGCAGTTCTAAGAAGGAAGTTTATAGCAATAAAATCCTACCTCAAGAAATAAGAAACATCTCAAATAAACAACCTAACTTTACACATAAAGCAATTAGAGAAAGAAGAACAAAAAACCCCCAAAGTTAGCAGATGGAAAGAAATCATAAAGATCAGATCAGAAATAAATGAAAAAGAAATGAAAGAAACAATAGCAAAGATCAATAAAGCTAAAAGCTGGTTCTTTGAGAAGATAAACAAAATTGACAAACCATGAGCCTAACTCATCAAGAAAAAAAGGGAGAAGACTCAAATCAACAGAATTAGAAATGGAAAAAGAGAAGTAACAACTGACACTGCAGAAATACAAAGGATGATGAGACATTACTACAAGCAACTATATGCCAATAAAATGGAGAGCCTTGGAGAAATGGACAAATTCTTAGAAAAGCACAACCTACCAAGACTGAACGAGGAAGAAATAGAAAATATAAATAGACCAATCACAAGCACTGAAATTGAAACTGTGATTAAAAATCTTCCAACAAACAAAAGCCCAGGATCAGATGGCTTCACAGGTGAATTCTATCAAACATTTAGGGAAGAGCTAACACCTATGCTTCTCAAACTTTTCCAAAATATAGCAGAGGGAGGAACACTCCCAAACTAATTCTACAAGGCCACCATCACCCTTATACCAAAACCAGACAAAGATGTCACAAAAAAGGAAACTACAGGCTAATATCTCTGATGAACATAGGTGCAAAAATCCTCAACAAACTACTAGCAAACAGAATCCAACAGCACCTTGAAAGGATCATACATCATGATCAAGTGGGGTTTATCCCAGGAATGCAAGGATTCTTCAATATATGCAAATCAATCAATGTGATACACCATATTAACAAATTAAAGGATAAAAACCATATGATAATCTCAATAGATGCAGAAAAAGCTTTTGACAAAATTCAACACCCATTTATGATAAAAACTCTCAAGAAAGTGGGCATAGAGGGAACCTACCTCAACATAATAAAGGCCATATATGACAAACCCACAGCCAACATCATTCTCAATGGTGAAAAACTGAAACCATTTCCTCTAAGATCAGGAACAAAACCAAGGTTGCCCACTCTCACCACTATTATTCAACATAGTTTTGGAAGCATTAGCCACAGCAATCAGAGAAAAAAAAAGAAATAAAAGGAATACAAAATGGAAAAGAAGAAGTAAAGCCGTCACTGTTTGCAGATGACATGATACTATACATAGAGAATCCTAAGGATGCTACCAGAAGACTACTAGAGGTAATCAATGAATTTGGTAGAGTAGCAGTATAAAAAATTAATGCACAGAAATCTCTTGCATTCCTATACACTAATGATGAAACATCTGAAAGAGAAATTAAGGAAACACTCCCATTTACTATGGCAACGAAAAGAATAAAATACCTAGGAATAAACCTGTCTAAGGAGACAAAAGACCTGTATGCAGAAAACTCTAAGACACTGATGGAAGAAATTAAAGATGATAGAAATATATGGAGAGATATACCATGTTCTTGGATTGGAAGAATGAACATTGTGAAAATGACTATACTACCGAAAGCAATCTACAGATTCAATGCAATCCCTATCAAACTACCAATGGCATTTTTTCACAGAACTAGAACAAAAAATTTCACAATTTGTCTGGAAACACAAAAGACCTTGAATAGCCAAAGCAATCTTGAGAAAGAAAAACGGAGCTGGAGGAATCAGGCTACCTGACTTCAGACTATACTACAAAGCTACAGTAATCAAGACAGTATGGTACTGGTACAAAAACAGAAATATAGATCAATGGAACAGGATAGAAAGCCCAGAGATAAACCCACACACATATGGTCACATATTTTTGATAAAGGAGGCAAGAATATACAATGGAGAAAAGACAGCCTCTTCAATAAGTGGTGCTAGGAAAACTGGACAGCTACATGTAAAAGAATGAAATTAGAACACTTCCTAGCACCACACACAAAAATAAACTCAAAATGGATTAAAGACGTAAATGTAAGGCCAGACACTATGAAACTCTTAGAGGAAAACATAGGCAGAACACTCTATGACATAAATCACAGCAAGATCCTTTTTGATCCACCTCCTAGAGAAATGGAAATAAAAACAAACAAATGGGACCTAATGAAACTGAAAAGCTTTTGCACAGCAAAGGAAACCATAAACAAGACGAAAAGACAACCCTCAGAATGGGAGAAAATATTTGCAAACAAAACAACTGACAAAGGATTAATCTCCAAAATATACAAACAGGTTATGCAGCTCAATATCAAAAAAACAAAGAACCCAATCCAAAAGTGGGTAGAAGACCTAAACAGACATTGTCCAAAGAAGATACACATTTTGCCAACAAACACATGAAAGGTTGCTCAACATCACTAATCATTAGAGAAATGCAAATCAAAACTACAATGAGGTATTACCTCACACCAGTCAGGATGGCCATCATCAGAAAAATCTACAAACAATAAATGCTGGAGAGGGTGTGGAGAAAAAGGAACCCACTTGCACTGTTGGTGGAAATGTAAATTGGTACAGCCACTATGGAGAACAATATGGAGGTTCCTTAAAAATCCAAAAATAGAACTACCCTATGACCCAGCAATCTCACTACTGGGCATATACCCTGAGAAAACCATAATTCAAAAAGAGTCATGTACCAAAATGTTCACTGCAGCACTATTTACAATAGCCAGGACATGGAAGCAACCTAAATATCCATCAACAGATGAATGATTAAAGAAGACGTGGCACATATATACAATGGAATATTACTCAGCCATAAAAAGAAATGAAATTGAGTTACTTCTAGTGAGGTGGATGGACCTAGAGTTTGTCATACGGAGTGAAGTAAGACAGAAAGAGAAAAACAAATACCGTATGCTTACATATATATGGAATCTAAAAAAAAAATGGTTTTGATGAACATAGGGGCAGGACAGGAATAAAGACACAGACTTCGAGAATGGACTTGAGGATATGGGGAGCGGGGAGGGTAAGCTGGGACGAAGTAAGAGTGTAGCATTGAGATATATACACTATGAAATGTAAAACAGATAGCTAGTGGGAAGCAGATGCATGACACAGGGAGATCAGCTCAGTGCTTTGCGACCACCTAGAGGGGTGGGATAAGGAGGATGGGAGGGAGACGCAAGATGGTGGCGATATGGGGATATACATCTGCATATAACTGATTCACTTTGTTATACAGCAGAAACTAACACAACTCTGTAAAGCAATTATACTCCAATAAAGTTAAAAAAAATAGGATAGTAAGGGCAGAACAGAAATTCCACACACTTCGGTGTAGCTGGGAAAATTAAACCTTGTGCCACCAGCTGGCTGTCTGAGGAAGCTTGGACTAGAGGCTCTCGAAGTCGTTTCCCACCAAGAACCTGTGACTCATCTGACAGCATCTTACATTCATTATAAACACTGCTTCAGCAAGAAAGGGATTCTGTGTTCCAGCTGAGGAAATCAGGACACATCCCCTTCCTGTTGGATAGAGGAATTGATGAGCCTTCTTCCAAGAGGAAGGTTATGCTCCATTCGTGCATAACTCCTTCCCAATGACTCCCGGTGTATTCTGAGGGATAAAGACCGATTTCCCTGGAAGCCGAGGAAGGGTGAAGATGGGAGTGATAAGGGTGGCTCCCAAGATAAACTCTGACTCCTTTCTCTCTCAAGAGCAATTTATTTGGTGTTTGTGTGTCTGAAAATGCCTCTACAAGGAGTGTGATGAAAGTGTTGGCATTTCATATTCGTAACTGTCTGCTGTACATCAAGGTTCCCTCCGGGACCCAGGGAAGCAAAGTTTCCCCTCATCCTTCACAATCCAGTTCAATTCCCTGGCCTTCCTTCCATGAGGGCTTATCTGACAACTCCCAAATGAGATGTCTTCTCTCTCCTTTGAAATCTTAGCATTTGTTACACTTCTCGTTGTTTCACCGGATCTTAATCACATAGAACCTTGTGGCAGCTCTTAGCTGTTTGAATTATACTGGCCAGGATGGACCATCCATTAAGGACGTTGCAACAGACAGAAAACTGGCCCCAGAAGACATCTACATCCTATTCCCTGGAACGTGTGGAGGTGTCAGTTTACACGGCAAAAAGGATTTTGCAGACGTGTTCAGGATTTTGAGATGGTGAGATTACCCTGGATTATGTGCATGGGCCCAGTGTAATCACAGGGTCTTTCTAAGAGGTAGGCAAGAGGGTATATTCAGGAGAGAAGATGTGACAAAGGAAGCAGAGGTTGGCATGATGGGCATTAAAGATGGAGGAAAGGCTGTGAACCAAGGAATACAGGTGGCCTCTAGAGACTGGAAAAGGTAAGAAAACAGATATTCTAGAAACTTCGGAAGGAATGCAGCTCTGCTGGCACCTTAATTTTAGCTCATAAGGCCTATTTTGGACTTGTAACCTCCCGAAGCGTGAGACAAAAATGTGTGTTGTTTTAAGCCATGACGCTGGTGGCCATCTGCTCCGGCAGCAGTAGGAAACAAATACAGTCTCATCTCAGGCCTGGATTAAGGCCTCGTGGGACATTCTGCAGGCTGATAGAATTTTGAACCTATCTGGAAAACAGTGAAATGGCCATGAAACTTTTATGTAATCCTTAAAGAAAGTGTGGTTGTATATGGTGAGCCCTGGAGGCTGGCTAAGAAGGCAGCGCCAGCCTGCTCTGAAACTAACAGTTGTTGGGCCTTAGCTGTGCTCTTAGCCTGAGGGGCACTTCACTGGGTGGTTTGGAGCCATTAACAAAGAGAGTCTACATAGCCAACAGGAATCTAGGAAGAGGATATAGTTCATAATTTAGCTTAAAATGGGCAAAACCTCTGCCACTGACATCGTGGGGCTTGTCCCAGGCAAATGGAGCAGCCTTTTCTTTTCTGCTGGACCTTCTCCAGGATTCCGGTGGAGGCAACACGGTGATCCCTGTGGATGTCAAAAGGCAAACTATTTACAAAAATGGTGAAGGAATCCAGCTGTCTGGCTCCCAGTTGAGATGGTGGTAGTTAAGCAGATTTCCTCCAAGCCAAGGAAGCACAAGTCTGCCAGGGAAATCAAATTAAAACAGGAAGGTGGAGAAATGGTCTTCATTAAAAGCATACCTACCACACTATTTCTTCAAGCCAATTTGGCACAGAACCTTGCCTCGACTGCTTTTAATAGTTGTGAACTGATGTTTTATTTAACTGTCCACCTTTTCCTGGCTCCTGATGCTGCCTAGAAAAATAAAGGTTTTAAAATTTATTTCTGATTTAGCTGGCCATGAGTCCAGGCTATTCCCAGGGCTACAGCCTCAGGCAAACATTAGAAAGAATACTCAGTTTTTCAGAATTAAGTGTTTCATTCAAAAACTACTAAGCTCCTATGAATCACATTTGGAAACATCTGAACTCTGTCTTTTTTTTTTTAGAGGGAGTGTTATTTTTGTTTTTGTAGTATTCTTGATTTTTTTCCTCAGTGGTCATTCATCGTTTAAATGTTCTTACTTTTTGAAGTAATTTGTAAGATTTATATTTTTCTATAAAATCCTTAGTTTCATCCATTTTTCTTTTTCTTTTAAAAAATTTTATTGAGGTAGAATTGACATAACATTATGTTCATTTTAGGTGTGTATCACATAGTGATTCAATGTTTTTATACATTACGTGATCACCACAAGTCTAATTACCATCTGTCACCATACAAAGCTATTATGACTTTACTGACTATATTTCTCTATGCTGTACATTATATCCTGTGACTTATTTATTTTATAACTGTATTTTTATCCATTCTTCAATTTTACTAGTGTGGTAGCAAATGAAGGGTTTTTTTTTAAGTCATCCAATTTCTGTTAAATGTCCAGTATTGTATACTTGTGTTTTCTTTTTTATTTCTTGATAGACAAGTTAGTGGATTCATCTGTTTGCTGTTAAATTTTACAACACCCTAATTGGTTGACTTTTGGTTTAATCCATGAGAATTTATTTCATATGTTTACTTATACTTCCAACATTTTGAATTAAATATTAATTATGTATAGCAGTTTTGGTTAGTAAGGATGTTGTTTAAGGCTATGAATGTTCCTCTGAGTACAATTTTGTTCACATTCAGTAAGTTTGATTGTGAAGTTTCCTTTATTGTTATTTACTGTTTAAGATTTTGACATTCTCTTTGACCCGAGGTTTTTATTAAATTTTAAAATATTTCTGTTTGTGAATTATTTGTACTTTTGTTATTCATTTCTTGTTTTGTTGCATTGTGGTTAAAAAAGGTGTCAAATTATCCTTGGAATTTATTGAAATTTTCTTCACATTTTATATAATCAAAATTTAAAACTAATGTAGCACTTACATGTAAAAAGTAGGTATATTTTTATCAGATATGAAGCTTGATATACAGAGTTTAAAATTATACAATATACATCATTTGTTTTTATTCTGGATAATTTCCCTATTGCCTTGTGATCTGTCCTTGCTTGTGTATCCTTTGCTATATGCTTTGTTCCTTGTGGATCAGTTTTTTGAGACTTGCACTCTGTTTCTTCTGATTGTGAATATTTGATGTGTTTAAGTATTGTGCCAAAATTTATAATTATTAGTTAATGAAAGTGAGAAAGTAAATAATAGATTGGTTTTCCTTCTACTAAAGAGGCAGAAATTAGGTCATCTATACTTTGCTGTCTGGGTTTTGTTCTATCCTTGTATGGCTCTCTTAGTGAAATTATTACTACTACATTAAATTATTAAATTATATTTCAGTTATTTTCTATATTACATACCTTGACCTTGAAGCATTAGATATCTACAATCTTTTCCTTCAATATAACTTTTTGCTAATTATATTGAAGGAAAAGATTGTAGATATCTAATTACTTGGGTCCAACTCTGTGTTTACATACATTAAATGTCTGACATTGCTTTTTCCAAATATTCTTTATTCATGGCCTTTTTATTTTGGTTAGTTACTTAGTTGTTTAGACTCCATCCTCAAGTAGGTTTTTCAGGGGGCATAATGCTTCAATCTTTGAGTCTGTCTTTTTATTATCAATACACATGAATAGAAATTTGGCTGGATATAAAAATTCTTGGTTCACATTCCCCCGCCCCTTTAAAATTCTATAAATATTGTGCCATTTCTTTCTGGAATATTTTGTTTTTGAGGTTTTGCTTTGAGGCCAGTCTCATTGTTTTCCTTTGTAAGTTATTTTTTGCCTGGCAGCCTGTACCATTTTTTTCTTTATTTTTGAAATTCAGAAGATTCTTTAGGATATATCTTGAAGTTTATTGGTAATTTTGATGAATTAAGGTAATTTTTTTTTCATTCTGTAGATTGAAATCTTCATTAACTCTAGATACATTTTCTTCTATTATGTCTTTGAGTACTATTTCTGTCTCATGTGTTCTGTTTTCTTCTTCAAGCCCACTTATCACCTATACACTTGTTTTCTGCCTATTCTACACAAACATCACTGTTTTCAGTGTTTTGTGATTTGTCTCTATAGTTTAGGTGCTTTCTTTTTGCAAGCACTAGTCCATAGCCCTGATTTTATTGTTGTATTATTAACTCTGATCTTTGCTGGATCTTATGACATTTAAATGCAATGGCATTATCATATCAAATGGTTTTATTATTTCTAGCAATGCCCTTTAAAAAACTCAGTCAACTAATTATCCCTCTCTTTCAATTTGTTTCATAGTCTGTTTTCTTTAATTTCCTTGAAAGTGTGAGGGAGTTCACATTTTCTTATATTTCATTATTAAATCTTATTCTAGAGGATGAATGCTATCTAAAATGTATGATGTATACTCATTTTCATTTTGGGGTGTACATTTATAATTGCAGGATTTTTACACAGGTTTGCATTTGTTTGCTTGTGTTGTTTTCCTATTCATCATTTTTTAATGAGAGAAACTCTTTCTGGGCTTGCCATTTGCCCAACTGAAGTGAGTTCTTCTTGTTTCTATTTTCAGTTTACTTGTATACCATTTTAATCTCCCCTTTAAATTTGATCTGGAGGCCTGGATGATGGATTGAAATGATTAGTTCAGTTGTTCAGTAGTCAAAGGTCGAGGAGCTGCAGCCATGGGCAGCTAAAAGAACTTGGTGTAAATTCAGTCTCTCTGCAGTAGTGGAAACAACTCTACCAGGGATGTTTCTGCTTCAAACCATGTTCTCCATATTAGGAAGAGTTTGTCTTTGCTGCAGAGTCAGCCTGTGCCACCATTAGGAAGTCATGCTAGAGAGAAAAAAATGTGGCACGACTAATGCAAACTTCTATCCCAATTGTTGGGCTTACAGGGTACGTCTGACTTCAGCTAGGAAAGAAAATCAGAGTAGGTTGTTTGCTATTTTGCTTATGGCTGATTCATATACTCAATCTTCATTTTCATAAATTGAGGATCACAGTCTTAAAAACATTATTATACAGAATTTCTTAATCTTCCCATGACACTGCATAGATCTCTTAGGAAGTGGAGATGGGTTGCCAGCCTTTGATGACTCATTTCAATGTGGACCAGATTGTATCTGACATATATTTCTCAGGGCTTAATGATATAAAGTAAGGATCATCCCCTCTGTTCAGAAATAATAAAGTAGTTTTCTCTATTTTGCTTCTTTTTGGTTCTTTTCAGTAGTATATAAGATGATGGGAGTTTTGTAAACCTTCACTTACATTACCATCCTTCCCCAAAATTCTCCATGGAATTCTGTTTGTTAATTTGCTAATCAGCTATTAACACAATAATCTCTAGTGCCTTCTCTCTTTCCTTATCTAATCTTACGTCTTTTCCTTTTCCTAGAAACCACCTCCATTATGTCTGAGTTTTACATATCAAGCAAAAACCTAAGAGTCTCTCCCACTATGTGCAATCTTTCTTGAACATTACACCCTGTGGTAATGTTTCCCTCTTCAACGTTCTGCATTATTGCTGTAAAACATTTGGTACCTGGAACATACAAAGATATACTATTTTTCTGTGTGCCCTAAACTCTATCTTCTATATTTTAGTTCCCAATGCAATGCATTACACATAATAGGTTGCCATACATTTTTGATGGTTTGTAACAAATAGCTTTTAAGCACAAAGAAGAAAAACTGTCTTTTTAGATCCCTCCCCAGAAATGACCCCTACCCAACCTCTTCCTAGTCTGACCACCTGGATTAGTTTAGAGTCCACAAAATAGTTTTCATTACTCTAAAGTTTATTTGGTTTTAAAAATCTCTCTGAAATCTCAATTTAAAGGGTTATGAGTAGGTCAACTGTTTAAATATCTCTACCAGCAATGTAAACAGTGAATCAAATTACCTATTCACACAGGAGGCTTTAATTCCTCCTACCCCTTCATCACTCCTTCCCTTTTTATTGTTCTCGCTCATTTTATCCCTGTGGCAAGAAAAGTTAAATGAGACTGAAAAAAAAAAATGCAGCTGATTAGGGCAGATGAACAGAGCGCAGGGAGCTATCTTCCTAAGCCCAATCAAGTCTTTAAAACAGATCAATTTTGTTTTCCACAGACAGCCTGGCACCTGAGATATGGGTGATTTAAAAAACTCATTTGTGCTTTCTGGCTGAGCTTTAGCTTTCTAACGCCAAATAGAGTAACAGGGAAGAAGGAGGAAGAAGCAAGTTTTTAGAGGATTAATACTTTCCTGATTTCCTGTACCTCCTTCAAAGATCTCTCAGTAAGTCATTTCCAAGAGGTCTTGGACATGGCAGCCTTGTAAGGGAGGTGATGATTTAGAGCAGAATTAGCCAGAGAGGGAATGAAGCTGGTAAATCTAATTCTATATCTTATCTGTAACACACACACGTGCACACTCACACAACAGTGTTATCCGGCTTCTCACTAACCATGCACTGACCCAACAGGTCAGGATCAGTCCATGAGATTGCTGCTGCCTTTGGGGTCCCCTTGGTGGCATCCAGGCACTTGCCATTCCTCCTGCACAGAAACTCTTTAGGAATTTGTATTCTGCCCCTTTTATCTCTATCCCTACCAAAGGCCTGCATTAGGGCCCACCACTCTTCCAAAAGCAGTGCATCCGCTGTTTCGCACGCTGCCTTTTTTTTTCAGATGAGGGAGGGGGAAGGAGAATGAGACCGCAATCTGGTGGTGGTCATAGGTGCCGGTAATGCCTGGTGCTTTTGGCAGGGAAGTCAGCAGAATCTCAAAGCCTTGTTGACAAACTGTGTGTAAAAACCCCAGGCTCAGTGTCAACCCTTCAAAACTTCCATATTGCCTCAATGTCAGGCACTGTGCTGGATGCTTCAGGCGCTCACATTGGCTGGAGAGAGTATACACACAAACACCTAGAGTATGCGGATAGCAGGTACAGAATAAGGGCTCATCAAATGTGTGCATACGTGGCCATGAGTAAAATTATGTTCAGGGTGAGGAAACATGCAAAACAAATAGAAAGACAAACCGTCAATGATAAAGTAAGATGCCCCATCCAACTGGAGAATGTTGTTGTCCTTCTCGACCAAGGGCTAAGTTCCTGACTTAGCATCCTGGCAGCCCCACAAATGGAAGAGATCATGATTAGGGGACTCTGGCGAGATGACAAGTGGGATCTTCCAGGTCACGGATTTCATGAGACTATAGGAGAGGGGAAGCTGATTATGGCTATTTCAGTGTCAGCATTCTACGCTCCGAGGGGAAACTTGAGTCAAATATCCCAGCAGGTCATAGGTCAGCAATTCCAGTGGGCCTGTTGATGATGTGTCAGAAGTAAGGAAGACATCAGATTTCAGCAATTTGGAGCAATAAAGTGTGGCCTCTGCTAATTCCAAACAGGCAGGTTGATCAGATCAGGGCACAGTCACACCCAGGATCTCTTGAACCACAGTATCTGGGCTACTTTATGTGCCCAAATGGCCTAGAATGCTGGAACTCTTCCAAGGCTTGGTAGGTGGGTTAGAGGTGCTGACGTATAGTGTTCCATCTTCATGGCTTGATGTTACTCTTATCATCAGTTCTACTCTCTGTTGACCACCCCATCATTAATACTCACGATCTCTTGCTTTCTCTCTTTTTCCTTTCGCTCCTGCTCTGTACGTTTGCTCAGAGCAGTAATTCTCAAGTATGGTTCCCAGACCAGCAGCATCAGCATCACTTGGGAACTTACTGAAATGCAAATTATCTGGTCCCACTTCAGACCTCCTGAACAAGAAACTCCGGGGATGGGTCTCAGCAATCTGTGTTTCAACACGTTCTCCAGGTGACTCTGATGTCTGCTAAAATTTGACAACCACCGCTTGGGCATTGGTGTTCTTCTAGGCAGGAGCAGATGGTAGCACTCAGGAAAGGAGATGACAATGAATATTCATCCATAGTCTTTCTGATGCTCCCTTTGGGAAAGGCTGCTATTTGCCTTACAAATACTTGTCCTAATTTTGCCTCTCAAAGGAAATTTGATTTTTAGCTAGGCACATTGTCCCTTGACTAAAGAATACATTTCCTGGCCTCCTTTGCAGCTAAGCATGGCCATCTATCTCAGTTTTGACCAATGGACTGCAAGTGGAGAGGTCATGTGGAAGAGGGCATGTTTTCCCAATTATCTTTGTCTGTCCTGCTACTTGGATATGAATGTGATGTCTGGAACAATGGCAACTCCCTTGGGCCAAGTGAACAAAGTCTATATCCTGGGTTTTGGTGGAAGGAGCTTGATTTAATCCAGACAGCTTTGGAACTACTGTTTGAGTCTTAGACTTATCTACCTTCCACTTCTCTTATGTGAGAGAGAAATAAGCCTTATTTAAATTACTCTTTTCTGGGTCCCTGTTACTTATAGACAAACCCAATCCTAAATAATGTCATCCTTACTGAATCTGTGAAACGAGACCCTTTCTTGTACTTTCACTTCCCTGATCCTTAAGAAGAGGAGGTGATTTCATATTACACTGCTAGTTGTCTCATAGGAATTCAGAGCATTTGACAGAAAATTACTAATTTATCCACATAGCTTAGGTTTAGCTTATTGACTGTTAAATGAAGCAGTGTATAAAAGGTAAACATAATTTTCTCATAGGTTACTTTTCATTTTGCAATGCAGTACAGGCTGCTTTGACACCTAAGGGAATATTTAGCCTCCCACAAAAGGATGAGGACTATTCTATCTGTTTTGCAGATGAACTGAGTCTAAGGAAGGGAAGTCATTTTTTTCAGATCATGTAATTGTATTATGAGCTCCTTGAGGGTAAGGATTACATCTTATGACCTGCATGCCTATAAAAAATGCTTGGGGGGCTTCCCTGGTGGCGCAGTGGTTGAGAGTCCGCCTGCCGATGCAGGGGACACGGGTTCGTGCCCTGGTCCGGGAAGATCCCACAGGCCGCGGAGCGGCTGGGCCCGTGAGCCATGGCCGCTGAGCCAGTGCGTCCGGAGCCTGTGCTCCGCAATGGGAGAGGCCACGACAGTGAGAGGCCCGCATACCGCAAAAACAAAACAAAACAAAACAAAACAAAACAAAATGCTTGGGGCATAGTAAGTCTTCAATAAATTCTGCTGAATGAGTTAATTAAATGAGAAAGAACTAGGACCAAATTCAGCTGCCCTCAGTGGGTCTATTCTATGGAGATAAATCTAGTGATGATGAATTCTGGGTCTTCGGTGCTCTGAACTGTGTTTTAGCCTGAACTTAGTTTTAATTTGGAATAACTGGGGAAGGGGAGAAAGTAATAATAGGAAATGTTGAATTTCCAAGAGGGAGGACATAGTAATTTTCTCATTATGACAGCTGAAGATCTCTTTACAGTCTTCATTTTGCCTGTAGTAAATAAGCTCTAATAACTGAGATGATTCAAGAAAATTCGGTCTACATTTTATCTGGTCAGCCAGACTCTACTCTTTGACTGTTTATTGTGGATTGTGTCAAGAAGAGGAAGCGTTTTGATGTTATTAGTCTCATCATTAACCCCCAGTCTGCCCCATTGTGGACTCCATCACTAGACTGTTCCTCCCAGCATCCCTCTCTAGGGGGCATTTCCCTTCGTTTCTAGACTCTGTCATTGACATGACACCTCGCCAAACCCATAAGCCCAAGCCTTTAGTTCTAACTAATGATCTAGTTGAGAGGTCTCTGGCTTTAAATGCTAGCTTTGTTACCTTCTAGCTGTGTGTGCTGGGTGAGGTATTTAACCTCTCAGGATCTCATTCTCCCCATCTTTAATAGGTGAATGATGATACCACATTCACACAGTTGGAGTAAATTTAAAATAAAGAATATTTTGAATTACCCATTGGGGAATTTTTCAGCTTCCTTAATGCAAGCAAACCCGGAGACTCCATGTTTGACAAAATTTGTGACCCTGGGGATTTACCTTCTCCTTGAGGATTTCACAGTAATTTCTACACCCAGCACCACTGCTCACTGTGAATTAATATTTAAGCCTAAACTCATAGGCTGAGTTATTTTTAACAAGACAAAAAAAAAAAAAAAAGAGAGAGAAAGAGAAAGAAAAAAAAATGAGAAGTGGGGAAAATAAGCATAAAGAGTAAGATGCAATGAGCTTGTATGGTCTAGCTCATTCATCTTCAACATATGCCCATACTTGTTCCATGTCCACTAGTTGCCAGATGCTGTATGCCCTGTGGTGAACCACATGGATGTGCGTATCTTTGGTCTTATGGAACTTACAATCCGACTATCTCCTTACCTCGTTTCCAGCTTGTCCTTTGTGGAAGGGATCATCCTTCTCCAATCTTCTAGAAATACAGTAAAAGTGGAGACTTGAGAGGGTGAGAGTCAGGAAAAGGTAAGTTTCCTTTCTGGGTAGTTCAAGACTAGTTCCAGTTTCCTTTCTAAAATCCACTTCTTTTACACATACTTGACCTTCCGGAAGTCTACCCACTTCAGGAAGAGACCTCACCCTCAACCCAAGGGTTATGGGCTACTTCCTATATTTTACAGTTGTCATGTCAGAACACAGCCAAAAGTAGAAACACAGGTCACTCTTATTAAATCCTGTCCTGAGTTTACCACGTAACCTGTATCATGGATTTCAGTTCCACTGCTCATTAGAGCATGGAGTCCAAAGAACTTTCCTTTGGAGTCCTGGATTTTACCCTCTGATGTTATATATCATTATTTCTATACTTGAACTGTCTGTTTTAGCCTAACTGGTCTACTTATTTTCCCTAAATCAAACTGTGATTTTATTTATTTTCCTCCAGATAATTTATTTCATTATGTATTCATTTATTCAAGTCTTTCTTCCTCTTTCAAGGCTAGCTCAATTTTTCCTCCCTCCGGGAAGACTTCCTGAATTATCTCAGCCCATTAAGGCCTCCTCCTGTTCAGTATTTATCACATCACCTGGTCAGTATCTATTTATGCTGTGGTATGCTGCTGCGTATCTGTTATGGCTAAGCCTTATTTGTCTGATTTGACCATATCTCTCTGAAGGCAGATGGAGATTAGAGGGTCATAAGTGTAAGGTGTGCCCAGTAAGATCCATACATGTTGAAAACAAGTTCTTGATGAAATCTCATGCTCTATTAAATGTGTACAGTATGGAATTTTGTTTTTACGGTTTTAAAATTATTTTCTAGACAACTCAAAATGTGGCAATAGTAGGGTCAGTGGACATTTTTTTTTCTACTATTAAAAAGTAGTAGTTGTAGGGCTTCCCTGGTGGCACAGTGGTTGGGAGTCCGCCTGCCGATGCAGGGGACACGGGTTCGTGTCCCGGCCCGGGAGGATCCCACATGCCGCGGAGAGGCTGGGCCCGTGAGCCATGGCCGCTGAGCCTGCACGTCCGGAGCCTGTGCTCCGCAACGGGAGAGACCACGGCAGTGAGAGGCCCGCGTACCGCAAAAAAAAAAAAAAAAAAAAAAAAAAGTAGTAGTTGTAAATCAACTATACTCCAATATAAAATATAAAATCTTTAGCTCATTAAAAAAAGCAGTAGCAAGGTTCTATTTCTAGGAATGGTGAGTAGCTCCTATTGGGCCTACTATTCCACAAGTAACAACTATTAATTCTGGACAGAATACAAAAAACAACTACCCAAAGACATTTATGAATGACCCAAGCCAGAAACTAGAATGGAGGTCCACACTGGGCAGAAGGGAATAGCATTGGGTGAATTTTCTGATTTCTAAGGCTCTTTGGCTGGGAGCAGGCCTTAGTTTGGCCCCATGTAGGGTAGCTAAAATTCTGATAGACGCTTGCAGTTTTGCAGACTGAAGAACCATAAAAGTGACCACAGAAGCCAGAAAGTGAGGGGGCATATTTTTGAACAGAGATATATAGAGAGCAAGAATCACAACTTCTGTACATAAACATCCCAAATATCTGGTTTGTACCTGCACTACACATGTGCAGGACAGACTCCAAGTGTCCAGGTAAGTCTAAAAGAACTAAATGCAGATATTAGCTGCTATCCATTACAGAGAAACAGAGTTTGGAGACCAAGTCCTGAAAATTAACTGATTAAATGAACACACATGCAAAAAAAAAAAAAAAAAATCAAGACTCTTTGCAGGAACAGGAGGAGTAGAAAAGCACCTACAATCTCTACAGTTATTATTTACAATGTCCAGGATGCAATCCAAAATTACTAAACATGTAACATGAGCCATACTTAAAAGAAAAGGCAACCAAATAGAGGCCATGTAATGACCAATCTTAAATGAGGAGGCTGAGAAGACTCTAAGGGGTGGGATGGGGTCCAGTGGTTGGGATGACCATGGCAGGTTATATCAGAGCTGGAGATAGAAACCAAGTGGTGAGCAGGGTCATGGGAGGAAGGAAGCAGAAACCAACCACCTCACAAAGATGCTGCGCTGTAATGCAGGGAGGAAAACACTTAAGCTTTCTTATCATCGTTGGGCATTAGGTCCAAAGCTCCACGTCTTTGAATATGTATATTATGAATTCTATCTGCCATTCCTGCAATGACAGATGTCAGCTTCTGTGGATGTTGGCAGGCGGGTATAAGGAGAGAAGATCTTTCATCAGGAGGGTACACCCCTGGGAGGCGTATGCTCACTTCTCTACACACAACACACTTTTCCCATCAACACACTTTCTTCCCTTCCCCACCTTGTCTATCACTCCCTTCTCTGGCCCAGCGGCTCGCTTCCACCACCCTGAATGAACGCTTCTTTCAGCAACGGGATTTTTCCACCTGGTTGACTTGATGAAAGCTTTATGAATTGACATTATGTGAAGAAAGAACAAAGTGAGGTCAGTGCGTGTGTGTGAGAATGTTTGTAGGGGCAGAGGTTGCAGCAGCTAAAAAGAGCTGCTGAAAACTTTATTACAAACGAAGAGACGTTAGAAGCAATAAATCACTCATGTGTCTGCCACGAGGCAACAGAAAACAGGGCTGGCTTTCAGGAAGAACTGGACACATACATGTCTCCTCCGCTAAAAGTCAGGTGTCCTGTTGCCCCTGGAAGTAGACCTGGGTATGGTTATGGACCTTTTCCTTTTTCTATTTCTCTCTCTTTTCTTATCCCAAAGAATAAATCAAATCAGTCGAAAAGTGTAGAATAAAAGAAAAAGCCCTTAGCCGCCTGGGAGGTGGGGCTTTTAGTTTTCCCCTGCCTGCTGGGGGAAAGGTAAGAAATTAGGCATTTGAAGCCAGGTTCATGGATCAGATGTGCATTTTTCAATTTGTCTGCCTATTTCTTGTTCTGAGGTCTTCTTAATTTTTTTCTTAATGGGGAAGATAAAAATGCTTTGCCCTTACATCATTGCAGGTCCTTTCCAAGAACACCAGGCTTTCTCATGACCTTCACCCAGACTTTGAAATTGTCGATAGCGGTGAGAGTACCACAGGCTTTTTTTTTTTTTCCTACTCACCCTCTCACCCGTTGACAAGGTTCCATCTCTTTACTTCAGTGTTCTGGAGAGATCAACCCCAAGAAAGACTTTTCTAGCTCACCACAAGGGACCATCGGTTATGTTCAATGTTCCTCTCTGTACCTCATTCTCCAAGAAACTTTGAAGTCTCCCTGGCATTTCCTGACACCCACACTCTCATCCCACAGGGCTCTGGACATTAACCCACCTGTTTAATTAAACAAAGAGGCCATTAAACCGAGGTGGCTTCATGGCTTAGTAGTCCAGTAAGCTAACCAAAACTTAGCCTGAAATGCCTCAAGGTTAAGAAATCACAGCCTAAGGACAACCGATCACAAAAGCCAACGAGCCTTTTCCAAATAAGGCAAATGCGTCAGCTATAGCCAATCCAATCATTTCCTTACTCTGCTTCTGCATCTTTCTTATAAAATCTTTCCCCCGGCTCCTGTCCCTGGGGCACTCCTAACCACTTCCCGTTTGGTGCTGCCGGATTCAAATCGACTTTTGCTCAAAGAAACTCAGCATTTTAAATACACCCCGGTTTCTTTTTTAACACACCGCAGGCTTTCACCCTCCTCCATCCCTTCAAATCCTTTCCTACTGCTGTTTGCCATCAGCAAACCTACCTGGAGTTGTTCAGATTTTTCTCTGATTTCTTCATTCTCCTGTTCTCCCTGAGATCTGGGTGCCTACGGGACACTGACCTCCGTTGTGCTCTCAAGAGGCGGCTGTTTTTTTCTCCCCGCAGAGCCTTGGAGTGGAGAACTGCCCACCTTCCCCAGCTTTGCAGCTTCCAGGCTTTCACCTGCTCTTTCACTTGCTTTTACCTCCATTCAGTTACAGACTGCGCTGCTGATTCCATTTGCATTCACTGAAGGTTTAGCACCGTTTCCTCCCTGCCCCTCCCCTACTATGGCGGTCCTACCCCTTCCCCCCACCCACTATTCTTGTTTTCATTCTTGATAACTTCAACATTAAGATCAGAAAATCATCTAATACCTGGCCTCTCAGTTCCTTAACGGCCTTCTCAGCAAGAATCCATCTTCTACTGCATTTTCGCCACACATTCCCTTAGTCATAGCTCAGATCTTGTCATTCTTAATAATAGTACTAATCTCCCCACCTCCAATCTTGATTTCTAGCAACCCACCCTTTGATCACCACTTCCTGACATTTCTGCTCATTTCTTCCAAGAAACTTAACTCCAACAAATCTTTGGGTTAACAAGGATCACCAATTTATGGACCCTAGTACTTTTTTCGCTGTTATTACAGATCCCCACCTGCGGTAACTTCATCTTATTCTTCACCCAGCAGCTTAGATCCCCTGGCCCATCACTCAGTTCCTTTCTTGCATACACCCTCATCGCCCTTGCCTTCTCTCCCTTCATGATATTAACTTGGCAAAACCCTAACTCTGAGTCAATCCCACTCTTTATACCAATGCTAAGCACTTCTGATTTTGTAGGTGCTGGGTTTGTTTTTTGTTTGTTTGCTTTTTGACATGAAATAGGCCTCATATTTTTTGGTGAAGAGTCTGTAAAGGAAGGGGAAATACGTTTGGGAAGAAGTGAGTGGCCTTTTCAATTGGCCTCTCCCAGGTATCTTTAAGGCAATGGGAACCTCAGTGAAAAACCCTTCTTTGGATTAAAGGACCATGGGAGCCTTTCAGTGAAAAAGAGCTGTAATTGTTCTTGAGAGAGGAAATTATGCTTGAACAAAATGCTGGGCTAACTCAATGACTGTTAGGGACAATTTTATTCTTTATGTCATCCTCCAAAAGAGAAATACATGCTCATTGAAGAAAACTTAGAAAATAAAGAGAACAGAAGAGATGCCAAAAATCATTCACAATTCCATCACCCAGAGATATCCATCGTGTCTCTACAACATGTACTTATATATGACTGCAACACATAAAAATAATATTTACACCTGTGCTACACCTGGAATTGTTTTTGTGGCAGCCTCATAAAAGACTGACCAGTTTTTTGATGCCTTCTGGAGACAAGAAGTCAAATCGCTCCTTGGAGGCCCAGGGTGAATGATTCTTCACTGGATGATTTAAAAGGCTGCCATAGGGTTTGGTTCAGAACTTTGAAATTTGAAAATATTATCTGTAGCTATTGTGACCAGAACTTTGCTGACCCAGCAAACTCCGTGGGAGAGAACTTCAAGGAGAAAAGCTTCCAGAATCAAGAATAAAACTGAAGTTTTTGGAGAATGTGGTTCCTTTTCCTTTTGAAAGGAAATTATTACTATTATTATTATTATTACCACCCCAACTCACATGGTTATTGTTATTATAATTGCAATTCGACACTAGTTTAAAGTTAGGGGAAGTGTGAGTTAAAGAGGGCCTTGGTTACAAGGTCTCATTCAGTGCCAAGTGCAAAGCTAGATCTTAAAACTGTTCTTTTGTCTACAAGAGCTAGTGGTTCCTCTGTACCTTATTTCATTGGGTTAGCATATGACAACCTCCATTTTATCTCATGTAATTCTTACAGAAGTTCTTTAAATTATGCATTACTTATCCTGGGTTCTGTCTGATAGGACTGTCCGAGAAGACATACTACAATGAGTGGAAGGGTAAGTCAATGACCTTTCATCTCATGTCAAGGGAAACTCCCTACCAGGGTTGTAAAAAAAAAAAAGCGGTGTGCACAGGACATGTGGATTATCTCCCAAAATTAGGTAGGTAAGGAAGCTGACGTGCTCCCTTCAAGCTTTATCCTTCGCTCTCTGCCAGCTCTCCCAATTCTCCAACAGAACCAACAGAGAGAGAAAGCCCTGGAACAGCTCTCTTAACTGCATCTCCACCGTCACCTCACGCCCAACTTACCCTGTAATTATCAGCACAGCCAAATTGCCAAGCAAAGCATTTTGCAATCCGCACACAAGACCCGTTCGTCCTCCTCCGCCCGGTCAGGCTGCTGTGCTCTGCACTAGCTGTGCCCGCATTCACCCTGCTCTGGTCTCTGGGGTGCTGCTCTCTGCGATGCATTTTGCAACATAAGCTATTCTCTTGCTCCGTGAAGCAAAGCAAAGAATTCAAGACAAGCCTGAAATTAGAGCTACCACAGCACTGGGATTCAGAGAATCATAAAATCCTAGCATTTTTTTTTTAGTTGGAAGGGACCATTGAGATCTTTTCAATCTGCTGATTTTACCTGACGTGATGGGGAAGTAGAGGTGGAGACAGAAGGAGAGCGTGGAGGGGAGCTTAGAACCAGAAACACTGGTGGTGACTCTAAGTGCTAGACCAAGGGGTGGGCCAGCCAGCTGGGAAGAATAAGGGTAAACGTGCTAAATCTTAGAGTTTTCTAGCTAACATCGGAGTCTTCAGCTGTTTATGAACGTTCTGTGACTTGAAAAGGCTAAATATTTTAGAACTAGAACCCAGGTCACTCCCTCCCTTTGCCCTTCACATCCTGTTTTCCTTCAAATAAGTGACTTGGCCAAATGCTCTCATCCTTCAGATCTGGGCAGAGAAGGGACATTTCCCTGGAAGTCAGAGCACATTAAGTTCAGCTCATTTATTCGTGTTTTCAAGCAAAGCCGGAAAAGTGGGCAAAATGCTCTGAGGGGGTCTTCTGATGTGCACAGATATTTTTTTTTAAATCCAAGGATCAATTTGTTTTCTCCCTAAAAGAAGGGGTGAAGGCACTTTCAGGGAATGTGAGTTACAGTGAGAATGGCATCCTTTCATTCCAGATATTAACTCTTTCTAAGAGCCTACTTCTACAGAAATGTCTCATTCCCTCCTGAGGGTTTCATTCTGTTTCTCTTCCTGCCTCTTGAAAGATCAGGTCATCAGTGAAGCTTCCAGAGACCTTAGGACATTAAGAACCCATCAGTGGGTCATTGAGGCCATGAACAGTTTGCAAACTTCTGTGTGTACGCACATTTTCCCAGAGTCCATAGCTTCCAGCACCTTGTCAGAAGGGTGTGTGATCCTCAAAGTTATAAACCACGAGCCTAGATTGTTAGGACGGAAAGAGCTCTGGCTCAGACGTCCCTGTATTAGTTTGCCAGGGCTGTCTGCACCCAATTCCAATGTGTGGAGGGGAGGTTCCCCCCACATACCACCAAGCAATGCTGGAGATACCAGCTGGGTGTCCTATAATTCAACTCAATTCCGACCCTGTCTACCTAGACATTCCATAGGTAAAGGGTTCAGTCCCACAAGACCACCCTCCATTTCTTCAGATGCTAATTGCAAACCCAGATTGTTACCGGTGCTTCTGACCAACTGGCTGTAAATCACAGGTTCCCACCACCCCTTCCTTGGGTTCCATTCATTTGTTAGAACAGCTCACAGAACTCAGGAAACCTGTTCACTCACTAGGTTGCCAACTTATTACAAAGGTGCGTGGGGACGAGGATGACAGAGGGACCGCTTCTGCCTGAGGCCACGTGTCCAAGGTGCTTCTAGAAGTCACAGCCCCTGGTACTCCCTTGCAGTCTGCAGTGACGGGAAGAAAACTGGATGAGAAAGCGAAACATCCATGTTCTGGATGCCAAACACCGCTGTGATCGCACTTCCTGGAGATGGGCTGCTCGAGATGGGCAGGAGTGGGGGCTTGGGGAGGGATACCCAGGCCCCAGCAGAGGTGGCACATTCAGACCCCAGCCCTGCTGACAGGTCCCTGATTTCAGGAGCCTGGTCTCGCCTTTCTTTTCTCCGGGTAATGAGCTTCTGCTTCCTACCTGCGAACACTAACAAACGAGGCCAGTTGCAGCTGGCTGTGGCTCACCTTTCAATAGCGGGTTGACAGGGAGAACAATGCGCGTGTTTGCGGCTGGCCAGGCTTCGGGGAGGATCTGTCATCGTTGCGGTGAGTGTCAGAGCGGTTCAGGCTCCCTGTGACTGGCAGCAGAGAGCAGAGGAGAGAGGCAAGTTCAAACCTGCTGACACTCCTCGGGTGAAACTCTCAGCTTCCTTTTCCTCCTCTGAGTTTCAACAGGAACAAACTTTGTTCGAGTTCAAGAGGATTTCAATTATAACAGTTGCACACTGCCAATTAGTGGGGTTCTTTTCCTGGAGGGTAGTCACCCTACGCGACACATATACATTCCCGGCCACATGGTGGAGGAAGGGCACTTGCCTTCTATAGACAGAAGTATCCACTGACGCCTAAACAGCGCGATAGTTCTTGCCTTCATTTCTCTGTTGATGTTTTCTCTGCTAGAGGTGGTCTCGAGCCTCTTGGAAGATTCATTTCGGCTATTCGGGAGGGAATGAGCAGGGCAATATGCTCACTGCTGAGCCTCTGGTGAAGCTGCCCTGCTATTAGCTGGATGACCAGGTGGGAGGGCCAGCAGGGGTCTCAATTATTGGGAGATTTACCCTGAAGCACTGGACATAACCCGCTGACATGCACAGTCTTCTGCATCCTTCAAAGGACGGGAAACTTGACGGCATATGCAGAGCTGCACAGAGATCCTGAGGCAGGGGCCCATCCCCGTGAAATTTCCACCTCCAACTGTCTACCTGCCGGTAGCCCCCAAAGGGAGGCACAGGGGGTCCTGCTTAAAGTGGAGCCCCTTGCTCATAGGGCCTGTTTCCCTGTGATGCTCGGCTGTGATGATGATATTATTTGAGAGTTATGTACTAGGTCACAGTCCCTGCTTTCAGGCACCATTTCTGCCAGTTTCCTCTAAGACCTGCTTTTTTGCGAGACCATTCACTTGAGTGTCTCACAATTCCCATCCCGTTGGATGTGACAGTACCTGCTTATTACTCAGGGATGCATTTTTAAAAGAATGAAATTTAGCGAAAAGAAAAAAAGACTCCTTGATGTCATTTAAATGAACCCCACACTCTCCCTCCCATCTACATTTATGAGGTCACCATTCAAAATATTTTTTTTCCAACTGGGGTGGAAAGAAACATGGTGCAGAGTCATCAACAAGAGATTCTGTACCATGGAAAGGAGGAAAAAAATACTGTGAAGACTGATGAGAAAGAGCTTCTGGAAACCAAAGGGGAAGAAAAGTCATTTCCAGCATCCACTTCTACCTTTGGCTCAGGACTCCCTTGGGTGGCACTTGACCTGCACGACACAGTTCAGTCCAGGGACTATTTCTCCCGCAGAGGAGCCCTGAGCACTGAAGCCACTGTGATTCCATTAGTCCAGGAGTGAGATGGTGCATATTTTATCTCTTCCGATAAAAGGGCAGGATTCAATATCCTTCTCACGGTCCTCCCTCCACCTCACCAAAGACAGGGCTCCTGTCCAAGAAGCATTTTATGTTCTAAAAACCATAATGACAAAACCTCCCAACTCAAGCACTTGAGACACTGGCTAAAGGTTCCTTGTCTACTCCTCACTTTTCTGAAAGAGCATTCAATTAGGAAGTCAAGAGACTGGCTCTGCCACCGATTCACTATCAGGAAGGTATTAAATAACTCAGTTTTGAAGGGTTTTTCTCATTGTAAAAGGTCCATGAAGTCCCCTCTCTGACTCGTGTCATCCAACTCCACTTTTCCACTCAATTCCATCTTCCCCTCTTCCATTAAGTTGTCAAGGGGCTGTGCCCCTACCAAAGCCCTTTTATTTTGTTTGTCCCTCCTCTTCGACGTGTCCTGTGGTGTTTATGAACGTGTGTGTGCATCTGTCCTACTGGATGATAAGCCCATTGGTCACTGGCACCTAACAGCTCTTCTGAACTCGTCTTTGAGTGAAGGATTTCATGACTGATCCTTGGAAGACGTGGCATCTGAGGCTCCCAGGCTAGCATTTCTGCAGCCATTCGTGGCCAGTCTTCCTTCATCCCGTCCTATAAACAACAGCCACACTGTTCTCCATCTCAAGATCACTGCATCTGCTCTCACTTATAATAACTGATTGGGAAAGGACTTTGTAAGCAATCTGAGAACTTAGGATAACAAGTCTCTTGGACACAACTACTAGTGCCAGCTGAGAACCACAACCATTTTTGAGGAGGGAGGTAGATCATGGAGAAACCTTGGCAAAACATGTAGATCTAGGAATGAGACGGGAATGCAAGATGGCGCAGAGGCAGATACAAAACATCATGAGGATTTAGGTCTTTCCTGGGCTCTCACTTATCTTTCATGGACGAAGGTAAAATGTGAGGGCACCAACTACAGAGCATTTCTGATCAACAGCCTGTGAGGATTTCTGAAGAAATAGGATGTTGACATTGTTTTTTGGAATTGCTGCCTCCCCACATGTCTGGACGGCCACAGGGGGCCTGCTGGACCTCAACTCCAGTGATCTTTTACAAAACCTGGAACGTGCTTCTCTTGGGGTTGGGTGGTTGTCCCTGGGAATGGTGGATATATTGATCTTCATGCCATGACCCTAAAACGAGGCTATATTCTTCTACAGAAAGCCCTCATAGCATTTTGCTAAGTTGTGACTACTTTTCTTTTTGCAAAGGAAAACAGTTTGGCTGAGAAATCCTAGAGAACAAGGGTTGGCAAACTTTTTCTGTAAAGGTCTAGATAGTAAATAAATTAGGCATTTGGGCCACCCAGTCTCTGTTGCAGCACAAAAGCAACCACAGATTATATGGAAACAAATGAGTGTGACCATAAAACTTTATTTATGGGCACTGGTAGTTGAACGTCATAAATTTCCCATACGCCAAAACATGTTCTTCTTTTGATTTTTTTAAACCATTTTCAAGTATAAGAACCATTCTTTGCTGAACCAGGAAGAAATAGAATATATAAACAGACCCATCACAAGCACTGAAATTGAGACTGTGAGTAAAAATCTTCCAACAAACAAAAGCCCAGGACCAGATGGCTTCACAGGTGAATTCTATCAAACATTTAGAGAAGAGCTAACACCTTCTCAACTCTCAAACTCTTCTCAAACTCTTCCAAAATTTAGCAGAGGGAGGAACACTCCCAAACTCATTCTACGAGGCCACGATACCCTGATACCAAAACCAGACAAAGATGCCACAAAAAAAGAAAACTACAGGCCAATATCACTGATGAACATAGATGCAAAAATCCTCAACAATATACTATCAAACGGAATCCAACAGCACATTAAAATGATCATACACCATGATCAAGTGGGGTTTATTCCAGGGATGCAAGGATTCTTCAATATATGCAAATCAATCAATGTGATACACCATATTAACAGATTGAAGGAGAAAAACAATATGATCATCTCAATAGATGCAGCTTTCAACAAAATCCAACACCCATTTATGATAAAAACTCTCCAGAAAGTAGGCATAGAGGGAACCTACCTCAACATAATAAAGGCCATATATGACAAACCCACAGCAAACATCATTCTCAATTGTGAAAAACTGAAACCATTTCCTCTAAAATCAGGAACAAGACAAGGTTGCCCACTCTCACCACTCTTATTCAACATAGTTTTGGAAGTTTTAGCCACAGCAATCAGAGAAGAAAAGGAAATAAAAGGAATCCAAATTGGAAAAGAAGAAGTAAAGCTGTCACTGTTTGCAGATGACATGATACTATACATAGAGAATCCTAAAGATGCCACCAGGAAACTACTAGAGCTAATCAATGAATTTGGTAAAGAAGCAGGATACAAAATTAATGCACAGAAATCTCTTGCATTCCTATACACTAATGATGAAAAATCTGAAAGAGAAATTAAGGAAACAGTCCCATTTACCATGGCAACAAAAAGAATAAAATATCTAGGAATAAACCTACCTAAGGAGACAAAAGACCTGTATGCAGAAAACTATAAGACACTGATGAAAGAATTTAAAGATGATACAGATGGAGAGATATACCATGTTCTTGGATTGGAAGAATGAACATTGTGAAAATGACTCTACTACCCAAAGCAATCTACAGAATCAGTGCAATCCCTATCCAACTACCAATGACATTTTTCACAGAACTAGAACAAAAATTTCACAACTTGTATGGAAACACGAAAGACCCTGAATAGCCAAAGCAATGTTGAGAAAGAAAAACGGAGCTGGAGGAATCAGGCTCCCTGACTTCAAACAATACTACAAAGCTACAGTAATCAAGACAGTATGGTACTGGCACAAAAACAGAAATCTAGATCAATGGAACAGAACAAAAAGCCCAGAGATAAACCCATGCACATATGGTCACATATTTTTGATAAAGGAGACAAGAATATACAATGGAGAAAAGACAGCCTCTTTAATAAGTGGTGCTGGGAAAACCGGACAGCTACATGTAAAATAATGAAATTAGAACACTCCCTAACACCATACACAAAATATAAACTCAAAATGGATTAAAGACGTAAATGTAAGGCCAGACACTATAAAACTCTTAGAGGAAAACATAGGCAGAACACTCTATGACATAGATCACAGCAAGATCCTTTTTGACCCACCTCCTAGAGAAAGGGAAATAAAAACAAAGTAAACAAATGGGATCTAATGAAACTTAAAAGCTTTTGCATAGCAAAGGAAACCATAAACAAGACGAAAAGACAACACTCAGAATGGGAGAAAATATTTGCAAATGAAGCAACTGACAAAGAATTAATCTCCAAAATATACAAGCAGCTCATGCAGCTCAATATCAAAACCACAAACAACCCAATGTAAAAATGGGCAGAAGACCTAAATAGATATTTCCCCAAAGAAGATATACAGATTGCCAACAAACACGTGAAAAGATGCTCAACATCACTAATCATTAGAGAAATGCAAATCAAAACTACAAAGAGGTATCACCTCAAACCAGTCAGAATGGCCATCATCAAAAAATCTACAAACAATAAATGCTGGAGAGGGTGTGGAGAAAAGGAAACCCTCTTGCACTGTTGGTAGGAATGTAAATTGATGCAGCCACTATGGAGAACAGTATGGAGCTTCCTCAAAAAACTAAAACTAGAACTACCATATTACCTCACAATCCCATTACTGGGTATATACCCTGAGAAAACCATAATTCAAAAAGAGTCATGTACCACAATGTTCATTGCAGCACTGTTTACAATAGCCAGGACATGGAAGCAACCTAAGTGTCCATTAACAGATGAATGGATAAAGAAGATGTGGCACATATATACAATGGAATATTACTCAGCCATAAAAGGAAATGAAATTGGGTTATTTGTAGTGAGGTGGATGGACCTAGAGACTGTCATACAGAGTGAAGTAAGTCAGAAAGAGAAGAAGAAATACTGTATGCTAACACATATATATGGAATCTAAAGAAAAAAAAATGGTTCTGAAGAACCAAGGGGCAGGACAGGAATAAAGACTCAGACATAGAGAATGGACTTGAGAACACGGGGAGGGGGCAGGGTAAGCTGGGACGAAGTGAGAGAGTGGCATGGACATATATACACTGCCAAATGCGAAATAGATGGCTAGTGGGAAGCAGCCGCATAGCACAGGGAGATCAGCTCGGTGCTTTGTGACCACCTAGAGGGGTGGGATAGGGAGGGTGGGAGGGAGATCCAAGAGGGAGGGGATATGGGGATATATGTATATGTATAGCTGATTCACTTTTTTATACAGCAGAAGCTATCACACCATTGTAAAGCAATTATACTCCAATAAAGATGTTAAAAAAAAAATTCTTTGCTCATTGGCTGTACAAAAATTAGGCAGCAGACCAGGCTTAGCCCGAGGGCCATAGCTTGCCAGGCAACCCCTGCTATAGAAGAAAACTGTTTACTGTGAGAATCTGTTTTTCTGAGCACTGCGTAGGTACTTACACCAGCTCTCACCGTGACAGCCAAATTAGGGTGTCTCTTCAAATCTGTGAAGCTAAATAAATGAGGGCAGACCCCTCTTAGCATCTAGAATGCAGTGCGTGTACACTGGTGTTATTTCACATATCAGATTCCCGCACGGAAAACACTGACATGCCATTAATAATCTTCGGAGGAACACCTTGAAACTTGACTAGCTGAGGGCACATTGCAAATGGGCTCTAATGGCTTTTATTTCTCATTCTTGCCACCTCAGATCTAATCAGCTGTTGTGTCATTTTTAATTCCTACTTGGCAGGATTCTCCAACTCCCCTGGCTTTCTAGATAAAGGCTCAGAGGAGTACTACGCCTTGAGGCATCTAGGAGTGGGGAGTAGATCAGAGAGACGGAGGGCTGAGTAGATGATGACCTTCAACCATGGCTGATTGGAGAGGACCGGGAAGGAACCTAACTCCCTGGATGACCCCCAATCCACCCTCCACCTCTCTTCTGGGGTTCACTCAAGTCCTGACATTGCTTTCTCTGGGGAAAAAGGTATTTCACTCCTCAGTTAGGAACGAGCTTCAAATCTCACATCATTCTGTGTTGGCTAGGAAGAAGATGAAGGTCTGAATTAGACACCTCTTAAATGGGTAACTTTTCGTCATACAGAGTGATTGAGCTCTGGTTCAGCTCCTTCAAACAGGTACACCCACCACCACCCAGCCTGAGCAACCAGAGGGCCACCTTTGATGGTGACCGTACCTCCCTTGGAAAGCAGTGAGGAATTGCAAATAATGAAAAAAAATCCATTCCATAAAAATAAAATTACAATGAAATACATGATAATTAAAAATCAGTAAATAAAACTCATCAGAGCTATTATTTTAGCGTTTGCATGATCTTACCTATATTCGCTCATTTAATCCTTACTACAACTCAAAAATATCATTGTGTTCATTATGTAAGTCAGAAAAAGAAGGTCAGAAGGCAAGCAGTTTCTCAAGGGCCACAGCTGGTAAGTAGCAGAGCTGTTTACAAATGCAGACATATCTTGCTTCGGAGTCTATAATCTTAACTACCTACTAGGTGCCGGTGCATGTTTGCGAAATCATTTTCCCTCTCTGAGCCTCCGTTCCCTCAGCTCTGAAATGAAGCCGAAGATGATAAAATCTCTAACCTCACTTCTAAATCAAAATTCTGATTCTGTGATTTTCACCCCTCCCCTTTCAGGAGGGGAAAAAGTAAACACATAGCTTCATATGGTAACTTAGTGAAAAAACAAAAACTAAGTTTCCAGGGTATATCTTTGAGTCAGTATTTACGTAGTACACTCTACTACACACACCTTCTTAAAATAAACCTATGATGCAAGCAAGCAACAGTGGGTAACTAGTACTCATACCCTACTGGACTTGGTAAAGAGATGAAATGGAGACCCGTTCTGATCTGATCTGCAAAAAACTTAAAAGCAATCTTGAAGGTAGACAAAAATCAGAGCAAAGAGCTTTCCAACCCAAAATTCAAGACTTTGGATTATTTTTAAAAAGCATTATGCTTATTACACTCTACTTATTAAGACCAAAATATACTTGCTAGCAAGACCTTTCAGCAAGGACTGAAGTTCTAGGCACTTTGGAGGTTAGCAGAAACTTGCCTGATTCATTTCTTTACTCATTCTGAGTATTGCTGTTTAATTCTGAAACCTAAAGCAGCCAGTTAACTAAAGCTCTCATTCCCGGAATGTTCCAATATTGAGTGTCAGAGACAGAGGGAAGGATCGGGGCTGGGATGGTAAAATCCAAGGCCCTCCCCTGAACACTTCCTGACCAAGAGATGGGAGCAATTTCCTTCCAGCCAATTAAACTCAGAAATCTAGGATCTATCCCAGCAGGGACATGGGGGGATTGGCTAACATTAAACCCCATGATGCAAGCCAATCAGCTCACAGGGAGAAATCCACCAACCTCCCCTTAGGACACAAGCTGTGGCATTTTTAAAAAATTCAAGAGCAAGTCTGTGGCGGAAGGCAGATTTCCTTCCCTGTCCTACAGATCCTAGCAGAGTGACTTGCTCCCAGCCCCATTTATAAACTTTGTTTTGGCATTTCAAATATTGATTTTTAAAATATTCTTCAAGAGAAAGCCACTTGGGGACCTTTAAGTTGGGGTTCACAAATGATGCATGCCCAGATGTGTTTATTGCAGGATGGACATATACTTTTTCCCTGTCCTCCTTCCCCTCCACCTAAGTGTCTCTTTATTCACTATTTTAATTACCTAATCGTAAATTTCTTTAGGGGGTTACTTAGAAAATTAGCATCAAAGCTTGGCAGTAAATTCAGGGGCTTTTGGAGACAGTCCAAGCTGTTTCACCTGTGATTAATTAGATGATTTTTTTTTTCCTTTAAGTGCCAGAAGGCTGTTGAGGTCTTTAAGCAGTTACATGACTGCTGGCACTACTGCAATTATGATTGATGCATGCGTCTGGAGTCTGAGGCAGCACCCTGGCTTTTGTTGATGGTGTGTGTGTGTGTGTGTGTGTGTGAGAGAGAGAGAGAGAGAGAGAGACAGAGAGAGACAGAGAGAGACAGAGAGACAGAGAGACAGAGACAGAGATAGAAGGACAGACTTGGGAAGCAATAGCTTGAAACCCTCCAAAGGTTTCCACAACGTGAGTTGCTTTTTTAATATCCCTGCAAGTGCAAGTCTAGAAGCTTCAGGCCAGGATCTTCTACCATAATATCTCAGCAATTTCAGAAATGTTGCTTGAGCAGTCCTCTTCCTCACCATGAATCACTGCAGTCTTTGTGGAGTCTTTGCATAAGCTCTCTTTATGACACGCACTAAGGAATGTGTATTTTCAACAAGCCTTTTGCTTTATATAAAGCAAGCAGTCACACCTGTTTTAACATTTCACCCTGGTGAAATTCAAGAAGGGGGGAATGCAGGCTCTTTGGGTAATTCATTGCGTATGAAGTCATCCCCCAACACTGGCATAAAGTTAATGTAACCCGTGGGTATATTTAGGAAAAAAGTGATTCTTTGCAGCCACCATGAACATGCTTTCAAGGATGCAACAGAGAAATTCGGTGATTGTTTGATTCAGAGAGCCAGCTTGTCAGTTTCTCTTTATACTCTGTGAATGAGGGAGAGAAAGGCTCCTTCAAACCATTTGACTCAGTCAAGGTAGCAGAAAGTTCAAAGTGTTGGCCACCTTTTGCTGGTGTCTGTATAACCTTACAAACTCCTCAGCCCCTAGACTGGAGATCGTCTAATATTTGCTCCACTGTCCCTAATGCGCGTGACAATATTTATAGAGCAAATTCAATGATCTGATACCCACCTGCCCTCTGAGGACTAACAGGAATGTTGGCCACATGGGTTGGTGGCAGAGATTTCCCCCCAGACCAGGGGTTGGCCGACTCCTTTTATAAAGAACCAGAGGGTCACCATTTTAGGCGTGCGGGACACAAGATCTCCATCACACCTACTCAACACTGTGGCTGTGGTGTGAAAGCCACCTAAGGAAGAGGCCAGTGAATGGACACACTGAGTACCAATGAAACGCGCTGGCTTCCCCCTGGCCTGGAGCACTGTTTCTCAGACACCGGGTATCTCGTTAAAATGCAGATTCTGGTTCTGAGGGTCGGGAGTGTGCCTGAGAGCTGCATTTCTGACCCTCCTGACCAGATGTCAGTGACGCTGCTGATCGAGGACCTCGCTCTGAGCAGCAATCCCACAGCGTCTCCTCGGAAAATGTCCTTCCTTTCTGTGTCCAGGGCACTTCCAATAACACTGAGGCTCAGAGAATAGAGACGGGCTCTTGGTTCATTAGGAAGATCGCTGTAGGACTAGGCTTAGGTTTATACCCTTCGGATCTAGACGCTTCAAAGATTCATCCAGCGCTCCATCCCTTGGAAGAGCCCAGATTTCCCTCTCCCGAGCATCACCTTCCTTTTTTCACCTTTAAGCTTGGTTGTATAAGATCTCCTCTTCCTAAGTGGACAGATGGCTCGGGCTGTGGTGCAGCTGTACACACAGCACATCAGAGTCTTTTACACCTGACTGCCAGCCCCTTCCCGGCCCTGGCATGGAGGGCTCTAATGGCCCCTACCTAATTGGCTGTGATGCAAAAGCTAATGTAGGTTGAGAGACCAATTAACGGGGCTTGTTTCTACCGAGGCTGCATCTGAACATCAATTATGCTAAACAACACGCTGTATTAAGACGTTTCCCTGCCACTATCATTTGCTATGGGACACCTCAGAGCAGGGCAGAGAGATACCCCCTCTCACTGCCTGCCCGAGGCGTTTCTCTCTGTCTGTCAGTACAGACGGCTGGCAATAGGGAGCACAGGTTTAGAGCTAGGAAATCCATGACGCAGGGACACATCGGACACTAACTGATTACCTTCTCTTGGGCCTCGGTCTCTAGACCATGGGGGCTATGGTTCAAGAAGCCAGAGAACAGGTTGGGTGAGGGATGCTGGTAATCCTTCCACGTGACCTGCTGATTCCACTAAGAAACGGAAACCCTGAGGCTCTGGAGGCTCAAAGGATACTTTCCTTAAAACTTGAAAAACAATCAATAACTGAAACTGTTGGTACGGGGAAGATCATTGTATTTTCTCTTGCAGGTCAGGCTGGTTTTGAACTCCATTTCTCCCTCATCTCAAGCTTCTCTCTTAGAATGCATTTCTTGATTTTTTACACCAACACTTTGGTCGTTAAGCTGCCCAGTTCATTTTAATTTTTCCTGATCGTGCAGCTTGTATGTACTGAAAATGCTGAGGAATCAGACCAAATTTAAGACACGACACAGTTGACAGTTTAGCTAGGAAGACGGGACTAATATTCAGACATCTACTCATTTACTCAATCATTCATCAATTCAACAAATACTTCTTAATCATCCACTATACTTCAGGCAATCTGGGCTAGAAGCCTTTCTTTTTACTCTAAGTTTATTTCTAGATAGAAAGGTAGGTAGTCAAATGAGTAATAGTAATGCTGGGTAAGATGTGCTATTATATCTGTGATAGTAAGATGCTAAAGGGGGCACAAAATATACAAAAAACACAGAACAATAAAATTGTGTCTGTTCATTAGAGCATTACATATAAGGCACATAAGGTAGGTTTACTAATTTACAATGGAGTGCCACGCCCTCTCCCATTCCTCATCATGCTTATATCAGAAACCTTTCACTCTCAAACTTTGGGAACTTTATGAGAAAACTGATAATATTAGGCATAAGCTCCCTCAATGACCAGCAACCAAAAGCTATCTATAGTTGCACTTATTCTCACCTCCATTTTTCTGGTCTTGCAGAAGGAGATGTAATTTCTCATGTTAAGGCCTGTGCTCTTCTAGACCTGTGCTCTTGACGGACTCTCCTGCCTTATCTAGACCTTACTGAAGGAGAAAGGGAGATTCCCTTTCTCCTTCCCAAGTTGGCAACTTTGTCGCAATTGGTCCCTTCTGCAAAGCATACAATTATGACCAAGTTTGTGGGTTCCCTTAAAAATAAAGTCCTCCCTTGACTCTGCGTTGGACTAGCATTAGTGCTTAGGTTTGGAAGAACAAATAGTTTTTTATCTTGCATGTCACCTACAATCTACTGGCAGTGGCTTTCCTTACCTTCCAAGCCTAGAATTCTTTCTTCTTCACTGTTTTCAGTTATTTCCACCCACTGCTCACTTGTTCTTCAAACACCTGCAGTCTTTGTTTGACTTCATGTTTCCTGGCCTTGACCCGACATGTTATATTAATGGCTGTCCAACTCTCTGACTCTCTCCTCTCTTTGCTTCTCTTCTAGATCTCTGCTACCTCACTGCCCATCCTTCTCCTGTCCTCTGTGGGCTCTCATGTCTCTGCATGCGTCTTTGCATATTGTGTTCTTCTTTGTATGTTTCTTCCTTGGACTCTTCTCACTTCATACCATCACTGAGTGATCCCTTCTTATCACCTGCTGTCACTTACCACCATGTGCTGACATTCAAAATGCATTCAAGTCAACTCTGCTCCCATGAGCGCCAGCCCCATCTCCCTGCTTCTTAGGCTCCTCAACTTGTTCTAAAGTCATCAATTTTCCACCCAAATCTGCAACTCCTTCTGTCCTGGGGAATGGCAGTATCATACAAAACTTGGATGTTATCATCTACTCTTGTCTTTTTCTCACCCTGACACCTCATCGATCAATAAGTCCTGCCAGCTCTATTTCTCGAACCTCTATTAGATCTGTCTTCTCTTCTCTATTCCCATGTCTCTTGCCTTAATTCGGGTCTCATCATCTTTTATTTGGACAAGGGCAATTAGATTACTATCTGATGTCTTTGCCTCTGTTATGATCTCTGATTTTATAGCCTTTTAGTCTACCCAACACAGTGTGGCCCGGGTTACCTTTCTAAAATACAAATCTGATTGAAGAGCAAGGCGCACATGGAAACGTCTGTGGAGAGCCATGGCCTGCGGCGCTTGTCAGGCTAGAGAGGAGAGGTTCAGCTGAGCCATCTGAGCAGCCGCTGGGAGAGGGGGTACAGAGGGTATTAAGGATGTTAAATTCCAGGCTTCCCCTTTCTGCCCTCTGCACCTCACCTGGTATTGTGCTACTAGATGCTTAACAACCAACTCTCACCAATTAAACAAACAAACCCCTTATTTGTAGAGTGAGCTGCTTTCCATGGTGCAAATATTACCACTAGGGCCAGTTTCAAGCAACCAACATCACTGGAGTTTGGAAGAAATTCGCAGCTGGCTCTCACAAGACCACAGCTTTTGTTCTCTTTCCTCATACTGAGTATCTCTACAGTGGGATCCAGGTTGAAAAAAAAGAACCCAAACGTTTCCCTGGCCACCTCTGGTATACAAGCCTCACCTGGAGCCAGCCAAGCCCTGGATGAAGACAGCCTTACTAGGGACTGCGCTGGACTTCAGGGAGAGGCAATGGTGGGCAGAAACTAAACGCAAATTCATGAGCTGCCCGGGCTCTGTAAACAGAAGATGAGGTGGAGTGGACGTTGAGAGCATCCCGTGCAGCTGCTGGTGGGGATGCCCACCTTCCCGCACAGAGACAGGGAGGCTCCAGAAAGGTCTGCCCTTTGCTCATGGGCTGACCCACCAGCATGCTGATACCCTGTGGCCGGCCTGCCTGGAGGCCACCCTCCCAAATGCCACTGCCTCTGCTCCCCAAAGCAACACACATAGAACTTTTTCGTAACTGTGACAGAATGGATTACTCCTTTCTGCACAACACTGTATGTCATTGTCAACATCAAAAACTTCCCTGCTCTGCTCTAGCAGCACCTGCCTTATTGATCGGGTGCCTTCCGAACAACTCGCTCACACAAAGCAATTAAACCTGTCTGACTTCAAAAGTAACGTAAGACAAGCCATGTCAAGCAGTATAGCACTCACCTAATACGATTATTTCTCCTCTTCCTGGTGATAATGGAATTATGCAAAAGCGGCCTTGACCCAGTAAGGATTTTCTCTTCAGAATCAAATCTCTGCTTTCCCCTAACTCACAACACCCCGCCAGCCCCCCGTTTCTTCTTGTTTTCTAGCCGTTCATTCGGCACTGCTGCCCTCCTTTGTGTACCAGCTTGCAAATCTAAGAGCTCCTTACCTGTGAAGCAGTGCAAACTGATGAAAATGTGGCCAGATGCATCTAGTAGGTAAATGATGAAGAAAAGACATCCATCTCTGTCTATTAATTCGTTCTGAAAAGTGTCTTGATTGTCTCCAGTGTGATTGCAGTCCACTCAGGTGGCTAGCTTTCATTTAAGGAGTGAGACTTTTTACAACTATCTCAGATTTCCCCCATTTCTCATTGTCCTCCGGTTGTCTGGATCCTGGGCAGAGGGATGTCTTGTCCCTGGGCTCTAGTAAAAAAGAAGCATGGTTGATGTATTATTAAAATACTTCCATGATGGTTGATAAATAGTCATTGCCTTAAGTGGCCCTAGTTTCCCTTGTACATTCCAAAGTGACCAGCCTTCTAGCCCCATGCAGAATTCAACAACGATGTAACCACCAACAATGTTGGGCAGGGTTTGCTGATTAAGGGCTCTACTCCTTCTATACAGACAGCATCCAATCTGATTTTTGGTGACTGTAATCTACATGGTTCAGAGTACGCTACTGCTTAGACCCATGATTTCCAATGCCAGTAGAGTCAACTCAGTACTTATAATTTTATAGAGATGCAAGCCCATTTTAGTGTGGGTTACTTTGTGGATACCTATTAAGGAAAATTTCTAAATCAAATCCCTAACTACAGAAGTTGCAGAAGAATCAGAGTTTCTTCTCCTGCCCCTGATTAAGCTTCTGGTCCCTTCAGCAAAAGTCCAGGGCTTATGGAGTATGTGTTTTCTAGCTTTACTATCAAAGTAAAACTTATTTCAAGGTTATTCTAGGATCCAGGACAACAGAAGTCAGTCAGCTGGCATAATAGTTGCCTGCCTGCTTTGTGTTTTATGAGAATAAGGGTGACTTTCAGGCACCCCACAGCAAGTATTACCATCTCTCAAACATCTGTGCACTCGATTCCCATGTGTCAGATGGGAGCAGATTTTAATCGTTGCTCTGTGCAGCACTGTGCTGCATGGACTCCACATCCCACCACCTAACTCTGAGTCAGTGGAGGTCCTTATGTGTAGGCTCTTTACTGTTAGCAGATCCAAGCATTCAACCCAGGTAAAATCCATGTATACAACGGACTGACCACTCAGAAGAACTGTTAAACTATTAAGGTGATTGGCCTTTTCTGTTCAAAATAATGGAACAGTCCCTGCTGTGGTTGAAGACAGCCAGATACAGGAGGACACAGGAGCTTAGCTCTCTCCTGGTTGTAAAGGCACGAGTTTGGTCTTCCAGTACCAGCCCTACTCAATCACCACGGAGAGACAACAACCCGGCAGGCCCCAGAGGAGATCCATGCAGAGGAAGTACAATTTCATTGGTTCTATAATAGATTACCTTAAGTCACATTTTAAGAAAAGTTAAAGAAAGGGCATAGAAATATGAGAGTTATATAAGAACTATAGAAGCAAATAAACAATTTTATAGTATAAACTGTATATGTTCCCCCCCCACAGAGAGCATCCAATCTGACTCGTGAAGCCACTATGTTACCGTCTCTGCCAGGGAAGCCCTCCATAAGGATGCCAGCATACACGCCAGGAGTGCTTTTTCCTACCTAATTCCTTCAAACTGTCACTCCTCAAATGCGAGAGAGTTTTGGAATTCAAAAATATTTGAACTGACTGGCATCCACCTACATCACCCCTGTGTCATACTTTCATTTGGCCCCTACATAGCATTGCTTTTAGCCAGAGTTGATCAAAGTTACGCATGAAAACATCTCATTTGCTTTCTAGCCAAAATCAACTAGAACTTTTGCTTCTGTCGTTAGGATTGATAGGTGTTCTGGGAGGGCCCTTTCCCTGCAGAACAAATACACCCTGCAGAGGAAATGTGCTTTGAGGCATTGCTGAGCTTCTTTTATTTGGAAGCAATTGATAAGGACTGGCATTACTTATTCTTTAACTGTTTGGTAGAATTCACCAGTGAAGCCATCTTGCCCTGGACTTTTCTTTGTTGGGAGGTTTTTGATTATTGATTAACTCTCCCCACCATCTAAAGATATGATGAAATTCCGATCAGAATTCAAGTGGCATTTTTTCACAGAAATAGAACAAACAATTCTCAAATTTGTTTGAAACCACAAACAATGTAAATTGCTGCAGCCACTATTTTGTTAGTTGATTGTTACTGGTCTTTTTTTTTGTTTTTCTTTTTTGTTCTCTTTTTTGATTAATCGAGGTTTTTTTTTTTTTTCCATTTTGCTCTTTCATAGTTCATTATGCATTCCTTGTATTATTCTCTTAATCTTTACCCAAGAGATTATAATGTTCATCTTTCACTTAATAAAGTTACTATGAATTAGTATTTTCATCACTGTTTTCCACCAATTTCCAGCAATGTACAAATGTTAGGCATCTTAAATTCCATTTATTTCTCTCCCATGTTTATTTTAAATCCCACAAAATGATATTACTATTGTTAAAAAATCAATATTAATTTGTATTTATCTATATTTACCTTTTTTTGCTCTTCATTCTTTATTGCATTTCTGTACTTCCTTTTATGAACCTTTTCTTTATGTCTGAAGAATTCCTTTTAGTATTTCTTTTAGTATTAGTTTGAAGGTGATAAATTCTTTCACTTTCTGTTTGTCTGGTAATTTTTGTATTTTGCATTTATTTATAAATGATATTTTCACTGGGTATAGAATGATAGGTCTTTAGTTTTCTTTGTTTAGACCTTTAAATGTGTTATTCCCTTGCTCCATTGTTTCTGTAGAAAAGTCAACCTTCAATCCTTTTGTAACTTTGTTGGATATATAATGTGTCTTTTTTAAAACTCTGGATGCCTTTAAAATCTTCTAGTTTAGTTTAATTTGAAGGTTTTTTACTATGATGTGTTTAGTTTTTTTCACTTCTCATGCTTGGGGTTCACAGAGACTCCTCTTTAATGTGTGTGTTGATGTCTTCAGTTTAGGATAATTCTTAGTATTTCCTCAGATATTTTTCTCTATCTCATGTGCTCTCTCTCTCCCCCTATTTTTCTGAAACTTTAAGTACATTTTAGACCTTATTACCATGTGCCATGTGTCTCGTAAACACATTTGTGCATTTTTTCCATGATTTACTCTTTTTTCTACTAACCTGTTTTCCAATTCGCTAATTTTACCTTCCTCTCTACTCAAACAGCTGTTAAACCCAACTATTACGTTTATAATTTTACTTCTTGTACTTTGAAACTAATTTTTTGATAGATCATCATTCTCTGGTAAATTTCTCCAATTTTTGTGTTCATGTCTCTGAGTGAATGAAGGCAGGGCCTCTTCCCTCTCCACACAGCTTTTCCACCATGACAATCAACCATGAGGCATTTCCCATCAGAGTCCTGCCTCACAAAGGATGTTTACAACAGAAATGTGAGAGCCTGAGGAACCACAGCCAGCAGGACACTTGTTCTTCAAGAAGTCACAAGCCCCGGCACCTTGCATACAACACGCTCGGCATGACAGGAGACAGGCTCAAGGACCTGAAACTTCTGAGGAGAACCATCGAGAGTCACTTTTGCTTTAATACATTTCTGAGGGTGGGGATGATGAGTGCAGAATAACGTACACAAAGCTGGAAACCGATGGGCTACTTGAGAAGCTTCACTACGTTCAGACTCGGAACTATGATTTCCTTGAAGATGGGCACATAGTTTGGGTTTTCCTGCCATGGGACCCTGCTCCAGATTCCTGACGATGGTCTGCTTCATGTCCTGGCTGCCGACCCCTCGGGTGGCCAGCAGTGTGCCAATGTGGCCATCCTTGATGTCTGGGTATTTGCTGACCAGAGTTGAAACTTCCAGGCACAACTTCTGCAAGGGCGACAGTAGGGTTACTGTGCTCACCTGCATGTTTGCTGAATCCAGAGGCCAGCTTCTGGAATAGGAAGTGGAGCAGCTCAGCCTCCCTGGCTGTCTTCTCGGCATCTCCTTGTACTCCTTAGTGCTCCAGGATGAGACGTGATTCTGCGTGATGGCCCACGGGTACCCACCACCACTCACTCTCACCCTCTTTTTGTATGGATTTTTAGTTTCTGCAAAATCACTGAAATATTCTTCCGCAGTGACACAGATGATGTCTACAGCGTTTGACCCTAACAGCCACTTCTTTGTTATCAGCTCATCGAGATGTTGCTCCAGATCCTGGAAGACCTCTTCCTGGTATCTGCTGCAGCCTCCTCGCAGCAACGGTATCTAAAATCCCATCCATGTTTGGTTGGCTCAGAGACACACCCTCTTCCACTTCATTTTAAAAATACTTCCTTTTTAAACTGATTAGGGGTTCCTTAAAGCTCTGACAGCTGTGATGATCGCTATCATATCCTGAACATAGCAGTGTGGTGCTGCCAATGTTTCAGATGTTCTATATACAACTGAGCCTCAACTCTGTGTCTAAGAAAGGATTCATTTGCTGAAGATGCAAACTGGTAATTTGTTTTCAAATCTTCACTCATCTGAGCAGTAATTTAAAAAAATGGATGGAACATCTGGAAGACAGTGGTAGGGAGTGTTCTCACTTGGGTCCACTTTGGGCTCAGTCTCTTTCATTCAGTCTTTAGTGTCTGTGTCTAGTGCTTTCTGCAGCCAGACAATGATGTTTGAAGTGAGAGCTGACATGTACAGATGGAGCAGCTCAGACACCACATTTGAAGAAAGTAAAAGCTTCAGGGCATTGATGTCCACTTCTGGGACCAGCTCCACATTCCCAGTCATCTTTGCGCTTGTGTAGGTGTTTAAGACCCAGGTCAAACAGGCTCATAATCTCACTTGCTTCTAGATCTTCCCACAAGATCTGCATCCAGGTTCTCAGGGCTTGGTGGTTGAGGAGTTTCTGAAAATCTCATAATGGGGAGAAAAGCACGCAACCATCAGGTTTTTGGCAACAATGGGGTCATCTAGGACATGCTTCCATATGATTTCCGGGTGGCAGATGAACCACACCTTGTTGGACTCCCTGGGGTTCTGCCTCTGTGCCCTCAATTCTAGCACTCACGATTCTGTCCAAGATAACAAAGATTTCCTCCTTCCAATTCTTGGACCTCTCAAGGGGAACAAAACTAGTTTGCATTTTTTTTGGTCAAGTATGCACCAATCAATTTTTCTTCCCTTTCCAAGATCCTGACAACAGAGACCAGAAAAATGGGGTCCTGGGGGGTGGTGAGCGGTGACCTCTGCAGCACCATCCCCAGCTGCTTGGCCAGCTCGTCTGAGAGCCCCTGTGTGCTCCCAAAGTCACTGTGGATGAGGGTCACGTCCACGTGGCGGTGCTCGGACATCAGCCCTTCCCAGGAGCACACTCCTGTTCCAGGTCCATCAGGTTCCAGTGGGCCTGAAGGAGTGCCCCTTGTTCAGTGAGGTCCAGGGTCCCCACTCCTCACAATCCGGGACACCAAGAAGATGTTCTTGAGGGTCTCCACAGCTGCAGCGAGCTGGGTGCGCTGCACGACGGCATCCTTCATCCTTGACGTACTTGATGCTCTTGGTGGATGGTGTGGATGCTCCACCTCAAGTCTTTGCTGATGTTGGCCAGGGACCGCAGGATGTCTCTGACATCATCCAGTGCATTTTGGAGCTGGTTCCAGCCCATGTGGCACCCCCTACAGCACCCCGTCCAACCATGACTGGATAGCGACCTGCAGTGTGACCTCCACGGATGCCTTTCTCCAGGCCTCTCTTCTGAGGTTCCCCTCCTCTTTGCCCTGCTGGTCCAGGCACAGAAGCATCCCAGCGACCTTTTGAATCTCTGTTGCAACATCCTCCTGGTCTGTCTCCTTCATGGTTAAAAAGCAGGCGGAATCCGCCACCCTTCCCCGCGTGAGAGCAACGATATCCCTTGGCACTGCCACCCGGCGCCTGACTGGAAGTGTCATCCGATTTCTTGAATGTGTTCATCACAGTTACTTTAAAATCTATGTCTTGTGTATTATATCTAGATCATCTTTGAGTCATCTACATTATCTATTTTTTTTCTCTTGATTTGGTCATTTGAGTCTCTCTAGTATCATTCATGGTAATTATTTACTTATTTCTTGAAGGCAAAATGGAATAAAAGAGGCTGGCGACATTGCTGTATCTCAGGAACTAGAAGGAAGCAAGGCTTGCTGGTGTGTCTGGAGGCTGATGCAGCTTGCTCGGGAAAAGCATCAAATAAGGCAGAGATGAGACTGAATCCAGCCATTTTGATTGAGTACCGGATACTGTGTATAAAACGTGTAGAAACTCTGAATAATGCTAACTTCCAGCAGATTAGAATCTATTTATTTGTTTACTCATAAGTTCGCTAGAGTAGGTCTTGGTTCCCTTGATGCAATCAGGGGATGGGAGGCATTAAAGCTGGTTTCAGGCTTTGTGAGAACTGGTCTACTTCTAGTTTGAAGTAATCCTGAAGGAAGACCTTTCAGGAATCTCAACTGAGAGCAAAGGCTGTTAACCTGGGCCCATCACCCTTGCCGGGCCTCAGATGCCACTTCACCTCCCAAGCACTCTGAGATGGGTCAAAGCTCTGCTCAGCTTTCTAGCTTCTTAGCTGGCCTTTTCTTTCGTCTTCTCAGCCTCTTATGTTGCAAATATTAGTAAGAAATAATACCTTCAACGAAAAAAGCAGCACAGAGTCACGCTCAGTGTTTCCATTCTCTTTTCTCTAAAACTTAGTTCTCTCAATGCCTAGCTGCCTTGGTAACACTCAACCCCAATTTTTTCCCCTCCTACCCCCACGGAACTGCTGAAAGCCCTTAGCCTTGAAATGCAACTGGATCTCTTGTTTGGTGCCACTTACTGACCGGCAAATGCCTTGAGGGAAAAACAGCACAGAATGGTGAACTCACCTCAATGGCTTTCTTTTCTCTTGGGTCTTAGACTTTCAAGTTCTTGCTGACTGTGTTGCTCTATGATTACTTCAAACAGGTATTTAAAAAAAAATTTTAACCAGTTTTAAACTTTTTTGTTGGCATGAGGCTTGGTCTGCTACAGCTACTCTCTCATGATCAGAAACATAAATTAAAAAGCATCATATTTTTATATAAAAATCAAAATTCTCATTTTCTCTTAAAAATAAAATATTCTAGCAAAATCGGGCCACGTTCTTGCATAGAAATAATGGCTAGAGGTAAGTAGCCCCTGTCCTTTAATTTCAGGTATATGCTCTCCAGTTTAATTATCCGGATCACTCAGTGACCCCTGAGAGTAAAAAAAGAAGAAAGTCCGTAATTGAGCTTTGAGTGATACTAATACCTAATCATGTTGTATAAAAGAAGAGCTGAAGGGGACATTGAGAATGCATAGTCAGGAGGGTAAAAGGTTGATTACAAGATTGTTGTATCACGCAACTCGAGGGAAGACAATGTTTCAGAATGGAGTCGGGCGGCGGGGATCATCTGTGCTGAATTCTGCCGAGCCTTCAAGTTGGGCCAGTACTAAATATTCTCTAGTGAGTGACTTAAATGGAATTGGTGATCTTAGAAAGAGTCTTTCTAGCAGAATCACGGGGTTTACAGAGGTTGGGGTGGCTTAAGGAGTGAATCAGAGCTGTGGAAGTAAAGTGGTGATGTACACAACTAGTTAAAAAGTCTGTGTCAGGAAGGCAAGAGAAAGGATGGTGTTGGGAAGGATGGGAGCTAATACATTTCAGAGATGAGTGGTCCTTCTTGGCTGCCTTCTTGGTACATCAGCTGGCTTTCCCCACTTTCTTACAAGATGAAATGCTGCAAAGATATTTTCTTGAAGATGAGAAAGAGGAAAAGCTGGTCAGCACTCCCCTGTCTCAGGAAAGAAAGAAATAAGGCTTGCTGGGCTCTCCGGAGGCTAACTGAGGTTGCTAGAGAAGAGAGAAAACGAAGGTGGAGAAAAGCCTGGCTCTAGCCACTCACCAGACCTGAGCAGCCCTGCCTTGTATGAAGTCATCCCCCTTCCCTGCCTTGACAGAGGCAACAATCAGAAGATAGCAGCACGGAGGCTGCCTGGGTTTTCCTTTCCAAATACCATTGGAGGGCTGGGACCTTTTCCCCCTAGCTTCAGGGATCTGTTCCTTGGCGCCCCAGTAAAATTACAGAAGCAGTCTGCCTGATAATGACTGTAAATGATAGAGACGATCAGGTTTACCTTGTGACGTCCTCAGGGGACTTGCGGTTAGTTTAGTCTGAATTTAGCATCAGCTGCTCCAGTTCCTTTCTTTTCAGCAGGCAGCGGCTGGACTCATCCTGTATTCTTTCAAACCTAATTAGTGTGAGGGCTTTCCCTCCCTCTCTCCTGCCCATCCGCGCAGCCCTCCTTCCTCTCTTGCTTCCTCTCCTGTCTTGCCCGTGCTCCCTAAGCATGCCAGTCTAGGAACCCAAGCAGATTGCTTTTAGAGGGTGGGCTTTTTTGTTTCTTTGCCTTGGGAGAAACAACCCATGCCTTTGAGCTGTAGGTTATTTATTGTTCCTCCAGGAAAATATACACCAACTTGACTGAACTCCAACCTCCCTTAACTTCTTTATGGTTTGAAGGTAGTCAGGTTAAGGGTTTTATAGCTAACTAGAGATGTTTGGAATGTACTGTAGGTCTTAAACAGAAGTGAACATGCCGAATAGCTAAAGGTTGGAGGGCGTAGTTTTCATTAAAACCAAACCTCCAGATCTTTTAACTTACCAGAAGCCACCATGTGTGTATTTATGTACGTATGCGTATGTATATAGGTATGTGTCTATGTGGATGTGTAATGTATATTACAGATACATGTTACATATACCTATATTGCATATATATACAAAGACACATACATACCCCCTGAAAGCCCTGCTTCTCAAACTTGAACGTATGGAATCACTTATGCATCTTGCTAAAATGCCGATTCTGACTCAACAGGTCTGGGATGGGGACCACATTTTGAACAGCACTTCCTAAAGAGAGTTTCACATACTCCCCTCCAGCTTCTTCATGGTAACCTAGTCAACCCGCTCCTGAGTTCTGTTAATTGTTGCTCCACTGTCTCTCTAGGTTATGTGAAAGATCCATTGGATAGGGGGCATTTTTGCTCTCTCTCAAAATAGCAAATGCTTAGCTATTAAGTAAAGCAGACTCTGGATTTGTGTTCCGGTTTCCTGTTCCAGACAACTATGTCGGGAAATGTGAAAGGTGATGTAAAATCTCTTTAGATTTATGTTAGTTTACTAATATTTCTTCAGTTTGCTACATTGAGCAATTAGCTCATTCATTTTTAATTAATTAGTTTTCATCTATTTTCAGGTATGCATATAAGGCTACGAATTCACTTCTTTGTACTGATTTATATGTATACCACGATTTTTGAAATTGTGGTCAAAAACATAAAATTTACCATCTTAACCGTTTTTCAATGTACCGTACAGTAGTGTTATACATTTAAAAATTCTTTTGTTATAATTTACCTACCATTTCTGAGTGTTTGTAGGAGGAAGAAAATCCAGTTGAATTTAGTTAGTCATACTGTTGAAACCGTAAGTGCCAGAGTAATCTTTGAAAATATAAAGGACAACACATTACTGCATTCTTTAAAATTATCAAAGAGCTTCACATTGCACTTAGAGTAAAATGTAATCTGTTTCTCCTGATTAAGAGATTACATCCCTCTGGCTTATGTGCCGTGTTCTAACCACACTGACTTGCTTTCTTTTCTTGGTCATGCCAAGTCCTCTTTCCTGAAATGGTTTATCCACAGGACGCCGCCACCCTTCAGTGGTCTCTGACCACCACAATTCTCTGTCACATCAATATGTTTACTTTCCTCACAGTATTTGACATGATCTGTAATTATCTTGTTCATTTATTTATTCATTTATCTTCTCCCTCCTCCATACAGCGCCTATGCTCCGTGGGGAAAGCAACTTTTGTCTTCACGATTGCTCTATCCTCAGCATCTAGCACCGTGCCTGATACACGGCAAGTCATGAATAAATATAGATGCAAATGAATGAAGATGGATGTAATGTTCAGAATCTTCCAGTTCAACTTTCTTTTAAAAAAAAGTAAAATGAGCTGGGAAAGTAGCTGAGAGAGACTTAAGAACTTGCCCGAGATCACAAATGTTTAATGAAGTATCCGAAACAAGTACTCCGATCTCCTGACTCCCCTGCCCTGTGTTCTTTCTGGTGATCACTCCACTGGTTATTGAAGGCCTACATCAGGGATCTAGGAAGGTGATGGAGAAACTGTAGAGTGGTCCATGACCTCCTTCTGACCTTTATAATGACTTTTGTGTAATACGTGCATATATTCTTCTTCTCTGGCGAGGTAGACTGTAGCTTCCATACAACTTCAGAAAGGTCAAAGCCTTAAAAAATCTTAAAAACCACTGGGCCACATATTCTTAAATTCCTTGCACATTTTCTCTTGTCTTCATATCAGTTCTTCTATTAATAAGAATTGAACAATCATTATGAATTAAGTATCCGCCGTATTACCAAAGGATGTAGTGTTATGACTTGCATAAAAATGTTGCCATCTATATGTAAAGGGTTTGGTTCTGGACTCACGGAATCACCTGGCACATGAGGGGTCCTCTGTCAGTTTTATTTTTCAAGACTGGCAACATGAATGCTTACATACTGGCTATAGTTGCATATACCTCAATCTTTCTTTAGCCATATTTTTGGTACCCCTTCACCTAATATACTGGCAAATAAAGGAACTTCTCATTCAAATTTCTCTGCTGCACTGGAAATGAGATCATCGGAGGGCTAAGCTTTGACTCTGGAGGTTCACATGCTAAACTGAGATTAGCAGTGGGTTTGTGGATTTTGAATGTGCGTAGGGCTACTCCATCCCTTCCTAGGAATATTTTGGTTCTACTAAACATGCTTTTGTATAAAATGGCTCGGGGAACGGGTCAGAGGAATGGTACTGTCCTTGCAGTAGATGTTTGGTGGCACGTCCTCCCAGACCATGAACCATCCTCCCTTCCCCGAGGACAAGTCCTCCATTCAGAAGTACCCTATTCCTCATCCACTGACAGCTGGGATGGAGTGGCCAAAGCTGAGCCCACTACATGCCTCCTTATAGAAATCAGGATCTGGGAGGCAGAGATGGACCGGTTAAATCTTTGATGTGCCTATAACTCTACCTATAACTTTAGAATTGCAGGAAAATATATTTTGCCATGTATACGGAAAAACAAAGTCAATCTGTACAAAAAAGAAGGATGAAGATGATCTAGGTAAGCTTAAAAAAAATTTAAACGAGGATTTCCTTGGTCTCTGACAACTTTCCTCACAATTACTCTTTTTTCCACATATATTAAGTTGATTTCATTACAACCAAAGCTTTACTAATACATTTTATTTCCTGTGGATGAATGTTTTTGTTTCATTTCTTCTATTTTGCCTGGAGGCAAATGTCTATAGGTGCTGGAGTCGAATTAACTAGGTTTAAATGTCGATTTGATCACTTACTAGCTAAGTGCGATAATTTGGACACACTCATACTAAAAAAGTTGTTTATCTGAAATTCAAATTTAACTGGGTATCCTTTCTTTTATGTGGGAACCCTATTTGTGACATAGTTTCTTCCTTTGTAAAATGGAGATAGTGATACCAAATCAGCAAGGATGTTGAGGAAAATGTCAGGGATATCATAAACATTATGTAAAACCATTTATGGGAAATCTGGCTTATTACTTTCTTTCTTCCCCCCCTTCTACCTATGCTGTATCTATAACACAAGAAGGCACTGCTTACAAGGCTCACCAATTGGGAGTAAATACTTCCTGGATGTGCTGAACTTCTACTGTGTTAACAGACTAATACTGAGATGAAACGACTTATAGATGAGGCTTACAGGGAAGTGAACTGGTTCCTTTTGGAACACGGGGAAACGCTTTATTACCTCTCACGAGATGATGTCTTTATTCTTGAATTAGGGAATTTGAAAGGCTGTATATTTCAAGCTACCTGACTTCGTCCAGGTACCCCATCTTGAGTACACTCTAAGATTCATTCTTGTGCTAGGGTATGTCTAGGTTTTAATTATACACAAATTCGTTTCCAATTCAAACGAGTATCTCCCCATCTGGTCTTCCTCACCTCCTATAGAAAGAGATGAGGAAAGAAAAAGCATGAGGGAAAAAGAGAAGATGATAATATACGAGTTCACTACTTGCCTGTTTGAGGATAAAGAATGTAAGACGCTTGATTTGGGGGCACGTTATTTCTTGTCTCTTATGTCTAAATCCTTCTCGTTTTTACCTTGATTACTTCTCATATTCCCTGTGTGGAGGAACCCAGCAAGTACTGAACAATGTCTTTAACACAGGTCCAACCACCACGTTTTCTGCTCAAGAGACCCAGAGCAATGAACTTCCCTTAGAGAGGCATTTATCATCTATTCCTTTATTTATCACACCAGATCCAGTGGGATTAGCTCGGACTTTTGTCTCTTCCCAAACAGTGTGGGCTTGCTGATCCACCCCTCAGCAATGGCCACAAAAATGGCGGGCGTCCATCTTTTCCTTCCTTGTTCAAAGTCACCACCTCTGGAGATGCCTCGTAAGGAGTGAGCCAGGAGCTCCTGGGAAATATCGGCAGGTCTAGTCTGACTCTGGATAGGCAGAGGCATCTTCCCCTGTGGTTTCCTCCATGTTTTCCTTTCCGGTTTCTTTCCTGGTTTCACCTGGGTGTGTCTGGGATGAGTGTTTACCACTTGGAGTCAACACTGCTTGCTCAGGATCACCAACGGGGATTGGTTTTGGCTCCAGCGAACGGACTGATGTACTGGGCAGCTGGGCTGCAGTCTCGCTGACCTGGTCAACTGAAGGAGGACAATTTATGTCTGTAAGCGTCTCTTCTGTCAGTGGCACCATATTTATAATTTCACACAGACTTGGAGGTGAAATACCCTTTTTGTAACAGGAGGTGCTGAAAGGGATGGCGCAAAACACAAGATCCGAGTGCAGCAGCATAAACTCGTTTTCTGGCCGGGTGATCACAAACCTGTAAGAAGAGCCAAAGGTGAATTCTGAGCCCCTGCAGCTGGGACAGTGTGGCTGCAGGCAGTGGCCAAAACAAGAAAGTCATTTTGCTAGGCCCAAAGAGGAAACGTTTTTGTTTTGCTTTGCTTTATTTAGTTTCTGATTAATAGTAAAAAACAAACAAACAAACAAACAAAAAACAACTCTCTGGCACAGCGCAACAGGAGAGGTCCAAGGCTAGTAGCTGGGAGACTGGTTCTCACGCCTGCCTCTGAAACCAACCACCTCTGACCCTAGGCATGCCACCTCCCTTCTGGGCCTTGCTTTTCTCATCATTTTAATGGGAGACGGATGGGACTATGGTTTGGGCTAATTGATTTCTAATGGCTTTTCCAGCTATGTTTCTCTGCTTTTAATATCCACGACCCTAATGAATTCGGTTGGCACAATTCTGAGCACTTAGCCAAGCTTTATCAAAACTGGAAGATTACGTGCATGCCAGATATTTCCATCCTGGGTTAGGCCTATTTTCATGTTTCTGCCGCCAACTTTCACACAGAACGTAGGCTGCCCAGTGGAGGAAGAAGAAAAGTAACCAAAGGTTTATTTGAAACCTTGACGGGTAAGCAAATAGTGAGTCAATGAGTTTCAAAGATCACCCAGAGCCTGGACCTGCGTGGACAGACTCTGCAGAGAAGCAGGATGTCTTGGCAGGAAATCAGGCACACAGCAAATCCTCAGAGAACATGAGTCAGATTCATGAAGACGCCAGTGTTCCTGTCAGAACGCTGAGGCAGCAGAACCCTGCATGACTTTCAGTGTCGCCCCGAATAATCACCTCTTCTTCCCTAAGCACCCATCACACGTCACCACTGATCTTTCACTCAATAGTCTTCCCACTTCCCTCTCGCCCACTGAGTCCCCTGTAACCTCTGTGATATTCTAAACAAGATCTGCTGTAACCACATACTCTCTTTCCAACAGGAATATCATTTCCTTCCCTGAGGTCCGCCCAAGTATGGGCTACACCTTCTCCCAATTACCACGGTCCACAGGTTTTCCAGAGGTGTTGGGGGTCAGTCACAGGCAGACAGAGACGGGGGTGGGGGGTCAGCATCATTCAGGCTTCCGAGTGCTGTTTCCAGAGCATCCCTGCTCCCTGCATCGTTGTGGTCCATGCTCTACAGTCTTACCACCCTCCTCTTGAGTCACCTCGGTGTTATCCACACACCTCCATGTTTATTTAGGCCTTTGGCACATGGGACACTTTTTCTTTCAAACTCTAGTGCCACCGTCACCTTATGTGCCTGCAGTGTCTCCGTGATTTACGACTCCAACACGCAGACCAATTTCTTTGATTTCCACTACCCAGTGATCTTTATCTCCCAACCACTTTCCTGACCACATACTGCTGTTGTAACTTCCTGACACATCCTGCCTCTAAAACCTCACCCTTCAATAAATCACTCTCTGACCACAACTTCCCCTCGTTCTTTCTCTCATTTCCTTACTCTTGCGTACATCCGCTCCTCAGGCTATTTCCATCCGCTGTCCTTTCCCTTTGCACTATTGCTTCTACAGATGCATAGTAAACTCCTTTTTCCAGTCCCCTCAGTGACTGATGTAACTTTTACGTCTTTCTCAACTCCCTAGAGACTTTCCCCCTCTTTTCTCTCAGCCAGGGCTATGCCTGCTCGTCACCGAGAAATCCTAGTGTTACGTAAACATTCCCTAAGCACAGCCCTCATCCACAGCCAGATCTGCCTTGGCCTCCTTTCTTTTCCTCCCTTTCTCCTGCGAGCGGAGAAGCTGTCTTTCTTCGTGTTCATGACTACTCCGCTTTCAGTGATTTGACTTCCTTCCCCTTCCTCCTGAAACAGGTTCATCGATCCATTTCCACTCTATTATTTTTAATTTCTCCTTCTCTACTGAGTACTGCCCGTTCCCACCACGAGACTCTTAGTCTGGTCCTACATTACTGTGCTGTCTGGAGCTGGTACCCAGTACCCTTTCTTTTCTCCTCTCCCCTCCACACACATTTTCTTTCTCTTCCCCACTACTGTCAGAATGATCTTCTTTAAACTGAAATCTCTACACATCACTCCCGTATCTGAACATGGACAAGGCACAGTGGCTAGAAAAAAGGCACTCAGTAAATATTTACCCAGCGAGTCCGGCAGCGAACAAGTAACTCTTTCCAGTGTGGACAGTGGCTTTTCGGCTTTAAAAAGTCGCACAGGCGTCGATGAGGGGTAAGTTACAAAAGATCCCTGACTGAAAATCTGGGTCTGCATTTCAGATTTCACGGGGGACAGAGAAACCCTTCTCCTTACATGGCCAGTACTACCTGGATCCCAATCACCAGGGTGCATTCATATTATTTATACTGATCCTACACTGTTACCTACTTCCCCAGCACCCTCTGTTGCATCTGGGGGCCCTAAGCTCTGGCCGTCTCTTTCACACAGAATGACGTCGCTTTGGCCCTCGTGCTTGGGCGTGGCCGGCGCCTTCTACACCAGCATACACTCCCCTTTTGTGCTCTGGGTTGCGCTCTTCCTCATCTATCATGCGGTACAAGCCGAGGCACAGGACTCCAAGGTTATCTAACGAGCCGCAGAATATCTGCCCAAAGGTCCTTCTTGGCTGGGGAGAGAAGAGAGAAACACTGACGTATGGCGGCACTCGAATCAAGCTGTAACAAGCACTTACTGGAGTGTCACTTGCCTTTTCTCCCAGTGGAGTCTGGAAGACCCAAGAGCTCCCTCCTAATACCTCTCTGGTGGCGGCAGCAAGTGGGCTGGAAATCAGGCTGACCGTGAGTTTTGAGCATCTAATACCGGCAGCTGTTTTTATGACTCTGGTCTTTCAGGAGCCTGTCTGGGTGTGGTGTGGCAAGGGGCTATGCTCGTTTTTACTACTACTGCTGGTTTGGTAACCATCAAGAAGTCACAGTGAGCACCAGGTTGGAAAATACAGGGTTTTTTTTTTTTCTTGCAGTACGTGGGCCTCTCACCGCTGTGGCCTCTCCCCTTGCGGAGCACAGGCTCCGGACGCGCAGGCTCAGAGGCCATGGCTCACGGGCCCAGCCGCTCCGCGGCATGTGGGATCTTCCCGGACCGGGGCACGAACCCGTGTCCCCTGCATCAGCAGGCGGACTCTCAACCGCTGCGCCACCGGGGAAGCCCGGAAAATACAGTTTTCAAGGCACACAATGAGAGAGCGGCCTTCTCATCCTCCTCTTGACCTTGCTCTCAAGCGACTGCCAGCAAGGCACCTTGAGTAGCTGCAGGCTTCAAAGCAGCAGCCAGTGCGTCCAGGGAAGTCGAAAGAGAACAGTCTGTTTAGTTCTGTGATTTCTCAGGGTAAAGAACAGAGGGCCAGACATAAATGGAGAAGAAAGGGCTGGCCAGTCCGCTGCCACCTCTGGTTCCCACAGGAAGTGGCCAGTGGCAGCTGTCCCGGGCTTAGAATCACTCACAAGTCAGCTTGAGATGAGGAACCCAGGACCACAGAAACTCGAAGGACCGGACCATGGAGGGAGCTTTGGAATGTGGTTTGCACCTGGAATTCAGATGCACAGAGCGTGGGGTTCGCCCTTATTGGCAGTACCTGCCGAGACACAGCAGACACAGAGGCAGGAAGAGGGCTGTGAAGAAGGGGCTCTGCTCAGGCCCCTCTAAAGGCCTGCCCCTGACGGTGACACCGGGGACTCAAATGCCATGTTACTCAAAACTAAAGCAAAAGGCAGGCCGACCAGTAGATTCCTCACTGCAGCCTGGACTCGACACTGAGCCCCAAATGCCCAGATGCCTCATCGGGATTTGCCAGAATTATTTTCTTCCTTGCTATAATCTACTGTTTGTTAGCTCAGAGGACTAAGAAAACTCAAGCATTTTTCACTGGCTAGCCCAGACAGATTCTTAGGCCCAAACGTGGAATCCTTCTGCCTGATTTCAGGTGACATGATCAGATTTCTTTCTTTTTTTTTTTGGCCATGCCCCGCAGCATGCGGGATCTTAGTTTCCCGGCCAGGGATCGAAATTGTGCCCCCTGCCTTGGAAACGTGGAGTCCTATTCACTGGACTGCCAGGGAAGTCTGGATCAGATTTCTTTAGTAGTCCAAGCGTAGGGAGAGTGGACAGGCCCTGGGTCAGACTGCCTTAGAGGGACCCTGCTTGGTCACTGGTAGGCAATACGGTCTCAGGCAAGTATTTGTTTCTCTGCACCTCAGCTTCTTAATCTGTTCAATGGAATTAATAACGATGCCTACCATGTAAACCTTTGGAGAGATAAAGTGAAAAACAAACAAACAAACAAAGCAGACAGGCCCAGGTCAAATGCTCAGTGAATATTAACATTACACTTATTATTAAAATCCTTGTCAAGGGACAAAGTTATGGGACCTCTCTGATGCTTCCTGTGCACTTTTTTACCTGGAGGATGGGGATACTAACAATGGCTTGATCTCTCAGAATTGTTGCAAAAAACAGTTATCACGTGAAAATGCACTGTAAATTGTAAATACACTATGAATATAAATTACATTAATTTGTCATTATTATTATTATTTATATGCTCTAGGTGATCTAGGAACCCAAACAGGTTGGATCAATTTCCAAAACTCAGGGAGGTTAAGACGCTCTACTACGAGAAGAGTTGACTCACTTGAATGTCTGACAAAATGGTTTGGTTTAAGGCCAGAAGCCCCAGCTTACACCGCATTCTTCCAGGTGAAACGGTAGAGTAACTGTCATTCGGCCCACAGAACTTTTCCTTATCCAAATGTTGTTCCAGCTGAGAACTTATCCCTCCTGTCACCAGCATCTGAAGTAATTCCAGAACATGGTAATTGTAGAACGCCTGGAAAGCAAGGACAAGGCATGTGCAAAGTCAGAAGGTGGAGGTGGAGAGACGCGGCGATTTACTGGGCATCGTTGTTTGAAATGGATCTGATGGCACAAAGCAGTGTCTCTCATTATCATTAAAATCATCCCAAAGCCGGCAGTTTGGGTAGGGCACTGGGTTAGGCAAAGTGCAGAGAAAAGAGCACTGACCCCGTTCCTGCTCTTTTGGGGAGGACTTACACTGTAATAGTAGGAGAAGACGGGTAATGACACTGACCCCAAGGGTGTCCCCGCTTCCAAAAATGCCCAGAGGCGTGTATCAGGCCACAGACGCCCTAACAAGCACCAACACGTATTTACAACATGTAACGACACTTCTAGGGATTTTCCTTAGGGGACTGACATTACTATTGGCGTCGACACTTGACTCTTCCGGATGTGAATCCACTTACGTTCCTTTTGATTCTGACCTATGTGAGGACAGGTATTAACTTAATCTCCCACAGTGTCCATCTCCCATGGTGTACTTCGAAAACAGCAGGTGTGGAGTATAAAATGAATGGGATTTCAGAATATTTGGCATCAAAATGAAGCCAGAGATTGACGATTGACGTGTGGGTCAACTTAGTTTGAAAGTAGCTTGAGTCTGAATACGCCAAGCCATTTCCTTAGACTCTTTTCCCAAAGGATTCCAACACAGTGTTGACTAGGCAGTGACATACATGGAAATAGCATTGTAATAATTGCCCACGAGGTTTTCTTAAATCCAGTGTTATCTATATAATGTCCTAAATTTCCTACCCTTTGTCTTATCTAAATCGAACTTTTATTCCAGTAGAAATGAGAATTTACATGGTTATATAGCACCTACATAAAAATCAGTAATTTTGTTTTCATTATAAGTAATAGGAATGACTTCCATCGTTATTGAGAAATCTTACCATTCGCTTCCTCCATGCCCCAATTCAGGGACTTGTCTTCTGAAGTCTGGGTTATGAGACACACCTCTTTACTAGTCTTTTTCTCATTTACAATCCATTGCTCAAAATGCTTCCAGAGAGATTGTCCAGGAACGCAAATCAGATCCCGCCACCCATCCCTTGAACCTGCAGTAAAACCAAGCTCAGACTTGTTTCCACGGTCTTCAAAGCCCTCAAGATCTGACACCAGCTCCCTCTCTGCGCTCATCTCCATGAGCCATGGTTCTCTCCGGTGCACACTACAGTCAATGTGCAGTCGCTCAAGTGACACTTTTACTCCTTCATGCCTTTGCTTTAGGACATCTGGTTCATCTTTCCTCTTGGAAGACCCTATACTGGCCTCATCAGAATGAAATTTTCCTTTCTTTGTGATCCCATGGCCACTGGCTTTACTCTATTGTATTCTTCTGCATTTTAGAGCTAGTTGTTTGTACGGAACACACCTGAGTTTGAATCTTGGACTGGCACATCCTAGCGGACCGAAACACCTTTGGACAATTCCTGTATTCTTTCTCAGTCATAGTTTTATGATTTTAAAGATGACATGATAATACCCACCTTTGAGCACTGTTTGCAGGATTCAATGAGATATACAGCACACACCACTGAATTGTGCTGTCTTCGACACTGGTGTTCACGTACCTGGATCACCTGGAGTGATATTCATGAGACCCGATTCCTGGGATCCCAGATCTACTGGATCAGAATTTATGTACGGGAGTGGGAATCAGAATTTAAAGGGCACCTCTGGTAGTTTGACACTGGTGGTCCTCAAATTACACTCTGAGCAACAGGCCTTAAATGATGTGTTCTTTCAGACAGACTTTGTCTACTTAACATTCACGTCTTCAAGAGCACATTGGACCAGGCAGGTGTAAGAATATTCAGTGCAAACGTTGCTGCAAACAATTATTACAAATGATTTTTAAAAACTGAGTGCAGAAACAGCTGCCAGAATATTGAGTGCAATTGGCAGTTGAATTTTAACAAATAAACCAATACTGTTAGCAAAGTGTAGAGCCCACTGGAGAAGGCGACCTAGGAAATAATATCATCTATGTAAATTAAGAGAAAATAAAAAGAAAAGGACTTTTACAATATTTTTCAGATTGAAGATGACTTCAAACACCTTCTCCATCCTCATGGCCAGACTGAAAGAACGAACCTCCTGACTGACAGTCACCTCCGTATATTCCCTCCCTGTTGCATCCTCTACCCAGAAGGGTCTTATGGATCTGGCCCCCTGAAATCCAGGAGGGAGTGGAGGATGTAAATCCAGATTGGACCACAATCCGTTTAAGAACAAGTGGCCGTAATAGTAGAATGATCAAACATAATGCTGTTAGAATATTTCTCCACTGATTAAAAAAAAAAGGTGTAATTTCTAGGGTTATCCTGGTGTCGATGCCTCTAGGGAAACATGTACTTTACATATTTAACAGAGAGAGGCCTAGCTTTTGACCCTATCATTTCTTCAGTTTTGACATCAAAAGGCTTGCAATTCTATATCGGGGAAAATTATGGGATTTACATGTCACCCTTATTCTGAGCCCACCTCACATTCTTATTATTCGGGGTTCCATGGCACTGCCATTATGGGTCTCTTTTTTTTTTCCTCCCTTCCTCCCTTCCTCTCTCCCTTCTTTCCTTTTTTTGGTTTTCATTCTTTTTTTCTTTCTCAAGAAAATATGGAAGTTGAAATGTGCATGAAACATTTTACGACTTCTAAACTGGAATAGTGTTTCTAATAAACTCAGATTTATATTATCTAATATCTAATATATCTAATATCTAATGTAATCAGTTCCATCAGAATTTGAACTTCTGATGCCTGAAAATGTTGCAGCCCAAAGTGTTTTAACTTTTAGCTACAGTGAAGTTGGAGGTTTCTCTCCTATTACTCCTTAATAACATAGATACTAACATCCTGGCCACTCACTACTTTTAATTCTGAGAATCTCAAAAGGTCTTAAGGCCCACATTTTCTGAGAAATACTTCTAAGTTGAGAATGAGGCTATATGGTAGGAAAACTGCCGCTAACCAGCTGAGTGAACTTGAGATCTCAAGCCAGGTAACTTTTGTTATTTTCCTTACCTCCCTTATAAGTAAAGGAAAATGCTCCTTACTTCACGTCCAGGTTTGAAATCCTATTGTTATAACGCCATATGGGAGTCCTGCTCCCACATGGAGGGGTCTGAGTGCGCCTCCATATTTTTATTTAATTTTTATTTTTTTGCGGTACGCGGGCCTCTCACTGTTGTGGCCTCTCCCGTTGCGGAGCACAGGCTCCGGACGCGCAGGCTCAGCGGCCATGGCTCACGGGCCCAGCCGCTCTGCGGCACGTGGGATCCTCCCGGACCGGGGCACGAACCCGTGTCCCCTGCATCGGCAGGCGGATTCTCAACCACTGCGCCACCAGGGAAGCCCTCCATATTTTTATATAGCATTGAGCTGAGGGTTAAAAGTGAATCCCAATTACACCTTAGGGGCATGTTTCTCCACCTGGGCCAGGAGTTTACAGTACTTTTCCAGGGGATACTTGCAGCCGTAGTGTTGGCTGAATCAGAAGATTTGGAGGGAAAATCCATTATTTTTATCTTGGAAAAAAAAATCACAGGGATATCAGGGGATAGAAGGGGAAAACTACATGACAACCTAAAACAGAACTTCAGTACTTTCAGGCGGTGACAAGTTCACGCCACATTTTTCAGGCTTTGTTCTCTCCTCGGGACCTTGAGTTCATCCTCCTTGTGTTTCTTATGGGCCACCTGGAAGCACAGTGCAGTTTTCCAGGGACAGGTGAGAAGGAAGAGAGGACTCCGCAATATTAGGTCGAAACAGAGTTCACTGAGACGCGAGTCAAGGAGGTGACCTCATCCTGTTCCAGAAGCTGCTGAGGTGTCAGCCCCCTTTCTCCTGAGGGAGCCTGTTCGGAACGCACCAGTCCGCAGCCTTTCCCTTCTGCAGAGGATGGCCACCAGGGAAACACACATTTTGATTCTAAGCATAACCTCTGACTGTGCAGCCACGGGAAACAGACCTCTTGGAGCATCAAGCTGGACGGCAGGTGGGAAGAGCTGAATCTGGAAGATGTTTCTTGGGGAGGGAAATTATGGGACAAAATGGATGTGCAAAATGGGGTGGAATGGCTGACTCCTGTCTCCCGGACAAGACTCCCAACCGGGAGCTGGAGACTTGACTCGGAAGACAGAGAACAGGAATCTGGCTCTCTTATTTTATGCCTCTCTGTTGGTCAGATTCTCTAACTTCTGGGCAGTGGTTTTTAGTCTTCTCAACAACAGAAGTCCTTCTTTGAATCAAATCTCAGGCAGGAGCCTCGTATGAGACCCAGATGAGAGTAGAGTAGTTCTGACTGGGGGGAAGGGGTGGGTGGGCACTGGGGAGGGTGGGTGCACCCTGGTCTTCTCCTCCCTGCTCATCCCTCAGGGACTCTGGAGCACCCCGGGAGGCGGATTCCTTCAAGTAGAACTTCAACCTCAGTGTATTGAAAGGACACTCGTAATCACAGAAAGCCTTCTGGAGAGGCAGTGGATTTGGTTGTAATGGATTTGGTCTGTCTCTGGAACCTTAGGAATTTGGGTCTGAAAACCAACTTGTCATCTGTAAGTGCTGTGACCTTTGGCACATTAGTCACCCCTCTAGGCTTCAGAGTCTTGATCTGGAAAACAAGGCTAGCAACTGTATCCTCTTGGTTAGGTTGACAGGAGAATTAAACTGCGGGTAACGCATTCAGCAAAGACCTTAAGTAAGTGCCTGAGAGATGATGTTACCATTGTTCTTACCCCAGATATTGCTCTGATTATTATCTCAACAATGAAACCGTTGGAAGATGCCGCCTCAAGGTCTGTGCTGGTAAAGACTCGCAGGTGTGATGCGGAGGAAGAGACCCATGAGTGTCAGTGGTGTCTGCCGTGGGCATGTGATGGAGGGAGTGATGACCCAGGGCCCGTGACTGCCACCCTAACTTTATGGGGAGATCGGGACCTTGGCCCTCCTCCCGCAAGCCTGCACAGGACACGCTCCAATACGTATGGAGAATGAAGTGGCTGGACACACACTGTAGGGCCACCACAGTGGCCCCAGATGGTTTCAGTGCAAGAGGATATAAATGTTCTCTTCTTCGCAGAGGCTACTGCTCTCACCGCCAGTGAGCAGGTGGAAGGTCAGGGGGCCAGCCAAGACCAAACTGTCCTCGGATGAGCAGACACAATGAAACTGGAGGCTCAGCCCTGACCCTTGGGCTCTTTCTTTCTGTGTGGCTGATATGATAGAAAGTCACCCCCGTCCTTAGAAGCCAAGTGGAGCCAGTAGTACCAGGTCCGGGGGAGGGAAACAAGTGGGCAGCATCCCCTGAGCATTTTCAAGGGTCTAATTCAGCTCATCAGGGCCAGAGATTTGCAGTTGGAGCTCCAAACAGTGTTAAAGTGTGTTCGTTTTGCTGAGCCATTCGTCATCAAGGATTTGAGAGCTGGGGCAGGAGGCCGCTAGGTAGAGATTAAGAAGTTCAAGTTCCAAGCCAGCCCCCTTGACATACAGGATGCCTCGTACCCTGAAGCTCCACTGCCGTCCTCACGGCCTCGTCAGACGACCAAGTGCCAGTCCAAAGCCAGGCACTTCCCAGGAGTCCCCAAGGGCAGGCTGAGGGCCCAGTGCAGCTTGCGACCTCATGTGACTGTCCCCCATCCCAGGCCACCATATGTGGCTTTCTCTCTCTCCCACAGACTTCACCATGGGGCCTCAGAATAGACTCCTGAATTGTTACACAGCTAATTTCATGTTCCAGCAGAATGGGACACGACGGCTGAAGGCAGCCTGGGAGCAAGGGGCACTCCTCAAAGATGAGTGTCGAGAAGACTCATCACCAAGTTCGTGCTCCCCGTGCTGGCTCACGGGATGTGCCTATTGCTGGACACTCTCTCGGTCCTCACGGCCCAGCCTGCTCCTCCCACTAAGTCGAAACAGAGTCTGTGACTTTGCTCCTACCTGTGTGGGCCAGTGGAGTTTAACCGAGGCTGGAGTTTAACTCACAAGGCTGCCTGCTGTCTAGGGATCTCTGAAGGGAACGGGGACCTTAAACCCTTCTAAAATGTGTCCTGCAGACAGATCCAGTTCACCAGGTCAACTCCTGCCTGACGCTCCGGTTCCTAATTATGGGCAGGGTAACTGAAGTATTCACGACAGGCAGGGTTTTAAAATCCTTTCCCTGACGGAGCTACCTTCCCAGGAAAGTGACCTGACTCGACTTCCCTCGCTGACTCTCCGTCTGGCTCAGTCAAGGCTGAATCCCGCTTAATTTGGGAAATTCGTAGTCTGCCAGCCTGTTTAATGGTAAGCGATCACTGACACGGTATGACCTTTCTGAGAGCTCAGCGGCGTTTATGAGGAGCCTCCCCCGAAAGGCTTAGGGAGACAGAGCCGAGCCGGGCAACATAATCCACTGATGCCATGAGGGCGATGCATGTGCCCTGACCACGCTCCCCTAAAATGCAAACTGCGCTTCTGAGGCACTTACACGATTCAGGAACGATGCCTCTTCTATGCGGAATTCCAGAGGGCAGCCAATCTAGCAAACTGTGCTCAGAGCCTTGTGCTGTGTCAGCATCTGTGCACAGATGTTCAGCCTTTTTGCAGCCCTTCTCTTGGAACATCTGGGTAGGAGGCATCTGTGAGGGAGTGGGTTACAAGCATTTCCCCTGCAGGCATTCTTGCAGCCATTCACAAATGGCTACGCACAGATTTCCTAAGGTTTAGTTAAATTCCTTGAACACCCTGGGAATGCTCCCACCTGACCTTCCCTCTGCCTGGAATGTTTCTTCCCCAAAGATCAGAAAGGCACGTGCTCTCCTGTTCCCAGGACTTGACTCACATACCGCCTCCTCAGGGCTGCCTTCCTAGGCCGCCTTATTGAACTTTCAACTCCTTCCGCAAACCCTACACGTCCTATCTCACATCACCGTGGCCCTTCTACCTATCTGACATAATACTTATCATGTGTGTATCAACCTCCTCCATGGGCATGAGCTCCACATGGGCAGAGATTGGTCTGTTTCATCACTGCTGTGTCCTCAGCACCTAGGACAGCACCCTACAAGGTGTTCAATAGGCATTCGCGCAATGAATAAATTCTACTCATGGAAATCCTGCAATCCATGCAAGGGAACTGCTCAGGGAAAGAATGACCGTGCAGTCAAAAATGCATCCCTGGTGGCGCAGTGGTTGAGAGTCCGCCTGCTGATGCAGGGGACGCGGGTTCGTGCCCCGGTCTGGGAAGATCCCACGTGCCGCGGAGCGGCTGGGTGTGTGAGCCATGGCCGCTGAGCCTGCGCATCCGGAGCCTGTGCTCTGCAACGGGAGAGGCCACAATGGTGAGAGGCCCACGTACCGCAAAAAAACAAACAAACAAAAAAAATGCATCTCACAAGAGGGGCAACGTGGAGGGAGACTGGACTCAGCTCTGAATAAAACTCACACCACCAAAGGCCAAAGAAACAAAGCCCTTTCCTTGAACCCCGCATCCTTTCATGGACAATTTCTGTAAAGCTTGGGGATATTTTAGAGAGAAGAGAAAGCAGGATCACCGCCCAAGCTCTGACGCCAAAGAGCCTGGTCAGCCAAGACGCACTTGAAGCTGAAGGGTGGGTTCTGTGGATGTGCTCATTCCTCCTGTATTGAGTGTTCTGGCTCTAAGGGCTTCACGTTTTTAATTTTAAAATTGTGAGCATTTGGCTTCCCTTGCCAGGTAGTCATGAGCAAAGGTGAAATTATGTGCGTGGACGAGCTTTTCTGGAAACTCAACAAGCACGCAGAATTGCGAGGCGTTAGTTAGCATCATCCGCCCGAGTCCTGAGCCACGCACTCTCCCCGCGGCAGGGGCTTGGGTGGGGCCCCTTGGCTTCAGCGCACCTACCGTGGCCAGGAGGGAATCCAAGAAGCTGCCGGAAAAGACAGTGCCGGTGGCAAAGGACGTGCTGAGGTGCAGGCTCATTCCCGAGAGGTCTCCTTCCATCCCGCCGAGTTGTTCAATAAAGTGCATGTTGGAAGGATTTTCTGCAAGTGAAAGAGGCAAAAAGGAAAGGCAGGCAGACAAGATGAAGGATACAGGACTTCCGGACCAGGCAGGCCAAGGAGGGACCATCGCTCAAAGGATTTGATGCCTACTTTAGGGTCAAAGTGGGACCTGCCTCAACTGCAGTATATAGTTTTTTCTTTCCAAGTATTAATATTTCATCCCCTGAAGATGGGAAGCCCGCTTGGGGACCTTCATCATCAAGGAGATATCCTTGTACCTCAGGCTCAGTTTCTCCAAGCAAGTGTCCTGAATGTCACCCTTAATAATTTAACTTTCAAGACAGGACACTTCTGGAAGAAAAAGGGGACACTTTACATAATCGCACAGGGACAAGAGACGTAAATAGGAACATCTGCTCATCCCCGTTATTGTCTTTTTCTCCATACACTATGTCGTAGATGGCGTGGTATTCACTTGGGTCCTTAGAGTTATTTGGGCCCAGAATGGGTTAATCGGTGCCTCTCAAAATTTAACGTGCCTGTGAATCAACTGGGGATCTTGTTATAATCTAGATTCTGATCCACTGGGTCTAAGGTGGGGCCTGAGAGTCCAGCAAGCTTGCAGATGCTCCTGCTGCTGATTCATGGACTACACTTTAAGCAGCAAGGGCTTCAAGAATCATCCTAATCAGACCTGTGCAGCAGTGGCCAAGTTATCCATTAGCAAACCTATGCTGGCCCCAGGCTGCAACTCAGACCCCCTGTAGGCAGCCTCTGTAGTCAGTGAAATCGGTCATTTCTATGAGGACAGCAGAGGCGCTGCTTGCCTTTGTTCCAAGATTACAGCTTCAAAAATGTCTGTATAGAGAACAGCATTGGAAGATAGTGATATCTCCTACCAGAGCAAAGGAAAGGCATGCTTACTGCCCATTATAAAAGATGCTGGTTCCCGAAGCTCAGGGTTCCTTTCTTACAAAGCAATTCATGGTGGGTCCAGGTATCACCTGGACCTTTTCATGTCCTCCTGTGGGAATGAGGGCTTGGGAAGCCAGCACAAAAGTGATGACTCTCTGGCTACTGCTATTGACGTGAGTAATAAACTGTTCATCGTCTCTGACCCAGTGGTCTCTCATCTTCTGTCCACATCCGTGAAACTGGGCAGATGAACCTATTAGTTTGCAAGCAGCCTTAAGTCTTAGACCCTTCAAACTTCTTGACCGTCATATTACAGATCCAAGCAAATCTACTGGACGTACAACTCAGAGTACGCTCCTAACTAAGACCGCATCAGTCTCTAATTCTTAAAATTATTCCTTAGTACATTTGGGGGAAGTGATAGACTGCTGGTATTAAGGAATCATTTTCTTCCAAGAACTACGCATCTTTATAAAAGATGAAGGAGGTATGACCAGTATCAACCCACATTTCCTACGTGCACATACATATCTCTTCTTGCACTGCCAACCCTCCACACACACACACACACACACACACACACACACACACACACATTCACGTGTGCGCGCGCGCGCACACACACACACCCCAGGAGCCTTTGTCCAGATCTTGCTGTGTCATCTTAAAGCAGTGGCCTCAGCAACCCCAGACTTTTCCTGCAGGCCACTGTACACTCTGGACCAAAGTGCTGGCCATCAGACCTGCAGCTCTCATGTCACTGTGGCCCTTCCTTGCTGGCCAAAGAACGGAAACTGAGCGAGCTGGCAGGTGATTTGGTAGGCTAGTTAGACAGGCGCTGCCCGGTGCCAGAAAGTCTTTCCTTGAACAAAGCTGTACGTCCCTGGAGAGTGACCAGATGCATTTCTGAGGCTGGTGAGAAGCTGGCTGGTCCCTCCTGACCACTCTAACTTACTTGACAGTCTTCTGATTAACACCCTCAGTGTATATATATGACCTCAGAGTCAGAGACGGCTCAGAAGGGTAGCAAAATAAAAATGAAATATAAGTAAGAACTGCAGCCATCAGCTTTAGGGTGGTTACAGATAGGCTGCCAGGTACAAGCCAGGCTCAAGGGATCTGAGATCTTCAAAGATGGATTTGGAGAGCTGCAGTTCTGGGATCCAGGGTGGCTAGACTGTTGCCCACCTGCTGCACTGCCACTCCCAAATCATCTGGTGGTGTCACCTACTGGCTCCTCTCTCTGTCTGCCTGCTTCATTTCTGGGACTATGAAGCCTGCTCATCTAGCTGGGTATAAATCTCCCTCAGCTTACACATGCTGAATCATAAAAATCCCACTAAAATGTCTGCTACGCTATGGAATCGAGTCGAATCTCACGCCCAGGAGCAGCTTTTAGAGATCATCTTTGAGTTGGTCCAATCTGTGTTAAAGGTACCACCCCCTCTTCGGTAACTTCCCTTTTGCTCACCAACTATTATCAGTATTAAATCCCAGTGTCTACCCTGGTGAATCACAAACAATGCGCACAGGCACCTGCCTTCCCTGCCCTTCTTGCTGCCCCCAGGGCTCCTCACGTCTAGGAAAGTTTCATATATGTGCGTTTTCCATAAGGTGTTGATGAGAGATAACAGCTCATCCTGTTATTTCTGCATGGAGTATTTCCATTTTAGAAGAGCACCGCTCAGGGCTGGGATTAAGAAGACACAAGGGACACAAAATTTAAAGACCCCAAGAGTGAGCCTTTCCTTAAAGTCTACACCCTGGGGGCCTCACCTGCCTCACTCTAGTGCCTGCCCTGGTAGCACCGCAGGAGAGGAAGACGTCTGACGGGTAGAGAAGTTGGTTTAGGGAGAGCCTTTCTTGCAGTTTTCAAATCCACGTCCCCTCCCCTGGAAGAAGGGAGAAGGCAGGAGCTACTCCTGCACCCTGACACCCAGATATGACAGGCTCTGCTGGAGGATGTCAACGTCACCAAACACGTAAAAGCCCAATATAACAGCCAGTCAAACACATAATGGTCTCTGGGCCCCATCCTGGTCCTCAGTCCTTTGACTGTGGATCCTAAAGACACCCTTGGGACATCAAATACAGATACAAAGACTTCTCCCTTGAATTCTGTCCTGGAAACACAACTTACTCAGTTCAGTGAGGATGGGGATCCTTCGGTACTTTGACTTCCCGGGATTGTCACTGAAGCACCGAGTACACCCTGTAGACACAGACAGCAACAAGGGAGGGATGAGATGGACAGATGCAAACGAAGTGGCCTGCGACACAGACACGGACGCGGAAGCACACCGTGGCGCTTGAGGCTTTATCTTAGCAAAGTGACTCTCACGCCCACATCCCAAATATTTCTCTATATTTAGAAAAAAAATGGCCTCAGCCTCTCCCTTCCAGAAGTTTGGTGTGTGTGTGGTGTGTGTGGTGTGTGGTGTGTGTGTGTGTGTGTGTGGGGGGGGTGTGTGTGTGTGTGGGGTGTGTGTGTGTGGTGTGTGTGTGTGGTGTGTGTGGGGTGTGTGTGTGTGTGTGTGGTGTGTGTGTGTGGTGTGTGTGTGTGGGGGTGTGTGTGTGTGTGTGGTGTGTGTGTGGGGTGTGTGTGTGTGTGTGTGTGGTGTGGGGGGGTGTGTGTGTGGGGGGTGTGTGTGGTGTGGTGTGTGTGGGGAGTGTGTGTGTGTGTGTGGGTGTGTGTGTGTGTGTGTGTGTGTGGTGTGTGTGTGGGGGGTGTGTGTGTGTGTGTGGTGTGTGTGTGTGGTGTGTGTGTGTGTGGTGTGTGTGTGTGGGTGTGTGTGTGTGTGTGTGGTGTGTGTGTGTGGGGTGTGTGTGTGGTGTGGTGTGTGTGTGTGTGTGTGTGTGTAGGATGTTTTCTAAATGGGACCTCAAGTGAATTACAAAAAGGGTGACGTTCTCCCTGTAGTTGCTTATCGGCAGCCTAAGTTACATCCAATTGTTGTCTACCGACTGGGAGTGCCGGGTGACGGCTCAGGCAGGCAGTGCCTCAAACTACATGCACTTGCTTGTAGAACCTTCAGGAAACTGAATAAACAGGAGGTGCTGCCCCAGGAGAGCCTGTGGAGGCACAGCGACTGGATTACTGGCTCCTGGTGCTTCTGCCTCTTGGAGATCCTCTCTGGGCTGAGGGTCTCGTTCTTCTTCAGCAAGATTGTCTCTGCCTCCCAACTCTGGCTGGCCTCCCCCAACCCCTAATGTCTTGGGAGTTCCTTAAAGACTGGGGTGGGAGGTCATGGGGCCTCTGTCTTCACATTCAGCTCCTGCCTTAGGAGGTGAGGCCCTTCATCTCCCTCTGTGAGCCTCGAATCCCAAAGAGATTCCATGCCCGGCTCTGGTCTGGAACACAGCCCTAGCATGCGTGGACAGGTGAGGAAACCTGTCCAAAACCTGTTTTGAACCTGTTCAAAAACAAGGATGACCCCAGAGTTTTGGTCTCCAAGTTAAACACCCCAGAAAAGGTAAAGAAAGAAAAGGGAAAAGAGAAAGAGGAAACTAGGATCCTGATGAAAAAAAAAACAACCAAACCAAACCAAACACATGATGATCTCATCAAAAGTTATGCTTTAAGACTACTGGTCACCCTATCTGAACTCTTCTGAGAATTCTGTGTATGTAACAGGGAAATAATACTGTGAAAGTTAACATTCTGCTTGTCATTCAGATTCTCTGCTGCCTTGAAGAAGGTGAAATATGTGGAGGGTCTTTTGTTTCCCAAGCCAGGTAAGTGGTAGGGGAGGGTGGGTAAGATGAGCGAGTGGGTCAGACAGACAGCCTGAGAGACAGACAAAGGGACGGGGGTGGGGAAACTGGCCACTGAGATGGGGACGGGGGAAAGAGGAGATCCAAAGGGAGGTCTTGTTCCCAGAGAGAATGCTATGCTCTACAATGTAGTAAGTTCCCTACATACAGGCAAGTTTCATTCCGAGAGCATGTTCATCAGTCCAATTTGTTCGTTAAGTCCAACAAAGTTAGCCTAGGTACGCAGCTAACGCAATCAGCTATATACTACCGTACTGTAGTAGGTTTATAATACTTTTCACACAGATAATACATTAAAAAACACAGAAAATAAAGAAATCCTTTTTTATCTTCCAGTACAGTACCTTGAAAAGTACAGTAGTCCAGTACAACAGCTGGCATACAGGGGCTGGCATCGAGTGAACAGGCAAGAAGAGCGACTGACAGGAGGAGAGAGAGGAGGTGGGAGATGGTAGAGCTGAAGGATCGTCAGCAATAGGAGACGGAGGGCGAGCTGCCATTTCCCTCACGCCTGACGCGGATGGCACGGGATCTGGCTCCTTGCTGGAAACCAGATGCACGTTCGCATCTTTGGACGTTTTCAACTTGAAGGTGCGTATGTAGGCGCCTTCCTGTATTTATCACCTCTCCCATCTCCCAAGAAACATTCCATAAAAGTGCCACTTCTTGTTCACGCAGAGTAGAGCTGAATACATTTCTGATTGCCACTCAAATTCTGAGTCATGCTTCCAGGTAGATTCATGGTAAACACGGAAGCGCCACAGGAGGAGCCCAACACGTGTAGTTTACAGTTAGAACTAGAAGTGGCCTTAGGACTTTAGCAAAACCCTTTAGCTTCAGGTGAGGAAACAGAGGCCCCGGGGGCTAACCTCCTCCACGCATCTATTGAAGAGGAGGGTTTGCGTGGTGGCTGGAGACCACATCTCCAAACTCACTGAGAGATCTTACTGATGATGGGATCTGAATACCTTCGACCGTTTTTCCTGAACAAACTTCTGGGATTTTCATAACGCAGGAGACTTGGGGGAAATGACATTCTACTTTATTCTCAGAAACGTGCAAGATGCTTATCTGCTTTAGGTACCTTTCCTTCCTTCCTTCTTTCCATTCTCGTTTCCTTCCTGCTATCCTCCCTCTACAAATCTTTAAAGAGTATCGACTCCAGACTAGGACTATGAACAGTCCTGCCCCGGTTACATACCATATGTTGCAAATACAAAATGTTTTCAGACAGTGATGAGTACTGTGAAAAAACCCAACTTTTAGGGGCTAGTGAGTGACCTGGGGAGGTGACCTTAGATAGAGTTTGAAGAGGCTTCTCTGACATTGGAATGTCATCCTGAGCGATGAGCAAAAGCCATCCAGACAGAGGGAATGGGATAAGGAACTTTAAGGCAGGAAAGAGCCAGTATAAACAGACTGACGGAGGAAGTTCAGGCTCCCTACTGGCCTGCAAGGCCCTACATGATTTTCCTGCAACTGTCATGAGTCACCATTACAGGGTCTGAAGGAGGAAACTGCCATTATCCAATAAATATTTGTAAAAGATCCCTCGGGCTGCTGCGAGCTGGGAGGTAAGAATGACACCACCGTGCCCTCAAACCTGTGAATTAAGTCGCGTTAGATTCACCTTTGAAGATGACGAAACTGCCTCAGGGTCCACATGCTTTGCCCAAGGCTCCATGGTTTGTAAAGGATGGATGGGTTTTCACACCCAAATTGGCACCAAGTTCAAAGCCCATGCCCATTCCCTTTATGTATATTAAAATACATAAGGTTTGGTTGACAATTTCAATAAATATTGAGATCAGTTTCCCTCAAAGGGGAAAATTCTCCTTTGAGCTGCACTTTCTGATTTCAGTTCCCTCTGATAACGGGCTTGGAATATCCTGACTTTCAGAGTCAAATGTCTTATTGGATAGCGACAGGTTCACATCAGCTGATGTAACTGCGTAAATATCTGCTCTGACACTGGCTGGAGGACAGCGACAGAATTTCCGCCTTAACTCCATCTTTTTCTGGTAGAGCAACGGTTAATTTGAATATGTGTCAGATCATAGCCTGGGTACATTTTACTAATGTCAATATTTTTGCTACCTAGTAGTACACAGTATTATACCTGAAATTCTTCCAGGCTGGCAGGGTGCTATTATTAAGCAAAAGACTTGCTTAATTGTAGATTACTACTGTACATTTAAATTTCAAGAGCATATTAAGTTGTCAGACTTAATTACTGTTACATGTTTAGATTATGCCACAGATTATTTAGTGCAGTACCTAGGTTTGCCAACCTGTCCTTTGACGTGACAGGGCAGTAATTAGAGCATCAGTGAGAAACCTAAAGTTTTCCGTGGGGATGTCCAGGAGGCCTGGTCCTTTGGAGAGTCCTCCTTCTTGCTGTCCCCCCACCTCCAACATCCCTGGGTGAAACCACTGTATGGAACAGCCTTGGTGGTCCTAGATGGATTCTTCGTGTAACCTTGCCATGACCATGAAGGTGTGGGAGAGCCCGCTGAGCCCACACAAGGCTCAGCAGGTATGTCAGAGTGAGAGCTCTCAATTTTGGTCCTATGGCCATATGGCACCTGTGCACTGCAGGATGTTTAGCAGCATCTCTGACTTCTACCCACCTAGAGGCCAATAGCATCCCGCCAAGCTGTGACAACCAAGGCTGTCTCCGGACATTGTCAGACAACCTCTGGGGTCAAAACCGCCCCTGGCTGAGAACCACTGTCTCAGAAGAAGGGACAGGAAATTGCTCAGCGTGCAAGATGTTTTCTCCCTCCTGGCAGAATTCACAATCCTTTATACTGATAATTCTTGGAGGTGGGCATTCCCATTGCCACCTGCTTGGTATGCTGCAAGAGGAGTATTCGTATGAGATAGGAAGAATGGTTAAGAGAACCAAACAGGCTTCCCTGAGGGTTGGGAATTTCCACATGCAAACTCCAGGTAGATTCCTGTGATGCTGGAGTAATGGGTGAGGTTTCTGAGTGGCAGTCCTTGGCTATTCCTATGTGCTCAGAATGTAACTTTACTGCTGCTTCCTGTGTTAGGTAGCACAGGAGAGCCTGTCTGGACCTCTATTTCCTGTCACACAAATGGGTACGATGACATCCACACAAGGAAAGGTGCCAGGTCTACACAATATGTTCTTCCCTAAACTTTCCCTTTTGCCGTTGGGGAGAGCACCTACTCACACTGCATGATGACTCAAATACTGTGACATTCTTTCATTTTCTCTTCCTTCTTCCCAACCCTTTTCCCC